>NW_027526445.1:107001714-107601714 GCF_048455015.1 Haemaphysalis longicornis | reverse complement strand
ACATCTGGAATTACGCAAGCACGATTCGTTCGGACCTTACTACTCTTGAACCAAATAAAACGTAGACATGTATTTAATGCAAAAACGTCAGATCTTTTTGTATCCTTGAGCACGTTGTGAAAAGGAAAAATGCGTAAGGCCAAAAACATATAGGCGCGACTGAGCGAGTGCGCACCGGGAAGCGGGCAGCAGCAGGGCTGGAGGAGGGTACGCCGCAGCCACCAGAGCTATAAAATCCGCTTTAGAACGTTTATCTGCCTACGGGGGTGAATAGGAGGCTCCTGGGTATGCTGAGTGAGCGGAACCAGCTTTGAACGATGCTGTCAAGCACGTATGGTAAAGTAGGACGCAGAAGTCCGCAAGGTTCAGCTTGAAGTTAAACAACAAATCAGCGGAAGTTCAACATACCCTTTCGCCTTCACCTTCTTCGAATGTTTTAAGCAGCCTCCGTAATTTCTCCGAATAGTTTCATGGGGCCATTTTCGGTGAATACCCAATAGGGACAAGTTTTTAAATTGAGGATGTTGGCATTGCTCGGAAAAGCAACGACGCGTCTCTTTGGTTTATTTTACTTCACTTTGCACACCCCCAATATATATCGCACTTTGCAATTCACGCACTTGTGTACCATAATTAACTGTTTCTAGGGGTAAATTCAGTATTTTCCGACACTTTTCTTGGTGACACGCAATCCCATTACTGAAACCTTACACACAAAGTTAGCCGTAAATATGCTGCGAATATGGTTCCGCGTCGCAAACCCCGGAACCTACTTTTACGTGCCGGCCGTTCCTGAACCAAACAAGCGCTCTACGGATTCGATGCATAGAATATTTTGCCCTTGTTTTAAACTCCTTCAAGCAAAATAAGAAAGGAAATTTGGAGCGATCAACTTGAAAACGTGTAGACCAAGGACATATAACTTGGCACGTAAGCCGATAGGGTCGAGGAATTCTAATAGGTTGGTAGGGGACACATTTTTGTGCGCTCATTTTTCGCGGCAGTAAAAATCTTCATTCGTGTTTAAAACATCGTTTTGCGTCTTGTTCACAAAATCAGAAAAAGAAACACAGACATAAAAAGAATAAAACGCTATAAAACAAAAATAAAACGCATTCTGCTGCCAAGTGACGTCAGGCCGCACACTTTCCGATCGATGCCGAACCATAATTAACGTGCTGATAGGCTCCTAAGAGACAGAAACGAAACTTATGTTGGGAAATAAAGCGTACAACTGAAGGCAACATTTTGGTATTTAGTAAATCTGAGAAAACAAAGAAAACGTATAGTTTCCGGTGCTATAGACACTGATTTTAACTGTGCACTGGGCGCCGCCATTTTGTTAGCGACCGGTGCGCCATCTGGCGGGCATTTCTCGGGGCCTGCGCCGCGAGCAGACGACGCCGCAGTTACACTCTTTTGTTCCGTGCCGCGAGCGGATATCAGACGTCCCAGCGGCATCAAAAATCGGTAAGTGTCATTTATTCGGTATGTCAGCAGCGCGAAGTTTAACAGTGATTTAAGGAGAACGTGCAAAACGTCCGAGAGCTGTCAAGTGTGCCCATAAATTCCGTTCTCAACCCGCTAAGACGGCGTGCCACCCTACGCACGCTTTGTCCTCAGGGCGGTTGCCTGTGAGGCTACGTTTCGCCGCGCCCACAGGACGCCCGACTTTTTATCCCCGATTATGTTTATTTTCTTAAATCTGGGCAGATAGCTGTCATTGCCTTTACTTTCGATGTAAAGAATCTGCTCGTCCTGTCGTCACTACGCTGTTGTTGGGTGCAGGAACAATCAGCGTAAGCGGGAAGTTTGTGCTCAACAAGAAACGTGCGAAGTGCACCACGGCAAAAGAAGTGTTTGAATGTGCGGAGTCTATTCGCTCCACAAATTACCTGCGTCCCTCGAGTGCCGCCGTGAATGAGTCGTCACGCTGAACCGAAAAGATTTCGAACCTAGCAAATTTACGAGAGCAAGTGCGGTCGTACGCTGATTTTGGAAGCGCTGTTTATTCACCCTCATGTTCAATACTTATAGCACATTTCTGCGCTCTGAAGGCATTCTCGGTTCATTTTATGGACGGGAAGCGAACAAAAATCAACCCGACACATATATGCTGCAGCACGGGAACGCGAAAAAGGCGAGCCGAAAGCGAAATAGTAGCGTCGCGGTGGCGGAGCATGCCCGGTCGTGTCGGTAATTAAATTTCTGTTGGTGGTTCCCAGAAGTAAGTAGTTTGGTACATTAAGTGAATGCCTCCGATCACGCGGTAGGGAAAATTTATAAGCATGTTATGCGGCGGCAGATATTGTTAAAACATATTTTACTTTTATGAGCAAGTAACGTCTACGACCTCCACAGGCAAATCGAATATATCATGGCCTGGTTTAAGTACCGACTCACGTTCGCACACCGGCAGCAGGATGCCATGCTTATAAATTTGCCCTACCGCGCGATCGGAGGCATTCGCTTACTTTAGCGAACCACTGACTTCTGAGCGTGCGTAGCAGGCATTTGCAGGAGACATGTATTTGCCGCCGCATAGCACTACTATTCCTCTAGGGATTCACTCTGTTACCCTTATTCATGGGAGGTTCTGGCCGTTACTTGCTACAAACACAGCAGCAACGTGCTGGTACACCAAGACTTCACGGATTGCTCAAAAGAACTTTTGCGTTTCAGCGGCGGGTGGGAACCGCCAGCAGAAATTTAATGACCGACATGACCGGGCGTGCTCCTCCACCGCGACGCTAATATTTCGCTTTCGGCTCGCCTTTTTCGCGTACCTGTGCTGCAGCATATATGTGTCGGGTTGATTTTAGTTCGCTTCCCGTCTATAAAATGAACAGAGAATGCCTCCAGAGCGCAGAAATGTGCGAAAAGGATTGAGCACGAGGGTGAATAACAGTGCTTCCAAAATCAGCGTACGACAGTATTTGCCCTTGTAATTTTGCTACGTTCCAAATGTTTCCGATTCAGCGTGACGACTCATTCGCATCGGCACTCAAGGGACGCAGGAAATTTGTGCGGCGAATAGACTCCGCACATGCACACACTTCTTTTGCCGTGGTGCACTTTGCACGTTTCTTGTTGAGCACTTTGCGCTTACGCTGATTTTTGTTGCCGCCAACAACGGCGTAGTGACGCCAGGACAAGCAGATTCTTTCAATCGAAAATAAAGGTAATGACGGAAACATGCCCAGAATTAAGAAAATATTCATCATTGGGGATAAAATGTCGGGCGTCCTCCTGGCGCGGCGAAACGTAACCTCACAGGCAACCCCCGTGAGGACAAAGCGTGCGTGGGGTGGCACGCCGCCTTAGCGGGTTGAGAACGGAATTTATGGGCAAACCTTACAGCTCTCGGACGTTTTGAACGTTCTCCCTAAATCACTGTTAAACTTCGCGCTGCTGACGTACCAAATAAATGACACCAATTTTTGATGCCGCTGGGACGTCTGACATCCACGCGTGGCCCGGAACAACAGCGTGTGACTGCGGCGTCGTCTGCTCGCGGCGCAGTCCCCAAGAAATGCCCGCCAGATGGCGCACCGGTTGCCGCAAAATGGCCGACTCGGCAAAATTCTGGTCTATACGCCTCGAGCGCGGCCTGCAGGGGCGCCACTGAAATCCCCCTAGTAGCCCGTTTCGAAAGCAGCCGCGGGAGTCCCCGTCCCGCTCCCCACTGTCGCCGCTGCTTTTACGGCATGTTCACGACTGTGATTTACCGTTTGCGGGCGTTGGAGATCCATGTTTATATGGAGCAGTCACTCTGTTCACAAATGGGGTGTGTTAACAAGAGTGTAAATGTTTCTGACACGATCTTAGTGTGGTATATTCGGTCTGTATATGCGCCAGGTGTGTGTCACGGGCCAGCATCCCGGAACCGGCGTATGCATGGAGCTGATTGTAGGTACACAGCACTGAAATTTACTAGCAGTGTTTTTGTAGCCACTGTTTCCTCAGATGTTCATGCTACGGCTATATACTACGATGTAAATCGTTGTTTTTTGCGCTTAAATAATCAGCGGAGCACTCACACCTGACAGCACGCCAGCTACGTTTTCCAATATCATACCTAAGATATTTATTACCACCATTTACAAATCAATGTGTGTTAATTTTGGGAATATTCAACGAAAGTACGATGGATAATGCCGAATTGATGATTGTAAGGTTTAACGCGCCGACGCAGTGCAGGCGATGAGGCGCGCCGTAGTGGAGGGCTCCGGATTAATTTTGACCACCTGGGGATCTTTAACGTGCGCCGAAATCTCGTACACACGGGCGTTTTTGCTTTTCGCCTCCATCAGAAAAGCGGCCGCCGCGGCCGGGAATCGAACCCGCGGCCTCGTGCTCAGCAGCGCAACGCCTTAGCCACTGAGCCACCGCGGCGGGTGATAATGCCGAATTATATTCGGGGATCAGCCCACGACCAAGAGTCGTCTTGTCGTGAGGTGAGTGTCCGCAAACGTTCATCTGCTACATATATCCTCTGCGAGCAGCGCGCAGACGGGCTTAGAATATAATCGGTGTCCTCGACTAAACGCCTCTTCGAAATATCGTTACATGGCTCAGGAAGCCTGCAGAATAAAGCAGAAACTGACATCAGAGGGCCTTATCACCTAACCACAAAGGACACCTTTCATCGCTTGTGGACTTCCTATCCTGTATACTTCAAAAAATGCGTCCGCCGAACGATGAGCTGTTCGTTGAGGTTGAAAAACAGAAGGAAAGTGAACGCGAGATTTGTGTGTGTGATTACTAAAACGTTCATTGCTTGATTTCGCTCCGCATTTGAAGACAGCGTCCTCCTCTCCTGCTCCCCGCCTGTGTCTCGCAAAATAGCGGTGCATATCGGGTGAGCCCTACCTGGCTTAAGTTTCGATAAGCGTCTTTAGCATGTCAGAGGCTGCACTGTTTTTTTATATCCGTTAGTTTCTTCCGGACTTCCTCAGCATTTATTTTGCCGTGGTTTCATTAACTTCACTTGGTTCTTGCTATAAGGCGTGTGTGGGCATATATTTAACGACGCACAGCAATATACTTAAAATTTTAGCATGGTTATAAAAGGCATAAGTTAAATATTGTTCGGGATTGGGTAATCACATCCACGAAACATATTTTTCTGCGACGTATGTATTCCAAACGAAGCCGCATTTGTTGTCCACGCTGCCAAACGCAGCCAACCACTCACCGGGCCAGTATCAGGTCTAAACGAGGCGACAGTAGAATTCATTTGTGCCTGACGTATTCGGAGGTGACAGTGGTGATATGCTGCTACCATAGCCGACGTCTGGAAGAGCGGTGACGAAGCGCGCAGAACCTCGTCACCGGGTAGCTCTTGTAGGCGATCGCGTACTCTACGAAGACGCAGCTGCTTTTTTAAGTAACCTAAACGTTCTCTTTGCTTATAGATGTCACCATAACAAGTTTTTTAGGGCGTCGAAAGACGAAAGGAGCGAAGCAGAACCAAAACAATGCACGAAACCCTATCAGCCACGCAGCGCACATCCCGTCAACTCCGCGGAGAAGCGGCGGCAGACGGCGCAGCGATCGCGAAGCTCGAGGCGTATATCCGTGAGCTTCAACGCTAGAAGGCTCGGACGCGCTAGACGCTTTGACCGGACGCACTAGACCACAGAGACCGAACAAGGTCGCTTTTGTAGTCGATCAAAAGATTGCTTCAGCTTTAAAGGCAGATCACGAAAAGGCTGGGTGTTACTAGAAGTAGCCGTCCCGCAGTTACGTCGCTTAAAAGTTATGTCGCTTAAACAATTCTTGCCCTCTGTAACAGTAATTTTGCGCAGGAGCTTTGCCGGAAGCACATTAGACAGATCGCCGAAGAAACATAATATATTATGTTCGGCTATATTTCTGCCCAATCAAGGAAAACCGCAGCTGCAGAGTGACGTTCACCGACCACTCAAAAAAACAAAAAAGAGATTGCTCCTCAGTTCCCAGTGGTGAGCAGAGGTTATGATATGCCTATTTTTCGGCAGCGGGTTTATTTTTTAACTAAGAAAACACAAAGGCGATTTTTTAGGTATACAAATCGGCGCGAAGAGTTCCTTACAGACGTCATCCTAAACGAAAAAAGTAAGAAAAGAAGGAATTGCTTACTCTGCGTTGACTACGGTCATGCTGCGACAAGAGACACTAACTGAATAACTTCTCTGCACACGCTTCTAATAGAAACTGAGGCTCCAAAGACATCGCATACACCCATTGCGCCATAACTTACGTGTAATCTTCGAGCACGTTATCATTTGGCAGGTATCGTGAGCCTATGCGCTTCTTTTTGCCAGCACCTATAGATTACTTATCTCAAGTTCTAGGGCAAACAAAGCATTTCCTCTAGGAAGCCATTTAAAAGAACCGTTATATGCAGCCATCCTCGATCGGGGGAAGGGGTATCTTCGAGGTGTATTTGAGTCCACCCCCTCTCTTCATATTCCTCTGCTGCATTGTTAAGTGTAACACGGCCTCCTTCCTACTTTTTTGCGAATACTTTCCTTGCGGCATAAAAGAAGGTTTTTAAATTTGCAATACCGCAGCGAATTTGGGCAAAAAATGCGAGAATCGACAGGTGCCGGGGCCACGGAATCCCCCGCTGGAGATCTGCGGGTCCCCCAAGATGAAGCCCTCTGCTTCGGAGGGGTTGCTTACTTTCTATACTAAGAATTGGGAGGAGCCACAGTAGGTGCTTAGCATCATCTACTGACAAGAGGGGGAGGCGTGCGCCAATGGGGAGTGATAGCGGGCAAGCCAAGCGTGGTTCACTGCAAGTGATAAGGCTACCCCAACTCCAAGTCTGCGCCGCAGAACTTCTGCCCAGTGAGCGCGCAAACTTGGGAGAGAAATGGAGATTTCGTTTAATAGTAGAAGCGAGGTTAGCCAGCGACTTCGCCTAGGTTGTTACGCTTAATGAGAAAGCAAAAACACCAAGGCTTGTGAATTTTAAAAGTGGATGAATAAAAATAAATAAAACAAATACACAGGCTTTGGCAGTGAAGTTTATCACAAGCGTTGGGGATCTCAGTTCCTCACTGGGGAAGTAGAACACGCGTGGTGCCTTGGAAGTTCTCCTTTTCCACCGGCAATTCTTCGATGCTGGACATCAAAAGGAGTGGCAGTGACCTCAAGAGATCTCTACCGTGGAGGAGCAATCCGCTGCTGTGTGAGCTGGACGCATGTCACAACGAGTCCTCAAAATGTCTACAGGACACAGTTATGTGCCCTAATCGCGTGCTTACACGAAGACAAGCAGGTAGAACGCGCGACGCGACGTTAATCACGAATCCCGGCTGTTAGGTCAATGAAATGGCAAGCTTTGGAGCCTGAGTTTCTATTAGAAGTGCGGCCAGAGAGTTTAGTCAGTTAGCAGCTCTGAGCGCAGCATTGCAACAAATTCTTCATGTCGTAATTTTTTGTTTAGTATGACGCCCGTAAGGAACTCTTCTCGACGATTTCTATACTTAAAAAGTCATCTGTCCGTCTTCTTAGTTAAAAATAAATTGTGTGCGTAAGAATCGCCATATCATAACCTCTGCTCACCACTGGGCACCGATGAGCATATTCTTGTGTCAAAATGTCAAGGTTCACACCGATAGTCAGAGTCGACGCAAGCGCCCGGACATCATTTCGAATGGCCGTAACCACTGCGGAACGGCCAGGTGGACTAACGAGGGTTTTCCAACTTCACGGTTTAGTGCTGTGTGAGAAGGACACGTCAACGCCGAGGTTACGAGGCAGTCGTGCGCGAAAACATGCGTCCACGAAAACAAGCGCAACTCGCGATAGCGTCCCAGGCGGGCAATGAGGTACGTGAGGGGAGGCTCCGTGCGGGGCTGAAAAGGGCTAGAGGTTCCAACTTTTGGCCTAAACAAAGGCTTATTGTATGCCACCGACCTTATCTCCACGAATACATACAAGAGACCTTGGACTTTACAGAGTGATAATTGGAACCACACGTGGCTACACTTTGCAGTAGCTGAAAATAGTTGCCAGCATTTTGGTATATGAATATTATTGTAGAATCCAACACCAGACCGCGCGTGGAGACACGTTGTCATATCATATATAGAAGGACGGGGGTAATAATTGTGTCAGCGACATATTGCTATATTGCGAGGAAATGAGGCGCTGTTTTCTGGTCTTCGTCAGTTAAAATCGGATAGTAGGCTCTTCTATATATATAGCTAGGTTTTCGATATATATAGCTAAAAAAACTCTTCTCTTTAAATGTTGTTAAACTGTAAGTTGCGCTGAAACTACGGGTGCAGAGTTTTTTTTCACAACTCACGAATTGTAATTGTGTTCAACGCGTGCTACATTTCTTCCACAGCGTTCGACTCAACTATCACACTTCTTTAATAGCACTGTTATGCACTGCTTTCGCCATGACTCTCATTTCAAGCTGCTGATGCCAATCACCGAAGTAGTTTTGACGAAGTTTGGTAAAAGTATTTTAGGCGCACTGAAACTGCATACACCAGGCAGTCTTTGGAGAACTTCGCGACGATCAAACCATAATACACAAGAGACCCATCGGTGCGCACCTCAGGGCTCAGACAACGTCATCGTCATGTCTATGTAGATTGCTCGTTCCTTACTAATAAAAACAGCTCGAATTCTAATATCGCAGCTATGCATCACGGGAAAAGCTTTCAAATTCGCAAAGCAAAAGTGGAGCATGGAGCAAAAAAAAAAAAATGGGTTGCGCTCCCTTTCTTCCTGAACGCGGTCGTGCTGCTCTCACCACGTCGACCCGCAAAACCGACACTTTCGATAGCATTGGTGACCCGTAAGATATCAGAAATAATATTTGAGAAAATATCAGGCGAAATAACCCTGAATCCCCATAATACTGAGAAATTATCTTTGAAGTTTCCGAGAAATTTGTAGATTTTTTGTAGCCATAAGTCTTCATTTAGGTGAACGTCAAACGTTTCGTCACAAACACTCACCAATCTACACATTTTCTCTATGCTGGCCTATCAGTAACTTATCTCAGGGTATGGGGCAACTGAACGCATGTGCTCTCATCGGCTCTCTATGACAAAACAAAAAACGCATTCCTGTTTCGTCAAGGCTATGGGCTTGTTTGAAGAGCTTTCACTCCCTTTCTCCCTTTTCACGTATTTTCACTTTATCTTGCGTAGTACCATCGATTCTGCTTTCGTGCCCCGAGGAACGCAGCGTAGATAATAAAAACGACTATGCGCTCAGGAGAAGTGATTTTATTAGGCAATTTGCCTCATCGCTTAAAGAAATATTCGCTGTTGCTTTTCCTTAGGCGTAATGTGAGGCCTGCCACTCACAATTAAACAAATTTCTTCGCAATTAGTTTAAATGGGAAGTCATAAATTATTTTAGCTAATATTTAAAACATATCACAGTTAACCACACGATACTATATCGAATTCTTTTCTCAGCGCATTAATAATAAAAATGCAGACCTGCCACATCTGAGCTACACTTCGGCTTTGCTCCGCGCCGTATCGGAGGGGTCTGAGTAAAGTTTCACCACTAAGGGACCTCTAACGTGCACCGCAATCTCTACAAACGGACGTTTTATGCTTTTCGGCTCCATCTCAAATGTAGGCACTACGGCCTTGTTAAACCCCAGTCCTTTGGTTCAGCAGCACAACGCCTTAGCCACACAGCCACCGCGGCGGGTACTCTATAGAATATTCATAATCCTCGGCCCCGGTACATGCCCTCTGGGATTAGGGAGCACGGCTCGGGCGGAGGTTACTATTCTTGAACCAAACAAAATAAATACTTAAACTTAAGGCGAAAGCCTTCAATCTTTTTGTCTTGAGAAGCACGTTGTGAGAATAGAAAAATCGTAATGCCAAGAAAACATAAGCGCGACTCAGGGAGTGCAAACCGGTAAGGGGCAACAGCAGAGCTAAAGATGGGTAGGCCGCAGCCGCCAGTGCAATAAAATCCGCCTTAGAAAGTTCATCTGCCGAGGGGGGCGAATAGGAGGCTACTGGCGATGCTGAGTGAGCAGAACCAGCTTCGCACGATGCTGTCAAGAGCGCATGGTCAAGTAGGACGGAGAAGGCCGCGAGGTTCAGCTGGAAGTTCAATAACAGATCAACGGAAGGTCAACATACCCTTTCGCCTTCTCCTTCTTCGAATGTGTTAACCATCCTCCGTAATTTCTTGGAATAGCTTGGTGGGGCCATTTTCGGTGAATATTTAAGTGGGACTAATTTTTAAATTAAGGATGTTGGCATTGCTCGGAAAAGCAAAGGCGCGTGTCTTTGGTTCATTTTACTTCACTAAGCACAACCGCCATATATAGCGCAGTTTACCTTCCACGCACTTGCGTACTATAATAAACTGTTGATAGGAGTAAATTCAGTACTTTTCCGACACTTTTCTTGGTGGCACGCGAACACATTACTGAAACCTTACACACTAAGTGAGCCGAAAATATGCTGTGAATGGCTACTTTTACTTGACGGCCATTCCTGAACCAAACCAGCGCTACACGGATACGATGCATAGAATATTTCGCCTTTGCTTTAAACTCCTGCATGGAAAATAATTAAGAAAGAAAATTTGGGGCAATAAACTTGGGAACCCGTAGAGCAAAGACAGGCTGGGGTTCCGTATGCACTTGACCACGTAAACCGATAGGGCCGAGGCATTCTAATAGGTTGGTAGGGGACACATTTCTGCCCGCTCATTTTTTCCCGGCAATAGAAATCTTTCTTTGTGGTTAAAACATCCAGTTGCGTCTTGTACATAAAATCAGAAGAAAAACAGCGACATTCTGCTTCCAAGTGACGTCAGGCCGCACACTTTCCTATCGAGGCCGAACCTTAATTAACGTGGTGATAGGCTCCTAGGAAACACAAACGACACTTATGTGGGGAAATAAAGCGTAGAAATGAAGGAATCATTTTTAGTATTTAATCAATCTGGGGAAACAAAGAAAACTTATAGCTTCTGGTCCTATATCTGTAAGCTTCAACGCTAGAAGGCTCGGATGCGCTAGAAGGTTCGATGCTACCCGCTAGACCACAGAGACCAAGCAACGAGGTCGCTTTAGCAGTCGGTCAAGACGATTGCTTCAGCTTTAAAGGCAGACCACGAAACGGCTTGGTGTTACTGGAAGTGCCCGTCCCGCAGTAACGTGGAAACGGAATGGCGCTAAAACAATTCTGGCACTCTGTAACAGTAATTTTGTGCAGTAGCTTTGCCGGAAGCACATTAGACGGATCGCCGAAGAAACGTTATATATTATGTCGGAATATATTTCTGCTCAAAGAAGGAAAACCGTAGCTGCAGAGTGATATGAACCTACCGCTCAAAAACAAAAGAGTATGCTCATCGATTCCTAGTAGTCAGCAGAGGTTATGATATGCCTATTTTTCCGCAGCTGGTTTATTTTTTAACTAAGAAAAGAGACAGACGACTTTTTAGGTATAGAAATAGTCGCGAAGAGTTCCTTACAGGCCTTCTACTGAACAAAAAAATTACGAAACGAAGATATTGCTTACTCTGCGTTGACTACGGTCATGCTGCGCTCAGAGCCGCTAACTGGATAACTTCTGTCCACACGCTTCTGTTAGAAACTGAGGCTCCAAAGACATCGCATACACTGGTTGCGCCATAACTTACGAGAAATCTTCGAGCACGTTATCATTTGGCAGGTATCATGAGCCTATGCACTTCTTTTTGCCAGCACCTATAGATAACTTATCTCAAGTTTTACGCCAAACAAATGATTTTTCTCTAGGAAGCCATTTAAAAGAACCGTTATATGCAGACGTCCTTGATTGGGGGAATTGTCGTCTTCGATGTGCATTTGAGTCCACCCCTCTCTTCATAATCTTTTGTTGCATTGTTAAGGATAACACGGCCTCCTTCCTACTTTTTTGCCAGAGCTTTTTCAACAGCATAAAAGATGGTCTTTTACTTTACAATACCGCAGCAATTTTGAGCAAAAAATGCGAGAATAGACAGGTGCCGGGCCCACAGAATCCCCCCGTGGAGAACTGCGCGTCTCCCAAGATCAAGCCCTTTGCTTCGGAGGGGTCACGTACTTTTGATTCTAACAATTGCGAAGATCCACAGTAGGTGCTCAGCATCATTTTCTGACCCAGGGAGCAGACAAGAGGGAGAGGCGTGCGCCAACGGGGAGTGATAGCGGGCAAGCCAAGCGTGGTTCACTGCAAGTGATAAGGCTACCCCAACTCCAAGTCTGCGCCGCAGAACCACTGCCCAGTGAGCGAGCCAACTAGGAAGATAACGAGAGAATTCGTTTAATAGTAAAACCGAGGTTACCCAGCCACTTCGAATAGCTTGATACGCCTAATCAGAAAACAATCAATAATATGGCTTGTGAATTTAAAAAGTGGATTAATAAAAAGTAAATAAAACGAATACACAGGGTTTGCCTGTGAAGTTAATCACAACCGTTGGGGATGTCAATTCCTCACTGGGGAAGTAGAACACGCGTGGTGCCTCGGAAGTTCTCGTTTTTCACCGGCAATTCTTCTATACTGGACATCGCAAGGAGAGGTAGTAAATTGAAGAGATCTCTACCGTGGAGGAGCAATTCGTCGCTGTGTGAGCAAGAAGCATGTCACGACGAGTCCTCAAATAGTCTACAGGACATGGTTATGTTCCCTAATCGCGTGCATACATGCAGGCAAGCTGGTACAACGCGCGGCGCGACGTAAATCCCGAATCTCGGCAATTATGGTAATGAAAGTGTCGACGCAAGCGCCCAGAGATCATTAAAAATGGCAGTAAGCTCTGCCGAACGGCCAGGTGGAGTACCGATGATCTCGCAACTTCACGGTTCAGGGCTGTGTGAGGAGACGTCAACGCCGAGGTTACACGGCAGTCGTGTGCCCCAGCGTCCACGAAAGCATCCACACCTCGTGATTGCTTCCCGGGCGGCCAGTCAAGAACGGAAGGGGGGGGGGGGGAGCGGGAGGCTGCGTGCGGGGGTGATAAGGGCCAAAGGTTTCGACTTTTATCCTTGACAAAGGCTTGTGTGTCCCCGAGCTTATCTGCACGAATACGTCGCAGAGACCCTGGAGTTTACCAAGTGATAAATCGGGCTCTTGAAGGATGGCGGAGAAATTGTACTTGAAAAACTGGCAAACCTGTATACGCAATGCCTAATGACCGCAATGGTACCGGAATCTTGGAACAACGCGAACATCATCCTAATCCATAAGAAAGGCGACATGAAGGACTTGAAAAATTACAGGCCGATCAGCTTACTGTCAGTCGTCTACAAGGTATTTAGCAAGGTAATCGCTAACCGAATCTCTGCAACCTTAGATTTCAGTCAACCTAAAGAACAAGCAGGGTTCCGTAAATGTTATTCAACAATGGACCATATTCACACGATCAATCAGGTGATAGAGAAGTGCGCTGAGTATACTGAACCCCTATATATAGCCTTCATAGATTATGAGAAAGCATTTGACTCGGTCTGAACCCCAGCAGTCATTCAGGCATTACGGAACCAGGGGGTAGATGAGCACTATGTAAGAATACTAGAGGATATCTACAGTGGGTCTACAGCTACCATCATCCTTCATAGGGAGAGCAGTAAAATACCTATAAGGAAGGGTGTCAGACAAGGAGACACAATCTCTCCAATGTTATTCACAGCATGCTTACAAGAAGTATTCAGAACGTTGGATTGGGAACAGGTGGGAGTAAGGGTTAATGGAGAATACCTCAGTAACCTCAGATTTGCTGATGACGTTGCCTTGCTAAGTAACTCGGGGGACGAATTGCAAAGCATGCTTTTCGCACTGGGCGAACAGAGTAGAACCGTGGGCCTGAAAATTAATATGCAGAAAACTAAAGTAATGATCAATAACCTCGGGACAGCACAGCAGTTTGAGATAGGTGGCGAGGCAGTGGAAGTGGTAAGCGAATATATCTACTTAGGCCAAGTTGTGACCCCAGATCCCAACCATGAGGCAGAGATAATTAGAAGGATCAGAATGGGGTGGGGTGCATATGGCAGACATTCTCAGATAATGAATAGCAGCCTACCATTGTCGCTGAAGAAGAAAGTGTATGACAGCTGCATCTTACCGGTACTCACCTACGGGGCAGAAACTTGGAGGCTTACTAAGAGGGTTCAACTTAAATTGAGAACGACTCAGCGGGCAATGGAGCGGAAAATGATAGGTGTAACATTAAGGGACAAGAAGAGAGCGGAGTGGGTCAGAGAGCAAACTGGTGTTAAAGACATATTAGTAGAAATTAAGAAGAAGAAATGGACGTGGGCAGGGCATGTAATGCGAAGGCAAGATAACCGCTGGTCATTAAGGGTAACAGAGTGGATCCCTAGAGAAGGCAAGCGTTGCAGGGGGCGGCAGAAAGTTAGATGGGCAGATGAGATCAAGAAGTTTGCGGGGATAAATTGGTCACAGTTGGCACAGGACCGAGGTAATTGGAGAATAATGGGAGAGGCCTTTGCCCTGCAGTGGGCGTAGATAGGCTGGTGATGATGATGAAATCGGGCCCACTTGGCTACACTCTGTAGTAGCTGAGAATACGAGCCAGCATTTCGAGATATGAATTTCGACATATGGAGGAAGACGAGGGTAATAATTGCGTCAGCGACACATCGCTATATTGCGAGCAAATGAGGCGGCGTTCTCTGATATTCAGATAAAATGGGATAGTACGCTCATTAATATATATATATATATATATATATAGGTAGGTTCCGTCTACCAAATAACCCACTTGAGAGGGAGCATTCGTCCTGTCTATTCGTTGCCAGTCTTGCGTCTATTTCCGCGCTCTTTGTACACAATCATCAACCGAATCGTTCAAGAACAAATTTTATCAAGCCTTTTTTTGGGTTCATTCATATCATAAGAAAATTTAGATTCAAAGTTTGAAGCGCACAAGTTACTTGGGTGCCCTAGGAGCTAAAGTTTGCAGTGTGGATAATTTCATTGCGAATGTACTAGGTAATGTAATCAGATAAGGTGTATAAAACATTCAGCGCTTTTAGTCGTACCTACCCCGTCTCGAGCTCGTCAGTTCCACCACTGTCGTTGAAAACTTTGCCTTCGCCCTGCAGATACTCCTGCCAAATTAGGCCGCGGCCCGTATTATTTGGTTTCTGGCTGCAACCAGCTTGACTCCAAGCCTCGGTGGTAACTGTGTACGTATTGTGAAGAAGGGGTCGCAGCCGGCAACCCGAGTCGTAGTAGACGCATTTTAAGTGCGATGCACTTTATAAGCGACCCTGAATCCGCCGTCATCCGCGATCCTCCTCCGCTCCCCTAGCAACGGCGCGAGGAGCGGAGAGGAGCGTCTGTAGCAACGGCGCAGCGACGTCACACCCCACGTGACCCGCGCGCGCTCCGCCTCCCGCGCCGTGGCTGCGCGTGCCCGCGACGGCTCCCGCACCGCTCCTCGCGCCGTGACGTCACACTCCCACGTGACCGCGCGCTGGCGCCTTTGCGTCTGCTCCCCCTCTCCTCGCGCCGTGACGTCACATGCTCTGCAGCTGGCGCGCCTCTCCCCCCGTTAGGTTTGCACTCACCCTCGGCGCGCGCCTCTCCCCTCGCCTGACAGCTCCCCCTCGCCGGTACTGCGCCTCTCAAGGCGATGGCAGAATTACTACGCCGTGTACTCTCGGCGCAAGAAATGCATTCGCACTTCCTCACGATTCCCTTCGGGGAGGTGGGGGCAATTTTTTTTTCGGTCACTACACGTATTATTTAATGCTCATCCGAGGCATTTTATTCAATTAGCGCCTTCCGGTCATTGCTTAAGAGATTGCAAGTGGTTATCCTCCTAATTTATAAACGTAATACAGGCGGCCTTTGTAGCAAATCAGCTCCTGCGGCAAATAAAAGGCCCGTGATGGTTGCCTCAGCCGCAGTGGACGCATTCATCTGCAAAAATGGATGGGAATTCCTTCGCACTTTACATTATTTTATTTTACAACCATAATAGGGCCATGAAGACATAGTAAGACTTTGTTGAGTCTGAGAAACTACCGTTTGGTAACTCAGTCCTCTCCAAGAACCACGTTTAAAACAGCGCAAACAATATTCAAGAATTCCTCTAACAGAGCTAAAATGACGGGGACAAAGAAAGACAAAAACATCCGCTGACTATCAACTAAAATTTATTTAAAGGAAAACAACACTTATATACCCATACATCTGGTCATATACAATGACTGCGTGGATCGATAGAAAATAGCTGCAATATATTTATGCACGATAAAAAGAGCTGCAAGATTGTTCGTTCACACTCTCCCTCTCACAAACCTGACACCAGCATACTTACTTCCTTGTGTGACAAGGATGAGGATGGGTGGCTTATGCAGGCCTCCACAGATCTCTTAATTTGGAAAGCTTCCACCACTTGTCGTTTGATTGCTGTGTTCGTATAGTATCGTTGTGTCATTGAAGGAAAGGGTACACTTGTATTTTTTACAATGAAGTGCCAAGTGGCTACAGGGCCTACTTTTTAGTGACGATAGTTCAATTTACTACCCAACCTCGCCAGCTTCGCTTCGCTCGCAGTGCGACCTGTGACTGCTCTCGTAAAATCTTGCGGTAGCCCCAATGAATGCCCATTGTACCGATGAGTACTTACAATGCTGGCCTGCAGCGAGGTTCTCGTGTTCAGTCTTGACGCGCTTCTTGCTATGAAAACTTCAATGTAGACAATTAAGTCATATTGCCACCACATCGGCTTCCTCAAGTAGCATTATATATTTTCCAGAATTTCCCTTCTATTACGAAACTCTATCCAATTCGGATTTACATGAACAAGCTTTTTTTTAAGTAAAGCTCGTCAAAGCCGTGCTAGAGTTCACTAGGAAGAATGAAATTGTTTAAAGCAGCTGCCACAGGGCGATTCTACGAATGAATGCGCGGTAATTCTTGCGCGAAAACAATGTTTATTTCCACGGGAACCCTAATCACAAGCAACCCGCGAAACGGCTGCAATGTTTTTTTATTAACTTGAGCCACCCTTCAAATACTTCCCTGAGGGAGTCCTACTAGCACAGAAAATGGCAATTTTGGATATGACAGCTCTCCCAGTTCAATACCTGCGGTGAGGTCCGCAGTTATCTTTGGAGATAGAGAGAGAATAAATATATTGAAAAGGACCTGAGGTCGTCCTAAGAAAGCGATCTTGGGCCTCCTACTTTCAACGGCGCGAGGGTACGTGGGATAAAGAGAGAAAGGAATGAATATGGAAGTTTGGGGAAATGGCAATGAAATCGACAATTCAGCTATGTACAAGAAGTAAAACCAATAAACGTATCACACACAACGGGGCGCTGAATAAGATAATTACTGTCCACTTTTAAGCAAATGATTGTTGTCCATAAAAAGCATTAGACATTACTTCGCCATCTGCTAAATTTTGTCTCTCAACCTACAGCTGAGAATCCAGAGAGTTGTCGCTAATAAATATAAGCACGGCTTCAACGGCTAGGCTTTGTTCCTTCTTGTCAGCCCACATGCTTAAAATCATTTGTTCGGACAGAGGGAGAGTGTCCAAGAGTAGTAATGCTGCCTCAGGGTTCTTTCGCTCACTAGAGTACTTTGAGCAAGCGCTAAGCAAATGTTCGCTAGCCTCTAGAAAGCCGCACAGAAGGTAGTCCGGGCTGTCCTCCCGGTCGATTGTGTGGAGATACTTTCGGGTTAATGCTACTCCAAGACGCAGCCTGTGTAGTAATGTCTCTTAACTTCTCCGAAGTCGACGAGCATGAGTTAGCCAGAACGTTCCCTCTAGATTGAGCCTCTGAAGGCGTTCATGGGGATTGTCCGGGTCCGACGAATGCAAGGCTGCAGATTGTTTACGTGCTCGGTAGAGTATCGCATTAGCATACTCCCTTGTGATGCCTATGGCCAAGAGAGTTCCATTGTGGTGTGCCTGCTCTGGTTCTGCATCCGCCAACTCAGTTTCGCGATGCCACAGTGACTTGGTATCCACTGAAGCACCACCGTGTGGCCCTTTTCACTCTACTCTTTAAACAGGATAGTGATATCAGTGGTAAACTGATCATAAGCGCCTTGCTTCATTTGGTACTTTAGTACCTGCAGCACTGGCTTTCAGTCACAAAAAATAGTCCACTGCTGTGGCCTTACACAAGAAATGGTGCGTAGCGCTTCGCAAAAACCAACCAGTTCTCCTGCAGTAGACGACATCCTGTGAACAATCTTGAAACGTAGGATCAGTTCCTTCCCAAGCATAACCACTGCCGCTGCCAACGAAGACGCCGTGACCGAGCCGCCAACGAAAACATGCGACACCTCCCCGCACATTTCCCTAATGTAAAATAGTGAAACTTGACTTGAGACCGAAGACGACATGTCGGATTTTTTACCGATTCCGGGATTGGAAAACGACACCGGTAGATAAGGTACAACCAATAGAGGCACTTCTGAGATTTTGGTGACGGTAAATCTGGAGGGCAACAAACGTCGCTGCGACGAAATACTTCGGGAGTAGTTTGAATTAAGGAGCAGCTTCAACCCATGTCTTGTCAGACTTGAACTGGGCAGGCTCGCGGTTCTGCGATCGTTGATATGTTTTTGACCAACCGCCCCCGTACCGAAGCGATGGAACCTGGTGAAAAAAATAGCCTCCGCCGTGCGGCTACAGTGCGGCTATTGTACGCAAAATATACCGTGGCCTACAATACGTACGCTCAAAAAGGATGCGAAAAATCCCGGGCCATCTTCACTAACGTGTAACGTGGAAAGGGGCGAAGCTTGCAGTTTATAAGTGTATTCTTGGCGCCTTGGCGTTCTGCCAACGGTGATGAAACCATTATGGGTTAGAGATATACAGCTTTTCTGAAAAATTATGTTGTGTGTGGTGCACGGTCCTCTGTAGCGTGAGGCGTAATCGAGTGTCCCGTGTTTGTTCTAGGCCGCAGTCCTTTGGCAGCCGTCTCTGGTCTGAGCCGCGTTGTCGGCGTTACCGAGTGAACGATGCAAGACTGTCGAATAGAAGAAAAGGCGAACGGCAAAAGAAAGAAAGGAGGAGAGTGTCGCGAAGTTGGGAGGGGAGGGCGGTTTACCGTGGCGGCGCGAGCGAGCTCCCTCCGAAAGTGTGTGGTGGGGTAGGGGAGGAGGCAGTATGCTGTGCCGCACAAGGGGCTGGACGGCTCGAAGCTCGGCGAAAACGTGAGGGGGGCGTGCGCGTGACTATGATGTGAATTTGCTTAAGACGCAGTTCGCGGTCACTTCCTGAGACGCACTCCACGCTGCCGTCGAGAGAACCCGCGAGTCAGTGCTGCCTCAGCGCACTGCAGCTGCGCCCAAATATCTCATTTGGGAGCATCGTAATTGCCAGGCAATTTTTTAGAACGCGTTCCGTTCTAGCGCTAGGCGTAAACAATTTCCCGGTGTTTTAGTGCCGTTACTACGTGAAGCGACGGTTACGACGACGACGACAGAAGGAGACGCCAACACCAACGCCAACAGTCTCTATGGTGCCTCGCCCCTAAACATTTGCACAGAAGATTGTAGCCTATACTTTCACGAAACCACTTCTGTTGTCTATGTTTGTCGCTGACTCGTCCGCCGATGTCGACTGCAGCCTACAACCTCGGCCTCAGGCCCACTTTTTCTACAAAAACTATCAATGATGCTGCGACACTGCGTCCCCAGAAGCTGTAGGCAAAACAAATCTTCGGGCGAAATTTCTGAGGCGTGCTCCCTTATTGTTACACTCGCCATATAAAACGCACAGTAAGACAACGAGAATCGCCGGCGCACCGAGTGATTTTTTCAGTAACTTTTTCTGGTGCATTTCATGAAAAGGTGCGCACCTAGTGCAGTGGAGTCTTCAAGTAACTACTCCACCTGTGGGCGGCCCTGCCTCCCCGCTCTCTCCCAGGCAACAGCTGGATCATGCGTATCAGGCTAGGCACAACAACTTTGCCCCTGCCACTCCTTTTGCTTTCCTGTGCAACGCCCCCCTAATAATCGTCCTGAAGATGTTTTCATTAAAGGAAGTTCCCGGGTACGTTGTATTTACCCTGCACGTCACGCGCAAATAGCATCACCCGACTGTGATGTTCTGTCCAACTGCCCATACTGCAACACTGCTACACTAATAAATGCGACACACCCCATTTGGCATTGCTTTACTGACCAATACTTTCACCCCATCCTGCTGAACGCCCTACCCAATCCATACAATATAGCCCCAATACACTCAGCGACCGTGATTTTTTCGCCGCCCTTGAACGCTTTGCTCTCGATAGTGGCCTCCGAAAGTTTGTGAAGCCGGTGTATACCATCCCCACCACGCTTTCATGAAGTGACTATTCCTCTCCACGATCCTCAAGTACACATCGCCTTCTGACTACCGCTTCGTTCCTCTTTTCCTCCATGTACAGCAGCCGGCCCCTGATCCATCAAAAGTGTTAATAAAACACTGTCACTCACTCATTCACCTCTTCGTATGCTAACAAGGCGGCAGCACGTCCTCCTCCGACAGATGCAGACTAGCACATTACCCACTGAACGTATCACACATCGCTTTCGAAATTTACCCCCCCCCCTACTTAATCGGAGGTTACCCAAACATATTCCACACAATATGGGCCTGTGATCGAGATCCAACGCTGACCCCCATCCCGAATCCAACACTGGCATTTTGGGAGGAAAGTCTGGCTGACCCCAGCGCTGCATCAAAGCTCCTGCTGACGTCCCAGCGGAGGAAGTCATGGCCACAGCTTCCCAAAACGGCGCCCTTGACTTAGGGTACTTCGGAAAATAAGTTTGCTTCTTTCCTTCCTTCGCCTCTTCGTGTTTATTTTTTCAACAAGCGCTTCATATTTATTTAGGTGTTCTATGCTTTGTGATATACACGCGCTACGAAATGCGGGGAACGCTATATATGGAACGCATTAGCAAAAGTTTCGCGTTTGTGGGGCCTCCTTGCAGATGAGAATCGGTGCGAGTTCGATTAATGCCATCCTGAGGCGTGGCTAAACATTTCACGTTACAATAATTTTAGTAAACACAACGCCGAACCAGCAGAACGTGTGCGCTTTCCCCATGGGAACCGCGAAAGAATGCGCCCAACGTACCGACTGAGAAAAAGACAAAATAACAACGACAACGGGTGGATCAAGCGAGTGCACAGCCGATAAATGTGGATCAAAGGCAGCTATCTCAAGCCGGTGCAGTGGCATCAGAAAGAACTACACAGACCCAAAGAGGCAATAGCACATTCAGCAAGGGGAATTCCCGAGTATGGGCAAGTCGGGATAAAATTATCTGGCAGATCATGCACTTCGTTTTCCTTGCTGTTAGTTATCCCTTACTAAAATGAGGTGAGCGAAAGCTTTTTGTTTATTTATAACCCCACTCCCGTTCACCAGCTCGCGTCAATGGGCGTCCTCGTTTTCAGTTTTCTTGCACTTTTCTAAAGGAACACAGATTATTAGAGCCTACCCCTCAAAGTATTTATTCCTAGTGTACCTCGTGGACTGGAGCAATTATGTGTGGTTCCGTTGGATAAGAGTCTACAGTAGTGCACCGTCAACGAAAGAGCTAAGGCAGCACGCTCGGTCGTGCACACCGTCTTCGACGCAAGAAATACCGCAGGAACGTTAATATGGACCCCCCGAAAAATAACAACTGCGTTCTTCGGCGCACACACAGACGTCAATATTGCATGACGCTCCGAAATACATCTTGAAATATGGAAATCTATAATGGTGAGCATGAAAAGCACTGTTAAGACTTGTCTAACAATAATGCAAAGCTAATGGTATAATTTATAGCGCAATATCTCGTGACGTACAGATTTTAGGAAAATTGCGAAAAGTTAAAATCTGCTTCAATGGCTCGCAAACTTCCAGATATTGATGAGGAAGGACGGCGTCTATTTTAGCAATTCTGCTAAAATAGGTTAAGAGTTTTAGTTTACCCGAGGGTAATACAGCATTATTTTCTACGCAGTTTTGTTACTGGGCTCAGTGAAGAATTTTTTGCCGTGATCAGCCGTGTCAAGCTACCATGCTTCTCAGCGTTGCTTCGGTGGCGTCCGCCGAAATGTCGTAATCATTCCAACTGGAAACGGCAGTGGAAAGGGCAGGAGAGTGGCTGTATGCAGACAAAATGGAGCCGAGTGACATCTCAACGCAGCAACGAGGCCTGTTTATGAGCTTGCCCAAAAGTATAACGCGGTGCAGGCAAAACAACAAAGATGTCAGGTTCGAGCGCGCCTGCCTGAGCAGTGTTGTTGCTTATTACCCGGCTTGGGCTCGCAATAATCAGTTATTGGTTTCGGGACGCGGTGTTTAAAACTCTTGCTCTTGGTATCGTTCTCAAAGCATACATTGAGCGTATTGAGAGGTTAGATAGCGAATGCAACAGCCCCTCACCAAAACCATGTATTGGCAAAATAACGCTATCTCGTCTCACACCTTGCGGCCAAAACGTAGATGGTCTCTCTGAGTTGTGTGGTCCAACATCCCCTTCTAGGAGTGCTTTTACTGTAAGATAAGGATGTTTGCTGAACCAGTGCACTCTTTGGACGTACAGACTGGAGCTGGCTTACGGATCTTCATAATCTTATATGTTTTAGGCTAATCAGAATGCTCGACGCAACTTGACTTGTAATTTTTTCCTTGAGTACGATAACAAAGATTTTTCTTGTATTCTACTGCGGTTCCACTTGGTATGACCAGAAAATACTTGATATTAAATCATTGCTTCCTTTGCTCAAAAGCATACCTTTGTGTCTGCACAAAATATTTCCAAGGAAGAAAGAGCGAGATAAAACTTTATTCTCTAAACAGCCCTAGACCAGACCGTCGTGCCACAGTCTCTTTATTAGAAGACTGCTGGTGAGTAGAACCCCCAGAGGTCTGCACTAACACGAAGGCAGTGGGCCGCCGAAAGCCCTTGCGTCGATTTGGGATCCACGCCAGGAACCGGGTTCAGCCAGTCCTCCCAGGAAGCGGTGGGGGAACGCGGGTGTGGTGGTAGGTCTGGCGGATGACACTCCCAGTAAAGGTTTCGTACTGATGGCTAGGAAGGGCCGAGGATGCTTTTATGTAGTCGATATGGAGTAGAGGGATAAAAGAGGAGGTTTGTGCTTTCCTGACCAGCGATGCGGCTTCATGGGAGAGGGTGAGGTGGGGGACCGGGAAATACTGTGTGCTTGCGCGTAGCGCCCACAGAGGGTGTCGGCATGCCTGATGTTGTGAAATCTTTTTAGAGCGAGGGTGGTACACATTGTACCACGACATGGACGGACCTGGGGAGACTACTCGGGTAAGCGCGTGTGCTCGACAATTTCGTCCAAGTTGGTGTTGCCGGGGACCCATACCAGCATTATCCTGTGGGGAGGATGGTCGCGAAGCGCGTAGTTTAGGGTGTCAGATGTATGAGGGTGTGTGGTGTATCGAGATATATTCTGTAGCTTCTCCTGCGAGTCACCCGGCATGAAAATTGTGGGGCAAGGGGTTCGACTAAGACAGCGTATTGGACGGCGCGGCTATATAAAATTCTTCCACGGTTGGACCAGTTGTGGCGTTTTTGAAGTGAACAATGGTGTCAACGGATCCGGTAGGGTTATGCAGGGCGATAGCACCATCTGTACAAGTGGAATCAAAAACTGGCGCCTGTGAAGTAGATTGTCGCATCATTCTGTTTCAGCCAATAAATTCGCCTGTTCAATTATTTTGTGCGTTGTTGCCTACGGAACTGGTTGTGAGCAGGGGCATGTGGCGAGGGATACGTTCAATAACTTTGTTTGGGAAGAAGGACCAATGAGGAGGTTCAGAACGGATGGGGGGAATACTGTCTGTTCGGTAGTTTAAGAGGGTGGGAATCATGCGACCTGAAGCGGAGAGCTTAAACCGCTCGGTCTTGGCCTGGAGGTTAGATGCTATCTGCTCCTCTGGGGTATATTGGATGCCTAGAGCTAAGACGCCTTGTGTGGCGGCATATTGAGGTATCCCAGTGCCAAACGATACAGGGCACAGAGGGCCCCTGGGTTCCTTCAAGGCGGTTTCTTTGGGCAAGTGAGAGGGGGGTGGTAAGGCACAGTGTACAGGACGCAAAATGTCGCGAGAGTTCAAAATGTGGAAAACATGAGGGTCTTTGAGGCCTTGTGTGTTGTTAGAAACGCGCTTGAGGAGATGAGACATGAGAGATCTAGGAGGGGAGGATTTGTAGTTGAGGAACCGCATATATTATGCGTGTAAGGGAGAGGCCGAAAATTTTTATTGAATCCGCTAGTTTCAGAGGGGCCGCGCCAATTGATAGCTATATTAAAAAGACATCCGGGTCAGGGCCTCGTCGGTTAGACACAACTAAAGGCAGATTTAAATGCAGGTAAATAATGGATGGAACATCCATGGTCCAGAATGGTGACACAGGCCATTTTTAAGGTTTCCTCGATATGTGCCCGACAGCCGGAGTTCAGCCAATGGGTAATTTCATCCGCGTAGATGGAGTGTTTAGGTGGGGGATCCTGGCTAGTGACGGGGGCACTGATGAAAAGGCAAGGTATGGTGGGGGAGACTGTAGAACCCTGAGGGGTCCCCAATGTGAAATAGAAAGGGGTAGCATTTGAACTAGGAATCGAATACGTGGCAGTGCGGCTCGGGAGGAAATCTCTAGTGTAATTGTCATAGCTCGGCAAAACTGGATGCCACTCACTCACACTCACTCAAAAAAATATATTTATCCTAACGCACTCACTCGCACTCGCACTCGCCACTTGCCATGGCCACTCACACTCACTCGCAATCACCACTCGCTTCCTCACTTACACACACTCACGCTCACTCACAACCATCATTAATTCACATTCGAGCTGACGTTGTTTTTTTACAGCATGGGAGTTCAAACTTCGCCTTTATTGTTAACCACATGAATCATTCCATTTTCCGGAGACATTCAATGCGGCCCTATTGACACCGACACCACTATGTTACGTGAAGCGAGAAAAAAATTGGGTGCTTAAGAGATAAGCTTCAAAATGGCTATGAGGCATGCCCCAAAACAATGCTTAACTCTTAGCAACTGGATCGAACTGACAAAAAAAAGCCTGTATTGCGAGAATTAAAGCGCGAAGCATTCTCCCAGGCAACCTGAGCCAAAGTCGCAGTTTGAAATCAAAACTGATTCAACAGTGTTAGGATGGCGCAATTGAATAGACGTCGGCTTCATATCGCGGGAAACCCAGGTTCCATCGTCACAAAGGGAAATGTATTTCTTGAGGCGCTTGATGTGCCTTCGCTTAACATCATCATCGTTTTCTGAAACCCGGTGTGTAAAGTTGGCTTTCCTACAGGGCTTTTGCTGAGGCTCCCACGCCATCAGCGAGGAATAAAAGCTTCACGTAAAAAAATGGCGAAGTTTGCACTAAGTCGGGCAAAGCTTACACCACAACGAAGCTGAATGATTTCTTCCTCTGTAGGCACTCTGTTTCTATTTAAGCAGCAAGACGCATTGCATTAGGTTAGAAATTGTTTATTTACATGTTGCATAGTCGCTTTTCGCTGCGGTAGTAGTAGTCATTGTCATATCCATCTATACCGTTGTTCAAGCATGACTGGCGGCCGGTCTCGTTTTGTCCGCAGGTGAAACCTACTTCGCGAACAGAGCGTCTGTAGCACGAGCTGCCCTGTGAGCGAGCTGCCTTCCCCTGAGGCGCAGATATACGTGAACTGTTTATTGGTTGTTGTTGTTGTTGAACACGTTTATTTCACATTTTGAAGCCAATTTAAGGCTGCTGTGAAAGAAAAAAAAAGAGAGAAAAAAAAGAGGTAAACGTTTCGTCGTTTGATCACTGGCTTCGGTCGTGACGGGCTGTGGTTCTGGCAGTGTGTCCGAGCCGGGAACCGGTGGCAGGAGCTTCTGCATCATCCATACACTGGTTTGGCGACCGCCAAAGTTCGTTGGCGACCGCTGCAGTTGTACACGGGAGTGGTGCAGCCCAGCTCTGAAGGGAGTTCAGCCTTATCTCACGCGGGAGTGAGGCCAGGGGCCGAGCTCTGGGAGCCGAGTACAGCGGGCAGAACCACAGGAGGTGTTCCAGGTCAGCCCGGGTTCCATATGGGCTGCACATTCCAGTGTTGGGTTGGTCGAGGGAACGGCTGCTTTCCTTGCTTCGGAAGCGCTGCAAAAGGTAGGGGGTAAGGAGGGTGCCAGTCTGTACCCGCCGGAGCGTAACTTGCTGCCAGCGGGTAGCAGCCTTGCGAGAAAGTGGAGGGATATTAAGTGGATTGCACGTGCTGCGTAGAAAGCTGCGTCGGTGCTGCTTGGCAAAAGAAACCGTTATGGCGGGATTTAGCCACTAATTGTGTGTCTCCACGTAGTCGGCTAACCGGCTGGAAAATCGCTCGGGTGGTTTCGACTGCGCGGATAGAAGTAAAGCGCGCGCTAGTCGGTGGGCCCGGTCGTTTCCTGGTATTCCGGAGTGTCCTGGGATCCAGTGTACGTGAAAGTCATGTCCCAGAGCACGGAGGTAGCTAACGTGGAGACGAAGTTTCTTGACAACGACGGTAGTAGTGCGAGTGTTTTGGCAGGCACGATAGGCTTCCTGCCAGTCCGTTTAGACTCGGTAGTGATGGGAGCAATCTTCCCCCGTTTGGTGTTGAGCCAAACTGACGTGCTCGGCAAAATCTACAATGGCGCACAGTTCTGCAAGGGAGCTGCTGACGGCTTCACGGGTGAGGTGGAGTTTGTTTCCTCGCGTTGTTGCATCATGGCTTGTCCATGCCGTGGTGAACATTGGCTGCTGCTCCTGCTCACCGATTGCTGGATCTACATAGATGACATGGGTCTTGCGAGTAAGGTCGTTGCCATCGATGAGTTGCCTTGCTTGGGTGTCGTGTCTTCTTGCGAAAGCTTGTCTCCTTGCCGTTTGTTCTTGTCCCATGTTCTGGGGTAGCGGCTTGGAGTCTACGATGTTGATGTGCTCCCAGGGGGGAGATATTTCTGGGAGTGGCGGTAATGTCGAGATTTCAAAACCAACTTTTTTCAGAGTGAATCTGCCTTCTTTGTTGGACTTTAATCGCGCAATATGCGTGAGTTCATGAGTAGACATTAGGTCCGCTATATCGCTCAACGCGCTGCCGCTTTTGAGAGCCGGAAGGGGCGTATATTTCGGAAGCCCGGTTTTCACCCTCCTGGCTTCATTATTTAGGCGCTCAAGAAGGCTTAGCTGCGTGCGCGTGATCGGATGGAACGGTGCTCCGTGTATGATACGGGAGAGTACAAATGCACGTACAAAATGTCGCAGTTCGTTCACTTTGACTCCTCTCGTGCGGCTGGCGATCCTGCGTAGGACTTGGACGACTTGTTTAGTGACACGAACTGTCCGGCCAAACCAGGTGGATGCTATCCACTGCTCGTCGATAAACATCCCGAGTATACGTATGGAGCGTTTTCTAAGGATAGGCCTTTCCCCAATTGTGAGGTAGACGCTAGCCTTCTCCTCATCCTTGGATGGGGTTTTCCTGCAACCGTGGATGACCACAAACTCTGTCTTTTCGGGTGCCAGCGTTAGCCCTATCTGCTGTGTGTAGCTTTCGACAGTATCCAGGGCCGCTTGTAGTGCCTGCTCTTGTGCACCTAAAGAACCTTGTTTGGTCCAAAGCGTCACATCGTCTGCGTAAATTGCATGTTCGACGTTTTCGATGTTGGCCAGTCTTCCAGGAAGCGCCGCCAGTGCTACGTTGAATAACGTAGGAGCGATGACAGAGCCTTGAGGGACTCCTACCCGGTTGTAATGAAAGCGACTGAGGGAACTTCCAACTTTGGCCTGGAAAGTTCGATCCCGAAGGAAGGCGGCAATGAAATTGTGCATGTATCCCTTGATGCCAAGATCTCTTACGGCTTGCATGATCGAGGTGTGAGGAAGGCCATCAAAGGCCTTCCTAATGTCAACACCTGCGACCATACGGGGACACGTAGACAACGGGTCAAGAACGTCCTCCTTGAGGCGTAACATGATATCTTGCGTCGTCAGACCGGAGCGGAACCCGTATTGTGTGGGGGCAAGAAGGCTAAGCTCCTCCAGCCACCATACAAGGCGAGCGTTAACCATGCTCTCCAAAAGCTTAAACAAGCATGACGTAAGGGATACCGGTCGCAAGTTCCCCAGGCAGTTAGGTTCTTTGCCTGGCTTCGGTATTGCTTTTACAATTGAGTGCCGCCAGTCGTCGGGAATGGAGCCTTCTTGCCAGACGCGATTAAATTCCGCAAGGAGAGTCACCTTGCATTCTTCTGGGAGGTTCTTGATGTGCGATCCAGTGATACCGTCTGCGCCTGGCGCGCCATGCGTGTTAATTCTGCGTAAGGGCATCTTCGAGCTCTGCCATTGTGAAAGGTTGGTCAAGTTCGTCCTTCCCAGCTGGACTGTCGTCCTTCTCGTAGGTTAGGGAGTTGGGACTCGACGCTTGTGGAGATAAGACCTCAGCCGCTTTCTCTGCGAACGCTTCAGAGCCAATGCCTTCTTTGAGAGCCACGCGGGCTGCCCCATCTGCAGTCCTACGTTGCCCCAGAAGGGATGTAAGTATGCCCCAAGCACGACGAGAGCTTATTGAACCGTGGATTTTTTCGCACATTCGAGCCCACTGTATAGACGCCAGTTTAGCGGTATACTGCTCGATATCTCTTTGGACTGCTTTCAGTTTTGCTTTTAGTGTTTTAGGACGCCCCCTGGCTCGGAAGGTAGACTGTATTCGTAGTCTTCTGTTCCATAAATGAAGAAGGTGTCGATCGGGATCGGGATCGTCAAAAGAGACGCGAAGTGTTTTGGTGGGTTGGCGTTTGGCATTAGCCATGGCTTCTTTAGGCGCATCTATGCTCTGTATGGAGTCACATTCCCTCAGGAGTGCTCTATATTTGTCCCAATGAGTGACCTTGCATTCCCTTTTAAGCCTATTAGACCCTCGCGTGGACGTGGTATCTTTCTTCACAGTTATTGCTATGGGGAGATGATCACTACCCAGCGGATCCTCAAGAAGGCTCCATCGAAATTGACTTGGTCGCGAGGCCCATGTCAGGTCCGGAGTAGTGTCAGCTTGGCGTCGGTCCTGTCCAAGTCTAGTATGAGCTTGTGGTAAATTCAGAAGCGTGAGTCCGTAGTGGTCGAGATCGCCTAGAATGCGCCTTCCACGTCGGCTACACTTGGTGTAGTTCCAGGCTATGTGCTGGGCATTAAAATCGCCTCAAACAAGCACTTCGTCACTACGGTAGACCTTCTGGAAGTGTGGTATGAAGCTGAGGTCTGCCGGACTGCGCTTAGACTTGTTTCTGGTATTTTATGGATTGAGGTATACCGAGAAAACGACCATTGTTCTTTTTGACGCGAGTTGAAGTCTACATCCAGTGACGCTGGCGCTGCTTGAGCACCAAGGATCAGTATCCAGCCTAGTGTGCGTCAGGGTTCTATCTACATACATGGCCGTACGTGTTGGTGTGCCCGGATCTTCTGGAAAACCATAGCCTTCGTAGCCTGGAAGACGTGGTATGGGTTCGTTTACCTCTTGTAAACACAGCACAGCAGGTTTGCGCCCGTTGTGTGACAGTCCCCATCGTAATATCATGTCCGCTTTCTTTTTCACGGTCGGGATGTCTGAATCACGGTCGGGATGTCTCCCCCTGCATCCCGACCACGACCTGAGGCGCTACTTTGAGACTGAAAGCGAGCCATGGTTCACGTTGAAGGGTTGACTGGGAGAATTGGCATTCGCAGGAGAAAGGGAGTTTCCGTTCGTCGGTGGGGTGGCCATGGAGCCCCCAAAAGGGAGCGTTCCAGTGAACATGAGACGCTCCATGACAGTGCGAACACATGTTTCAACTGCGCGTTCAATCATAGCCTGAACCCGTGTCATGATGTTGCTCTCTAGTTGTGATAGGCGTGCTGAGAATACCGCCTTATAATCAGGCTGGGGTTGTGGCTGCTGAGAAGTTTGCAGGACGTGGTTAGTACTTTCACTGGATGTTGCACTGCGTGGGGATTGAGGGGCTTCCTTGTGAGAGTGGGCAGTGGGCTGAGTTGTTGCTGAGGTAGTGGGCGCAAGCGGGGGCGATTGTTCCGGGGGTGCGCGACTTAAAGATCTTTCTTGTGCGCGCTTTTTCCGGTTAGTGCTCTTGACTGCGTCCGCAAAACTAAGCGTGCCCTCTTCGCGATCTACAAGCTTCCCTAGAGATTTTCCGGAGGGTGTTGAATGCGCGCTGCTTGGAGCTTTATCGGCACTGCGCCTGACGGCCACCATTTTCGAACGTCCTTCAAGCGATGGCGAAAGTGGGCCTTGGTCTGTTTTCGGTCCTGAGCGTTGGTTTCGCTTAGCGTCGGCTGGCGATTTCCGCGTGGTTAGTTTTTTGTTGATCTCTACGCGCTTGGGACAGTTTCGGGCCGTAGCTAGATGGCTCCCACCACAATTCCTGCATTTCGGTGTGTTGTTGGGACTTTCTCCACTGCTGTCATGCTGTTTGCCGCCGCGCTTTGGACAACGTGGTTTGTCTGCATTGGGACATTGTACTTTCCCATGTCCCAACTTGTGACAGGTCTGACAAGCATAGACTGTTGGCTTGAAAGGGAAAACTCGAATCGTAAACGATTTGAGTACGATCTTGAAAGGGAGGCTCCTTCCCTGAAAGGTTACCTATCCTGAAAGGCGAGCGCTCATCATTTCGCACTTTCGACAGTGTAGGTTCACCTTAAGCTCAGTAGCTGTCATTCCGCCCGCGTTGTGGATGATTCCCCGTATCTGGTTTCTCGTTATGGCTTCGTAAGCTTGAAACGATGTGGGTTTTCCATTGATAGGAAGTTGCGTTATGGTTAGAAGGGCATCTCGCACTCCGCAGTCGTCCGTATCCACAGCTATTTGGTTGCATCTGTCGAGATACCGGATCAGAATGCGCGGATCGCCTGTCCTTTCTGGCGTCGAGGAAATCTTCACGTGCTTCGAAATTGCCGCGTCGAGTAGAATGAACTTCTCGTCCATGATTCTGCACGGCTCTTGAGGTTTTAGAATAACAGTACACCCGCCGGTCGCGCGGCGTTCTTCGACTAGGCCAGGTTGACTGCGCGCCGGTTTACGGCTTTGGTAAGTGACTGTCTGCCACCCTTCTTCGTTTTGGTCTAGTGGATTTGCTGGATCTGAATCCGAATTGTATGAGTTGTAGTCAGCTGTCTCGTCATGACAATTAGGGCCGCGGCGGACCACGTTAGGTTGTTGTCCACGCCCAATTCGGGCGCCGCCGTGCCGATCGAAAGGTTTAGGCCTAAACGCGGACCCCACGTCCAGTGAGGAAAGCGTCCCCCGGGAGCGTTTCTGGCCGTGCGCTGCAGTTGGCACAATGCGTACGTTAGAAGTGAGTGAAACATTGCACTTGCCTTCGCTGTCTTGCGGGGGCTCAGTAGCGGAGAGAGGAGCGAAAGGGTTCTCGTGAATGCGCAGTGGTGCGCGCATGACAGCGACTGAATCTGCCGCTGGAACGACCGCGGCCAGTGCCGTACTTGTCGGTAAGCCTATCATGGTGTCTTCGTCGGTCGAGGTACTGGGAAGCTGCAGATCCATGTCCTCCGAGGTTGGGGCATTCGATACAACTTCGGCGGGATCCATGGTTGTAGGAGGTTCTACGGAGACCGGGTATGCGGGCCCGGTGCACACAAGTCCGGTTACATTTACCGTAGTCGACGGAGCTTGGGTAGGATGCGTCGGCTTCGCTCGGCCACCTAGTGGCGAGTCCCCTGTTGTATTGGTATTTTCTTGCGAGCGCCACGCGTAAGCCAGGACGACGCCGGGCGCTCCTCGTGAGGCGCTTGCTCGTGCGCTCGGTAAACAGCCGTAGTAACTATGACGAAGTTTGTTTGATGACGCCGCACACCACACACATTAGGGCCTGCAACAATAGCCTCACTGTTAAAAGCACACGCTGAAAAAGGAGTAATACGTAACCTCCCAAAGCGGCAATGAAGCTGCTAAGCCCAACAGCTAAAAAAATATTTCTCTATGGCGACAGTCTTTCAGCTTTAACTCCAGGCAGTGGCGTCTGCTATTTTGCTCGGCCGATTATTGCGCCCTGAAGACATAGAAATGAATTTAACCTGCCTTTTGTACAGTGCGCTTTATGTTACATGGTGAAAAAAAAATAAGACACACGAAGTGGACAGTGTTAGCGCTACTGTAAATTGGTTTATTACAAGTACATTATTGCTTTGGAGACCAAACATGTTTGAAGTGTTACAATATACAAATAGAAGAGGGGGAGGGGCAAGTGTGGGAAAACTTTTCACTATATCTCACAGGTGGCAGGCGGCAAAGCATCATAAGCTGGTAAAAGGCACTTTTCCTTTGTTTAATTTTAAGTACAAGTGTATTCTCTGCATGACGCTTTTGATTTTTACTATGGTTTAACACACCGAAACAACGCAGGTAATGAGGCGTGCCATAGTGGAGGGCTCCGAATTAATATTTACCACGTGGAGATCTTTAACGTGGGCCTAAATCTCGAAAAATACAGGCGTTCTTGCTTTTCGCCTTCACCAGAAAAGCTGCCGTCGGGGCCGGGAATCGAACCCGCGTACGTGGCGCTATTTCTTTTTGTGTGTCGACTCGCCACTGTAAGCTGCGTTTGATTAGGTCTATTTCAGGCGCGGTTAGAATAACTGAGCATGAGTTCACTTATGCGCTCTAGCTGCTCACTTTATATGTGATAGACTTCCGGAGTTTCGCGTGGGGTTCATCTGTTATTTTTCCAAAACCATCATTTTCAAACATTGGGCTGCACTCTCAGTAATCCAGTGCAGCGACAGATTGCCTGAGGAGGCTGTTGTGTGTCATGTGTAGCGGTGTTCTTGAAGCTTCTTATTGAGGCATCTTGCTGTCCCTCATGATGTCCATGCAAATATTGTACTTGTAATGAATCAGTTGATAGCTGCGTTTGTGCTGTCGCCTTGGTTCGTGTGATCTCGCTAATTTTGTGTACCATGAAACCTAAAACGCAGCCCACAATAGTGCGAACCCAACTAGACTTCTCCTCGCCACTGCTAACACCCCTTTCACAACTGTTATTCCCCTCGCCACCACCGATTAACCTTTCGCACGCTTCGCAATCGGCCGATAACGGCGGCAGCACCCTTATCAGGTGTTTCCAGAGAAACTTGCCGTCTTTGAACGCCAAAGTGAGCTAATAATGTTTCAGCATGAGAGGCTTTCACGCGATATTTTCGCCTGTACGCCTCAGCACACGAGCATCACCGGTTGCCGGGTTATGCGTGCACTGGTTGGTGTGAAAGAAGGGGGGTGTGCATGCATAGCTAGTCTTCATGCCGCTACCGATGACATACGCATTGTGCTGGCGGGAAATTTAAACATGGAATTCTCGCGGCTCAAATCAACCTGTCAGCTGTACTGAATGCGGTTTGGGTTGGTGTGTTACACAGACAGTGGGATGCTTACGACCCGGGACGAAAACGGACAGCAACCTCTTTGTCCACTAGCTAGAATAAAGCTCGAGAACTTCCAGGTCTTAACTCCCTATGGACAGATACGTGTCGTTCAGTCGGAGGAAGAATAGCGGGAATCGAAGGAGGGTCTGCCGGGACACAGGCGCGAATGGGTGCGAAAACAGCAGAAAACCGATTCCGCCACCGTTTCTACCGCACGTTCCAGCTCGCCGAGTAGCTGGGATTCTCTCCCGGATGAACAGCCGCGTCGACGTGAGCCAATATTTCTTGTTCAGCTTAAAGGGCCTTCAGAGCGACAATTTTGGCGGTGCCTTTCACTTCTAAGCACACGCAAATAACTGGTTGCCGGTTTTCAGCCACGAGCTGGGAGTAGAGAGAAGGGGGGAGGGTGCACGCACAGATATCGGTTTCATGCCCTCACTGATGACATGTCCGGACTCCGCTGTGCTGGCGAAAGGTTTAAAGTGTCCGTCCACCGCCCCATTGCAATGCCAACTTTCCGGTGTCATCCGTGGTCCATCGGATTGGGCCGGTGTTACGCATACACTAAGAGGCTTACGACGCGGCAGGGAAACAGACAGCTCCATGTTATTCCAGTAGAATAAATTTCTAGTCCTTCAATTTCGATGTGCTAAATGCTAATTGCTCCATCCCAAATTCCCCGCACGGGGAACCTTGAGTAATCTTGGTGACGGTGAGTGGCGACACCGCGTAGCCCGAGGCCCCCATACTTAAGCTGTAACCTACCGGTGCTAGAAGTTGCAAGGTGAAGGGTTAGAAGTCGTGAACGGTGGCCGTCGGAGCCTTGGTCAAGCTCCGGCCGATGGGCTCCATGCCTGTCTACCAGGCAGGGAGCTCCGGTACCTCTTTGACTACCAGGGTAAGGTCAAAGGAGAAAGTACCGCCGCCTCCCTGCTTTCCAATGTATCATATGGCATTTTGCAACCCCCCCCCGCTACAAGACGTGATCGGCCCCCGAAAAGGGGCCGCACCGAAGTTTCCTTTCCACCACTTCCTGACTTGAGTCCTCCGAAACCGAACAACTATCCTCGCTTCATCGTGATGGAATCTGTAGACCAATCAAAACCTCTTGCTTCACAGTCGGTATTTCTCATTTCAAAGTTTCTTGATGGTATTGTTGGAGGGTCGTATAAGGCCAAAAAACATCGAACCGGTGAAATTCTTGTCGAGGTCAGTAGCCAGGATCAGGCCAAAAAACCTCTTGCTCAAACCAGCATCGCCGATCTGCCAATCCGAGTCACGCCCCACCGCAGCCTAAACAGCTCCCAGGGCGTGATTTCCGACTATAACCTACTGAATGAAACTGAAGCCGACTTGCTGGAGGGCCTTCGTGGCCAGGGCGTAACAGCGGTCAGGCGAATAACTATACGAAGAGATGATAAACACATACCAACAAAGCACCTCATCCTAACCTTTGACAGGTCGAGCCTTCCGGAATACATCAATGCAGGTTTCGTGCGATGTCCAGTCCGGCCTTGCATCCCGAACCCGCGGCGCTGTTTCAAGTGCCAAGGGTTCGGGCGCGGCACGAACTCCTGTCGCGGCCGACTTACCTGCGCGAAATGAGCCCAGCACGACCACGCGTCCGAAAATTGTAACTTGCAACAGTCTCTTTGCATAAACTGCCAGGGTCCACACGCGGCCTACTCCAGGAAATGTGAAAATTTTCAAGTTGAATCGAAAATCATAAACATAAAGGTAACCGAAAACATCACCTTCTCAGAGGCGCGGAAGAGGTTCGCCTCATCCCCTCTGGGCAGGTACGCCGACGCAGCTCGCCGGGGGCGGAGCGGCGTCTTGTTTCGGCGGGGACCCAGTACCGAGAGTCGCACTTGGTCCCCCTCCCCCCTGGGTTTCCTCTTGCAGCCCAACCCGCCTCCGCACCGCTCGCTGGGCAAGAAGCGGCTGTGGTGGCATCCACGTCCGGTGCGAGTGATGCTCCATCCTCAACTTCCGCTCCACCGTCCCAAACCACACGCTAGGGCACGGAGATGGAGACGGAGGCAGTCGCAGCGACCCCCTCCCCCGCCTCACTGCCTGTACCATCTGTGGTGCTCCCCACGCCTTCGGCACTGGCAGCGCAGGCAAAGAACACCCGAAAGGCTACCACGTCAAGGGGGCCCAGTCCGCTGGGCACCCCCTTGCCATCAGATGACGACATGGACGTCGAGCCCTTCCGGCTTTCATCGCAGCGGAAGGAACGGGCTGCGACGTCCAGGTCAGTAGAGAAGGCCAGAAAGCCCCTCCTAAGAGTCCAAGCCACGAAAGACCCTACATAAATAATCACACTCCAGTAGCTCTAACACATCATAATGGGAAGAGAAAACTGAGTTCAATGGAACTGCAGAATCCTTCTGAATAATCTTGACGACGTGCATGAGATTCTGCATGCCAACCAGCCAAGTTTAATGTGGGTCCAGGAAACACATCTGAATTCCAAACACACAAATTTCTTGAATAGTTCCCTGGTATACAGGAAAGACAGGGAGGACTGCACACACTCTTCTGGGGTGTGGCCATAATTGCCCGCAAATCCTTAGCATGCCACCCTGTCACCTTGAACACCGTCCTTGAGGCTGTAGCCGTCCGAACAATAATTTTAATAGGTTGATAACGGTATGCTCCATCTACATCTCTCCTGATCTTGCACTTCTGAGCTCTGACTTTGAGGCGCTGGTCGACCAGCTTCCTGAACCATACATCTTAACAGGCGACTTCAATGCCCACAATTCTCTTTGGGGCTCTTCTCGCACGGATGCCCGAGGTCGCCTGATAGAGAAGTTTTAACATCCTCTGGAGGATGCCTTTTCAACAAGAACCAGCCTACATACCATAACATAGGACACAATACATACTCAAATCTTGACTTGGCTATTGGTTCGGCAATTCTCTTTCCATGTCTTCAGTGGGGAGTGGGCACTGACCCATATGGCAGTGACCACTTGCCCACTTCACTAACATATATAGGTAAAGGCCCAAGCAGTTCATCTTCCCATAATACGTTCAATGAAGCAAGAGCTAACTGGAACACATTTACAGAGACATCGAAACTACACCACACATCCATAGGACACCTGCACGTTGAAGAAGCTACCTAGCTCTTCACGGCGCACATCCTCGACGCCGCCTAAAAGTCCATTCCCCACGCCTCTGGTGCCCCGTGCAACCAGAGGAGGCCGTGGGGGAATGAGGACTGCAGGCGGGCGCGAGAGGCCCAGAACAAGGCGTGGGGTATCCTTCGTCGGTACCCCACGTCGGGTAAGCTTATTTTGTTCAAACGGGCCAAGGCGTTCGGAAAACGTGTGCGCCGTAAGGCAAAACGAGAGAGTTGGCACACCTTCTTGACATCCATTAATTCATACATGGACACACACAAAGTCTGGACACGAATACGTAAGCTCAAAGGACAACAGACACACAGCCTGCCCCTGGTTAGCACAACAGGGGACACACTTGAAGACCAGGCTAACACACTTGCACAACACTTCGAACACGTGTCCAGTTCTGCACACTACACAAGTACTTTCATGAAACACAAAACATCTGCAGAAAAAAAACCCTTACAAGACAAAGACAAATCAAATACTTCTTACAACTCTGAATTCATTCTCTATGAGTTGAGGGTTGCCCTGAGCACGTGCAAACCTTCAGCCCCAGGCGCAGATAAGATTACATATACTATGATACAACACCTACACCCAGACATTCTTGAAACACTCTTAAACCTATACAATAAAATATGGCTTTCGGGGCACGTTCCACGCTCTTGGAGGGAGGCCATAGTAGTTGCTTTCCTAAAGGAAGGGAAGGACCCTTCTTATTCCGCCAGTTATCGTCCCATTGCCCTGACAAGCTGCCTGTGTAAGCTCCTCGAGAAGATGATAAACAGGCTACTTCTGCACTTCTTAGAGTACAATGGTCTTCTCGAGAGCTGCCAGGCAGGCTTCAGGGCGGGGCGATCTACCAGCGATCAACTCGTTGCATTAAAGGCGTATATCAAAGATGCTTTCCTCCACAAGCAGTACTGTATGACAGTCTTCTTTGATATGGAAAAGGCGTACGATACTGCTTGGCGGTACGGCATCCTCAGCGATTTCAAGTCCTTTGTCATGTCGGGTAACTTGATGAACACTCTTGCCAGTTACCTGTCTGGAAGAACGTTTCGGGGGCGCGTTGGAACTGCACTTTCTAGGGTTCATGTGCAGGAAAACGGTGTGCCGCAAGGTGGAGTTTGTTTTAAGTTGCACTTTGTTTATTGTGAAAATGAATTCTCTTCGGAAGGCATTGCCACCGTCGATTTCATGTTCAATTTATGTAGACGACGAACAATCAACTTTTAAGTCTTGTAACTTGTCTGTCTGCGAGCGGGAAGTCCAGCTTGGTGTAAACAAGCTTGCCGGCTGGGCAGATAGCAACGGTTTTAAATATAATCCAGGGAAGTGCACTTGTGTTTTGTTTTCCAAGAGACGTGGCATTCGGCCGGATCCAGACATTCAACTCCACGGTGTCTCTATTCCTGTAAAAAAGGAGCACAAGTTCTTAGGTATTATCTTTGACGAAAAGATCACAGTCATCCCAAACATAAACAACTAAAACATAAATGCCTAAAAACAATGAATATCCTGAAGGTTCTGTCGCACATCTCTTTTGGTTGTTGCGACCGGGAAGGCCAACTGCAGCCGGGAAGAGGTCCAAAGCTGATAGGCCAACGTAACTGTTTACTTCATAGCGAGAGGTGAGCCGAAGCCAAAGAACAATGCCCCGACGGGCGAGGTTACAATACAGGACTCGAGCAGAGCGACAGCATCGAATCGCTGCTCTAACAGGAATGAATTACAGCGCTTGCGGGGGTCTATTTATACCCAAAAGCGGTAACGGTCAAAACGCCAACAAGCTGGAACACGCCACGAACGTCACAGACACACACAACGCTCTTTCCAGAGTTCGTAAGCCGTTCATAGCCTCGGCGCACGTTGAGTCCGGGAGAGGGGAGAGAGGAGGTCTCCGTTGCGATCGACGGGGCCCCTGTGTCCTTGAAGAGCGTTGAGACGAGCCTCGCCGGCAGCCGCCGAAGTTTAGAAATGCGCCGAAAGCAAAGCATCTGACTCGGCTTGTCGAAACTTGTCACCGACATGGTGGCGCCTGACGGCAGAAAGGCGCACGCAGTGGCTTCGCCGCACAGCAGAGGAGTTATGCGGGAAAAAAGTACGGCGGCGCTTGCCGATTCGTAACATGGTGCTGACAAAAAACTTCTTTTACGTGTTTTTACCAGCTTGATAGGTTCACGATTGGACTATGGTAGTGTTGTTTATGGGTCAGCAAGTAAAACATCCCTCAAAATGCTGGACCCAGTGCTCCATCTCGGGCTCCGCCTGGCGTGTGGCGCCTTCCGCACTAGCCCAGTCGAAAGCCTATATGTGGAGTGCAACAAATGGAACCTACAGCGTCAGCGAGCATACACAAATCTCCTTTATGCTCTTAAAATTTCATCCATGCCTCACCATTCTTTTAAATCGGTTTTTCATGAGATGCTCATGACTGAACTCCTTTTAAATCGACCATCGTTCTCTGCGCCCTTCTCTTACCGAGTTAGAGAGGAAGCGTCAGAGCTTGCTGTCTCCTTTTTAGATACAATCCAAATTTCGCTAACGGATTTTATAGCACCATGGCATCTCCGCCCAGTATCATGCGACACATCTTTCACACATGTAGGTAAAAACCGAACTCCCACATGTGCAATTCTGCAGCATTTCTTGAATTTGCAGCAGAAGTATGAGTGCTCTAAATTTTATACGGACGCTTCTAGACCTGCCACCTCTGTGTCCTGCGGGGCGCATGGGCCCGGCCTTAGTGTCACTAGAACTCTAAATAGTCATACTAGTATCTTTACGGCAGAGGCTTACAGTGTACTTCTTGTTGTCAATCATATACTTCAAAGCCACATCCAACAATCCATTATCTATACAGATTCCCTCAGTGTTGTGCGGGCACTGTCGTCAACAATGCCTTTGAAAAACCACGTTGTCATTCTGATCGTCAAGGGTATTATGTCTGTGTACGTACGCAAATTTGAACTGGTTCTTTGCTGGGTCCCTGACCACTGTGGTATAGCCGGGAACGAAGCAGCGGACCGAATGGCTGTTGCTGCTACACTCTTGAATACAGAAGACATAACCACATTACCCTACACCGACGTGAAACCACACATCAGACAACTTCGCAAAACATGGCAAACACACTGGAGTGAAGAAACAGACAACAAGTTACACGTAATAAAACCTCACTTGGGACCATACACCACCGACACACGCAATAGATACACTGAAGTCGCCTTGGCCAGATTACGGATAGGGTACACACATGCAACGCACTCGCACCTTCCCACTGCATCTCCAAGCCTCTGTGCAGCAGGTGCGGAGAGGCCCTATCCGTGATCCACGTCCTCATGCATGTAAGCACTTCACACAACACGACACAAACACTTCAGAGAACTCTACAGACAACATATCCCACTACATCCATCGCTGTTTCTAAGTGACGATGCCAGGGTTTCTGTGAAACGTGTGTTTGATTATTTGTCAGACGTTAAGTTTTTAAACCTCATTTCCTATCACGCATAATCAAATCTGGCCCTATACACCAGCCATCACCATTATCCTTAACTGATTTTGCTATGTTCGGTTGGCACGTTTTTTTACCTACCTTTTTGTGGTAACCACTTCACTACATTAAATAAACTTTTCTCTGGCGCTCTTTGCCCTTAGTCGGTCTTGCGCCATAAAAACCCAACCATCATCATCATCACCGTCCCAAATTACAAACCAACGTGCATTTCGTTAACCTCGTCCAGCTCCACAGCTCATCCATCTTCACAGAGTGTAAGGGCACAATTTTTTTTGTATCGTGGTGCAGACATAAAATACCGGGAACGTCAGCAGCGTGAAATCTGTTTATAATTCCGAAAGCAGAAACCGTAGAACAAAGCGTTCGGGCAAACCTAAAGGTCTTTTTGTTTCCTTGTTGGCTCTTGCTTTGTTAATTACGCTCCTGCTTCATTTATTATCAGTTCGCGCTTAACAGAAACAAGGTTCGGTGGAGGGCCGAGTTCTATGAAGCCGAGGGGAAAATCGGTAGGCAGGGACAGAGGCCTTTGCAGGCAAAGAGGAAAAAATTCAGAGAATTGCTAACAATAGTTGACAATAGTTCACAGTAATCTGCTAAGTGGGAAGATGGGGGACAATGCTAAGAGTGAGCGATCAATCCTCTGTTCTTGTCTCCCGTCTAACCCTCTTTGAGGTCAATACTGGCGCGTCGGCCTTCAGTAGGAGGTGACAAAGGCGGGGGGGGGGGGTGGAAGGGGGTCTTAGGGCGTGCTGGGGACTGCATAATACTTCCCCATGGGCTGCAGATTGCCGACCAGAAGGTTGCCGAAAAGATAACGAACAGAGTCAGTGACGATCGTATGTAAAAACGAGGGCCCCACACATGGTATGTGGCTATTTTATATTATGGTAGGGGAATATTTAGCATTCTTGCACGCCCGCAGAGTTTCTGTCAGGCCTGGATGAGTAGAACAAGCGGCAACAAGAAGCTTTCTCATCATTTGCAGCTTCGAGGGTCACCTCGTCGAGTTTCAAGCTCCCAAACGGCGACCGGCCATCCAACATTGCATCATTGTCGGCAGTCGGCGGGGCTCTTGCGGATGGATGCAACGATGAGGCCGCATTTTTGTACTACCGTAATTGCACGATTCTAACACGCCCCCGATTGTATGTAGGAAAAAGAATTATAACGTGAATTCATGACACCGCGTACCTGGTAGAAGACACTTTATTTGAGGCGCGCAGCTGTACCATAAATATTCCTTGTGCTTTATAACCTTGCTTATCCATCTCCTGCTAGCATCAAAACTGGAGCCGTAAACATTCACACACCATTCAATTTCAAGTGCCTTGACCCTAACGTTGTTCATTTGTTGCTAATTTATAAATTCTGCCTGGAAGTCTTCAAGCTCTCAAAAACGTCCGAGCTCTGGGCCGGTGAAGCCTTTACACAAAACGTTGGCCCTAAGTAGGAACGACACAGAATGCGCCGACTCAACATGAGGTTCCCTTGCTAGACAATTCATGTGCGTGAGTCTATGTGTGAGATAACGTTTGGGGGCCGTCTGTATTTTTTTTTTGTTTGAGGGTTTGTTTGTTTTTGATCCCCATTTTTGCTTAACTTACGTGTTTTAATAATAACCCTTCAACTATAGACAGCGCCTCTCCTACTCTTCATGCCCTGTTTCCCTTTGCGCTGAGCATCATTAGTGTGCAGCTTGTTTGCATTCTTCGCAAGTAATTCCAAATAAATGTTTCCAGTGTGCCATGTAGGCGGATTTACTGCGTACAGGAGCCGCTGGGCGCACGAGCGAGCGTGTGGCAGTGAGCCATGAAAGCGCTTTTTATTTCGGATAGACGGCTAGAAAAGAGGGAGGAGGCGCTCGCAGAGAAAGCTGAGGGGGAATCTTGATCTAGCATTTACAGTATGAGCACAGAAAATGGAATCATTTTTCATGAGCCAGCTCCTGTTGGCGGCTGTATACAGCCGCCAACAGGCGCCAGCGGGCGGCGTCGCCATCCCGACCTTTCCACCACCACTGGCGCCAGGCGTCTCGCTTCGGAGCTCGGAGAGGCGGCGACCAACAGTTACGTTTACGTGGACGATCCTGCTTCGGCTTCCCGTATGCCGCCAATGCAGGGACAGTGAAGTGAATTTGTCAAGCTGCCGGTTTTGCTTTGCTCTGCGTAGACTGGCTCAAATTACCACACTTTTCATCGTTTATCATGTTGGTAAGTCGGTAATTATTTTATAAAGCGGGAAAGAAGAAACACTGCCATGCGTGGTACGTGGTAGCCGCACCAACTAAAAGCTGTGACGTCGAGAGGAGAGGGCACCGTGATAGGGCGTTCTCCAAGGTTTGCATTCAAACAAGTTTCGGTTGCGGTTCTGTAAAACAACATGCTTGACATCCAACGGCATCGTTGAATGGGCATTCTCGATATCTCAGTAATCGTGGTACCGCGCTTATGCCGTGTTATCGGCTGTAATATGCCTAAGATAAGCCTCCCAGGACGGCTTGGCATAGTAGAAATCACTAGCCGAGGCTTACGCAGTGCATGAACGCCCTCCGCTTCACCGTAGACGCTGAAATGCCATGCGCTTTTTCCGCATATTCGGAGCTTGCCTCACTCATGCCCGTATCGTAAAAAGCGTGTTCGCACCAGGCCAAGGGTCTGCTGATTCTGGCCTGTGCCCACTGCCCGCAAGCTGTCGGTGCTCGTGGCAACAGCACGCCAACGAGAACTAGCTAGCACGCCAGTGTCAGTCTGAGCGCGTTCTGCGAACTCGCTCGTGGAGCAGTGAACGTTACGGCCTAAAAATGGTGAACTCTGGTTAGAAAACATTGGCCGCAAACGAAAATAACAACTTACAAAAAAAGCATGCACCCTCGGGGATTCTAACTTGCGACTTACAAAACAAAAGTTCCAGCGCTTTAGACCACTCGGCCACGAGCCTTTTTGTTTATATTGCCGGTCCTTTATCAATAAGCACACACGGTACAGACAAGAAAAGGTACCAACAACGAAACCTGGTTCAAAACATACTGTGCATAAGGCGGCCAACCGTAACTCCGGCTTGGCCTTGTCAAGCCGGAGTTACGGCAATTTCACAACTGTGTGTAGTAATAGTCGTACACAACCCTTACTCACACATTTTCTTTCTGAGCCTGGTTTGGTCTCACACACCGCGAAAACACTTCAGGTTGGCACAACAACAATGCCGAACCTTTAGTTGGTAGTTAATACTTGTGGGCTTTAATTACGCTTATTGCACTCATAAGCGACAAAACCTCATCATCATATTCTTGTTTGGTGTACACTTCCTTCAGTTTGCAAACATTTTCTGCAAAGTAAGAATCCACTGGCCTGGCATTCTCATCACTGTTTCTGACATCCATTCTGCTACGTCATATAGCATGGAGGGCGAGGAGGAAGAATACATCGTAAGGAGCCTCATCACATTCAACTTCAAGAAAACGTATGTCTTTCGGTGTCATCGGGATGTCCTTTTTTAGAGTCCTCTGGAGGACGTCCCAGAAGAAGACGGCGTCCCAGCAATCGACAAAAACATGTTCCACGCTTTCTGGCTCTTTACACAGTCGACAATCTTTGCTCCAAGGCAAAAACAACCCCCTCTGGTCAAGCCACGTTAGGACTGGTAAGGTCTCAGTGTGCAATTTAAAAAAGAATGTTTTCACTCCTGCGGGTATGATCATTTTCTTGACACGTTTGAGCACACCATGCTTATGGCCTCGGAGATATTTCATTCTAAACACTGTTTCGGGACACAGGAGTTCTACCACATCACAGGATGACCGTTTACGCGTAACGTTTGACAAGTACTGAATTGAAAATCGCTCGCTTAAAAACCTGAAGGACATTACCACCTAGCGCAAAAACCCACTCACTGCGTATCTCTTCATATATGTCGTAGTTACAATAAAATTTGGCATCGCTATACCCAATCTGATCTGCATCTACGTTCGAAGAAATGGGTTGTCTCGTCGCGCAAAGGTTGGCTCGGCCACGAGCCAACCTTGCCTAAGTGGGATATATAAGGTATATAATGTACAACCAGTTTACACTTTTGTTTAGTTTAAGCATTTCAAGTACTTTAGGTGACTATTTGTTGTACAGCGTTCCTGCAGTAAGCGTCGCCCAAACTTCCACAATATCTTACGTCTAGCAATTGCATTTCTTAAATGAAAAAGTGTTCGCAGATGTGTGGTCGTGCTGCTGACCGCTGTGCTTGTTCACCCAGCGCAAAAAAGTGCTGCCGGCTCTCACGTTTTGCGCTGTACGGTAAAAGTTTCAGTTGATTTTATTTCCTTAGTACCTGTATAGTACCGCCTTCAAGTGGCATTATATTTCCTACTAGCGTAAAGTCAGCGAAGCGTCGCATGTGCACTTGTGCAGCGCTTGTGTGGAGCGACACGGACTCGGAGCATGATACAGGGTACAAACTAACAAAGTAAAGAAAGGCACATTCTTCCATTCACATATTTGTTGTGGCTTAGTTTCAAATGATCGAGCGAACTGCGACGACCCGTCGGCGGCCGGCGGACTAAACGTTGAGCCGACTGACTCGGTCGCGGAAGGTCGGCGAGCCGTGAATTGCCAGCTCATCTCCTCTTGACGTCACACGAGAACGCCACAGAAAATGGGCGAGGGTGCAGAGAGGACAGCATTTTCGAATTGATTTTTCTAATAAATAAATTCGCGTAAACGCGCTCAGAGTGGTCGAAACATGGCCTACGGATTCCGGACTACCATTTGCGCTATTAATCTCGCAATGTTTACAAATCACTTCAGAGTCCCTTTAAGTCTACTCTCTCTCTCTCTCTCTCTCTCTCTCTCTCTCTCTCTCTCTCTCTCTCTCTCTCTCTGCGTGTGTGTGTGTGTGTGTATGGAGGAAGGTGGCACACAGTTTATTGTGTACGACTGCGTGCTGCAGTGACCTGCAGACTTGTCGACCGTCGACGGAGTCCCGGGCTAAGGCGTCAGTGTGTCTAGTGTCTAGACAGAGGGACAGTATTGCAAATTAGTGAGTGCGTGTTTGGGGGGGGAGGGGGGAGAGCGGAGGGGAGGAGAAGGCGGGGAAATACGACGCGCCAGCGCTGTTTCGAATGTGCGTCCGTGTCGCCGACAGCGAGAAAAGGAAAACACACACAAAAAAGTAAAGGGTGCAGAGCAAGCAGGCCCCTGCGTGTGGGCGCCGCCGAGGTACAAAAAAAAATCAGTGTAAGGGGAGACGGGATTCCGCACGGCTGACACCAATGGCATAGAACCGCTGTTACGCGAAGAATGGAGCGAAACTTCGGACATAATTGCAGTCGCTCATAAATATACCGTCCGTGTAATAAATTGGGCCATGTTAAAAATACTGCTTTATTGTTGAATTCGAGGCTGTGGCTTACCAATGTTTGAACTTGTGCCTATTTGTACTATTGTATATTTTTGCACATTTTATCAGTGCATATTTTGTTAGTCAGTGGCTAGGAACACTAGTAACGTACTGCCCGTGTGGTGGTGAGTTACTAGTCCGGCCTGCGAAAAAGCCTGTAACCAAAGGGACATACCATGAATGAACCATATTTCAGGGTAAATCCTATGCATAAAGACGGTTAACGAATCACACGTGTATAATTGCAATGTAGTAATACAATTTTCTCAAGCCTATAAAACATTGCATACTTCGGTTTTGAACCCCGAATCTACATTTGGGGAGCACCGTAGTGGAGCATCCGGAATAATTGTACGTAGCGCAAAAACACCCTGCAGGAAAACCAACTTTTTATGATGATGATGATGATGATGATGAAAGATCGTGGGTGAAGTGAAAGAATAAAACGCTTCCCGTAGCAGGAATCGAACCTGAATCCCTCGCGTTATGAAGCCGGCGTCTCTCCGATTGCTCGATTTCTACGTGGGCGAATAGGTTTGGAAAACTCGGATGACAACCGAAGGATCCGTCGCGACATAGCTTCGCGTTCAACTATCGTCGTCGCTAGGCGGAGGGGTCTATGATTTCTTTTTTGCGCTCTCGGGCATCCCTAGCGTGCACCGAAATATCCCCTTTGCGCTTACACCTGTAAAGCGGCCCACGCGGCCGCAAATCGATCCCGAGTGCTTTGTCTCGGCAGCCTAGGCACTGATACACACCGGCGGGTTCCGCTAGTATTTGGCTACAATTACGTAATACCCATCAGCAATACCAAGTAAAGACTTCTTGCGGAAATTACAAAGCGGTATTTTTTTTTTTTTTTTCAGCGTTGCTGTGCACGCCTTCGCGTGTATGCGCTCATCAGCTCGGTACGCGTGTCTGTAGAAGTCAGTCCGCAATTTGTTGACTGGCGCACTGTCACCGTTTCTTTTTTATGAAACCCAGACGAAGTGTATATTGTTTGGTAAGAACATCAGGGCTCGAAGATACAAGAAACTGTCTTTTATGGAAAGCTCAAGGAGCTACTGTGATCCATATTGTTGTGTGCACTTGCGGCTGCATGGTTAGATTTTGGTTACACGGAAACGCAAGAGATAACAGCACGCAGGCTCGTAAGGAACAGTTATTCACAAGCCCATTCACGCAGGCCTGGCTCTAAGGGGAATGCGCTATATCGGGGCATCTTCGGGTTAACGAGCCCATTCCCTTGGGCCTCTTGCGCTGGAGTTTTGGCGACATGCAGCGCCCCTAGTGGCTGAGGCCTCTGGGTAGTACAAAGCATTATGGCGTGTTTAAATAGCTGCATTAAATGGCTGTATGAAATAGCCCTTAGAGTAGTTTCAGGGGCTAAACAAAATATTATCCGCTAAAACAAGCCGATTTATCGGCTTTCTTTTCAGCGAGCTGTCGCGGTTGTCGCGGCGTGGGACAGTATCACCAGGTCGGTTGGTCTAACTTCCTGACGACCATTACCGTTCTTTCGTCTTGCCTGCGGTCGACAAAGGAAAGTTCAAAAGTAGCATAAACACGGAACACTGCTGGTAACTGCAAAACGTTGCTTCAGCGGGAGCATGCAAGCGAACGTAAGAATGGCGCAGCCGACTCAGCTGACACTGCTGGCCTGGCACCACCTTGAAAACTAGTGGAAATTTTGTTTTGTATTTTCGCAAACTAAATGATTTTTGCGCAACGTTTTACACCTCACGATCTACGAACGGCAGGGTACATGTATACTATCGAGTAGGTGAGGCAATAGCGTCAAATAAACAAATTAGGCGCTACTAAAGGACGCAAAACAAGCACCAAATCGCATGCCCGCTGCCTGCACAGACGTGTACTTCTATATTTACCTAACATAACAGCCGCATACACGGGGCGCGGCCCCAATATACGATCATCACCGACTCTGTTGGTTATCTTCTAGTGCAGGGGTCGTCGCTAACAATCTGAACGCCGACACGCCAGTTTTGTCCTCAAATGGAGTTAGGCAGCGAGACAAGAGCAGAGAATTGGTCGCTTCCAGTTGAATTGTCCCCCATCTGCACACTTCGCAGATTATTGTCAAATATTATTGCCAATTCGCTATTTTTTTCGCGTTCAAAGCCCCCCTCCGCCTCCCGCCCGATTTGCCGTCCAGCCCTCCGCCGTGTCCGCTTTAAGCAATTCGGCCGTACAATTCAAAACGTTGCTGAACCTCATTCTAGCGTATTCATTGCGAACTGGGAATATATAATGCAACAGCGTAATTAAGTAAAGTGAGAGCAAACAAGGAAAGCGAGCGGCCTCTCAGTTCGCCCGACCACTTTGTTTTACCTCCACTAATTTCGGAATCGCCAAATAGATATCACACTTCTGGCGCTCGCTGCATTTTGTCACTGAGACTCGAAACAAAACGGCAAGCTAACGCTGCGCTATGTACTCGTAACGGCGACGCAAACGAGCACTGTTTAATGAGAGTGCACGCATGGTGCGCAGGTACGCAAAAGAGCGGCGCACCGCAGCAGGTGAGACAGCGGTCCGCCGCTTCGCTGGCTTTTTAAAGCGCAATCATCGCGGATTGCGTCCCTCTTATTTTTTGATAGGCTGTTGTTGAAAAGTCCTTGTCACCTAGAGTATTAGTTTAAACTAGAAGTTTTACGTAAAATGGTCAGTGAACCTGCGAGTAAGAGAGCGCCGTTACCGTCCCGGCACTTTTGTTCGCGCTGTTAAAGTATTTAGCGCTGCAAAGCTTTTTCCCCTAATGCCAAGTTGATCGCCGGAAGAGACCGGACTCGTCGGGGATGTTCTGGTGACCATGCCGCAAAACAATCGGGAACATCGAGCTCATTTTTCTTCTGTCAACACGCGATCCTATTGGACCCGGGCAGCTTTGTACATACCCGTGAGTACTGCCCGGAAGTCGCTTGCGCAGCGCCCCCTGGGCAGCGCAGGAGGCCTTTAACCAGCATCACAGCGACGGTACAGGCTCTATAAAGTAGCGCTCATGCTGCCACTTTCGTCATGTTAGCAAAACTGTGGAAAAAATTGTTTCTGTTCCTTCATTAGCACCAGTGATGCCTTTACGAGAATAACCGATAGCCGAAATTGATGCCATAAGTAACGCAATTTCCCATGCGGCTTCGATAGCCGACCAGAGCGCTACCAATAGTAGCGATAAAATCCCGGCGCATTAATTGTGGGGCAAATAACAGGTGCACACGGCGGAGAGGACGGGATACCACGCTCGCACCTGACAGTGTGCCCGCTCGGGAACAGGTATTCACCGTGGAGCTTTTACAGGCTAGGTTCTCACCATAAGTGCGTGCATCAACGAAAGACACCCATAGAATTTTACGGCAACGCAAACTTTCTGGCAATGCGCTGTATGTAGTTCTCAATCCAGTGTGCGCTTCGTGAAAACAAAACGTACTGAAATTGGCTGCTAGGATGAATTTAACACAAACGAAGTTCACGAAGGGAGGAAGGCGATAAAGAAGCAAGGGCTCGACGTAGGGGGGATGAAGTTGAAGAACTAAGGGCAGAACAAACAGAAAAGAATCCGTGAGAATTATTGCCTGTCGTTTTGAGGAACCAAGCTTACGAAGGGCTAAGGCTATTGCGAGAGATTCTGCGTGGAAAGATGTAGCAAAGTGACGCAGCCGGAGGGAAAAGGTGCAATCTAGACCGGGAGAAAAAAATACCTACGCGTGCCTTCTTTTCCGAAAAAAGCATCGGTTGCAATAACGGCGTGGAATGGGAAACCGTTCAGATGATCCTGTAGAAGGCCTGTTGAAATGTTCAGAGGGACTAATTTCGCTTTAGAAAGAAAAACGTCATAAACAAATATCCCAGGGCGACACTCTGTCAAGTACTGGGGCCGACAAGAGGGCCACATTTAATGGGCCAAGCAGAGTTTGTACAAAGACCACCTGTGGTTGTTTAAACCGCGGCCATGAACTACCAAAGAACAACGAGGGCAATGTAACGAAGGCAGTTTGCGGCCTGGATATGGGCAATTCCATGACTCGTAAAAATGCATCTATGGTGAGGGCATGCATGCCTGAGACTAATTGAAGAATACGGGCTTCCATGTATAAAATTTTCTTTGGTACATAACGGGGAAACGCGGACATAAACGTAGAACTTGTCTTTCGAGCATTATCAACTGCAAAGTTTGTAGTGGGGACTTCCGTAAAATAGCACACATCCAAATTCTAGAATCGGCCGGACGTACATTTTGTAAATCATTAGTAGGGTGTCACGACGCATGCCCAATCTTTTGTAACATAGCCCTGTCAAGAATGACACGGCCCGACCCCCTTTAGTAGTAGTGTAACCTATGTGTGGACGCCAGTTCAGGGTATATTCGTATAAAATTCCCAGATATTTTAAGGAATTGACCTGCGGAACGTCCTGTTACCGGACTAAGAGATATGAAGAGTGGACCGCTCACTGGGAATGGAAGCAGAGCACATTTGTTCACATCTAGGTTCAAGCGAAGGCCATCCATCCAAGCCTCTGAGGCGCTTAATACGACTGCATACGCCGATACAACGTGTGTATATCTCTGTCAGAAGTGAAAAAATCAATATCATTCGCGTAAATAAACACCTGAATGTCTGTATTTACCGGAACCGAAATCATTAAAATATTAAACAGCACGGGAGAGAGAACAAAGCTCTGGGGAACACCTGGAGTTTGACTGTATATTGCAGAGGACAGGCACTGCTGTGAACAAAAGAATTTTCTTTCCGACAAAAAAGTGCCAGGCCTGAATACTATCTGAGAAGCCAGGCCTGAATCCTATGTGTTTAGGGTTCAAGACGTTCTCGCGTTCTGAAACGTTTTCATTTTCAATTCGATGTAGCAAAATTCTTTCTACTAGTTTTACGGAATTCGATGTAAGGGCTATGGGTCTGATAACGTCTAACGCGTATCCAAGAACTTGTTTTTTAAGCAGGGGGACGGTCTTTGCCAGCCGCCACTCCGATGGATCCCATGAATGCTGTAGGGAATGGTTAACCACTTGCAGCCGTGAGTGGGGGGACTCGTTGAACAAGAGTTTTAGCATATGGGCTGTAATACCATCCGGTCCAGGAGCCGCATCAGGGACACGGCTCAGTTCTTCACCGATCTCCTGCAGGGTCACCTCCTCAAAGATGTCTTGACAGAGTCTCGTAAGGACTGGTGGTAATGCCGAAGTGAAACTTGCATGTAAGCCCTGCGCAATCTGGCTAATAAGATCCTGGGTTTCATCCGGGGAGCTGATAGCTGATTCAATGTTTTGCTCGGGAGGAGTCACATTCCAACTGCGCAAAAACCGAAACAGGTTTCTCTTTTTCCGTGGGTTCGAGAGTAAAGCAAAGCGGCGCGACTTATACTCCTCTTTTGCCTTATTGATAGTCCGCTTAAATATAGCGCGGATGAATTTGATGCTACTCCAGTTCGCTGGCACTTATTGTGGAGCAGTCTCTTCCATGCAGCATTTCTGCTTCTGTGTGCCCATGTACACTCCTCGTTCCACCACGGGCTGATCGTATCCCTAGTTACCGAGACTGTGAATTTAGACCTCACTGCTGCAGCCTCCGCGGCAGTGTGCTCTTCCTGACCCCTTGGGCCATCGTAGATAGGGCAAATCGTGATTCCTTAGCAAAGCGGTTCATATTTACGAATGCGTGTATTTTGCGGCTGGGAGTACGCACGGGGCATAAAATTTCGAAAAGCACAGGAACATGATCACTATTGGTTGCATCCGAGATTCTTTCCCAATCAACTACCAGGCCTGGCTTTGAAAGAGTCAAGTCCTCAGCCGAGCGGGATTCACCCCTCACGCAAGTTTCCGCACCAGAATTGTAGCATACCATGTTCTCGTCACCAATCCATTCCCACAACCGCCGCCCACAGGCATCTGTACGGAAGTCCCAGGATATATAGTGATAGTTGAAATCACCTGCTAGCGCGCTGTGGGGTTTGGAAGAAGCGAGGGCTGCGTCCAATGGTCTCGTAGATATTACTCCAGATGGGAAGTATGCGTTGATCACAGATAAGCGAGCAATGTTCGGGAGATAGAGGTCAACACCGAGGATTTTGCAGTCACTTGTCGACAACGTGAACGAGATTGACGCCCTGTGGCGAAAGGCGGTTGAAATTAAAATTAGTAACCCTCCTTCCCTACCATTGCGATCCAAGCGAAACGATCTGAAGTTGCGAACAGCGAAAGATTTTGAAGGAGACAGCCACGTTTCCTGAAGCAGAATGATGTCCAGGGATAGCGTATAAATTTGATACGAAAGATCCGGAGACGAAGAGATTGCCGAGCGGCAATTCCATTGCATGACCCGTATCCGCCCTATGGTGAGTACCGGTAAGATGCAGCTGTCACACACATTCTTCTTCACGGACAATGGTAGGCTGCCATTCATTATCTGACAATACCTGCCGTATGCACTCCACCCCATTGTTATCCGTCTAATGATCTCTGCCCCATGGTTTGGACCTGGGGTTTCAACTTGGCCTAAGTAAATATATTTGCTTACCACTTCCACTGCCTCTCCACCTATCTCAAACAGCTGTGCTGTCCCGAGGTTATTGATCATTACTTGAGTTTTCTGCCTATTAATTTTCAGGCCCATGGTTCTACTCCGTTTGTCCAGTGCGGAAAGCATGCATTGGATTTAGTCTTCCGAATTACTTTGCAAGGCAACGTCATCAGAAAATCTGAGGTTACTGAGGTATTCTTAATTTTTACGCCCACATGTTCCCAATCCAATGTTCTGAATAACTTTTGTAAACATGGCGTGAATAACATTGGAGAGATTGTGTCTCCTTGTCTGACGCCCTTCTTTATAGGTATTTTACTGCTCTCCTTATGAAGGATGATGGTAGCTGTGGATCCATTGCAAATATCCCCTAGTATTCTTACATAATACTCATCTACACCCAGTTTCCGTAATGCCTCAATAACTACTGAGGTTTCGACCGAGTCAAATGCTTTCTCATAATCTATGAAGGCTATATATAAACCTTCAGTATACTAAGGGCACTTCTCTTTCAACTAACTGATCATGTGAATATGGTCCATTGTTGAATAGCCTTTACGGAACCCTGCTTGTTCTTTAGGTTGACTGAAATCTAAGGTGGCAGAAATTCGGTTAGCGATTACCTTGGTAAGTACCTTGTAGACTACTGGAAGTAAGCTGATCGGCGTGGAATTTTTGAAGTCCTTCATGTCACCTTTATTATGGATTAGGATGATGTTCGCGTTCTCCCAAGATTCCGGTACACTCGCGGTCATTAGGCATTGCGTATAGGGAACCGGCGCTGGATCTTTGACTGACAAATAGCGCCGCCCTAGTGGGAGCTCCATTTTATTTATGGTAGTACCACCAGCAGACGCGAGTGGTGGCGGCGGTGGTCACGACATTCCTCGTAGAAAGCCTCGTAAAGTAAGGTATTGCTGTGTCTACCAGCACCACATTCGGGAAGGATTTGATGCGAATATTATGTTCTACTCCTCTCCGTCGAAACCATACGAGGTGGAGCGGCGATAGCGTTGGATTCAGGCGGTCCGACGGGCAAGGTAAGTAATCGGACTTCTCGTTGCAGCGAATCTTGACGTTGCGAACTTTTGTCCGGCTAAGCGCGATGAACAACCACTTTACGAATATTTATTATATCCACAAGTCAGTCTGCACACACGGGCGGCCCACATTGAACACCAGGATATGCAGTGCACTTTTGGAAAGGGGTGATCATATGCGGGGGCGAGCGACGCAAAAACCGTAACTCAGTGGGTGCAGCCAAGGAGCTTATACAACCTCATTGGGTATAGAGCAGGTAGTGTGCGCGACAGCGACAGGCGAAAAAATTTGAACTGAGGCCACCGGGGTCGACTACAGCGGCAGGCGACGCGCCGTCGCTGTCGCTTGCTTTTTGCCAGCCAGCAGCGGCCCGCAAGCGATTGGCAGTGACGAGCGATGACGACGGAGAGCATTGACGGCAGTGTATTTATTATTTCCGCTTGTCCCTTTCGCCCACACTATTTGTTTGTTGGGCAGAATGAGTTGCGTAGGCGTTTCACGCCGCTTTTCACCGTTCCTGCATGTGGTTCAATAACGGCCCCATCCAGCGTACATTACATTGTTTCCCCCCTTGAACATCGGGGGAGCGATTCGAGAGGTACGCCCTTAGTGCGGTAAACGAAGTCGTTCTGTCAGTAATCTGCACGTCCATTTTAGGGTCACCCTTGAGCTAACCCGCCGCTCCTCTTGTCAAATGCAGAGCATTTCAGTAACTCACGATGTCACCCGCGTTGACGTCCGTAGTCGTAGTCCGCATCGCTCCCCGTCCGTCTGGCATTGGATTGGATTCGATTGGATTGGCTTGGATTGGCTTGGCTTGGCTTGGCTTGGATTGGATTGGTTCGGATTTGGATTGGATTGGATTAAAGTTGATTGTGTTGGATTTTGTTGCGTCATAGCCGCGGCAGGGGGTTCACGGCAGGTTTCACGTTTCACCATCGACTTCATCGACAATGTCTACGCTGGAAGAGAAGGCGGCGCGGCGGCGTGCTGCCGATGCTGAGCGCAAGCGCCGCAACCGAGCCGCCGACGCCGAACTTCGCCAGCGAGAAGCCGCAGCCATTCGTGAACGTCGGGCGGCGATGCGGGAGGGAAAACAAGCACAAACAGAACAGAACTCCTGCTGGCGAAGTTTCAGGAAGGGGGCGCGCCAGCACTGCGAAGGCGGGAAATTTGAAATGCGTCGGATGGTAGCAGTGAGTGGATAACGGCGCTACAGCCCATTATGGCGAATCAGTGCTCTGCATTTCCGACAGTTTTCACGTAGAGTGGAACGGCTGTAACTTTGTATCTTGCAGGTAGGCCAAAAATACAATTACAAGTGCTATAAAATTTTATTATTATACAAGTGAAGCCGGCTTCACTTGTACAATACGTTATATCGGTGGTGCACTCTTTACAAGGGGAGCAGTTCGTTTTCTGTCGTTTTTTGCTAACGCCACCGAACCTAGTTCAAGGTTAAAAGCTTAACTTGTAATAAATTATGCAAATTTATGTTGCATGGAACATCGTGAAATGTAAAACGTACTCCGCTCATCGAAAATGTTCTGTCCACCTGTGTAAACGGGTATGGAATGCCTCGAATTTGGAGTTTTCTTATACCCTTTTTCTTACACCCTTTTTTTACGCCATTGTTCTTAGTTTCCAACACCCTAATTTGTACTTAGCCTAAAAATACTTAACCCCTTTGTATGACTTGTTAATGCGGAAGCAGAAATAATAACCAATGGCCGAAATCATATTTGTGTGCTCTGCCGTTCCCTGTTTCAAGCCGTCTTTTCCGCTACTTACTGCTGTACTAAGGGCAGCGGCCGTAGTGGAAGCAGGTGCTGCACGTAACCGTATCTGTGGTGATCCAATCAACGCCCACCTTCTTCTTTGTGTTACATTTGCGGCTACGTGACACGTACACAGCGGTGTTGTCCTGAGGCTTCCCGACACCCAAAATCACCTAAAATTCGCATTCAATTCATATTCCCGTGAAGAGCATAATTACACGTCGCACACTACACGTTGCTTGTGCAAGTCCGCTGGTTTTGGTTTTTGGTCTTTGTGGGTTTGTAACCCTGTGTAATTATGTAACATTGCAGTAAACTAAATATCCCGTCGCAAACCATTGGAAAAAACACCCATGCATGTACGTGGTACGCTTTGCGGTCAGTTAGTTGGCGGCCCAGTAGACGCTCAGCTACTGCAGGCATTCGAAGCCTGCGTTTTCATGCAGTAAGCTGTATCACGTTTATGCATTCAAATGTAATTATGAAGATTACTTCAGTAATATATCTTTGGGTTATAGTGAGGCTGCTCAATGGAGCTTGTTTATTAAACTTTGTGTTTGAATCCGTGCGGCCTCGCCTTTTTCTTTGCAGGGGTAGAAAAGAAGCTGAAGATTGTACAGCAGAACCTAGTTGATAAGTTTCCACAATGATGATGATTCCACAAAGTGATGATGATGATTTCACAATGATGATGATGATTCCACAAAAAAACACGTGGGAGAAACGTACCATCCGGGAAAACGTCTGATCCGCCGTAAAAAAAATTGCGCCAATCCACCCCGTGAATGTGGTTGGAAAGCAAAGCTGTAAACGGCACCTTTAACGATTACCCATGCGACGTCACTTAAATTCGCTCACATCGCTCTACAACTAGTAAAACCAGAGAAAAGTGAAATGCACTTAACCACGCCATTTATTGCTTCAAGGATAGATTCTTGGTCAGGTTAAATTAATGCATGATGCATGAACGGTGTTTGGTTGAGTTTTATTTCTGTAGCACAAGAGTGGAAACTTTTTTTATAAAATTAAAGCTGTAACCCGGTGTCAGACGATCTGACTTCTCCGTCTCTGCGCCGCGGACGGAGGCGACGAGATTTGAAGAAGAGAAGGAGGAGAAGGTGGAAGAAATACTTCTGTTCAGATTTCTGAACAGCCCAGAGTGCAGCCCTGGGGAGTGATTCCTTCTTGTGTGGTGGCCATATGCTCGCCGCGTGGCCTGTGTTCTGTCCACCCGGTGAACCTGGGTAGGTAGAGACAGCAGCATCTCCCATTGCTCTTGTTGGGTAGTTGACGGAAAGAGAGGAGGGTGCTCATGGCTAAAGTCGCACACCCCGATTACGGGGCGGAGTGTTCCTACTTCTGAGCAAAATTTACATTCAGCGTCGGATGAATTAAGTGAAGACGCGTAGGCTGTGGGAAGGAGCCCGTATTGTATGAGCCTTAGGGTAGTTTGTTGTTCTCTAGAAAGGTCCGGGTAAGGCGAAGGAGCGGTCTGTCTTAGAAGACGATAATCCTTGGTTATCTACCTGAACGTGACAAGCGGGTGACTGTCCTCGTGAAGCTCCATAGCACTGGAGGTAAACGCGCAGGCTTGTTGGGTGGGCGTATTCGTTGCCCTCTATTGAAACACTAGGGGGTGTCCAGATGAGCTGAGTGGAATCGTTTGGGGAGTGGTTTTTTAGCACGCGCAGTACAGGTCAGGACACCCAAACCGACTGGTAATTCCAGTAGGCTTGCTGGGAACCGGTGACTACCCTCCGAACCCCTGGTTGAGTGAGAGCCAGGGTGATGGCTGCCTCTTCTGCTGCCGTCATTTCTTGGTTCCTAAGCGAGGCACACGCAAGGAGGTTGGTTCTGGAGGTAGCCACGATGATGGCGCATTGCTGCTCTCGCTGTTTCGAGGCGTCTGTGTAGATAACTGCATGATCCCCACTGAGGGTGGTGTTTAGCGCTTGAGCCCGTGCTTTTCGGTGACCCTCGTCATGTTAGGGGTTGATGTTGCTAAGCAAATGGAGCATCTTTAGTTTTAGTCGATAAGAGTCTGGGAGCAGGTCAAGCGGAGCGACATTCTGGGCTGCCCAGCCAATCTGGTGAAGCATGCGGTTACCCTCCACAGTTCTGAGTCGGACCTTCTGGTTAGAAAGATAGCCTTCTATCAGCTCTTCCACCGTGTTATGGAGCCCCATTCTAAGCAGCCTCTGTGTGGACGCACTCATGAGAAGACCAATAGCCTGCTCGACCGCCTTTCTAATCATTATATAAAGCATTTCTATGTTTTCCTTGTTGAGGAGAACACAGGGGGTTGACGTAAGTGACTCTCAAGAGGACAAAAGCTTCAATTAATCGAAAGGTACCGGATTCCTTTAGGCCTCGCTACTTGGTGGCAACTCGCCTGATCATGTGTATGATTTGATTAATGATGTTTTTGAGGCTGCAAGAAGAAGTCACTCTTGGTGCTAGCCTCGAGATGTAGGCCCAGGATCTTGATGCTGGGCTTGGACTGATGGTCTGGCCATCAAGGAGTATTTGAATGTATTCCTTGATTTGGCCTGAGGGCGGACGACAAGGAGCTGTGATTTTTTACGTGGGGACTGGAGGCCACAGGCTTTAGCACATTGTCGTACTAGAAGTGAGATGTCATGCATTGGTGTGAGCTTCCTTTAATTTTTCTAACTCTTAGCACATGAGAAAGGTGCACACAGGGCCGCTAGACGGGCGTGAGTGGGCGCGCGACGCTTTCACGTGGCATTCAGCGAGAACGCAGGGGGTAAACCCTGTAGATGTGCTTGGTGAGTACATCACCAGTCTAACCCGTCTTCGCTTGGGCTCGTAACTAAATCGGTAAGACAACGGGCTCTCGCTTTGTAAGTCTATTAGTTCCAGGTTTGATTCCCGGCGGTGCAGTAAATTCTTTTATTTGGTCGCTAGAGTTTTCTGGTGGCACCAACGGTCGCGAAAGAACCCTTGGGGGGTAGAGGTCAAAAAGCTTTGCTTTAAAAGCGATCGTGAGACGACCATGAGCATTTAATGGCTTTTTTTAAACACATGTCTGTCAACGTCTGCTGGCGCATGCTGTGGCCATCTGAGATCAAGAGCTCATATTCAAAACATTGCACACTTTTGTTCATACTGGGATTGTTTTTCGCGCGCAATAACTCCGCACCGTTTCCAAGCTGATTATGGCCGGAGCATATGTGCCCGCAAGACAAGCCACCTCTTCTTCCCATCGTCGCCGCCATCATTCTCTGAGGCTTCCTCAAGCGCCGGCGATGCTTCATGGCGTGATTCCACCACGATTTCTTCCAAGGATAGCGTTTCGCACGCTTGGACGCTGTTATAGGGGCAATGTTGGCTAAATGCAGCTGCGTTATAAGTGACTCCGGGAAGCCCAGCACTGCGGGAAAGCCGCCACAGTGACCCAGGTTGCCCGGCCGCGGCTGGGCAACCTGGGTCACCGCACGCCGCACGCGGTGAGGCTCGGTCCGCACGCAGGTCAGCACGTTTTATGTTCACTTTTACACGTATCACTCCGTCGAAGTTTAAAAAAGATTAAAATTTTGGACGTACTTACCCTAAACTCGTGTTATCCAGGAACGTAGTGATCGGGAAAAAAACAGCCATTACACTATTGGGCATTTTTAGTGTTCACAATTGAGAGCGCTGTAACAGGGATGTCGTATGAACCGGAACGTATCAACGGGATTATACTGTATATGGCGTCATTTTTTTTTAACCAGGGGCGCTTGTGTGTACCATACAATGCAAATGTTAGAACATGTTGCAGAATGCACTGCCTTTATTTGGTAGAGTGCAGATCTTTTCGTAATTTTGCAGTAAAAATATGAGTGGCGTGAACAACCCTTATTGTTAGGACACCCATGTTCATGCATACATTTGTTTTCTGCACAGTGGTAGAGTCATCCGTACAGCATCAATCAGAAGCATCATCTATAGATCAGTTTGCTATGATGGCAGTGGCCCCACTGGGGTGCTTTGTGGCTTTTACACCAGACAGTAGTAGCTTGGGTGCGGTGCCATCGATCAGTTTCCTATGATGGCATGGCCCCACTGGGGTGCTTTCTGACTTCCACACCAGACAGTAGTAGCTTGGGTGCGGTGCCAGACGTGGGAAGCATTTTTTAGCTTCCGCGTTTATATAAGCGAGCCCTAAATAAATAAATCTGAAAAAGGCACGAAAATGAACAAGGGCAAGCAGCACCAATCAAACAATTAGGAAATAATGCTTTGCTCTGTTTATGCAGGAAGAGGAAACACAGAAGTGGTTCGCTAGCATCGAAAACGGTGTTTCTTGGGAGCGTCCGAAAGGGTCAAGTTCTCCCGGCTTGCGGCAATGTCCTTCCTTTTTGGGGGGCCGATCCGCTTTATTATCAACGTCGCTAATGTTCTGAAGACTTCCTCCACATTAGTAGCGTTCTTCGCACTGGCCTCAAAGAACGGGATGCCAAGCTGTTTCGCAAACCTCTGGAAAAACAAAAAAGTGCGAAATTGATATTGTCATTTCAGGCAAAACTTTATTAAGTGCATTTGTGTTCGACAATACAGGAAGCGGACTACCAGCCTTTCTTAATGCAACAGTACATGCACCCAGCACATTATTTTGGAAAATATTAACGTATTGCCAATGGTTGCATGCAGCGGATCACTTTCGGGGTGTACATGCCCTTCATGTGGCAATATATTTATGTCTGCTTTGCGACTCACGAAAATCAATGAGAGGCAAATTGCCGAATGAAGGTACCAACAGCTACAAGTGCAGGCTGTACTGGCCCCTAACTGGTCACTTTTTTCACAGGTAGTTGCACCGGAATCTAGCTAAAAGAAAGAAAATTGTATGCATGTTCAGCACGCGCCATGTTTACAATTAAACCGATGTTACATAATTAATCAAAAGGTTTCATACTTTAGAAGGGCTGCAGCTGGTATGCTGATATTGGATGTTAAAAATGTCTAGCAATATGTTAAATAAGATTGAATCCTATTAGCAACTACAGGGATGCGAGAACGGAGGTATTTCCGTCTTCCCTACCCAAGACAAAATGGCTCTTGAGAATGCTTTGATTGTTGTATGATTTGAACGTCTTGAATCTTCGCTACACGCATACTCAAATTATGTATAGTTTTTTATATCATTCCTTATAACGTTTAGAATGCGCAAATATTAGGAGTGGTGCTGGATGTCACTATGATCGGACATATTTTGTGTAACTCCCCCTGCTGCCTTCATTTGATCGTTTTATATGTTTTGAATGGTTTGGACGGGTGGAATAAGTGGGAAATTACCCGCAGCGCCGACTGATAGGGTGCACTTACGTTGTAGCTTCCTGTTTTTGCATCCGGCTGGTCCTCAAGTATGACAACTATTGGTCAAGATGGCCGACAGAACTAAGCTTTACCGACGCTGCACATCACCGTGCGTGTTTATTATTTGTAGTTATACCCACATGTTTGACAATTGGAATAGGTGACTGAATATTTGAGATCCGGATCTGCGAGGTTTTCTTCTTCGTTTGAAAAATCTGTGATCGTACTCGCCAAGCCGGCTGGTCCACGGGCTGGTCACGACAAGCAGGTAATAAATCGAAAGCACTACACGTCCAACTGGAACTGAATGCATGGGGCTCACCCCTACCAGATGTCATTAGATCAAGCGTCCAGGACGGTATCCGCGCAAGCAGTACAGCCGAAGGAGCTACAAATCTCTTGGCGGACAGCCTCCCACTGCAACTGGAATCGGCAAACGTGTTACGTTAGGACCTTGTTGAGTGAGGGTACCTTAGAAGTGGGATTAGACTCGCTTTCAACTGCAAATCGAATAGGTTTAGATTGGACAATGTTTCAAAAACTAGAGGTCGTGTTTGGGGTGCTAAACAGCGGTAGATTTCTTGCTAGCGATGGCTTGGTGAAAGGAAGGAAGGGTTCCGAAGTGGGTGTCCTGATCCAGAAGAAGATTGTAGGGAATGGGGAAAAGTTCAATAAACAGCAGAAGGTTCGCAACCATTGTGATAGTGCCAAACAGAAGTTTTAGGCAAAAACCTTCGCGGAGCACTTAAGTCTACTTTCAATCGTTGAGGGCGGAAGCACTGAGGGGCCTCGCCTGGCGATTGTGATTGCGTGCTCGTGCTTCTCCTCTACTTCGCCCAAGTTTTCTCGGCGGATTTTCATAAAATGTGTACCCAACTAGGCGAACGGCAAAAGTGCGATAATGCAAAAACCTTTCCACGGCTACACTGTGTTTCAGCCTCACCTCTGTTGTTGTTTTCCTGTCTTCATTGCGAATTACTTCGACAGGCAGAGTGGCAACAATTTACGCCGCCGCTTAAACAGAGTCGCAGTCCTTAGTGTGGGTGGCGTGCACCTTTTCTACCCACGGGCCGTCACGCTTGCATGCGACGCCATATTACGGCAGCGCCACAAACGCTAGGCTAAGCTAATTGTGGTTCTGCGATCGCAAAGCTGTGAAGTAGAGAGCTGATAACGCGGTCTGCTTCTACTCTGGAGACCCGGATATAAATCCTACCCCATCCCAAATCTGTATGATTTACTGCTTATAGTACCAGCCCATTTCTATACCATACAAAGACAAAACTGATTTTTTTTCGCAGAATGCGGCAGTGGTGACTTTCACTGTTAAATTGTGCTAGCTTACAACCGACCTCCGCCTACAAGGACGAGGCTGTGTACGACTTCTAGAAGCAGGCCAAATTGGCAAAGATTAGCGTGAATGCAAAGTAGACAGCAGCGATGGGACACTTAACCGCAAAAGCAAGATGTACGTAGGGGAACGTGCAGTTTAAATTCGCAATAATCTGGGAGATGGACTTCTTAGATTACAGATAGCGATAGCATTACGATAATTAATACATTATTTTTCAAGACGACTGCTAAATCAACTTAAAAAGTGCAACGGGAAAACAATGAAAAAACGGCTCTCCTGCTTCTGACAACAAAGTTATTGTGCATAGTGTTGAGGTGCTTAGAATACAATGTTAAGGCGACTTACCACCGAAAAAGAAAGAGTAGAATTGGATTTGGTCGCAAAAAGAAGAGGAATAAATTAGCTAAAAGAGTGAAACCGAAACCGCAGTCTGTACGAGAAATTACACGAGTTTATAATACCTCCTGGGAACAAATGTGCGGACGCAACCGCAAACAGTCAAATAGCGTAAACCTGCTTACTGAGAACCAACCGATGATGATCACAGGATGCAGTAGTTGATCGAAGAGGAGGATATACGAAAAAATGGGTAAAGTATCTGAGGGAATGACAACCTTACTGCAAAACGGAACAAAGTAAAAGTGCCAATAACACCAGAGGGAACCCAGTCCCGGAACTGCCTAAATTAATTTACAGAATTTAGGCTATTCAGGCCAGTAACTAGAATGCCGCAAAGATTCAAGGTGGTTTTAACAGAAGAGAAGCTTGAAGGCACCTGAGAACCAGCATCAAATTTCAATATACAAAATTTATTCACCGAGATGAAAGAGGTAAGATCCAAATTTAAACAACCCTCCCGCACGCTAGCGAGCTGGATCAATGGTAAAGGGCATGTTAGTAAGCTGATACAGCATTTAGTAGCCGCTATTGGGAAGGGACACTGAAGACAATTTGTCCTATTTCTATTTGTGTCTTAATTGTGTCTCGAGACGGGCTGAAATAAACACACGTTCTATCGTTTTTATTTATTTATTTATTTATTTATTTATTTATTTATTTATTTATTTATTTATGCTTACCCTTAGGGTCCGGCTGGCAACATAGGGGTTTTGTCTTACAACACAACAATAAAACACTTCTTGACAGCAATGTTTTGAGAAATAATAATACGAACACAAAAAATGACATTAAATAGAAAAAAGAATAGCATAGGCGACAGGCGCCGAAAAAGCAGGAATGCACAAAAAGAAAACGGCAATACATCAGTAAGCATCACAGGAGTTCATTACCAACTGAGCCTGAAAGGGAAGTTTTAAATGAGGTCATATTCGTTAGGTTGGATAAATGTGATGGCCAGGGTGTCGAACCGGAACCTGAACCGAACAGAAAATCCGAATTGAACCAGAGTTTTTGCCCAGAACCGGAACCGTATTTTTTATGCCATTTTGAAACTGCACCCGAACAGGAACGAATCGAAGGAACTGTTCCGAAAAGGTTCCGGGGCCTCAAAAATATTATTTCTAGTTTTCCATTTTGGTACCCTACCTTGCGTCTGAAGATATTTTGCCACCCGCCAGACAGCACCATGAAATATTTTGCATAGCCTGCAGTTCCCTAGGCCCACGATGTTCTCTTCTAACTATTGGCCTCAATTTAATGTAAAGTTGTCCGTATATACTATCAGTTTGCGTTAGGCGCTGGCCATCTGTCCCAATTATCTTTTACATTTATATAACTTAAGTTAGCACGCCTATTCCGAGGCAGCATATCATGGAATATTCTTCAGGGTTTCTATCTGCATGGTGTTCAAAACCCTGTAAAGTTTTCAATGTGCTGTTAATCCACATGCATCCCTGTCCGCTTGTGAAGGCCTTCAGGGGCACCATTCACAATAAATCCATATCTTTCACTTATTTTAGTTTGAATGGGCAGTTATATACAAACAGCACTGAGACAAAAACACTCGTAGTTCCCAAAGTTAACGTCATTTTTTTCTTTTATACAGTGCCATTGTGTCCTTTGGTTACTGCTCTAAGAGAACACTAGATGTAAAAAGTGGGGATGCAAATTTTCAATTTTAAACTATATTTTATAGCATTTTCATGTTATCTTGAATCTGCTCAACCTTAAACTTAAGAGGTGGATGGATTAGAGTCGATTAATGCGGGTTAGCGGGTAGACTGGTGTGGAGTATTTAGGTGAGTGAATGAGCTAGTGTGAATTAGTTTGACGGGTGTATTGATTAATTTGGATTACAGGAATTAGCGGGTCAGTTAAGGCGGATTAGGCGGTCGGACCACACATGATATCTTTGGGGTCCGTGGCATTTGAAAATTTAGCAGCATTCTCCTTCTGGACCAATCAGGAAATTTCTTCAAGCGCAAAGTAGCTCCAAAGTTATGTGACGACCACCTGAATGCTATAAAAGGTCGTTCTTTATACCCGTATTGCGCTGTTATGTTGTTTCTATATTAAAATTGGCATCTCGCACTAAAGTTAATAACGAATTGCCTTATGCATATTTCATATTCATGAAAGGGTTTTAAAAACGTGTATATTTATGAGGGGAGACGGTTGGAAAGTAACTAATTTAAAAGAAAAAAAGGGAGGAACGATCAACTGGTTTGACGAAAGAGACGCCATACAGAATTATTCAATAGCTTCTCTTTCTTTGTGCTACCTTTCTCCAGCCTCCCACAGGTGCAGCATCTCAACCCCCCAACACAGCCCCCTTCAAGCTGAGGAAGCAGCGCCAAAACTCTTGTAGCAGCATCAACGCAGCGAAGACGACGAAGCACCACTCTGCGTGGCGCGAGCAGTCAGTGCTCCCGGGAACTCTGAGCGTTCTGCCCAGGCATAGCTGCCGCTGGCCCGTCAGCTGCTGAAGTGTTCCTAATATATGTGTCCTGTGGCTGGGAGTTTTTATTTTCTCGTGTTGCCACACTATCATCACAGACTCTTAGCAGGCGTGGCCCAACTTTGCCAACGATCGATTGCATGTTATAACACTTCCAGTGATCAATGGGAGACCACCAACGAGACGGTCACAATTGTATGGGCACCATCTCATAGTGGCATCCCCGGCAAGCAAGATCACCAACCTCGTGGCTCGAGATTTGACCCGCTTAGCCAGCGCTCATGAAGCCAGGCCCGAGTGCATGCATCCTGCAGTCACAGACCAGGAAGTTACTCTTCACTATATACCCGCCGCGGTGGCTCAGTGGCTAAGGCGTTGCGCTGCTGAGCACGAGGTCGCGGGTTCGATTCCCGCCCGCGGCGGCCGCTTTTCTGATGGAGGCGAAAAGCAAAAACTCCCGTGTGTACGAGATTTCGGCGCACGTTAAAGATCCCCAGGTGGTCAAAATTAATCCGGAGCCCTCCACTACGGCGCGCCTCATCGCCAGCGTTGCGTCGGCGCGTTAAACCCCCACAATCAATCAATTACTCTACACTATAGCCTCTTCCGTTGAATATATTCCTCCGCGCACAAATCGCTAGCGATTAACCAGGAAATATTACTCCGGGCCCTGAGGGCATACACCTTCCCACACACCACCAGACTCCACCTCTTTGACGAGACACAACTCTCTCCATTTCGTCGCTTCTCTGGAGAAGCAGGGAACCTCATACACATAGTAGGCAGCTGCGACAAGTGTACCGTAGATCCGCCCAATCTCCACGTTTCCATAGAGCTTTGGGAGACAGCCATGGCCAGCTTCGGCCAGGAAGAGCAGTTGCTCTTGATAGAAATGGCTGTCGATTCGGCCTCCTCGAATGAGGACGCCTCTCTGCACCTTTGTCTCAATTTAATTAAACTTCATTTTCAGTCTCTCTCTCTACAAGTGATCATTACTGCTGCTTGTGACTTCACTTGGCTATCATCTTTCCTAGAGCCCAATCGCTGTCAGCGGTCGCTGAAGGGCCATTAGCAAGTTCCCATCTCCGGTGGTTTCATAACCAATGCCGTCCTATACACGCCGTCCAATGAGCCTTTATACCCGTTCTTTCTTTCTAACAGCTCTGTTAGCAGATGAAAGATGAGCAGAAGGAAATTGCTCTAAATTCCACCTTCTAGGCTTAGCAGTCAGAAATTAAAGCAGACGGCGGACTGTTTTCTACTTCTAGCAGTGCTAATGATTTCCTGTCAAAGCTAAAGCGCCGTTGAAACTTGGGGTCGATGAAAAGCGTAGCAGACCAACCAATTTACTTAAAATGCAAGATTTGTTACCTCATTGTGCGAAAATAGGGGAGCGTGCAAGCGTGCGAGCGTGCGTGCGTGCGTAACATTTGATGGATTCTAAAAAAGATGGCGGGCACACAGGCTCTTCTGCCCGCCAAAGAGACCGCCCGCTTGCCAGTAAACTACATGCCCGCCTGCCTGCCAGGCAGAACATTCTGGTGAGGATGCATGATTTGGGGTCGAGGGATGGCCCGTGGTGAGATGTGCAAGTTGTATCGGGAAGGAGTGGCACACTCGTAGCCAACTCTGCAATTATCCATATCTTCTAGAGAATGCGGTGGCCGCAATGACTTCTACCAGCAGGGCGTCTCAGAGTTGACCGTTGACCTTCCTCAGAGCACTTGTAAATATAAATCCCCCCGGGCTAAGTCGAGAGAGGAGCCCCTGCGGGATAGCATAATTCGTTAGCGTACCGCACGCGTTATGCAGAGATTTGGGTTCGACTCCCGCTTCCGGAAAGAACGGCGGATTTTTTTCGACTTATATTTTCGATTATTTTTCACTGTATCAATGAAAGATTGCAAACACAAGTCATTCAGCCGAGTAGCACTGGCAATGAACACAGCAACCTTGAAATGTGTCCTTACCGAGTCCCTCGTCCCGTATCTTTCTGTTCTGCTATATATATATATACTGCATAAATGTACATAGCCGCACCCACAGTGCTCGAAACGTGGCCTAGATACCCCGTACTTTAATTTGCACAAGTAATCCCACATTCTGTCCACATCCCTTCAGTCTCCCTTTTTCAGTGGACGTGCTTGTGCAGCGCGCTGCTGTGCGCTGGGCTTCCCTTGCTTGCACTGATCTGAGGTCCTGTCTTTGCAGCCGCACCCTTGAAAACAACCCCGTTAGTGGCTTCCGGTTATCGCGGTAAAGGTATGGGTAAACGAACCGAATGGCGCAGTAGTCTGAGGCGTTGGAGTGGGTAATACATGTTGAAACAAAAAGACATGCTGGTCGTATTCGCCGAAGAAGAATCTTTGAACCACAAACAGCTTTTTTCAGAACTCGCCTCTTGCGCTTTATTAAGTGTGATTAACAAGTTACGTAGCATTACGGTTGAGATTACCTTTTTAACGCAAGGGACAGCACTAGGTTCTCAGAAAAAACTCTCCACAAGCCAAATCCTTGCGTTTGAATGGATGCAACGAACCCTCTCACAGCTAACCGCCCCTGACGATCGCATAAACAACGATGTTCAATCCCATGTAGGCATCCAGGTATACAATTTCCAGGGCCCTTAAATTTAGCGTGAACCAATCCTTGGATGTGTCTACACACCTGGTTTTATAGTTTATGTGACTAAAAGCGACGCAGAAGTAACACTCCTGAATAAATACAGACTTAGCTTTCCTTTCTCTTGGCAGTCAAACAAAATTTGTTTTACGCTTAATAATTACTCTGGCAGCTTTACTTAATCGTTACTTATGCAGTCAAGTTATGTACTCAAGATGTGGTCACTGACCAAGTCAAGGTGAAAATAGTGAAAATACAGAGACGTATCGGGACTCGTTCGGGTTCTTGCACCTACAGTCTGCGCAGTCTGTAGCCGCAGTTAGATCGGCGAAATTGGCAACTTCATCAGAAGATTAAAGGAAATTTAAAAAGACGTTGGCAACAACAAGAAAATGTCGTAACCCCTGGCCGACCACGCCGATAATAATGGTCATCACATCGATTGGGATAACGTCGCTACAATAGCCAAGGAAAAGAATTCAACCTCGAGGCTACTTTTGGAATCCGTGTTTACTCAGACGAGCGAGAACACTACCAATAGGAGAGACGGCAATCTGCCGCCAAGCTACACCCGTTCATTACACCACAACTAAGAATAAGAAGCGACTTACGGTTCGTGCTTGCTTAGTCGGATCACAGAACCCGTACGGGTCACAAAACGCCTTTGTGTTTTTATTGTGACTTGGTCACTGACCGCATCTTCGTCCTCACTAATCGTTACTTGCCTTTGCTTGCTTGTCGTCGACAAGCTTTTTGTCGGTGAGATCACATTTGGTGCCCACGAGGACTTTGTCGGCGTCCTCCCGGGCATAAGCATCGATTTCTTGCATCCACATTTCCAAGTGGAAAAAGGACTCCTGCAACGTTGAAATGATGGGCAAGAGTGAAAACTGACTGCACTTTGTAGCAGCACCAACAACGTCATACTTGAGCCCGGTCACAATCCTCCGCCTCATCACGTGCACCTTATGTTGGCATGTCAGCGACAGTCATACTAAAAATGTTTCCTGCTGTTTCCTCTGCATCCCGATGCCGCGGAAAACCTTCATGATATATGTCCTACGTCGCTCTACGTGGTAGCTCAAAAAAAAAAAAGACGTCCGCACGACTAGACCACAAGCTTGCCTAGACGGGTACCCACGATGCCACATTATCAGGGCCGACTACTTGCCACTCAAGCCCAATTATCGGTCCCCCTGCCAGAGCAATCTGTTACCATAATCCCTCATCAAGACATGGACGCAGAGGCGTTCGAATCAGTATTTTCCGCACGACTAGACCACAAGCTTGCCTACACTGGTACCCGCGATGCCACATTATCAGGGCCGACTACTTGCCACTCAAGCCCAATTATCCCCACCCCTGCCAGAGCAATCTGTTACCAGAACCCCTCATCTAGATATGGACGTAGAGATGGCCGAATCAGTATTTTAGATGCGAAGCACCTCATGCTCGGGGCTCTGTCACTCCCTTCCTTGTGGTTGTCCGCCGTCCGCACTCTACTGCGCATGCGCCTCTCTTCAGCCCCGTCACCGTTTGGCCTGACGTCAGCGCACTCCAGTACAAAAAGAAATATTTAGGCGGCGCCCGGTTTCGATCCCACGACTCTCTGGCTGCAAAGGAAGGTACGTGGTGCTCTTCCCACTGCGCCGCAAACCGAGACAGGAGCATGTGCTACGAACACGCCTGATGTCCCTCACTCATTCAAACTACGCCAAGAAGCTACTGGTACAATGAAGGAACGCGAAGCTGAACGTCAACGGAAAAGACAAACTGAAAACTTTAGAGGAGGATGTTGAATTTCCCGTGGGAAACCTGTGGCGGGAAGCGCCACGCGCCTAGCAGCTCAACCAGAGGCAGCGGGGTAGGAGCGTGAGCACGCAATAAAAAAAGACGAGAACCAGGGGGTGTTCGATAAGGTAACGCGCGTATCGGTCTCTTCGCGGTCTATACATTTCTCTACATTTCTCTGTATCTACATTGGGGTTCACACTACGTTCCTATTCGTGCTCCCAAAAATGAAACAACATAACGGCAACACAATAGAACCTACACGGAATCCCCATGATGCTTCGCATCCTTCTCATGGTTCCCCAGGGGAAGATGGTGTAATTTTTTTTCCTCTACCAGTTGAAGTGGGCTTTGATTATTCCCATAAGAATTTATTCTATAATTTCCACTTTTAAAGCACTCCTGTAGGCCGCAGTACTTGTCCGGAACACGTTTTTAAGACGAAGGCCTTATTTTTATGCCAGTTGGATTCGTCTGGCTGGAGGCGAGTAGTGGCGTAAGCCAGGGGAGGGGGGGGGCACGCCAGGCCCGTGCCCCACCCTCCCCCCGAAATGTTTCGTGCCAGGGTGGGGTGCGGTTCAAGTACCCTGACGAACCGCCTGAAGTCGCCTGCAGGGGCGCAACCTGCAGTTTTAAGGACACTCTTGTTCATATGTGGCTGAAAACGAGGGCTACGTCAACGTCTTATCCATGTGCCCGCTCCAGATGCTGCACATGTCAACATATACAGCCCGGCTGAATTTGGCGCCGGATACACCGAGCTACGCCGGAAACCTGCCGCGAGCCGATCGAAGCAGTCCCGCTGTTTCACAGGCGGAACAGCACGGCAGGGAAATGGCGAAGAAGCAGGAAAAGCCTCATACTATAGGCATACATGTGATCTAGACTTTAGCGTGTCATTCCTTGTATTTACACAGGTACAAATGGTAATACATGACAAAGCATGTGACTGTATTTTGTTCAGTCAACTGTCAATACTTGATATGTTTATTTTTCTACCGACATCGCATTTAATTGACTATTGCAGTTGCATAATTTCTGCTATATAAAAAACATTGCTCTACCCATCTTCTATTTCCTCCACATCAACAAAACTATACACTTATCTTTATTGGGGAGCTTTGTATTTTTTGGCAGTATTCCATTATATTGTTTGACCTCGCTCTTGGTTAGAATCAGCATTCTGTATGGGCTTAACAGGAATTTTACTGAAGCCATGTCTGTTCCTTTAAACGGCCAGAAATAGAATAAAATTTAAGAAACGGGCAATACGCTCAACATTCAGCAGCAGTGCAATTAGGTGTTCCGCTAAGCCTAAATTTCACGTTACTAGCACAAAAAATAACAAAAAGGCGATTGCTTAAGGATGAAGGCGCAGGTTTGCTAGCTTCACCACCATAATATACAAATGTGCCGAACGTACAGTCCATGTAGTGCGATTCGATGGTTATCGCGAGAAAGCTACTGTTTCAAAGAAGCAAACAGAACGCCATCTTTAGCAAATATTCCGCGACAGTTTCGTTATTGTCGCCGTAGACAAAAGGCAACCAAGTCTGTGCTTGATAACAACGAATGTGAAGCTTGAAACCCAAAGCGTAAGGCAAGTCAGTCGTGCGGGCCATTGTTGTAGCATGGAACAGCCAACAAGGGAGACAAGAGTGCGAAATCTTGATTTCATGGTTCTGAAACGAAACCGTGAGCCGCCTACGGTTTCATTTCGGAAACATAAAAATCTAGATTTCGCACTCATGCCACTCTTGCCCCAGCGTGCCACCTGCCTACACCGCCCTACGAGACTGGTGACACCCTTGGCCACTCGATGCTGGTGCGATAACCTTCAAATCATGCTCTACTGCACTTCATAGCTGATAAGAAAACTTATTAGTCCCTTTCCTAAAGGAAAATCGAAAACACGCAAATCTTGATAGTAAACACCCAGTGTTGGCCTCCACTTTCGCCTGACGAACTTCGGGGACCGCGCGCCACTCACGAGCATATTCATGATCACGCTCACGAGCGCGTGCCCACATAAACGCCTGCTCTAAGGGCAAACATGGCCTACCCATAGACCGGCGAATGGGAGTTTAGGTCATCATCATCATCGTCATGTAAGCTCCTTAAGATGGGCTTTACTGTTAGCGTTCAGCATACACAAATCGCGTGTTGAAGTCAGTTATTTCAAGCTTTATTTGAAAAACCACGCGCAAGAAGCCTTGCCTACATATTTCCCTCTCCCATCTTTTGGTCGACCGCGGTCCCCACCGCCCACCCACCCTCCACCCCCTGAAAAACATTCCTGGCTACGCCCCTGGAGGAGACGAACGGTTCGGCGTTCCTCTCGCTGTCCAGGTAAAGCATGTTTTAATACCACCTAGAGCCAACCTTACCAAATTTTTATTCTAATCGAATTTTCCAAGAGGTTCTCTGAGAAATGGGGCAATAATCCTAAGCCCAGGAAGTCTGCTGTTTTTCAATGCTAGGTCTGCCGTTCTCTGTGCCTCCTGTCGGCTGTGTGATTCTCCGTCTATCCCCGCCCCCCTTTGATGACCATGGAAGCAAACTTTCCGATTTAAATAGGTAACTAATGCTCTCCTAATACAAAATCCGGGTGGTGACTCACTTATTCCTGTTTTAAATGGTTCATTTGAGAAGAGAAATCTTTATCGCACACCAGTGTAAGCCAGGGAAAAGCATTTGTAAAAAACACATAAACTATTTATTTCTAGGTATTTCCTTTGCAGACACGCAATTTTTAGACTACAAGAACGTTTGTGGTGCAGAGATCTGTACGCGTACTTCCGTATTGTGTGCAATATTGCATTGAATGTATGAGGGACACGGGAAATTTTATGGCTATGCAACCCTTTAACTTTCTTCGGCTTAATCACTTTTGTTTGCACTTCTAGAAAGGAGCCTTTCCAATATCGCTTTATACATATAACTTCTCCGGCTTTCTCACAAATCACAACTCCAGGGTTCCCAGTTTAACGAAGCCGTGTCACTCTCTGACCCCTGCGAGCCTTTCTTGCAGTTCTGCAATTCTTTCTCTATTAGCCGATGGTATTTATGCTGGTGGTTTGACCGGCAAACGTGCGCACAATATCCTCGTCGAGTGATGACGTCCTCGCATGGGGTGACACCACTTTAATAATCTTTGCGTCGCTGCGCTCCGGTTTGACTTGTGTTGCCGCCTGCCGGAGCAGCGATACAACTGGTACAAGCACGGCATTAGCAACGCGTCACGGGGTGGCTCGCTCTATGTGTTGTTTCCACGAGTGGTACAGTTTTGAAGGTGAAAAGGATAGAATTAATGCCAAAATGAACGACGCCAAACGTGCGACAAGCGATAACGGTAATCAACTTCTTAATTTGTGTCATACACGCCATACCACACATGAGAAAGGGTTTAAACACGATTCTGTGTGCGGAATGGTAGAAAGCCGCATAATTGTCCTGGTGGGGTAAGGCAAATTTGATTTTTTGTCTGTAGAAACTTGGAATTTATTTCTGGTGCCCGCGTGCTAATTAAAAAAACAGGCCATAACACCCGTGTTTTTGACAAATTACAGCTCAGCAGGAAATTGTTTGTTAAGTTACTGAAGAGGCAAGTTTATGTTTTGACCAGACCACTGTGCACATTTTTTCCGGCACTATCACTATTTAAGACTGGTGAATGCTGAGAGAGCCAACCTGCCCTACGTGAAATAAAGCGCATACGACAAACCAGTTGCCTTAATTACTATGTTCAAAAGAGCCCGCGTATAACAAGGCAAGTGCATCTTTCACTGATAATACTCAATAAAAAACACAGCTGCAACATACCGGGTTTGTGATGTCATAGACTATGATGATGCCATCCGCACCACGGTAGAAACTAGATGTCAGACATTTGAACTTTTCTTGCCCCGCTGTATCCACCTGCAACATGCATGAGGCACATTCGAGGTTAGAAAGACAGCTGCACTCCTTAACCCAGTATTTGTTCCGCTGCGAATCTCGGGGATCTAATAGTTCTTGTTGCGATTTCTTGGCGCCGCATTTTTGAAGCAGTATCGAGTTAGTGCGGTTCTTCAACCGTTACGAACAAACACTCCTCCCTTAAATGTGTGCGCAAAAGCGAAGTGTCTTTAAGCAAATAAACTTTCTAAGATACACATGCTATTCGTTCTTCCAAAAATAGTCTCAGCAGTTTTGATTGTGTGAACGTGCTCCAGTCGGTCTGTTCACAGTTAAGTGGGCAAAATATGAAGAGAACTGTCGAACGCTGACGCTTGACTTAATAAATGCTGATTCACGTCGTAGTCACATCGTTCATGACAAAACTTCTGGTGACTGAGTACAGGATTAAGCGGCTCGCAGTTTAATATTTTTTCCTTGATTTATAATACCTCGATATCAATTGAAACATGCGAAAATAACGGCGCAGCAGTTCCATCACACAAACGTGTTTTTGTCAAGTAATATGTTCTCACAGACGCTGTTGAATAAGCTTACTGAGGAAGGATACATTTATGCTATTGGTATGTATTTGTATTTCGGGCGCAACGGTTCAAGCCCCATGAAAACAAGTTACGCATAGCTGGATTACAGCATTTCGTGTTACTGTTCCCGAGTTGTTAGGGCAGTGCTTCCTCTTAGCAGTCTTCCTGCAATAGTGTCCTCGTCTTGTCTTTTTCTGGTAACGTGTACTGTTACAACCTAAGTAACTCCCGGCATGCATCTAGCAGGCTAGAAAATGTTTTAGGTTATTCAAATTACTGGCGTTCAAATTCGAACGACTGTTCGAGATAGTAGTCAAAATTATTTTCAAATTATCCAAGTGATGCAGTAAGCTGAAAGGAAACTTTATCTAGCCCATACGAACACCGGAAAACGCAAGCTGAAAATAAGTGAAATTTGGCACAACGTTTACTTACAATTTGTAACTTCACGCTTTGGCCTTCAAGCTCCATCCTCTTTATTTTCTGATGCAAAAAATAAGACGAATAATTTGCATTTCAATATGCAGGACATAATCACGTCAAGCAGTGACGTTTAAATAAAAGCGTTTTTTTTTCAGGGTAAATTCACCCTAATGTTGTCCGGTATAGGGTTTGAAAGAATTCCATCGAGATACACAGTTATCCCAGAAGTTTTCGAGAGAGTCTGTGCGAGCTTCCGCGGGATAACACTTGTATTCCGTGGGCTAAAGTTATAGGAAGTGAGCAAGAAAAATGAGAATAGGAAATGAAAGTATTGGCTTAAGTTGGCTTCAAAGCCGTGCCGATATTGGTTCCCAAAACTCGCTGTTAAGATGAGTGAAATTCAAAATAGTAGAATTTAGAACTAGTTTTAGTAAAGTTTTATGCAGTTGTGGTGCATGTCGGTGCGGCTTCAGTGCTGAAACACTTCAAGTAACTGTAATTCCTCGACGAGAGGGATGTATGTGTATTGGGAGCCCATGGCAAGAGGAACTAGGGTGGCTTCAGTGGGTAGGTACCATCCGTTATTTATCTCTTCTCTATTAAGCGGAGGAAGTGGAGAGACGTCGTATATATATATATATATATATAATGTATAGTGGCGTCAAGGACTGCATTGTACGTGCCTCATCCACGTCGCCACCCTGTCTTTGCCCTGACCTCGACCGGGACAGTCGTCCTCCGCCAGGGGGGGGGGGGGGTGATGTCACGGAACGCCTATCAATGCTTCATAGCGCCATAACCCGTCACCGAAGACGACGAAGGGGATGCGGCTGGCCCGAGCGATCCTGGCCGCTTGTAAATAGATCGCATCGCTCTGCGGCAACACCTTATAAATACATCACTTCATCGTCGCCCATGGTTCGCCTCATCATTGTCCTGCCGCCACGTAACATTCTGGTGGAGCTGCTGGGTCTCAATCCCCATCGCGGTCTCAGCCTCGCCCGGTCTCGTCTCCCGAAGCCATTGCTACAAGTCTCTTGGATCCCGTAGGCCCGCCCCAGCCCCGGTGAAACATGAACATGACCATCCCCAGCCCCGTTTCCCCAGCCAATGACCTGCCGTGACCTTCCGGCGCGACCACCCGCGACCCAACGACTCGACGACGCCGATCCTTCGCCCAGTTCTCCGGCGGAGCTCCGAGGGCTTTGGCCGCTGCTTCGCTCCATCGGCGGAAAGCGTTGTTCAGGGGCCGCAGCTCATCGAACCATCGTAACCCGTGGCGGTCAGAACATTACCCCTCTCTTCTCCTCGCATTCTCATCCTCGACGCATCAGAACATTTCTTGTGATGTCGACCGGGACGGTTGCCTTCGACGTGGCGACTATATCACGAGGTGACGAAGAAGGGCGCAGTAGGGTATGCGCCGCTTTGGGCCCGATAATGAACGACGAAGAAGAGCTGTGTGTGGGGCGTGCAGCCTAGGCGAACGATCGGCAACAGCTGCCTTGTAAATAATGTAAATAGGTCATCTCGTACTGTAAATAGATCGTGTCGTCATCCTCCATGGTTCGCCTCATTCCTTCTGGCGCCACGTAACAATATATACACATATATCACCGAAACCTCCACTTCAATCCGCACTCAAAAAACCCATCAGGCAGTGGCCTTAACGTGCCGGCGGCAGGGTGTCTGTGCAGGGCTAACGGCGCGTTCTTTAAAGCAGGGCGACCCTTCAAATATAGCAAGTCTGTGACTGAGTCTTTTGCCTTCGCGTATAACGAAAGCGATGTTAACTGCTGGGCACGATTGATACTTAGCCGAGCTTATGAATATTGTAAACAATCAGTTCATTGACAGATCTGCAGCAGTCGCTTTTGCTGCTTCTAACGCACACACAAGCCGGCATGGCATGAAAGTTGTTCAACCTTGTGCGCAACTGCTCTTCGATGTTGACTTGCCAAAATTTGCCTTTGACATTTTAGCCATCCATTTCCTAGTCTTCATCCGCTGTTTTGAAAATTTAAGATGTCTTCTGCATACCACTGGCACTAAGATACTTCTTTGTATGTCCAGCAGATTCGTATCATGTTGCGTGCGGAGGATTTTGCCATCACTGCCTCCTCGCTGGAGTTTCTAATCGGCAGCAGGATTGCATAGCTACGGACCAAGTATTTCTCTGCATGGCGCTGGGAAAGCATGAAAACGTGTCGTATTCCTGATTTAGTGTCGTCTCTTTGGGTTATATGGTGTCCTATTTTCCGCTTGTACTTTGCCTTCGTATTTCCGGAATTCCGTAACGCACTTTCGTTTTGTTGCCTTTTTTGCTTGCTCACTCATGACGGGTAGTGTGAAAAACCTCTGTGCTTTGCGAGGTTCATTTTAAGGTTAATTTAAGAAATGCTATGCTAAACATTCTTCACGCAGAGCTCGCAGATGAAATTGGTTTTCAACCACTCAAATTAAACGGTGAACTTACGAAGTCCAAGCCAATAGTGTGGGCGTACAAGTTTGAGAAGTGATCTTCCTGAAACGAGACAAAAGTTCAGAACGATTGTGCCAATAGGATGACGGTGCGAGCAAAATTAGTATTTTTCTCATGTTGGCCGCATATAAGAAGAGAAAAGTCAAAGCAGCAAAACTTTGTGCTTGTCTCGTATTAACAGCATTTCAAGCGCGCAAATGAGTTGGAATTTCATCCCAGAAAAAGCTTGATGGTTTCAGAACTGAAGAAGTGTACGGTGTAGCAATAATACTTATATCCCTACCCAGGTAAGCAGGTTAAAGAGCGTTTCTTGTGACGCGTCGCCAAATGACTACTTAGCCTCCTACGAACGGTATTTTTCCGGTATCAACGAAAAGTTCGATGGCAATGAGAATAATTTACTCGATTCCTCACTGAACACGCCTTTTTCAAGACAACGGCCGTAATGATTTCTTGCATCGATGAAGGCAGTGGGGAAAATGATAAGTTAATTGTCCACAAAAACATAGTAAACCTCTTATTAATTCTATGCCAAACGTTCTGTTGCTGACAATTACTTGTTTTCTTTAATAATATAAAATCGCAAGGAGGCTGCCCCTGTTCAGAGCCTTACAAAACTTGCACTGGAATTGTTTAAAACTGACATTATTAATTAATCATAACTCGTCACTCGCGTTGAATAAAAAGAATGTCAATGAGACGTACACCGTCTTAATGGAAAGATTTGTCCTGATTCATGAGACGTGATTTTCGCTGGGAACGTGGGCACGTTCAAAATATTTCATTGGGTCAACAGAGAACACTTAAAAATTGATAAAGATAACAACCACCGTTTTCATTGACTTTTCTTGGTCTGTCTGTTCGCCAAGGGAAGCGACTACAACCATTGTCTCTTCTTCGGAGAGCCTAGGCCGGCGTCAAGAAATATGGTTCTCGTGGAAGCGAGTGAGCCACATGTAAATGCTTCGCGATTGCAAGAGGTGCGCCGCCATTACCCACGCCTTACTAGGTAGCATCAATCGCAACGTTTGTTTCCCCGCCTTCAACAGCGTTAACTGTCAAATGTTCACAAAGCCACCTTTGGGGATGTGATGGCCCTGCCGCTTTTGTCTCAATGGCAACACAGCACTTGGTTGCTTCCAAGGAGGGTTGCCTGCAATGACACCAATGCCGCCTAATTGTCTTCAGCTGTACCAATACTGAGACCCAACATTAATCGGGAATGCAAGAACTCCCGCCCCAAAAGTCGATGGCTGCAGAGCTTTATTCTATACACCTTGCCGAGAAATTTATGGCTACCATGACTTCACCGACTAAATAGGCACTATTCACAGATTCAAAAGCGTCTCTCCAAGCCCTAAATACAATTACGGCTCACACTCATCACAATCTCCTGTCAAGGCGCATCTGTGATGTCATTGTAACTCGAGTAGGTAGAGCTAAGAATAATATTTCCTTTTCCGTGTATTTCCGGCCAAACTAGAATATCTAGCAAATCACGAGCTGACAAACCAGCAGCAACTGCTCATTCAAAGTACCCATGTAACACCGCGCCTTTTACTAGAGGTGATGTGAAAAAAAATATTTTAAATAACAGAGGACACGCGTTACTTTGGAAAACAGGATGACTGAGAAATTTTCTTCATCGGTGTTTTACCTAGTGGACCCATCCCTTGCATACCCGTGTTGGTCCAATTTCTGTCGTTCGGTTTACACGTTATTACTTCGCAATCGTCTTAACGGGGCCCGTCGAGAAATTTTTTTACCGTATTTGATTTGCGCAGCACACATTCTTTGCTTGCGGACGCCAAACGTAAGACGTGGTTCATGTTTTGCTCAAGGGCCCTCTATATCCAACCGAGCGGAAAAACTTCAGTGACCAGCTTAGTGTGCTACCGCGTACACCCTTACCTTTGCAGAACCAGTTGGTCCCGTGGGAGAGTGTACGTAACGAAACCAAAGCCTCTCTTGCCTGAAGAGCGTTCTTTAAATTGACAAAGATGTGCAAACAGTACTCAGTGTGTGCACATTCCTCTTGTTTGCATGCAGATTTATATAGATCGTTCGCATTACATTCCGATGTTGCAATGAAACATGGAGATATATATTGCTACCGGTGCACCAAATGGGGAAGGCTTTATTTACAAGTTTTAATTTGAAGGCTTAATTTACGAGTATTTAGGACACCGGCACCGGGAAACAAACTCTGCACTGTCACAAAAGCGTGAATTTAATCTTTTAATAAAATTATCCTCATGAAAATAAATATTAACTTAAAGTTTCTTGAGACAGCTGATCTGGCAGAGTGCCAGGCCTGCGCCTAACGGCATCTCCAAATCGCCAGCAGCGTAGTTGGTGATGACTAGCCTCTGCCCTACGCCCGTTGAGTAAACAAAATATAACGCTGGCTGCTGCCTACGCTGGACGACGAGGCTTCGATGCTTCCGCACTATGAAAGCAGCGCGTATATACAGAGTTGCCCGCTGAAGTCATTTAAAGACGCCACCAGCGGACGTTGCATTTCCTTCCTGTGCTCCTCACGCGCCGAGTTTCGTTTCTGAGGGGGAAAACACGGCCTGGTTCCTCGCACTGCAGGGCTTTAGACAACGACTTTTTCTTTGTTTTTAATACAGATACGACATCGTCTTCTCCAGGGCTACAAAATATTAATTGACAATAGCCACCAAAAACCAAGCTAATTCGATCATTTATTAGTGAAGTTTAATTAACCAGCCAATTAACGCCCTTGATGCTTCTTGAAGTTTAATTACCCACCCAATTTAATTAACGCCCTTGATGCTTCCTGGCGTCCGCCGCAGGCAGCCGTTTCCTTCTGAAGATATTTTCTTTTTTTTTTCGAACAGCCTATTTTTAAGAATTTGGAGGATTCTTTGAAACAGCCATTACGTGGTGTATATTACTGGCATATTACTGCTGTATGAAAACAGATGTACTTTACACACCTAGTACTTTACGGAGCGCGTGTGTGATATTTCAGCCGTTACCCTTTCAATGTACTACTTCTAATCGTGTGGTTCCTTAAGTCACATTTGTACTTCTCAGTTACTAAATGTTTGCTGCACCCAGCTGCTTTTTTGGTTAAAGCTCAACTTTCCAATAAATGATGGCTTCGCTCTCTCTCTTTCTCATTTTTGCGGACAAGGTCTGACCATAATGTATTATTATTTAAAAGATTACGGCATCAGTATAACTCAGAACTACGGCTCGTGAAGATGAACTATTACCAGCAATTGTTTCTTGATATTACGCAACAGGCTCCTGACGCTGCATAGAAGGCGTTCAACACGGTTTAGGGTAGGCGCCGCTATAACAATGTTCCTAAAACAGTTACTGTCATCCACCAAAAATGACAAGTACAAGATTTCTCTTAATATTTCAATGATATTTTGGTAAATTGCATTCCCCCGTGCTATATTTCCCTACAAATAACGAGTGCTGGGTTATCTTGCTCTCCAAAAAGCGTTTTTTTTTCATCGTACGAATGTGCATGAGGTGTGCACCTTAATTAAGCATGCCATTGAAGAATAACCCAGCGTTAGACCGTGATAATTTGCTAACTAAACTTGTATACCATATCTTGCGTTTTATTCTTTTCGCGTGGTCTCACGTCTACATTCTGGTCGTTATATCCAGTTTGTTTCCAAGTGGCATATAAATAGCACGGGTATGATTCATTTATAAAGCCAGTTATCGGAAGATGCCCTCCAATTATAGGTTCATATTCATCCTACCTGTCTTATCGAAGCATCTGGGGAAATTCATTTTTGCCCGAATCCCACATTTCTTGCACGAACACTGACTAATAAGAGACTCGCACTTAGGATTCACTGCAGGCCGGTCAACTGAGAGAGCTATACTATCCTAGAGAAGAGAATTCTCAAGAATATAGCAAAAAAATTCGTACGTGGTGGACATGATTACGGATTTCTCTAAGGTCTTCAATTGCCTCGATCATCATATTCCTTTTAACAAGCTACCTTGGCATAGAATTTGCAGAAAGCCATTAAATTTGCTCGTATCTTTTTCAGGTGCACAGAAAAGTCTGCATATACCAATAATCACAATTCCACCCGACTGCCAATTACGTGTAGCGTACCCGAAGGTAGTGTAATAGGAACGATTATATATAATACATACATTAATGACAGTGGACACCTTGGCTCCTACATTACTTTTATCAGATATACTGATGATAATAGACGGCCTTTAGCTGATGCTGACGCAGATGTGCCAATAGCATGATCGAATATAGTACTTGCTAAGCAGTGACAGTGGTCAACGTTAAATAATAAGGAAGTTATTTCGAAGAAATTAAAGCTCAAAATAAGCTCATTTTGGTCAAAAAGGAAATATTCAGGGAAGCTTGCCCTAGCGGTGCAAAGCTGGTGAAACAGCAGAGCTGTTGGTCTCTCTCCCTTCGTTGTAAATCCGGCTGTGGCACCTCCTATGGATTCTCAACTTGCCGCTGAAAGTTCTCCATGACCGGCAGGCCCGTATAGTTATGTCCGCAGGCTTTAATACCTCTCCCAAAGTGAACCACGTTAGCACGCACCTGATCCCGCCGCAATCGGCTGCGCAAACGCGGCGTCCCTAGAGCGATTTCGGCATCTGTGCATCCCATCCAACCAGGCATTAACGCCCGTGAACTGGCGGGTAAAAGAGCACGCGAGAAGTGACGGCGCGAACGCTTGGCAGAAGTGTTCTAAAAGGCCCTATTGTGGGGTCTGCTCACCATGAGCTCGGTTACGATGCGCATCTTGAAGAGATGAGCTCACAATGCTATCAGCCGTTTACGGGGCCCAGGGGGGCGGAGTCTGATCGGCTTGGTGCCTCGAGACGACGACGCGAGCTCAATTCCGTAGAGGAGGCGCTGGTCGTTCCGCCACAAGCCAACCAATAGACTTTCCCAAAAGGAGCTTCAACCCCGGACTCACCCCCCTCCCTTCCTCCGAGCGACTTGCACGTTGTAGGTCTCAAGTTGACTGCCTCTAGCTACCGCTCGCGCTTTCTCGCGGAAACTTCCCTCCGACCATCAGGCTGCCGCGTATATCCGCGGCGGACCATTTCACTTTTGGGTTCCCGACGGCATCCCCGAAAGCACCACATGCGAAAGAGGGACAGCTGCCACAGCTGTCCGCACTGGACATAGGGACATATTTCCCGGATCATTATGGCCCGCTCACGTTGCCTTCGAGGAAACGAGCTAGCCACACGTGCGCCGAAGTACCGCGGCCCCGCCACAATCCACCATTCAGTGCGGCGACGACGGAAACAAAAAAAAAAACTAAGCTTAAATTGAAGAAAAGGGGGCGGGGGGGACTAGGCGTGGGAGGCGAGATACCCGCGACAAAGAATGGCCGTCCTTTGAGGCGGAATACGCAATGGGCGGAAGCAAGAACAAATACATTGAGCGACTGACCAAACGTTTGTGACAACCTCGCAGCCGGAGAAAGCGAAGTTCAAGTTGTCTCGACAACCACTACTAGAAGTACCTCAACAAGTAAATCCTTGGCACCAGCCTTTTCCCCCCAAAATACCGTGAATCACCCTTTTGTTTTGGCCCTGCATTGTGCATATATACCCCCTTGTCAACAGAAATTGTTGAGGTAGTTTGCTCATTTCTGCCGTAAATAAGTCGGGCGCTAAAAAGACGACAATGCAGGTTGACGCGAACGACGTATGAGGAAAGTTGCGTTTGTATGTGTCGTTCATGCCCACGTGGGCCCTCCTCGTTTTAGCGCCAGATTCTGGTCTTGCTTTTGCATTGCGTGGTCAGCCAGGCCCTCCCCCAGCTATGCAGATGAGCAGCCCAAGCACTAATTCTTCACCAACCATTGCTCCTAAAGGCGATTTGCGCCGCACCAACCCTCTCTTTTCCCTAAATTTATTTCCGTAACTTTTCTTCAACCATCATCAATCCCTTTTTCCAGTCAATCCTATACCATTTATGCAATCCACAATATTATCACGAACACCGGTATTAAAAAATGAATAATCCCGCTGACATGAAACAGCGCTACAGTGGCATGCGGGTTTCGACTGCATCCCCTACAACGCGCATTTTAAAGTATTTTTTTGCTTTGACAAAGGAGACGCACTGCTCTCGCTAGGCCACGTCGGCGTCATGAAATGGTTGGACAAAGAAACGAAGTAACCAGGTGCTTGCTTGAACTTCGCTTTGCCTAAAGGCCGAGTGACCATACCAGGTGTTTTCTGAGTTTGTTCCTGGAGTAATAGGCTTCGACGAAAACACTGTGGGATGGCGTATTCTAGTCTGGCTTTACCGAAAATTGTTACCGCTGCAACCCTAACCCTCGTCATTATTCTTGCCACCCTCTAAGACATTACGGCCTGTCTTGCCTTGCTACATACAACAGCCGTTCAGAACAAGTGTGCACCTATCTAAGCCCATAATAGCGAGCTTATTAGCAATGAATCACGCTTCACTCAATCCGTACCGTTATGTTTCAGCGCACTCCCGCATCATCTGGCTGTGGAGCTTCCAATAGCACAATTTAATGACCGAACTCCTCCTACATGTACTCGCTAGCAGAAGAGGGCTTAATAAAAACCGCATCCGTGAAATGACAGTTTAGAGCTCCCCAAATGTGTTCAGGGCCAGAACGTAGCATACACTGAGGAGTTGAGTGAGTAGCGTTGGCTACAATTAGAATTGCGACCTGCATTCCTGCGTGGTATCCGTTGTTGAGATGGCAGCGATGGCCTTAGGCATGCCACGGTCGTGGGAGGTGTGGTAGAGATAACGGCTGTGTTTTGGATATAAGTGATGCTCGGCGAAAAAAACTTATCCCAGCCTAACTCTGGAGAAGGGCCACATATTTGGTCAAACACAGGGACGTGAGACTAGTGTCGTTTAAACTCGTTTTGCGTTCCCGCTGGCCTCATACTTCTATGAATATGATAAGCGTTCACCGCCACCTCAAATTATTTCGTGCGTCAATAATCTCTATTATACTACCATAACTCAACCCTCGGCCCAGAAAAGACGGCAGAATGGTCAAAAGTCAAAAGGTTCTATATACGACATAATTCGAGTACTCCTGTGGGCGATTATACATCGTCCAAATATGATCGGGCCAAAAAATACAACTGGCATACTGGCAAACTTAAAGCCACATCAAATTTTCCTTTTTCTGAAAGATGCAACGTGTTGTCTGACATACGGATTGACACGAAAGCCGGTCCTAACGTGCCAAGCAGATTACTCGCAGGGAGGACTATATTCACGAGGGTTAGTTCCTTCTCTATTTTTTGGATCAGCGTACCCCCCCCCCCCCCCCGAAGTAACGAAAGCTTGGATGCTAACACAAAACGTCTCCTCAGACAGCAGCACTGATGAAAGCACCACCAACAGGGTTGGGAAAATGGAGAGAAACTTGCAATGCAGCCCAACGTAAGTTTTCCAATTACCCCAAGGGTCGCCTTCAAACTTTCCGGGATTACAATTTATTGCATTGTCTAGTTTAGGCAAACCACCTCAACACACCTTTCAGAACTAATATTGCAGCAGAAACCCAATCTTCGCAACCTCAAATAAGGTATTGGCAATATAATTTACTCCCCTCGCATACAGCCTGGACCCAGCGTCAACTAAATTTTCAGGAATTGTAAAATTCATACGGGGTACCCTCGACAACTCTAATTAACTTCAACCCATTGGAGGGTTCTGTATGTGATTTAGTAACGTAATTTACTGGACTAGTTGACTTTCTATGGCGAACAGTTCAGCGAAAAATAGACAGGGACAAGAAAGAAGTAGTATGGACCTCGAGTATAAATGGCAAAGAGACGATCTTTCTTGCGGTTCCCAACACTACATGAGGAACTCAACTGACAGTCATCAGTCTGGCGCGGGTGGCCGCACGTCCGCTACAGGAATAAAAAGAGTCCTATTAATCCGGTTTTCCAAAACACCACAGCCTACTTCGTGCAACCAGAAACTTTACTTAATACCTTGGTCATGCTGTCTAGGAATATAAAGAAAAAAATACTCAGACATCTTAACACATCTTATGATGTAGTGAGTGTGAAATAATTCGTGTCCAATTGCGGAACGTGTCCGGGAATTATTACTATTACCATCATCTTCAATATCATCATCAATATCATCGTATACCCGTGAGCAAGGGGGGGGGGGCGTTTCGGAGTCAGAAAACACCAGGAAATTTTTTTGGGGGAATGCAGTCCCTTCTTTCGCCTTTTTAACAGCGAAGCTGTTGTACAGGTGGCAAGTTCGCCATTGCAGAAAAAATACCAATAAAATGGCGCGCGCTCATGCACGCGTTCCTCACGGCGACCGCCGAGCTTCCTCAGCAGGCGCAGTGGCTTTAGTACAAAAAAAAAAACTCCAGCGTTCTCGTCAAGCGTGACCGCGCATGTAAAAAAACTCCCCCGCTAATGCTCAAGATGAACAGACACCCTGCTTCGGAGAGGTCACCGCGGCCGCACGATTCTGTAGAAGCTCGTAGCCATGTCTACAAATATGGAAAATAGGAAAAATTGCTACGAGCGTGCCAATCCTTCCCGAGACGACTTGCAGATCTCGCCATCGCTGCCTCGATGACGAAGAGCTCGTTTAAGTCTACACTGCTGAAGATAACCTTGCATTCACCACACGCCGTGAGGAAGGCGACGGCCTCTCCGATGCATATGACGACGATTACCAGCACTGGAACTATGTAAATAAACGATACTGCTGAAACTTAAACATTTGTTCGGCAATGCTCACCTACAACAGTTTCGCCATTCAAGTATTGCGCGTAAGTGCCTGCTAACGGGAATTGTTTTCTGGCCATTGTTTGCATACAATTCGTTTATAAATGTAAACCTAAAACGAGAATAAAATAAGGAAGGAAAAAAGATAATCTTCGAGCGGAGAATATTTTTTTTTAATTTTTTACTGACGGAGAATAATACCTCCCCGTAAAAATATTTCTGGCTGCTCCACTGCCTTACGTGCTTTTGGTTCTCTTTGTTGCACAAGAAAACAGCCATTTGCATAGCACACATGCTCGAAACAAGGGCCAACGCTAACCTAATTTGCAAGCTTATCTTCTTTCTTCTCCGGAAAGGTTGGACCGGGCCGCCCATGTGGTGGAATCGCAGGACGAAAATTGCCATGCCTCATTACGTTTACACCTAAACAACACTGCGGAAGTATAGTGTTATGTGAGAGCCCTCTCGTCTTCAACATAGCTGCGTGGGGTCAATCACTTCTAAGTGAGCTAATTATTATTGAGGAATTCGGCTGCCATCAGTTCGAAATAATACTTCTCTTTATCAGTGCAGTATACCTGTTGGTATTAAATGTAACCAGCGCCCTCCAATGCTATTTGTTCGGGACACAACTTTGACCAGCCTGCACAGATGTTGCCATGTTTTGTTTATTGCGTCTAGCAATAAGTGTGTGGGGTTATTTTTACGTTTATTTTGGATGAACACGCGGATAATTTCGTAGTTTTTGAGCCTTCCGACAAATTTTCTGCGGTCTATCCCAAATACTGCTGATGGCGCCTTATGCTGCTTCAGAACACAAATCATAGCCTTCCCCTTTTCTTCTCTCTAACTGTAACAGAGTGTTTTCTGTAGGTTTGTCACTAGTTTGTGTGCTATCGGGGACGTCTTCCCTCATCCACAGGCCAGTAAAAGGTGAAAGCAAACTCCACCAGTTAATGCAACATCACGGAAGCATACCCCACAGGACAGAAACACTTACCGTGAACCTAAGCATTAGGCAAGATTTTCCGACTGCCACATCACCAAGAAGTATAATGTTCAAGTTATAGTCGCTGAAAAGTGAAAATGAAATCAGAGACGTCGGACGCGAGCTAAGCAGCCACAAAAAGCAGTCCAAAACAAAAACCAATTAGGCGAGATTGCTTTCAAACAGACCAGGCAAGTACACATTTGCGCGCATAAATGCAGTCAGTACTACTTTGAACACGAAATACCGCTGTCACTGGTTTGGCGGCAGTACCAATTTCGTTAGAGTTTACCCTTGAATTGTGACTTATACGACAAAAGCCAGGCCAATTGCAGCAACACATGCAGTGCATAGGTAGAAATGCTTTAAGAAAACTATGTAGAGATGAATCTCCAGCACCGTCTTTGTTTCCCGCAAATTTTCATCAACATATACTCCTACCATCTGCCCCCTAATACTTGCAGCTTGCTAGTCACTTCATATCCCTAATGAAGTTAAGGTATGGTCATCCCCAAAGCAAAGTGATAATAAGTTGTAAGTAAAAATATTTTATTACGAACAACATTGCAATAACAGTGAACACTGCTCAGATTTCTAGCGCCTTGTCACTTCTTATGCCTCGGTTCTCTACTGCCAAAATCTACGAAAACATTGGCGTAACTGCAAAATCGACTTAAATTTAAATACATGCGATAGAATCCATGGAACCAAACATTACAGGTGGTCTCATTGAAGGCATCACGGAATATATAATGCCTCCCTTCCACTGGCAAGACGGCTGTAGACGTTGGACGTTAACACGAGCAATCTTACGACCTTACGTAGAGGACGTGTACAAAATTGCACAACGAAAAAAAATGTTAGTAAAAACGACATTGCTTTAGAAGTTCACATGTGTAGCGAAGTTGCTTTCCTGGTTGCTTCAGGGCATGATACGCACTAGTTAATTGCAGATATCGCGATGTGCTTGTGGGGCCCAGACATTTTTGTTTATCATCCACATTTCTTTTAATATCGTACTTATCACAATTAGATGTTTTCTGCATGCGTTCATCGTCCTTCCAAGATGACCCCACGGCGGGCAGTGCCGCAAAAACGAATGTAGACTTCATGCACGCCACCTGGGATCCTCTACGGATGAATTCCTGCCATTGAATGGCTTTCTTGGTGTGATGCATGAGCCCGCCCTCCAGGGACTTAACAGAAAAATACCGGGACTAGATAAGTTCATCTGACCCTACCATAGACACAAAAGAGTTCTTGGTACCAGGTCTCTGAAGTTAAGTTACCTCTCGCTCTCCCACTTTCGGCCCGCAAGCTCATCTGTCAGCGAGCTGATCTTTTGTGTCGTCTTTCACCCGCTGTAGCTGCTATGTTGTCGTTTTCATTGATGATAAACTGCATTTCACCAGTACTGCACCGTCAAGGTGTTCTGGCTTCGTTTACCTCCTACGTGTATACTTTCCTTGCTTTACGACAGAGGGGAACTTCCCTACTTGCTGAGTTGTTTTTTGAAAACAATGACAAGGTTCTTCCGACCGACCCATTTTAATGGCAGAGAAATTATTAAAATAATGCATTTTAACAATTTTAACTTCATACGGACACTCTTCAAAACGTGGCTTCGAGCACACTTGATTTGCTTCCAATGGTTTAAAAAAACTTTCCTGGCACTGGTTCTCTCAAAAGCACTTTCCTCCCTCTGGCCTTACTGTCCCCTCCCCCTTACCGCTTCCCCATTCATTATTCTTCCTGCTTTCCCGCGGACCCGAATACACCGAAGTCAGCGGCATCAGCCATTCACACGCAAAGTTAGCGCCACATGCTTGAAAGGAGCCAATTTTGTGCGTAAATATTTCGCGACCGACTGCGGTACCTCTAGTAACGGCGGGCATCTCAAATCGCCCGCTTTTGGCGGTGAGATCTTTGAGTGGCGCCCCCTGTCTCTCACGTCGGCTTAGGGACTCGCTCTGCTGTCGTCTGCTACATTCCCCCCGCTGCTGCACCAGCGCCCCGGTCGTCGCTTGGGACTGCCAGCAGTGCCTGTGCTAGAAATCACCCAGGTTTATGCTTTAGCGCTTTAAAAAGCGTATTTACCGCCAGCTTCTGACACCTCTAAATAATTTCAAGCTGTACCCCCGCAAGTTTACAACACACGAGGAGAGCTAGAGCGGCTTTCTTAGAGCATCACTCAGACGATCGTATTGACCTCATCCTCTCTAGGGTATTTGCGAGTTTCAGTGCTCAGAGATCCTCGATAAGTATTGAAAAGGCGTAGGCTTCCTTAAAATATTTTTTAGATGCTCCTATGAAGACTCAACGTTCCAATGCTGGGCACCAAGCAACCAATCGCACAGCAGCAAATAAGCCGGCTGTCTTCTATTTGTTTCGTTGTTGTTGACTGGTACCAGATGTGAGGCTGTAAGGCATACAGTACCTTCTTCAGAAACCGGTTTTTATTGTGGCTGTGTTACGTACGCACAGCGTGCATTGTTTATGCACATGCAAATGCAATGAGAAGGTTTGTGCTACGCCGCCGCGAAACGGCGCAGACAACGTTGTGCAGAGTACTCGAAGGCTGCTTTAATGGCCTGAATTTTTATCGCAGCCATCGTTATCAGAGCAAACTGAATCTCAACCCGAACAGTTATCACGTGATAACGGTGTTGAAGGCTTGGTATACTTGCTAACAAACGCAATAAATAGTAGAAGCGCCTGTTTTCGCTATCACACAATTCGAAACCAATGAATAGACCCTTTTCAAAGTACTATAATGCATAGCGGACAAGCGGAAGGCCAGTCGAGCAACATTGCGCACAGCCATGATGACGGAAACACAGCGATTGTGGCGGCTGCCCCCTTGTTCTGTGGGCTGCTCTGCTCAGCGCGCTCACGCATCGCCTAAGCTCGGAGTTCACGGACTCGCAGTACTGGGGTACTGGATGATATGGCGTCTGCGTCGCGGAGATTGGTCTTTCCTATCACCGCGTGGGACACCAACCTCTCTGGTATACCGCGTTTGAGCGAAGAGAGCATCCGTGCCGTTTGCAGAGGGCGACAGAGCAGTGGGTCGGCATGACTCCTGCAGATCTCTGACCGCATGCGGTGATAAAATCAAAACAGCAAGCAAAAGCTCAGAAACCTGTCCGATCAGACTGAACACCGAGGTGACTACAAGTGGCTCTGAGAGAGCGCCGCGCAGCCGCGCTACAGTGGCCGCGCTATGATGGAGCCGCGTTTCCTTTATCATGGCCGACGTTTGCGAATTACATCATTGTTGTCATCATGAAAGTTCGCGTACGTACTATGTTGCCAACTTTTCTGAAAAAGGTCTGTACCTCCAAGCAGCTCTTTATTGTTTTCCAACCCCTTCAGGCGAAAAGAACAAATCCTGGCCTACGCGGGATCACGTTCGATGAATTGAAGAAAATTACTCTTACTCTCTTGTCCTGGACTGAGGTACCCGCCTAACTAACCAGCTCGATTTTACTGTTAAACAAAGTTTTCTCGTCCTCCTCTCGCTTCTTCTCTTGAGTGCAGGTGTACTATAACGCCTATTTGAATACTGGGAAGATATAGCTGTGGGAAATCTACAGAAATATCCATCTAAGTCTGAGTAAGCATAGTGTTATTGTATATTTACCATACAGTTGACTAGTTTTGCTCAATAGGGCTCCATACCGGTTAGAATCCTGGTAGAAAACCAGCGCTCGCTAACATACACACAGTAGGTTATTTGGAAATAAACCTAAAGTTTTTGTACCCCATAGTGCATGTCGGTACACTTTCATGCAATCACAACGTAGTGACGTGATACAATACTTTCGAACGTTATGCAAAATTGCAAAACCTGTTCTACCTTACATACGATTCGCTGGAATCGTAATGCCTTCTGAAAAGGCCGCCAGCCCCGAATGCCTAAAATTTGTTTTGGTCTTGCATTTCCGCCGTTGTCGGTTGTTACACTCCGGCTGTTACCTTTGTTCCAAAGATTGCTGAATACGGCAGCTGACGCCTAGCTCCGACTCTTCGCGGTCTGCGCAAGATTTGCTTCGCAGTAATGGGACGACACTGGCAATGCTTTTTCTGGAGTGGCATCAAAAACTATGCTTTAAATCACTCCTTCAGCTAGCGTGTGCGATTTGGAGTATTTTATTACGAAAAGAATGCACATACGCGAAATCTGGTGCGGACAGACATGAAAAGTCAACCGTGCGCAAAGAAACAGCCGAGCGTGCCAGCCCGAGTGGAGCAGACTAAAAAGGCGAGAGTCCCTAAGCCGACGTCACGGAGGAGCGCTTCGCAGCGCCGTCCGTGGTCGCGCTCACCACCAATACCAAGCTTTTTACTTGAACGAAGGCTTTCACAGCAGCTGAAGCACGCAGGCAGCGATCCTCGCAACGCTCAAGAATGCCCCTCAAAGCATTCACGACAAGCTCGTAGCAGAAGCAGATCAATATGTGATACACCCCACTTACACCACTTTGGGAGAAACTGGCGTACCCTTTGTTCTTAGAGTGAGCATGTCTTATACCTTATGTGCTGCTATATAAATGCAGTGTAAATGTTAATAGAACGTATCACATTTCTGAGTGTACTTTCAAAAAGGTTTGGTTAGCAAGAGTGATTTATTAGAAAGTTTAGACGCAATTTTCAGTGGAACGTCTACATCAAAATTTCTGTAGAAAATTTACGCCAACATTTTAGTTCAAACACGGTTACCAATGTTTCAGAAAAAAGTTGGTACGTTGCTGCTAGGAAGTCTATAGACAGTTTGTATACAGTGGGATCAATCGCGCTAGCTCTCTTCAACATTCTTCAACAAACATTTAATTAAATGTCAGTAACAGTTTTGATGAGTGCCTCCCCAGCCCTTCAACATTACTCTGCCGTCTATTCTTCTTGCTGTTTAATCCCATCTCCTTCTCGCTTCGCTCATAGTCACGCTTTCTACTCCTTTTATCGTACATCTACCTAAATGGGGCCACGAAGACAAAATGCAAGTTGGGTTTATTAAAAAGTCTGCTTTGTCTGAGTAAAAACGATGTCAGGTTTATCACAAACTTCAAACAAATATTGAAGATATGAGGGAAAATAGATGAAGCTGTGGCGACTCCCCAAACACTTCCCGGCGACATTTCTCTGACGTGCGCACCCGCCATTGTCGCCCGCTGTCCACTGCCACCATTCAGGAACCCGGACGGGTGATTCTCGTAGGATCTTTGAATCCGCCTTATCGTACCATTTAAATGGTAAACTGTAGTTAACACACTGAAAATAATTTTAGAGGGCTGGCCTCTGTTGCAGTACTCCTGCCCACATCACGCCGCTTTCGCACTAAATGTTAAAATTGCTCAATATTATGCGTTTTGCATTTAGGGCTGCAATGAAGCTTACTGAATCACCAAAGGCTAGTTATTTCATGCCACACAAACTTGGATTTTGTAGTTACTGCCGCTTTCTTCCCAAATAACAGCCGTCCGCTTTCCGGAGACGTGATATAACCGTGGGTCGTGCAGCTAAAGGCTTAGGCCTTTATGGGTAGCTACATGTTTGCCACCGTTATTCAGCCTTTCGTAGGTGAGCCACCCTTGCGTCACGTGACCCACCTGCCAAACGCGTGTGTTTCATCAAGGAGTCATTCATTCAGAACCGCTTGTTAGAAACAACTGACTATCTGACGAACTCAACCACAGGTAACATTTCTGCCTGATCCAGCTGTCGGGCAGGCTATAGAGAAGCTGGAAAAAAAATGTTCGTGCTACTGTAGCCCATGAAAACATATCGTCAATAAAAAGCGAAATGAGAGGATTACCATGGTTCATATGTATATCTTTTTGTGCGGAAGGGACCTTGGCTGTCAGAAAAACGGGGTCTGCTCAAGTGCATGCTCTCCAAAGAGCGCCGAATCTTCCCATAAGCCGACTCTTCCTCTACAGGCGGATGCAGACGATTGTTGATCTCACTTACAATTCCTACAAAAATCTCAGATACATTTGAGCCGACCTTCGCACTGGCTTCCAGATACTTCATTCTCCATTTGTTCGCCAGCTCCTGTAGAGAAATTCAATCAATTAGAATACCATTTTCAACAACAATGGCCACCAGACCATTCAATAAAGAAATTTGTTAAACAACGTGGGAAGTGTTGCAAAGGCCGCAGCGAAACGGTAGCGACTAGGAGAAGTATCCAACGCGTACCCTTAGCACAGTAATTTAGAGTGCAAATATCCACACTGCTGATGTTGCAAACTTCGTGACCCAAGCTTAAATTAGCGGAATGCGAACAAATTACGTTATACTTCAAGATATGCCATACCCGATGTATCAGGTTAGCCCTGCCACAATTAGGTAAATTTCTACTATGACAAGGTTTCCGCCGAAAGAAATATACGGGTCTACTTGTGTTCTTCGCGGCGGTGAGGCTACGGTGGAACGGAAGGTCGTGGCTGGCGGAGCAGTGAGCGTCTGCCTCCTTTGTCGACGTCGGCCCTTTAGTATTCCTTTCTATCTTTTTCTGAGGCACACTGCCCTGGTGAAATACAGTGCAGTTTTCACCCACGTAGAGGCTTCAGCGTCTGCTACAGTGGAGACAGCACTGGCATCCAGACACCCGTTCAGTGGTACGATGGTGGGATCTCATAATCAGCGTCGTGATGCTTTCCCGATTACGTGGGTTTCTTCCCTTGAGCATTTACCATGACACAGAGGTTTGGCCGATTGGTTTTGTTAGACTACATAGCCGCTATTAGCGTAAATGGCCTTTACTACTTTTGTAATTAGAACGCTGAAATTACTGTAGTATTTTCCTGTAAAAGTGTTTGTCATAGCGCCTTTACCCAGACCAAATGTTTTCCTTTGCTTTTTGCTTTGTTTTAGTGTTCTTTCTAGTTTATTTATTTGGCACTGTAAGCCCAACGTATTTCACATTACGTAAAAGTGATTTACAAATTATGTTATCAGCATGCTCTAATTACTCCTGTACCCTTTACTACATGTTTAAAGCACTAGCCCTTTATTTTGTTATACACATCAAAACATCGGTGACTAGCAGGAGATGGAAATTGTTGAACGCTCTGATGTCAATAAATTTGAAAGTTTTGTTGATGCTTATTTTGCACAGCAATCAACATGTGATTGCACCCTTTTAAAGTTGGTGAAAGTTCCAATGCCTGTATTTGTTGTCGGTGTCTTTTGTTCCCCTGTGTGTAATGACCCTGAAGATACGAGTGATAGTATTAGTTAATAAATTAACTAATAAATAAATAATTATTGGTATTGATTATTAATTAATTGTAAATAATGCAATTTGCAATATCTGGTAGATTAGTAGCGAGCCGTGTGACCTGAGCATCAAATTGCCCGGCATGTGATCATAGCTGTAAGTGCAACTGTCAATGATTGCATACGTGTTGCTTGCGCAAGAAAACATGGCGCTTTCACGAATATTTCACGATGTGGAGAATAGGGCCCTCGAAGCATCCATTGACGTCGTTTTATAACTGGAGGAGTCAATAGTTTCATGGGCTCTCTATCGGCTGTGAATGAACAAAGTTTATTCCATCAGTTCTATTCACGATTTGTGAATTCATCATAAGTTCACCATGTTTCTTTTTTTTCGTCTGCAAAGTGTAAGCTATCAGTCATTTGGGCACTTATAGCTCTGACGACATGTACTGTTATTTGATGTTTTGCTTACAAAGCTCACTACCAAGCCACCGGATATTGCGAATAATTATGTGCGAACATTTTCTACGTATTATAAAAATTAGGACGGCAGGTGGGGCTGGGGAAGAAATAGAATTTTTATGCCAAATCGACGTCAACCCCACACGGCGATCAAGTAACGTTGGCCCAAAATCCAGCAAAAGGCATCCGTTGAGCTATGAAGAATAAGACAAACATTTTTTCAGTCTCTATTTATTCTTTTCAAAAGCATCTATAGTAGCATAGTAGAGCTCTCTGCTCAAACGTTAACTACGAAGCTTTTTGTTGCGTTTTCACTTTCCCAGCCGTCACCCCCGCTACACGATCGTCTGCAGCCATGTTGCAAGTTGATCGCGTGACCACAAAAAAATACGGCCGTGACCGTCGGTTGTGTGACGTGTTAAGGACAGGGAAACGCTACCTGTGATAATTGCAGATTGTGCTGACGCCACCGACTCACTCATTTATTAGGCCTTGAAATTAATCAGCGCAGTATTGAACAAAACAGCCAGTTTTCTTTGTTATCTTTCTCCTGAATTCGATCACGTGACCAACAGCTTACTACCAAGACGAGGGTGCGCAAACACCATGCGTTTAATTCTTTGTGATGGAGAGGCTTGTACTACTATCTTGTATTGTTGTTACGCCCAACCAATAATTGCTGTTTTATTGCCGAACGTCAAAACAAAATAAAACGCGTTATTTTTTGACCTATTATTGCTGACTTGCAAACAGTTAAAACTGGTATTTTTTTCTCTAGATAGCGGTTTTAAAAAGTGCGTCGTGGGAACTTGCGCTTGTAAATTCCCGGTGATTTCACGGAGCAGAAGGGCAGTAAAATGTATTGTTTATTTACCGGCAACGGGAGCCGCGATTTGCAATTTGGTACGTAATATTACATCACTTTTTTGCGTGCTCAAGATGCCAATGTGTGACGCATGCGTTCCCACAAACAGTTATAATACCTCGTGTCTTCGCCACAGGGAAGGCACGGCCTCAAAGCCGTATTGTTGTTCAATAGTACAGACAGGCCTACATTCTTGTGTCCCCGCATTGCGCATATTTCTCAATGCCAATCGGGAAATATGTAAATTCAATAGAGCGAAATAAGGCTTACATTAAAACTGGTGCAAGTAAGCGTCATGAAACGTCAACATGAGAAAAGTGCACGCAGCCAGCTGGACAGCCGGAAGCACACCAGCAAAATTGAAATCCAACCAAAAAAGCTTCCGGCGAATACATGAATTCAGGGAGCATTCACGCAGTCGAGAATGTGGCCGCTGATGTGCGTTCAAAGTGGTGGCGCCCATGTTTTGGTGTCTTCATTCTCTCTACTAGAAGATGGTATACCCAGCATCCTTGTTAGCTTAGTACAAACCCTTTAGCACGACCAGATAGCCTAGCACAAACAAACACTTTAGCACAAAAACTGAAGCACAAACCCGCCGCTGTGGCTCATTGTCTAAGCAAGGCGTTCTGCTGTTGGTCCCAATGACCCGGGGTCCGTTCCGTTCACCGTGCCTGCTTTTCTGTTGTAAGCAAAAATGAAAAAGCCCGTGTGTTGACATTTCCGTGCATGTTAAAGATTCCCATTTGGGCACCATTATTCCTGAGCCCTCCACTACCGCGCGTCTCATAGCCAAGGAGTGGCTTCGGCGTGTTAAACTCCACAATGAATCAGAAACGCCTTAAAGTCCCTTATGTATAAATACGTAATCCGTAGCTTCGGACCCTGCACTTCGCCGATAAGCTTGCAGTGAGGGGCTGTTGTGATTTGCTGACAATTCGAAGTTTAGGGATACAGCTCAGGTATTTTAACACTTTAGAGTCTCACTGTGTAATCGAACAAAGGCAGAATATGTTTTCGATGCGTGAAGCGCACAGACAAATGTGCTGGATCCAGGAAACACGACGGTCGCTCAATCATAGCCTAGCAGGCGACTGCGGTGGAAGGGTATAGGAAGAGGTCAGCATTACCCACGCTATCTTTCTATCTTTTTCTTGTAGTTGTGGTTGTTCGATTTCTTTGTGCGGACTTACAGTGGGCTACCGGCTGCCTCTGGGCTCGTAAACTGACAGGCGATGGTTGGGTGTAATATGGCTCATTGTTTCAACCGCACTTATTTGTTTACAATTACTCCCTCATAAAAAGTCATCTCCGAGAATTACTTATTACCAGAATAGTGAATTTTCGTGCAATCTAACGAACATTTTCCTAGCATTGTGAACAGCTTGTTCCATTTCGGGCGTCGTATTTTTATTATATATTTGTTCTTTAACCGATGACCTACCCATCTGAAGCTCATAAAAAGCGTTGAGTGGAACTTCATATGGAAGAGAAAAAAAGAGAGTTACTTACCTCTGCCATTTCGAAGGAAATTACTCTTTCTGCTTGCATATCACTTTTGTTGCCAACTAGAATCTTTGTGAAATCTTTGGTTGCCCGCTTGTCAAGCTCAAGAAGCCAATCATTCACTCTTGCAAATGATTCCTTGGAGTCGCACGGATATGGATGACCGTTGGATAACGACGAGTACAGTTGCGTCGAAGCAGCATGAAAAGAAAGAAAAAACACCCCAGACACCACTATTTGCGAAAATGTTGCTGGCAAAACACAGAATAAAAATGTTCTGAGATGTGACGTCACCTTTCTAAAGATAACGTTAATAGCACAAATTTTAAAGACAGGGTTTTGCTCTTAAGATATTTCGCGGAGGTTAGAGTGGACACAAAGCAACGCATTGCCTTTTGAAAGGAAAAGCCTTAGGTTCCCCTTTCTACAAAATACCGTTCTTGGGAGGTCAAGAGAATGGCCGCCATTGTAAAGAGCAAATAAATATAAAATGCTGAGGGAGATTACATCTGCTTTCACGCCTTGAATGCGATGTCCTGGTGATAATGAGTACCAACTATTTTGCTAAAGCGTTCGGTAGCGACGTTGCAACCTAAATTCTACGACAGCAACGTTATAAATTCGATTTTTTTGTATTTTGAAGTTCCAACAATGGCCTGTCAAAGCTCCCGATTTGTTTCGCATCTCTTAAGTCGGTTTGTGTCACGAAGATACAACAACAATGACCACATTTATTCTAGGGCTGGAACAAGTGGTGGTAGTATACAGAAAATTATGTTGATTGATTGATTGATTGATTCTGGGGTTTAACGCGCCGACGCAACGCAGGCGATGAGGCGCGCCGTAGTGGAGGGCTCCGGATTAATTTTGACCACCTGGGGATCTTTATCGTGCGCCGAAATCTCGTACACACGGGCGTTTTTGCTTTTCGCCTCCATCAGAAAAGCGGCCGCCGCGGCCGGGAATCGAACCCGCGACCTCGTGCTCAGCAGCGCAACAGAAAATTATGTTAATAGTAAAGTGATCGACGAGGTATCTGGGCACCCCACTTCAAATATAGCAGGAAGCTAGAGGACTCTGGTACGACTAACCTGACAGAGGTAATAAAACCTTAACCAAGTAGGTGTGTGGGATCTGTGAATGTTTGCTCGTGTATCCGTGTGTAATGTGTTTTTTTGTTGATAAGGTAAAGGTACGTTTCCTTGGGGATTAGTAAGTGGTGAAGGAACATGCGATATTTACACAGAGTGTTTGTGGTTTTTTTGCGGCGCTTAACCGAGTAACAGAAAGTGATGGCTTAGGTGAGGCTCACATGTACAGTAATACCTCGTTAACTCGAACTCGCATATCTCAAAAAATCGCCTAAGTGAATTTTTTTCGTGACACCGAACCATTTCCTATACGTCCCATGTATTTGTTATCCTTCATTTAGAAGTATTTCTGGGCCACACTGCGGATATCTCGAAATATTGACTGAGAGTGGAACGGAAATTTCACCGCCGCGAACCATTTCACGAGATCCGTGCGATGCTGCCGCGCCTAAGTGCCTGGAGTTTTTTCTCGTTTAGCCGCGTCCACCACAAAGCCGACGTCTTTCCCGGAAGTGAAGTCTGAGCATAGAGGCGTATCAACTTCGTTAAGCAACACTGTGTCACGTCATGTGATGGTAGAGACATGCGCAGAGGTACAACAGGATGTGGCCGTGGCAGAAAAACTTACGGACGCAGAAATCGTTGAAATGGCCGCAAAATGAGAGGATGACGAACACGGGGGCGACGACGACGACGAACCTCCTCGAGAGGTGCCGACATCTGCCGAAACAAGGAATTTGCTGCGCTTGCTGCGAAATAAGGCGGAGTGCAGTGGCTGAGAAGACCGGCTCTTGTAATGCGTCAAGCAGATAGAGGACTCCCTACGAGGCCCGAGTGCGACCGCAAAGCAGACTAGCAATATGCAGTTCTTTTCTGCTACGTAAAATTAGAGTGCCACAAAACCCACCCGGTGAACGCCCCTTGTATGTTTTCTTTCTATTTCAAACCTTTATAAAAAGCAAGATTGGAAGCTGCTGTTGAAGAGCTGGTAAGTAGTAGGGCTTTTTTTTTACTTGATATTTCATGGCCGTACGCGCTACTTTGCTTATATCGTATATCCGATTATCTCGAAATATTTCGCAGTTTCTAACTACTTCCAGTTAACGAGGTAATACTGTATAGGATTAGACGTGTACAGGATTTCTGCTTCTGCGAGAGCAGAGCGATTACTTCCAACGGACTGTTGTACAATTCTGAATGTGTGATGCAACGCGACGTTTTGTTTTTTCAGCTTCCGAAATTAGTGGTGAATGTGGGCGAGTTTTATTGCACCACGACATTATGCTTTAAGGCTTTTGCAAGTTACGTTTTCTTTGGCGTATTTGAGTGGTGAAATGCGGAAGCGTTTGAAAAAATATTAGTGATGTGTCTATGCATGTTCTCATTTACCGTCAGTCATCTGCAATGTGTCTCGAAAAATGTTCTTAAAACAGGGAAATGAATGCCGTTTCCTACAGCTATTAAATCTTCCTTGTTCATGCTTCAAAGCGGAACGCTTCCACCGATACCTTGGTTACAGGAACAACGATTGTATGCACAACCCTGGACACTTGACTGCCGATCATGCGAATTCCTGCAACGATAGTGCACATCTTTCTAGGCTGTTGGGATTGAGTTTTGCACTAGGACATACCCCAAGAAACCTTGGCAACAATTTCTCATAGAGTGCGCAACGCTATGAGAGCGCAACGCTATATAATAGAGTGCGCAACGCTATATAAGCAACGCTGAAAGCGTTGCTTATATAAGAAAAGTCTAAAGAATTAATCCGGAACATCCGGAGTGGGTACCGATTTTGGATGCTCTCGAGCAGTTTACAAAGTTCCAGGACAATAACTTCGGCCAACTGGATTCTCGAGCTTTTAGTTTCTCTACCGTACCGTGCGTTTGGTTTTGTCTCATAGTAGGATTAAAGAAAAGAAGTGATAGTACCGGGTTGCTGTTGTCGATACCAGAGTTAAAGGGACACTGAAATAAATTTGTCAAGCTCCCGGTTTTGCTTGCACTGCGTACACTGGCTCAAATTACCACACTTTTCATCGTTTACCCGGTATAAGTCGTTAATTATATTATAAATCAGAAAAAAAGAAAAACTACTATGCGTGGTCTGTGGCGGCCGCACCAACTAAAGGCTGTGACGTCGGGAGGAGATGGCACCGTGATTGCAAGATGTCCAAGGTTAGCATTCAAACAAGTTTCGGTTTCGGTTCTGTAAAACAACATGCTTCACATCCGACGGCATCGTTGGATGGGCATTCTCGATATCTCAGTAATCGCCGCACCGCGCTTCTGCCATGTTGTCGGCTGTAAAATGCCTAAGCTGTAAATGCCTGACTGTAAATGTCGGCTATAAATGCTCACGAATATTGCTCACGAATCCAAGCGTCTTCCACGCGAGCAACAAGCGTTTACTCTTTGCTTTCATTGATTCACTACTTTGCGATAAATGCAGGTATAGCTTAACAATTTTCAAGATGTAATGCGAAATCCGTGCCAAAAGACGTGTGCAAAGAAGAGAACTGTTAAAACAACATGTCCAGTGCTAATGCTCAGCCTACTCTGTGATATGTGACTTCTTTCCGCACAGAATAGCTCTTTGCAAATTTGCAATTAGCGACGCGATGGATTGAAATATAGAGGAGGCGGACAAGAGCCATAAGCAGATATCCCTTTCCCGATTGAGTGTAGGAGTCTGCTACAGTACGAGAAGCGTGTTCAATACTTCGATACCCTGCTGCCAGAAAAATAACTGATAACAGTGGGGCAACACAAGATCCAATTCCAATTACGTCATCGTGCCCAATCAAATCCCCCTCACCGTTTATGTACAACGACTTGAATATATCCGCAGCAACTGCAAGAAATCCCTCACACAAAATCCACATAGACTTTGGAACTCAGCTCCATGCGTGTTAATCGCTTCTTCTATTGCGCTGAATACTTAGTTCTGGGGTATGCCGCAATGGAGATCCTTAATGTCGATCCCTGGTCCCTGGCGAACAAGTGTTAAGGAATTCCACCACTTGTTCAGAGTTCCTCATCGCGAAGGTGTCGTCGACTAGTGGAAAGGAGATCTTTGCGAGAAGGAAGGTTGCGAGCGTGCTTTGCCATGTTCTTTTGTCCTCGACGAACAATCAGAACGGTTGTTATCGTTGTAAGGTTGCGAGCGTCCTTTGCGTTGTTCCTTTGTCCTGTACAAACAATCAGAACGGGATGTTAGCTTTGTGGGTGTTGACCGAGGAAACAGGTTTCGAAGTTCCGTCTTCTCGGCGTTTGATAGCCTTGTGCAGCATTTTGAGGCCCATACGCTTACAAATGGATCTGGCTTCTACCCTGTGCTTTGCGATAATCTTCTAGTTTTTCATTTGGCTGAAGGTCGTCTATAATGACCTCGCCGTCTTCACTTGGTATGCTTTAGTGCCAGGACTGCAAACGCTCCTGTTTCGGCCAACATCAGCAGCCGAACCTCATTCCTTTTGAGAAAACTAATGGTGCACTCTACTTTTGTGGATTTGGTTCGAGCACGCTCTGTTTCACAGCCTTGATGGCTTCAGCTATAGGCCGGCAACACGGAATGAACGCGGGCCACTAGGTACTATCTGGATCAATGAAATACGAACAATGGAGAACGTGGCTTTCAGTACATGCCGCGCATTCTGGCGACGGGCCGCGTATGCGCGGTGCGAACGCCTTACAAGAGTTTGTCCAATGTTGATACGGAAAGAGCATTGTTCGGTGGGTGGGCGTTCTGGTTTGCCTTCCCACCGTGTTCGGAGCCCGCTCACGCAAGCGATGTCTAGCTTTGTTTCTGCGATGAGTGAAAACGGCGCACGCAGTTATAATCTTTTTTTTTTCGTGCTGAGCGCCCAACGAACGGTGGAACTACGATGGTCTTTCCACATCAAGGTTGGTTACGAACATTCGCAACTTGTGTGCACTGAGCATACGCGGCCCGTCGCTAGGATGCGCAGCATTTACGAAGGCTACACGCTACGTTATTCGTATTTGAATTTATCACAATGGTAGATGACTGATTTACAAACAGAGCGGAAAAACAACAGGAAGGTAAGACAGACCCGGTGGTCTCTAACAACTGAGTTTAATGTCAATAAACAATCAATAATGAGTGACAAACAAAAGATGCAAGACACGTTATATCCAACCCTAGTAAAGAAAAAAAAAAGCAAGAATGGAAAATGAAGTGCAAAAAATGTACGATCTATTCTATAAGGCAAAGTAATCTGCACTACTAACATGCCTGTAGCAGCAATCACGCCGCGTATCGCCCTACGTTTCTCCGCTATCACCCAAAGAGTCAATGTCTTTTGACGTGAAGGCAATGGACGGAGCTTTGACGCAATCCTGTCCCTGGGTTCTCTTATATCTAGTCGCATCCTGTCCCGTTATCGATCTAGCACTTGACTTGTTTCAAACAAAGGCGAGTAACTTGGGCCCTTTGTAGCATGGGCCCTTTCGTGACCACCTCCCACCCGTGGTCACGAAAACAATCCTTGTAGCGACGCCCCGTTTGTCCCACGTACGTCAGCTGGCATGACAACGGTATTTCGTAGATAACCTCTTTCCGCCATTGAAAGTACATCTTTATTGAAGGTAGCATGTTTATTCCTGCACCTTTGTGTCGCTGGATTATCACTGTTCACTTTGAGGCAAAGGGCACTTAATTTGTCAGGAGTAGAAAAACAAGGTTAACACCCAGCCCCCCAACGTTAATAAAATGGCTTCTTTTCTCGAGCCTGTGGCGCACACCGTGAATGTAGGGTGTGAAGGCTCTCCTCCTTTTTTCATAAACGAAGCTCCTATTCCCGAGGTGCTTTTCTTGCTACTTTGATGATTTTGTAGCCCATTCTAACAAGTAGTGAATAAGGAAAGCCAGCCCTACACAAATGGCTTGTGTGGGCGACAAGGGTGCTCTGAACATGGCGATGGCAGGATCTTGACAAGGAGTTTTGTAAGGCCGAAGTAGCCACTCCTCACTTGACCAGCTTTGAATGCGCAAAAGTAAATGGCATGAAACCCTTTTGACATCGGGGGGCATGACTCTAGCATAGATGCTTAGCATTCAAAAACAACCCCGCATCCAAGAACTGAAGTTAGTCATTAGTGGGCACCTTTTTTTGCTAGCACGAAGTCGCTCACGTTCTGGGCTAGCAAACGCATATTGTCATCAAATCTTGGTCGCCGGTTCTTTCTTAGACGGCTTGTAAATGATGAAATCGTTGACGAAGCAAAAATGTTTACCCACCGCACTATCTTTTATATCCGAATCCAAAGTACTGTGATGTCTGGTGAGCACAACATCGCTTAGTATAGTAGCGATAACAGAGCCGCTGCACACACTCTTGTTATAAATGTGGACCCGATCCTCGAATTTTACAAACGTGGAGTTCAAGTAAAATGAGAGAAATTCAATGCAGCGCCCTACCCTAATGCCGCATTCATTCTGGAACCGAATGGCACCTACTCAGACTATGCCTTCTTCGACAGCTTGACAAATCGAAGCGTGCGGAAGCAAGTATTATACACATCTTTCAGTATAATTGAAAATGCACTCATCCCCTGCGGTTTCTGTATTGTTAGGGAGTTAGAAATGTCCTGTGCCTTCCTAACTCAAAATGGGTCATCAATCGGCAGCATACCTAGACACTGCTGCAAAAACAGACCTGCGGAGTGTTGCCAATTGCCACGCTCAGGGACAATCACCCCAAATTGGCATTCAGGCTTGTGTGTCTTGGCAGCAAAAAAAAAAAAAGCGGCAGAATAGCTTTGTGGCTCTTCTTGACCGATGCAAGGAGCCTGCCTAGCCCCATGTCCTCGCAGCGCTTCAGTACCATCTTTCTTAATTTCAGCGGATCGACGTCAGAAACCTAGCGGAAATGGTCAATGGTCGCTTGTTTGGCCTTCTCTTCGTAGCTCTCCGCGACATGACATCCTGGCAGGCTCGCCACTTTTTGTAATGAATGGGCCCAGGATTGGCGTGAAAGTCACGAGTCAGTGGCCAGTCCGTGCGCGAGTAAACGTTGCTTTATGCATGACACGAAGGAAGCAGAAGAGAGGGCACGGAAGCAAGGACGCGAGGCTAAGATATAGGATTTCAAAATGCAAGAGGCTAACGGTAAAATGTCCGCAATAAAGAAAGCAAACGTCCTACGGGGTTTTGTCGCAGCCCCTCAAGGTGTTGAAGTCCCGATGCGTGCGGAGTCGACGACGACGTCACGGCGAGGCTGGCTCGATGACCGGCTCTAGGCCCCGTCGTAACCAGGCGCGGGACGTCGGGCAGGCATCGTCGATCTTTCCGAAGAGTCACGGCTCGAGGGCGTAGCAGGGGGTGTGAGCGGAGGGTTCCACCTCCAGGTGAATCCGGACCCGCGCTCTCTCGCCCAGCGCATCACCAGCTCCAGGCATGGCCAGCCCACGGGTTGTCGGGATCAGCGGCGGACGGCTCTCGGGAACAGCAGCGGTTGCGCTCCGGGTCTTCCCAGAAACGGTCACAGGGCCGCGCTCTCAAGCCCAGCGCGTCACAGGCGTCCCCTGATCACCGGCCTGGTTCGATTTTTCTGCACGCACTCATTGCAGCCGCGCGCTCGCGGTCTCCTCTTCCTCTTCGTCCACGGGCACTTCATCACAAAATCAACCCTCCTCGTCACATAACAAAACCTTTAGGCTTGCATCTCGCGGTCTTGTTTCCTTCGTCTCCTAGGTCTTGTTTCCGACGCTGTTTGTATATCAGATATGTAGGCCGGCTTGTGTTCTTTAAGTCAACTAGAAATTGTTGTCACCGTAGGGATGAGTTCAATCAATCGAACATTGGGTTTTACTGCGAACTTCGGGCATTTCTCTAATGTGACGAGCTCATTTTATGGAATCTTGCTTCCTTTCAAATTTAGGACTTGCGTGCCTACTCGCCTTTTATTCGCACGTTTATCGGACCGATCTCGCTCTTATCACTTGTGTACTTACTCATCTTTTATTCGCCGCCTTTAACGGCGCCACATAGTGGCCATCTCTTACAGTAAACTGGACAGCGGCGCGTAAATATTCATGACAAGATGGTGTTTTTGATTTAGCAGAATTCAAATGAGAGCCTATTTGGGAAGCGTCTTTTGAAAGTTGGCCAAAACCTGCAAACAAAGGACGAGTAAGGACAAGACTCGTAAATTTATCAAAAGGCTTGATTCAAGAAAATGTGATCCTCGCGTTATAAAAAGGCCCGAGGTTGGCTGTTCAATCCAAGTTCCGACCTGGTGAACTGATCGCTATGGTGAGAACTGGAGCTAGACGCCTTGAAGAAGAACAAAAGCGGGCCTACATATAGGTAAAGCCGTCAAGGTTGTGGAGCAGAACATGCCTCGACCGAAACACACAGGGCTAGGAAGCGTCATCAGTTTCCTAAAAAGGGAGGAGCTGCGGGCTCCTGATTTCGTACAAAACAGACGCAATTGTAGTTCGGCATGCTAAAACATGCCAACAAATTTCGGCGAAATCTAGAGGTGACTTTTAGCAAAATGAAAGACAACGAGATTACCACAGAGTACAGGGGGAAAGCCAGGGTCATTTGTGAGCGTGCGGACCTCAGAAACCTCGGCAAGGTAACCAAAGACTTAAAATACGGATTAAGTAAACCTATGTTTTCGGTCAAACCCACAAAGGTAACAATCCATTCCGAAATATCCTCTAGGACGAAGGAACATGACAAAGGACTCTCGCAACCTTCCTTCATGCAAAGCTCACCTTTCTCCAACGCGACGACCATTTCCTGTTTAGAAACTCTGACCAAGCGGTAGAATAGCTTAGGAAATTTTTGCCAGTGACCTACGCATCCAGACATTAAGGTTCTTTATCGCAGCATACCCCCGTACGAAACAATCAGCGCGGTGGAAGAAGCGATTGAAACGTATGGAGCTGTAAAGTTCCAAAGTTTATAGGGGTTTTGTGTTACGGATTCCTTACAACTGCTGGATTTATATTTGAAGTCGCTGTACGTAGACGTTGACGGGAATTCAATTGTCCAAGAAGACAGTATTTGCATTGGACCTTGTGGGGCACCCGTGTTATCAGAAATTTTTCCTTCAGAAGGGGATCGAAGAATCAACGCAAAGCTTAGGAACGCGTTCGTGGCAACCTGTTAGAGAAATGTTGATGGCTACCTGATCTGCCTTGATATTGAGCTCGAACCTGCAGTAACCTGCGAATGATTGGTAAACATTTAGAAGGATGCCTTAGCCAAGCTCAATTTTTCCCACGAGATTCCTGAGAATCTGTGCATGAGGTCCCTAGACCCAATCATCAAAATGGGTACGACGCACAACTACTCGATGTACTAAAGTAGATTAGAAAAGGGCTCCTTCGTTACGACTCGGCACATTCAAAAACAGTTAAAAGGGGTATTGCAGTCTCCTGCTTCGCACATTTCATTCGAACAGCATGCTACTCTTGCACTGAAAAATACTACGACTTATAGACTTCTGGGCTTAGGAATCAGGAGTATCCAGATGGTCTGCTGGCTTTGGTTAGTTTAGAAAACAGCTGTTCCAGTCTATTGCAGAAGAAAGGGGGAACAAAGAAAAACTTACTTTCCTTCCACTCTGTGAAAACGGATGAGCTGCGAAGCGGCACGCCCTCCACGGAGTGTACGAAACAAAAAAAGTTTGTTTGTAATTTACGACTGAGGACACTTCCTAATCTATAAACTGAATGAAATTTGGAAAGACCCGAGGTTTATCCTAGCGGACAAACGCAGAGCTATCTCTTTCCCTCCAGCGTCATCGAAATCTTACAGTTTGTGTAACACGCCCACCCAATCCATTCTACCACTGAGGACACCGGACCAGTCACATTCGGCAGTTTGACGGCCACATTTAAACCTCAGGCCCACACAACGGACGTGTCATCAGTAAGGCCAAGAAAACTTTATCTGCGTATACCCGCCACCCCCTACACTCCCTCTACTGCCAACCCGTGCAGGTATACACCGGTAACCAGTCAGGAGCGGGCGGTTAGAAGTGAAAGACACCGTCGACCATGTCGCTCTGAAAGCCCTTTAAGCTGAACAAGTCAATTCACCCACGTCATGGTTCAAAGAGGCCTGTTGCTGTTCATTCTGGAGGAATTCGCAGCTACTCGAATAGCTGAAACATCAGTCGCTAAGGGCGGCGGCAGCCGCTTTCCGTTGTTTTTGCGCCTATTCACGCTCCTGATCGGGCTGACGCTTATTCAGTTTCCGCTCTTCTTCCTCCAAGCGAACGAAATGAATCCGTCCTATCGCAGAGTTAACACCTCAAAGGCATCGACTTTTACACTAGCGGACACACATGTGACTGTCCTATTCGCATCCCAGTCGAAGGCATCTTACTGTCTGTACAACATACCAACCCTGACCCAAACCGCTCAATTGAGGAGGACAACTGAAAGGGCGCATTGAACCATGACAATCCCACGTTTAAGTCTCCCTTCACCGAAATGGGTATGTCATGGATTGTGGCATTAAGCCGGGCTGCGCATGCATGTACCCTTTCTCCACCCCAACACCTACTCGCCTAAGCTGGCAACCGGGGATAGACGCGTAATTAGGCGGCCTATACACCGGCGAAGAGCGAGAGAAAGACTATATAAGGCCAGACTAAGATCTACTGTTATTCTTCCCCCAGACCAATGCCCAGCTGGTCAACAAGGGACGCCAAGGCGATGTCGCTAGGAATGGCTTTTAAGCTAAAGATGAATTACGTGCTCACGCCCGGGATCGAACTGTGCAAGTTAATTTCAACCTGCAGGGACCTGTAGCTGGTGCGCGAGGTGGAATTTCAAGCGGCAACGGCCCCGGCTACATTCTCGACGGCGGATTTCGAGAATTTTTACACCCATTCACGCTGCTGTTGATTCTCCGCAATCATCTGATAATTGCGATACGGCCGCTGTCAGCCTCCTGCGCAATTTGTGAAAGAGGTATCATTGGTGTCAAGGGGAATTACCGTTGTGAAAGAGCGGTCGGCGGGGGTGAGGAGGAGCCCCGGAGCGGGGCCAAAAAGGCTTTACCGGAATGAATTCCAGGGGGGGGGGGGGGGCGTGGAGGGTAGCGGGTGAGACACATAATGCGTTGAGGCAAAAATGATATAACCGAGACAAAGACGCCGGTTGCAATACCATATATTTATGGCACATCACACAGGTTAAACAAGCTTGCACAAAATAATGATGTTAAAATCTTCAAAGCTAAAAGGCATGCGAGGGAAAGTTAACGGGAGACCAGAATGTAAAAGAATGTAGCGTGAAATCCAAGAAAACTTTGTTGGATGTCAATTGCGGGTAGTATACAAAATACCAATGGCATGTGGGAAAGCGTGTATCGGACAAAGGGACAAAGGGCAAGCTGCGTCAACCATGGCCTCAAGAAACACAGAAACGCAAGCCACCCAACAGACAACGAGCAACCTGTCACTCCATTGCAAAACTAGCAAAACGTTCGAGTGCTCACCGCCCTCTTAGGATACACATCTTGGCACTCGCTAACGCCAGAATCACACGCGAGATTATAGGCACTTATCACACACTCACAGAAGCGGACGGGTGCGTTAGCACTCCGTCAATCCTGCTGGCTAAAAAAAACAGAACTTCATTCAAAGATAGCCACCACCATGAGAAAGGTAGCTCCTTGCACCCAGTCACTGCTATATGCAAGCTGCCAGTGTTTACATTCATTGCTGTCTACGCAGGGCTGTCATTTTCACTGTCCGGCTTTTATTGGTTCATATTGGTTCTTTTTCCGCGTGAGTGGTGAACCACGGCCTTGTATATACAGTTTACGTGTCCCCGTCTCTATTGTCTGTTTATGTTAATAAACAGTTGCAAGTTTGCTCTCCGTCCCAGTCGCCTTGTCATTCAATTTATCTACCGCAATTCAAGACGAATAGATGAAGCTAAAGGACATATACGAGCTAAATAACTGATATGGAAGCTACATAAGCTCATTAACGCTACCGCATGCCAGGCACCCAACCACATACGCGGTCACCGCTATTGTGCTGATGTTTCTACAGACCACGTACCTCATCGGTTACGTCAAAGACAATGATGAAGCCGTCGGCATTCTTGTAGTACTTCGGAATTCCAGTGCGATAATCCATCCGGCCCGGAACATCATTCTGAAATAAATACGTTTTGAAAGTCTCAACCTTTATTTAAGCCTGATAGATAAGGGCTGAATCTGTTTTGGCTGACCTAACTAGTTAGGCAGCCGATCGCAGTCGGGTCATGCTTTTTATCAACCGACCCATTTGCTCATTGGCCCTGTTAGTGCTGGATTATTTAGGAATAAAAAATTAATTATTGTTAAAAACTGTCTCATTGCACACTGGGCTTTGCCTTTCGGGGCACATAAAAGGCAGCAAGGAAACTCAGAAAAATTCGTTTCCGAAGTTGAGCCACGAATGCAGATAGCGACACTCCAGGCGGAAAAAAACTACTGCATCGAATCAGTGCCCTGACTTATTCGATGCACGATCACCAGTTTTTCGCTGCTGGCTCGTCGTCTTCGTGGTCGGAGGAGGCAGCGAGGCGAGAAATTGAACACTACGCCTGAAGCAGTTTTACCTTAACTAATCATATCCTGCTATAGTGGACGCCCTAAAATATCACAATCTCAACTCAGATACTTTTTCATTCCGAATATTGAAATACAGAAACCGTTACGCAGATACAGTAAAGTGTACAAGAAACTAGGTGCACTGGTTGTAAGTACCGGTTTTATGGTTAAAAAAAAACGCTCAAAAGAGCTCAAAAAGCGCTCTCAGGCGGGAGTACACCAGAATACGGTATACAAAAAGGGAAGCGAAAAATATTCAAAATACAACACCAAAACGGGTGTACCGCCAAACAACGAAACTGGTAATCCATCATTTACCGCTACCTTCTGTTGCGCCTGTGTTAACGGCGTAGCAGTATCTTAGCCCGATAGTTCTTTAGAGCAGTTAAATCCGTCCTCAGTTTACTTTTGGCACACCATTTAAGGTATTCAATGCCTCCAAGTGGACTACGTACACATTATGTTGTTTGCAGTGGTCATAAGACGCGAGAAATTATCTTAGATGCGTTCGCCACACTACGAAAAGGGTTAAAGAAATCCGGAACATACGCAGTTTCCGACAATAGTGAATTCTTCCCCCTTGCTAGCCAGTGCTTTCACAACATTTTCACTTTGCACCAAGATCGCCGTGTTAACATGCTGCGTACAGTACTCACTAAACTGTACCAGGGGCTCCTTTAAACCGATTTAAAACATGCAGTTTTAATAAAATCCAACGCACAAATTATAATTCTAATTATTTCGCATCAGAACCCCCCAATCATGGATTCCGTGAACCTATTTGTGAACAGTTCGTATATGCTAATCTATCACTCCGTCGTTCCTTTTTCGTAGCTTCCACCGGGACTCCTTCTACCGGGACTTCCACCGCGGTAGTCTCAATATTCTACGTTCACGCCCTACGAAATAACATTTTCTCTATTGTTGGGTTCCTTTCATATGGTTGATATGTTTACACCTCATTCAACACGATAACTACCGTCGAACCTTTCAATCTGATGTTTGAGTGGCGGAATGGTTTAGAAAGCAGCCGACCATCCTGTATTTCTTCTCGTCTCCGACATTCTAACACGACTACTACATTACAACTTTCTGGTTCAGGAATGATGCTATCACTTCGGATAAGCAGCTTGCCCTGACTAATGTTTCCGAGCTCAGTTCACAGCTCGGAACTACAAATTACTGCAACTGAGACAACTTTTATGGTTTTCCATTCCAACCAAAAGCCACTCACCTGTAATCACGTCATCTTGCCGAACAATTATTCAATACCTATGGTTTACCAATGTTCATTTTTGCGTGTTGTTCTCGATAATAATTTGAAGTACCTTGACGATACTGCCTATATGAAACGGAAAGCTACCTTCGGCATTCGCATCTTCTTAAAGGCCCGCCCAGTCTTTCAAAAGCCCACACTAATTTCACTTCCCGTTGCTTTTGTTTGTTCACAGTCATTTCTTATAGTGAGCCGCATCGTGACGCAATACATACGACCCACTTAATTCCTTTACAACGTCTACAGAACCAAGCTATTCGGATAATCACTTTCGGATCAACGCTTCATTGTTACTTAAAGAATATCGTATACTCACGGTCTCATATCTCGTGAAATTCAGCCTCCTTGTTTACCTGTTCAAATCTCTGTTCATTTAGCATATTCAACCGCAATTCACTAAAAGTTTGAATTTCACCAGGTTCTCTTCGGGTACGCGCCAATTATGGAGAGCTGAATCCTACTTTTTGGCTGTAAATAACTGGAATTCTCTCCCGACAGAAACAAAATAATCGCTATATTTACCAAGCTTTAGGAACAATCTCCGTGCATATTTACTCAAACTGAATGAATAATTTCTTAACTTGTTGGAGCCGATGTTTTTATGCTGTATTTGTCAGTACACCCATGACCTGTTCATTACTTTACTATTTTTGTGTCATCTTTTTCTACGATATTTATTAAATTTCACATGGTGCACAAATAACATCCATAAAAAGCTCATTGAGTTGTATTTCGCACTAACACTATATATTTCCTTTTCACTGGAGACTTTGCTCTAAAATTGAGTTTTTATTTTCTATGTGTAATAGGAGGTCCCTCTCTAGCCTCGTGCTTTGGACCTCCTTCTGTATATTTTTTTATGTAAATATGTTGTCGGTAAATAAATTTCTTCTTCTTCTTCTTCTTCTTCTTGAAATTTCTGAGCCAATACCTTAACCCATGACTAGCGCCTTTGAGATACAAGAAGAGAATACTTAAAATACGTTGACGCGAAATCTCAAGTGGTTTTTCTTAGAAGTGGTGTTATAGTACTGTCTACAAGCGCAGAACGTGGACGTTTGGGTGTCTTAAACTGAAGGAGATACGGATTTATTGTGTTACAACAATATAATATTAGCGAACTTAACTCACCTAAAGTCGGGAACGCTGATGTTAGCAGCGCAGCGGCCTGGCAGATAGATATACACAAGCTAAGACTGGCTGAGGCTTATTTTTACATGCCTAACCTATACTCCGTTTCATACCTAGCGGTCCACGCTTTTAAGCCTAGTGAGCGTGACTAGGCGGTTCCTGCGAAGAGGAACGCCAAGCGAAAGGCTGATCGAAACAGTAAATTTCCAAACCCTTTAAACTCAATACTTATAATTAGGATTTTTTTGGTGTTAGCTCCACAGACAAAGATTACGCAAGTTTAATCGTATGTTCAGTGTTTCAAGAAAACAACACTTATAGATGGCGCCGTATGTCCGAGTAGACAGCTGCCAGATGAGAGCGTCTGAATTTTGAGCGGGCAGCGCGAACGGTTTTGCCACTCCTGCCTTTCGTTTCAGCAATAGAGACGCCGTTCTCCGGCGCGCCCATATAAGCCACGACGCGAGGCGGAGGGATACTACTCGTTTATTTTTTTGCTACGGACTACGTGAGTAGCCTCCACCTCGTTGTGGTGTTTGGAGCTTGCTCTTCCTGTCGCTAGGATAGGCCCTCTGCACAAACCCGCGCCAGCGTTATCACTCCTTGTCTCTTGATGTATCGACAAAGAGCGGTTTCGGTGTTAGAAATCAGTTTAATTTCAATCTTAATTTCCGAATCACTTGACGCCAGACCTTGAAGATAGCAAAAAGTGGCCAAAATTAGTATTTGTCCAAGTTTTTAAGGGAGCGACAGAAACGCCAGTTTTGGGTGAGAATACAAAAACCGCTTACACCAAAGCAGCATCTCTCGGGAATTCATAAAACTGCGCTACTTATTGATTTGCTGTACCATTTACCGCATTGGTGTTTGAAACAATCGCCACGTATGACTTTAGCATGAAACCATATTACTTTAGGTGCAGGCATTTCATATTCCTAAATTCTTGTAACTAAAGACTCGGTACTTGTAGATGCCACTCTTATAGAAGGTAAAAATGATGTCTACATACCACCTTAAACTTGATAGGTTTTCCTTCCAGTTGAACGCAACATGCCCTCTGTAAATTCAATAAAACAATTAAAAAAGCACTTCTGCATTGCCTTCACATCGCGATAGCTAATATTTACAGCGAAGATCCTGGCACTCCTCAATCGCAAGTCTGAGCTTCATTGAACTTCTCAAAGCTAGCAGAAGTATTTCTGTTCACGCCAATTCATTTTTGCCGTGTTCCACTGCTCGCGCCATCTACTGGCACTTTGTGTTACTTTTCCACTTAGAACACTTCTGCAAGGGGGCTCGGCGAGCGCTTTTTGTTTTTCGGTGCATCTTTTTATTTGATAACGTTGAAACGAAGCAGCCATGAATATTAGTCCAAACGAAAAACGCAAATACCACTTATGTGTTCGTGTATTGCATGAAACATGATGATGTCTTTTTTTACTCAAAATGGTTGGCATGAATACCATGGCCACGCCATTGTAGTTTAGAAATACTCTGCGCCGTGTAAACGTATCATTCAAGCATTCTATTGATTGCTGCACGTGAGCTTTGCGCATGCTAACCTCCTCGCTCGGCAATGCCCTTTCTGCGTCACGGCGACCGGGTTACGACATGTTCGCCCATGCAGGGCTCGAGGAAGAACAGCTACATTGTTATAATTGAAAACATATAATAAAGGTTTATTGGTGTAACAACGACTAGTAACTACTGGGAGTGGTTTAAAATTGTTCCATAGTTTCAACATTTCTTATTTTACGCACTGGGTAAACGCTTTCTGGTTTACTCACAAACTTTTGTTCCTTGAGGTACTCGGAACATAACGTTCACGTTGCCATGACCAGAAAACTCAATAGCGAAGCCTGTTCCAACATGCCTTTTACAAGTTCGAAAATCAGCCTCAATCAAATTTCACACTTGCACTTGACCGACCCAAGCGATTGAAGAATCGAGCATAAGGACAGAGCATACATACATATATCATCATCATCATCATCACCAGCCTATCTACGCCCACTGCAGGGCAAAGGCCTCTCCCATTATTCTCCAAGTACCTCGGTCCTGTGCCAACTGTGACCAATTTATCCCCGCAAACTTCTTGATCTCATCTCCCCATCTAACTTTCTGCCGCCCCCTGCAACGCTTGCCTTCTCTAGGGATCCACTCTGTTACCCTTAATGACCAGCGGTTATCTTGCCTTCGCATTACATGCCCTGCCCACGTCCATTTCTTCTTCTTAATTTCTACTAATATGTATTTAACACCAGTTTGCTCCCTGACCCACTCCGCTCTCTTTTTGTCCCTTAATGTTACACCTATCATTTTCCGCTCCATTGCCCGCTGAGTCAATCTCAATTTAAGTTGAACCCTCTTAGTCAGCCTCCACGTTATATATATATATATATATATATATATATATATATATATATATATATATGTATATATATATATATATATATCTATATATATATATATATACATATATATATATATATATATATACATATATATACCGAATAAGAATGGGAACGTGAGGCTCATTGAATAAAGACAGAAGTAAGGGTCGCCCATTGAAGATATCATCTAGTACTAATCTACTAATCTAGTAGATAACCTTAGCAGTCGTTCAAGCAATACGGAACCAGGGTGTAGAGCATTATGTAAAAATACTAGAGCATAGCTACAATGCGTCGCAAGCTACCATAATCATCCATAAGGACAGCAGAAAAAATACCTATAAGGAAGGGCGTCAGTCAAGGAGACACAATCTCTCCAATGTTATTCACAGCATGTTTACAAGAAGTATTCCGAACATTAGATTGGGAGCAGGTAGGAGTAAGGGTTAATGGAGAATACCTCAGTAACCTTAGATTTGTTGATGACGTTGCCTTGCTGAGTAACTCGGGCGACTAATTGCAAAGCAGGCTATCCACACTGGACAAAAAGAGTAGAACCCTGGGACTGAAAAATAATATGCAGGAAACTAAAGTAATGATCAATAACCTCGGGAAGCACAGCGGTTTCAGATAGGCGGCGAGGCAGTGGAAGTGATGAGCGAATATGTCTACTTGGGTCAAGTTGTGACCCCGGAACCTAACCATGAGGCAGAGATAATTAGAAGGATAAGAATGGGGTGGAGTGCATACGGCAGGCATTCTAAGATAATGAATTTTAGCCTACCATTGTCTTTGAAGAAGAATGTGTCTGACAGCTACATCCTACCTCTACGAACCTACGGGGCAGAAACTTGAAGGTTCACTAAGAGGATCCAACTAAAATTGAGGACGACTCAGATAGCAATGGAACGGAAGATGATAGGTGAAAAATTAAGGGACAAAAAGACAGCCGAGTGGGTAAGGCAACAAACACGGGTTAAGGACATATTAGTAGAAAGGCCGTGTCTAGAGTGCCGTCCGACGGTATTATAAACACACCACTATATCGACGTCCACCACGTTTTATAACAAAATTGCCGCGCCTGGAAGTACATCACTCTAGATAACGTAAAGCTAGGCAACCTAACCTAAACATAACATAAGATAACCTAACGCACATAAAGAAATCGTTTAAAACACCAAAACTAACCTAAGGCATAAAAATTACACTTCATTTAAATAATGCAAAAAAAAACAACCCAAGCAACAGCCGGTCTCCAACCACCGACTTTGGGATCAAGAAGCTAAGATGGATCCTCTACACTACCACGAGAGACTCTTTGGCAAGTGCTAGCCTAGTGTTAAATATTCGAATGTCGTCGGACGGCACTCTAGCCATTCCTGAAACGGTCAGCTGGAGTGCCGTCGGACGGCACTCTAGACACTGCGTAGTAGAAATTAGGAAGAAGAAATGCACGTGGGCAGGGCATGTAACGCGAAGACAAGATAACCGTTGGTCATTAAGGGTAACAGAGTAGTCCCTAGAGAAGGCAAGCGTTGGAGGGGGTGGCAGAAAGTTAGATGAGCAGATGGGATCAAGAAGTTTTCAGGGACAAATTTGTCGCCCTTACCGCAGGACCGAGATAATTGGAGAATAATATTGCCCTGCAGTGGGCGTAGATAGGCTGGTGATGATGATGATGAAGAACGTTTGGCAATAAAGAATGCCTCGGAAAGCAAAGGGGAGAGTGCGGTAGGTCATTGAAACAGATGAATTTTGAAAGACAAGCAAAGTGGAAAAAATGTCCACCGGGTGGGATCCCAACCCATTACCTCCAAAATACGCGTCTGGCGCAATGAGCACTACGCTACCGGCGGGATGTTTCCCTTCCACCTTCCCGGGTATTTATGTTAAGGTATTTTTGTTTCCTCTTCTTACGGGTGGCAGCCAGCGCCACTAGGACTACTGGCGGTGAAGGGGACCTCCTTTTTAACCGCCGGGCTGTGACGCAAGTGTCTACGACATGTCGAGAGTGGTCGACCGGCGTTGAACCCCCTTGTGCTACCTATGGCACCAAGACTGCCAGAACAGAGGCCGCCGCTATGCATGTAGCGAATCAGAATGGGAAAATTAGTGGGTGGTTCAGTTAACGCAGAAATAAGGGTTTGCATTCAAGAATGCCTCGGAAAGCAAAGGGGAGGGTGTGGTAGGTCATAGAAACAGATGAAGAATTTTGAAAGACAGAAAGAAAGTGGTGAAAAAATTCGACCAGATTCGACCGGGTTCGAATCCTGGACCAGGACGAATTTTTCTTCAACTGCGAAGTTTCCGAGAAAGCTGTATAGCTTTCCTTTGTAGCCGCATGGCTGCATTTAGGTGGATGTCAAACTTTCCTTTACAGAAACTTACTCCACCTTGGGGATTTCCCCTAAATCTGGTCGATTAACACCTGTCCTTCACTTCGAGTTGTTGATCAATTCGCTTTCGCGTTACTAACGACTAGCCTTCTGGTTAGCTCAGTTGGTAGAGAGACTGCTCCGGTTACGCAGTGGTCCCGGGTTCGAATCCTGGACCAGGACGAATTTTTCTTCAACTGCGAAGTTTCCGAGAAAGCTGTATAGCTTTCCTTTGTAGCCGTATGGCTGCATTTAGGTGGATGTCAAACTTTCCTTTATGGAGAAAAAAGTGCCCCCCTGGTGGGATACGAACACACAACCTCCAGACTACGCATCTGGTGCGATAACCACTACGCCACCTGGTGGAGCTGTTTTTCTTACACCTTCTCGGGTATTTATGTTAAGGTATTTTGTTTGTTGTGTATGATAGCTGCATCTTACCGGTACTCACCTACGGGGCAGGAACTTGGGGGCTCACTAAGAGGGTTCAATTTAAATTGATAACGACTCAGCAGGCAAGGGAACGGAAGATGATACGTGTCACATTAAAGGAAAAGAAGAAACGGAGTAGGTCAGGGAACAAATGCGTTTTTAGGATATATTAGTAGAAATTAGGAAGAAGAAATGGACGTGGGCTCGGCATTCAATGCGAAGGCAAGATAACCGTTTGTCATTAAGGGTAACAAGGTGGATTCCTAGACAAGGCAAGCGTAGCAGGAAGCGGCAGAAAGTTAGATTGGCAGATGAGATACAGAAGTTTGCAGGGATAAATTGGTCGCAGTTAGCGCAGGACCGGGGTAGTTGGAGAATAATTGGAGGCCTTTGGCTTGCAGTGGGCGTATATGTGCTGGTGATGATTATGATGATGATTTTTGTTTCCTGTGCTTAGGGGTGGTAGCCAGCGCCACTCGGGCTACTCGGGGTGAAGGGGATTTCTTTTTAACACCCGGGCCGTGTCCCGAGTGCCTACGTCATGCCGCGTGTGGTCGACCAGCGTTGAAAATGGGAAATTAACCCACTCTTTTTCGCTACATGCATAGTGAGGGCGTCTGTTCTGGTAGTTTTGGTGCCATAGGTAGCTCAAGAGAGTTGCCACGTGAAGCTCAAGAAAGGAAGTACTCTTCCTGAAACGTAAGTAAAATTTGATGATTTTTTTAGTTTTTCTCGTCCCCCCCCTCCTCTCTCTCTCTCTCTCTCTCTCTCTCTCTCTCTATACATATATATATATATATATCAAGTAAAGACCCAGCCAGACATGAAAACATTTAAGCCATGAAAATTACTACTAAGGTTTCAAAAGAGGACTTCCTTTCTTTAGTGTAAAGGGCTAACTGAGCTCACAGTGATAGATACCAATTTCAGCGAGGGAGAAGGCTGGGAAAAGAAATGTAGCCTGTTTATACAATGGTGCCATGGTTTGAAGGCACGGAAACAATGAGAGAAGGAGAAAACAAAGCGCAAAAAAAAAACATTTTCAAAATCATGTGGTTCAAAAATGAGAGAGGGGGTGAAAAAACAATCAACTGAAAAAATTAATTGCTAGTTTAAGACGCCGGTAGCAATGTAAATCAAGAAAGTTGTCACAAGAAGAGACGTCAACGCACGCATATATCGCACACCTGACCATACGCACCCGTTCCAACAGATTCATAATCACGTGATTCAAACATAAGAGAGCAGTAGACTGGGCTAGAGGTGGTGGGAGGAAAGGGAAGCGCATTCAGAGGCATTCATTCAGGGAGTTTCAAAACGAAATGAGTGCTTATAAACATACAAAGGGCAGAAGGAAAAAAATATCAACTCCAAAAAGTTGTTTGGTGCTACTGTCAGGAGTCAAGGGGCAAACAGTCAAAACGAGAAGACCGCTGGACGCACGCACAAGAGGCGCACCTGGATGTACACATCTGGTCGGCCCATTGCGGCTTCAGAAAAGCGCGAGGTCGTCAGTTATGAATATTAGGGGAAAAGCAAGAGAAGGAATAGGTGTTTTAAGCAGTCACAAAAGCTCGCAAGTTCAAATAGTTTACAAGAGGAAAATATCAATGATAACAATGGTACCGCAGCTTTCTACCAAGAACATAATGTCTATATTGAGTCGCCTGACTGGTCGGTCAGTCTACACTTTATGCTTTGGGTCTAAACTGTAGTACCATTGTTAGCGGTACCGGAGAATTATCGGCGTTTGGCCACCACCGTTCCCACTGCTCTCTCTTTTGCATCTGCAATGGCTGCACACTCGACTATTCGACGCCTACAAGCGACGCTGGGAGTCACAAGACCCATCAAAGGGGCAGTAACGCCGCGCTTCGAAATCTCGTCTTCCTGGCAATGTCAAGAGCGTAGAGAATGCCGCTGTCTTCATTAAGGAAGGCAGTCCTCCCCACTCGCTTTTTCCCTATGTCATCCTCTACTTCGTTTTGATCTCTCAATTGATGGAGCGCACCAAAAAAAGAACAAAGCTCGGCGCAATTTCTCTGACAAGACCGATACATTCTAACGTCATATAAATCATTTCTAGATATCGTTTTAAATGGCTTATGCTCTTTTGTATGCGTTGGTCACTTTGTGTGACCCGAGCTGCTCTGAGAGTCTGCGGAAATTGACGTAGATCAGATGAACCCCTGATTATACATTGGTGGGCTTCGGGTGGAGCCGCCATGCTGTTCGTAGGTACTATGGTATTTTTATGTTTTTGTTATATGGCCCAAATGAACAAAATTGGGTTTCTAAAAGCAATACCAGAAAATTACCACGAAAAAGGTCCCGTGATGCATACGTTTTCATGACCTCTAATCTACTTACATGCTGCCGCATGAGGGCGCTTCTCAAAAAACAGTGAATATGGGCGTTCCCTCTTAGAATGAACCGATTTTCTATTCCCTCTCACATAGCCATGTTCTTGTAAACCACTAAGAGGTCTCCTTTAGTGGAGTGCGCCTAGTCCACTGAAGGGCTATTATGGTCACCTGTGCCGCCGCCAGCGCCACTCTCAATATGATGACCTTTGTTCCAACAATGCAATGAGCTCTTGCAGCATTTCTCTAACGCGAACAAATCCTTCTTAAAAACCTAGATGGAGTCCTCAAACAAACTCAAGTCTTTTACAATTCACACTGTTTAAAATGGCAGGCATTTTCTGTACCGGGCAACAGCAACGAACCCGATTGTTCACACAGCGGGGTGCTCGAGCCCTTTCCAGCATACCCCAATTTGTTTCCTTACTCTCCCTGTTCTCCCTGAAACAACCACACCCAAGAAATATTGAAGCCGAAAAGGTATACTGCTTTTCTATGTTCTACGAAGAACAGCTGTAGCGGATCTGTAATTTGAACGGATCGCTGAAGTATTTCTGCACTTTCCTGATACTTTCGTATCTTGGGTGTAAGAGGGCCTACGTAGTACAACATTCAGAATACATATTCATACATGTATCTGACTCGAAATCCGTCATTTTAAAGCAACATACTTCTAAACAGTAAGAATAGCATAAATTCACGTCATCAAGTTAGCAACAGTAAGAATAAAATAACTGAACGGCTTACAAAATCGATTCCACGTGTCGGCCAATACTCTTCTTTGTAGGTACCCCGCTGTGAGAATGAAAAAATATATAACAAACCGCTTTTGTAACTTCACATAGATTACATCTTATATCAAACAAAAACACACCGAAAAAAGAGTGCGCTGCGTTAACGTTTTACAAGACTTTAATTATTTGTAACATCCTTTAGGATTTTGTGTGGTTTTTAAATTTAAAAAATTTCAGTACTCTCATCAACCCTCCTTTGAAAAATCGTTCCCAAGTTTCATTTTTTCCACAGCGAGGTGTCAATCTACCATTCTCAAAAATAATAAGGAGCAAGCATTTCTATTTTATTGAATGATGTGTTCCAACGCTCCTGCTTTTTCAGCGAAATCTTAAAATTTGTACCAGGTGGTATATATAGGCGACATATTGTGTGTGGTGTATTCAAAGCGATAAAGCACGCTGAAGTGAAGACTAGGGAAAAAAGCTACGCAAACTACCCGTCCATAAAAGCTGACCTAAGCTTGCTTACAGCACCAATTTAGCTACCATTGGTGGATTTGAAACCTTTTTCATTGCGCTGTTTCTTACTTCAATACCTGCTTTTGAGTTGTGTAAAAATGAGGCTGTTTCGGCACAGAAAGTTTTATCTTGAAACAATTATTCTTTCCGACATTTAGGGGAGCCCAGAACAGCTCCTCCTATACAAAGAACACGAAGAATTAAAGTTTTTGAAGTATTCTTACCACAAACCTCTTCAGCAGGCTCGACTTTCCAACTCTGGATTCACCAACAAGAAACAGGTGGTAAACAGCGCTGCGAATACATGCAATTAGTTTTAGTCAGAGGCTTTCAATTCGAGCAGCAAGCTTTGAGAATCCAAACTTAAGGGCGCAAGATGTCCTGATTCACTCGAAACTTTTGCACCAATCACGAAATCAGGTCGACGTACTTTATACTACCCATAAAACGTCAGTGACCAGTTCTGTAGTCGAATAAAATACACAAAATATCCATAAAAGAGAAATTCCACCTATGCACTCCTACGAACAACCAAATAACGGTGGGAAAGAAGTTAAAAGCGTTAATTTTACTGACTTGTAATAATGTGCCTCATCTATATACAAGTTCCGGATAGTCCGCAAGAAGCCTAGGGATTCCCGCCGACCTAGGGCTCTCATCAGAGTACATAAAATATTATGCTTAGATTGTGCCGCCGTGGATCGGCGGCAGTCCGAAAGTAGCAATCTATCTGGCCTAGGGCAAGAAATAGCAGAAAAGCAGCGGCCACGGACCGGCACGATAAACGCAAATGGACCTAAATATTTAGTTTTCAATCAATACGCAGGTACCTAGGCAGAACTCACTTGTAAAACAACTACTTTCACAAACCATTTGTTCAGTACATCAGTGACGCAGTTATTGTTTTGAATTCATTTTAACACCCAGATCTTTAAACGCGGGGCTCCCGCGTATGTTTCATAAAAGCTACATGCCTGTCGATCCATTTCACTTCCACATGCTGCTCCACTACAGTAAAATTCTAGTTTAAGTTACAAATCGAATCCGAAAAGGCCGTTTCTCTCGAGAAGGTATGAGGAAGGTTCCTCTTAACAATTAACCTGCTTAGCTTCTTACAAAAGAAGTGTTGCGGAGTTGCATAATGTAGCTGACCGTAATCACGTTGTTACCCTTTTCATTTTCTCTGCAAAGCACGAATTGTTGTTTGGGTAAGTAAAGTTTATCATATAACATACTATCGCTAGTATTAGCGTTGTCTGGGTGGACCAGTACAGCAAGAAATATAGGATGTGTTGAGTTATTTGTCACATGATTAGTTAGCTGACAAATGAGTCGTACACAACTACGAATTCCCTCCTGCTGCAAATACATCGCCCCCACCCAGATTCGTGTGGTGGTAGATAAAGGTTAGTGCTCGCGTTATATCAGAACTATACCGAAACAAATCGCACGGCATTGCTTAAACGACTACGTACACGTAAGAAGTTAAGAAGTTTTGAGTCAGTAATTGTCATGGATAACTGCCAGTAAGAATTCTATAAAAAACTAGTGCTAGTAGCCGTTGGCGCTGCTGTGGGCCATTAAAGAAATGCGGACAACGCATGTTGAGTTACTTGTTACTTTTATAATTAGGTGACTATAGAGACGCGCTCAGCCAGAAATTTTATTCTGCTGTCGGCACTACGGTCCTACCGGACGCCTGTGGTCGTAGAAAATGGCTGGAAGTCGTCCTTTATAAAAATATGCCTAAAACACTGTACTACGTGCGTGTGCTGTAAGAAATACGTAACCATAATACGTTTTGTGTCAATCGATGTTGTGAATTACTATGAATCACAGTTGTACCGCAAAAAAACAATAAGCATCTCCCAACACATGTCCTGCGAGGCATGCGAACGCGGGAAAATATAACTAAATGAACCTTCAATGTATTACCCTGTTCCTCGCGACAGCGGAGGGAGGGGCCGCAGAGGTCAAAAGAGGTGCGGTTAAGGAAGAAGCTGCTTATTTGAAAAGAATGCTGAATCGATAGTTATAAATAATGATGGTTTCAACAACGGAGCTGTTTAGCGTAAGCTTGGTCTGGTGGCGTTAGCAAAAAAGTGCATGAAAGAACTGCGCCGCCTTTCAAAGCTGCACCACCAAAGCTATCGCATTATAACAGTGAAGCTCTTATTCGCGCCGGCTTGGGTGTGAGCAAAAACTATGAACATATGCGTATGGTCATGCGCTTTGTGTGCCTACTTGCTATACCACATTAAACGTGATTGTCTTTGATGAGCTAAAGAAGCGCAAACGGTCTACCCTTTGCTGCTTGCCCCAGTGATGCAGGGCTGGAGAAACAGCTAAGCTGGAGGTCGTACTAACTTCCTCCCCTGTGGGATCTGCTGTCAGTGGAAGGACCGACCGGACCGGGCTTTGAAAATACGGCTAAACTTGGCCTCACCCCTCAAGATTTAGCATATCCCAGCAAGAATATCTAAAACCTAGCAAAAGCTATCAAACATAGCCAAGCTGGAGGAAGCTACGTCTCCGCCAAGCTCCGCTGTCTCTCCAGCGTTGCAACATTAGTGCAAACTGCGCCATTCTTTTTTCACGCGTGGCGGCTGCGCCCTGGTAAATCAACAATGTTCACAATGTTCAACAACGCTCACAACAACTTCATTCAACAATGTTCGCGCCGTGACTTACGAACATCTTTTTTTTTCGAAATTGTAGCCTTTGTCCTACGTAAACACGAAAGAGTAGTAGCACAGTTCTTTTGGTTTCAAAATCACGTTGCATCGGCTTTTTGAAAAGCAAACTAACAAATGACAAGTCGCTGAATGACAGCGTCAGAGTTGCTCTGCGTTCGAGAAGATGGTGGGCGAGCAGCGTGAACGGCTGAAAATTGAATTTATTGGACAACAGTATCGCGGTGGTTGTGAGAGGGGAGAAAAACACCCTGGGAGTTAAATGGGGCCGAGCGGTATTTGTGTCGCACCGAGCGCTGCGGCATCAGCTTTTACGATATTTCCGCGGAAGGAAGCGGACCCGCACATAATTGTTCTCTTCCTCTGAGGGCTTTGGTAGAAATTAGATGTAATTGAGCCTCTTCATCATCATGGGAATGTCCAAAAGTAATTTCATGTGTTCACAGCCATTATTTGGGTGTGGATGTCGGTATCACATCTAAGCCTTTTTTCACTTCTTGAGCAGTGTATTTTTAAAGAAATCTTGCTCACATTCTTCCATGTTTCCTGGCAGAAATTCCTAATGGAAGGATTTTCGCGATTCGCAGGGCGAATATTTCAAACCGAAAATTACACATATCATTGGGCTGATCATTTATTAAAGCAAAGGCCTTCTGACCCATTGGACCCATGGCGTCCTGTCAAAAACTAATACATTTCCTCATAAACCAGTTGGTTTAGCGAAAGACTGTGATAAGAACTCTCTCGACTTTCTTCACGAACTGGTGGTGAATTCTGGAAAAATCTGGATAACGCGTATTTAAAACATACCAAAATTATTTTTAGGTTTGTTGGCCAAACCTTTTACGAAAGCAGTTTGAAGCATTTTTATGTATCCTAATAGGTAATCTCTACCATCAAAATCAGTTAAACATGTCAACGGGCCTGTGTGTATGGAGAAATCAATGAAAAAATGTTTAAGCCCTTTTCACCCTCTAAGCGGTAGGGTTTTTCTTTATTTAGCTTTACGGAATATCCCGAGCATGATACGAATGCGCTAACTACATTTCAAACCTCCGGGACCTGCAGAGTATATGTTTACAATGTTAATGGTTTAGTATAAAAATACTGGCTCTTTTCCCCTTTTAAAGGTATCTGCCTGCGAAATAATTTAAAACGGTTTATGTACATTTGCATTAGTAGTAGTTATCTGCAACAACCTTATTTCAGAAATCAATTGGTCAAACGTATGTACGGAAAAGCATGCAATCCGCAGCGCAGATTTACACCAGATGGGTTGGTTAGGGCGAAACCCTAAAAATACTTTTGAGAAAATTTGATGCGCCACACACAGGGTGTTCTAGCTGTGATGCACCAAGATTTTAAAACAGAGCAGGCGTTACTCGAACAAAACCTAGCGCATAATATTTGCAGTATGGAGGTGTTCCGGTCAGTATTCCTTCGTTAATGAGTCAACTAATTAATTGTAATTAGTTATCTAACTCGAGAAGTAGGGCCTTAATCATAGAAGTGTCAATGAGATACTTAAAGGTACACACGAAAAGAATCTAACGGCGGTGTTTTCAGCGACGAACTAATTGCGTACTCTCTTACTCTGACATAAAGAAACCCAGCAGAATATGAAAATTTCCACGTGACGCCTGTTTCCAGTGCATCGTAAAGCAATGCCCTCGAACAATCTGCGTCTGAGTGGGCCAGAATGAAATAAAGAAAAGAAAGAAAGGAGCCATCGTGACCGAGTTTTTGCCTATCTCTTACACACGCCCCGCGAAACGTGCTGTTGCTTATCAAGGAGATGCGCTTTCTTTTTGGACGTGTGACGGGAAAAGCAGTTGCTTTCAATCAGGTTATTGGAGGGCACTGATTTATGATGCGCGTGGGAGCACCGTGACGAGCTATTTTTCATAGAGTTAAACCTCTACATAACGAAGTCGGCAAAAATTTCTAATTTTTCGTTAGATGCAGGTTTTTTGTTACATGTATGTTTCGAGCTATGGCTTGCGTGAATGAGGCAGAAATGAAACCAAAATACCAGTGATAATTGGTGGTGAAGCGACCCTTAACGGTTTTTTTTGCAGTGAAACACTGCGTGAGTTCCTTCCCCTGCTTTCCCGTGAACTTAGTACACGGCGCTCCATAAAGCAAGGGCACCTACTTCCGTATTCGTAAACGGTACTTAATTATTACTTTTGCATTTTGACATTTTTCGGGGCCTTAACTCGTTTCAAGGACCTAACATATGCTGTAAGGGCGCCTTTCTGCGAAGTTGACGCTCTTTGATCCACTCAAAATTGCTGAGAGGGTGCCAGTTGGCATACTGCACTACCTGGGGCCGACGTTCTTCTTTCTCGCCGGCGGGGACGGCATTTGATGGTGCTAACTTGTCTTGAAAAGACAAGACGTTTCTTTTACTGGCAGAAGAATTCATCACCGACGTACCGATAGCACAGATCGCAGTGGAGACGCGCGACCACACGCCGACAAGCAGGCCTAGCACCCTACCGACACCGCACTCACGCACTGGAAACGCACGGTAGTTTGCGGGGCCGGCGAATGTCGCTAAATTAGTGCATTTGTCCAGCCGAACTTTTAGAAAAACTGCCAAATCAATGGCTCATCAGCGTAACAAATTCGTTACATCAAGGTAAAGTGTCGTGACGTCTTGAGGTCGCAAACGGATGTGTTTTAATGCAGCAACCAATGGGGAATTTGCAAACTTAAATAAATCCAAAAAGTCGTAACATACAGATTCCTAACATCCAGGTTTAACTGTATTTCGCGGGGTTTCTTTATCAGTGAGAGGTATTTGCACGAAATTAGTTCATCGCTAAAAATACCGCACGTGAATTTTCTCTCGTGTGCCTGCAAGTCTCAAATTGGCTGTTTAATGATGAGGGCACTACTTCTCGAGGTAAATATTTATATAATAAATTAATTAAATCTCATTTACAAAACTTTACTCGCCCCTACTCCAATTTACTAGAAATATTATGCGCTAGGTTTTGTTCGAGTTACACCATGGCGCTTTTTTGAAATTTTGGCGCATGATAGCTGTGACACCATGTATATCACCAAAAAGAACATCGATGGCGCAGCGACAATCACGACCATGTGAAAATAATTTCCCCAGTGCGCCGTTAAGGGTAGAATCTCTGAACAATAAGACGTACTAGGGAACATGACGGTATTTCAAGTGCGGTCCAGCAGTTCCGGCTTCGCGCTAATGAATCTGCTAGTCAGTAAGTGGGACGCTTTTCTTTTTTAGCAGAGATATCGCCACTCTTTGTGGCCATTTCTCGTCACGTATCTCGCTTGATGCGGCTGCCCGACCAGCCACCGAAGCAGCTTGTATGCGATTCCCATCGAAGGTTATAACCTAAGAGTATATTTTAGGCTCACTAAAACTACCCATCCACCGGCGTTTGGAAGAATTTAGCGGTTATCAAAGAATAAAACATGGAATATTTCATGGCGCGAAGTTCACAGATAAAGTAAGGCAACCAATTATATATGCAGATCCCTCGTTGCCCACCAAGTAAATCGTAGCATGAACACACACACACACACACACACACACACACACACACACACACACACACACACACACACACACACACACACACACACACACACACCATATATATATATATATATTTTATATTGACTGATTGATTGATTGTAGGGTTTAACGCGCCGACGCAGCGCAGCCGGTGAGGCGCGCCGTAGTGGAGGGCTCCGGATTAATTTTGACCACCTGGGCATCTTTAACGTGCGCCGAAATCTCGTACACACGGGCGTTTTTGCTTTCGCCTCCATCAGAAAAGCGGCCGCCGCGGCCGGGAATCGAACCCGCGACCTCGCGCTCAACAGCGCAACGCCTTAGCCACTTAGCCACCGCGGCGGGTATATATTTTATATATATTTGTGTGTATATATATATATATATATATATATATATATATATATATATATATATATATATATATACAGAAAGATAGGTCGGCAGTCTACAATGCCAAAGGAGGCATAGGGGTGTGGTTAGGCTCTTTTCTTTTGCACTACGGTTAATTAAGTAAACATTTTTTTAAATATACAGAAGAAAGAAAGAAAGAAAAACACGCTCCCAGAGTGGGGACCGAACCCACGCCTTTCGATTACATGTCGAATGCCTTACCAATCAATATATATATATATATATGTATATATATATATATATATATATATATATATATATATATATATATATATATATATACACAAAGTAGAAGTACGCTCTTCGGAGACTTTATTTCCAACGTTTCGACCTGAGACAGGTCTTCCTCAGGAATGAACGCTTTGGGTAAAACCGTACGGACTCAGAGTGGGGGCGGCGCCCCGAAACACAAGCCACAAGCCGCCCCCACTCTGAGTCCGTACGATTTTACCCAAAGCGTTCATTCCTGAGGAAGACCTGTCTCAGGTCGAAACGTTGGAAATAAAGTCTCCGAAGAGCGTACTTCTACTTTGTGCGTATTCCTGCCGCAACTAAGGACTCCACTTCACGACTATAAATATATATATATATATATATATATATATATATATATACAGTAATCCCTCGTTAACTCGAAGTAGTAAAAACCCGGAAAAATTTCGAGATGAGCGGTATTTTGAGTTAAGCTAAACGCCGAAAATGTTTGCCCAGGTCACTGTAAAAGAAAAGCCAGTGCTGCCAGGAAAAGCTCCACTGCACGAGAGAGCTACCGTAGCAAAGGCACAAGAATTCGCAGGGAAAAAAATTTATGACCGAGGGTAAAAAAACTGCGTGATGCTCGCCTGTTTCGCGTTCGCGTTCGGTGCGAGATTGGCGTTCTCCAGTTGCTCAACACATCGCATGAGCCGTTGGTCGCCACCGCTGCATTCGACCTTGTTGCGGAGCAAACGCAGCACGTTACGTGTTTCTGTCATCGTAGGCACTTCTCGAGGCTCTTCCTCGTCTGCATTGTCATCTGCGTCGTTCACGGCCATCTCAACGATATCGGCGTCCGACAGCATTCCGGTAACGGGTACGTCCGCCTCGTAGAGCGCATAATTCTCAAAGGCGATCTCGCCGTCTTCAGTATCGCTCACACAGCCAGTTGCCTTGCACACTTCATTGCACAGCTCATCACAGCCGCTGAATTCTGCACCAATGCCTTCTTCGATCGATTCCGGGGCGTGAGAAGGGGACCTTTCCTTCTGCCCTCCCGGTGAAGATTTCGAGATATCCGCTGTCCCCTCCGAAAAACGTTTCGAGATTAGAGGGGGCAAATACATAGCACTTATAGGAGGTTAATGCACGGCGAAAAAAAGTTTCGACCGAGATTTCAAGATATGCAAGTTCGAGTTAACGAGGGTTTACTGTATATATATATATATATATATATATATATATATATATATATATATATATATATATATATATATATATATATATATATATATATATATATATATACATAGATATATACCTAGATAAGATATTACACAGGTAAACATTCTGCGCAACACCTCCTCATCTTTGTAAAAACACGAAGATTATGAATGAAGCGCAGCTTACTCTTCATTGGTCACCGTAGACATGCCGCTCTCAGGGCCCTGACGTTCAGGACTCGTCCTTCGACGCTTTCTCTACTACGACTGGCCTGGAAGGTGTCACCAATACGCGTTCAACGCATGCCAGGCGGCGAAGCGTTGAACCGCCGATAACTGCTGTGCTTGCTCCTGACTTACGAATCTATACACTTCTTATCGCGGCGGTGACCTATGGATAAGTTGCCTGAGGTTCTCTACAACTGAAGGCCTACACCTCCCGGCAAGATAAAGAAAACATAAAATTTCTCATCCTTTTATCACAGCAAGACGCCTCTTCAAAGTGTATTTGCGCCCACGCACTTTCGTAACTCTGTTTTTCCCCAAGTCGGGGTTTTACTGTTCTCTGCTTTGTACGCATTCTGGCAGGACCGTGAGTTCGGCGAGTAGTATGATTGTAACTAACCTTCATCGCACAGAATACAGGAACGAAAACATTAAAACAGACCCGCAGGAAAGCGCTGCACTCTCACTAGTTTTTTCGAAGAAACGCAGCTTATATTGCCGCTCGTGTCAGTAACATAGCCCCGAATACTGTAGGCAGGCCGATAAAATAGTTTGAAAATGAGCAGTCATTCCAATGAGTCTATTTATTAGGACCTTTCGATATTTGGTTGATTGAAGTGGGAAGTCAACTGTGTTCCTTCAAAAGAAAACTAGCTGTGATTGGTAGGCAATTCTGTAAGTCCCTTCTTTTCTGTCTCGTATTTGGTGAGCTGATTTTTATTACGTCCCGTCTTGCCAGCTCACTTGACCAGATGCTTAGAAGATAAACAGCGCTGGGTACAACTACTTTTAATTAGTAACGTAGGCCACAGTGTAAAATGTCCATCTTTATTTTCCCTAAGCTGTAACAGTAACCCTTACTGAGCATTTTTTTCGGTTAGAATAAACGCGAATTTGTGAATTAGTAAGATTTGGTCCACATTGTTACACATCGTACCCGGCTATCCCGTCTGCACCAAACCTTAACACGACTCTCTTCTGTTCCATTTATTCCTGATCATTCTCAGCGTTGCGTATTTGCCATTTGTGATTATGGGAGAATACGGGACTGTCGCAGCTGCCTTATTCTTGACTCAAAATAACATATACAGTGGAATCTCGTTAATTCGGCCCCCGTTAATTTGTAAATTCGGATAAGTCGCCATTCCCGGCCCCTCCCTCCAAAAATGTGCATAGCCGCATGGCAACGAACATTCGCTAATTCGACGCAAAATTGTACGTGCACCGGTTAATTCGGACTGGAGGCAAGTGAAGGACGGCGCAACTGAAACGAGATTTCGGAGCACGTATCGTTACCGTTTAAACCATCTTCACGCCAATTGTAGATAGGTATCTCATGCACGGGGTTCTGTCCCTCCCTCCCTAGTTGTCATTTTTTCCACCGTCCGCACTCTACTGCGCATGCGCGACTCCTCAGCCCCGTCAGCGTTTGCCCTGACGTCAGCGCAGTCCACTATAAATAAAAGAAATAGTTAGGCGGCGCCCGGTATCCAACCCACCCCTCTCTGGCCGCAACGGGATGTACGTGGCGCTCTTCCCACTGCGCAAACAAACCGAGACGGGAGCACGTGCTAGGAATGCGCCTTATGTCCTTCACTCTTTCAAACTACGTCAAGAAGCTACTGATACAACGAAGGCACGCGAAGCTCAACGTCACCGGAAACGACGAACTGAAAACTTTAGAGAAGGATGTTGAATTTCCCGTGGGAAAGCTGTTTCGGGAAGCGCCACGCGCCTTTAAGCTCAACCAGAGAAGAGGACGAAGATGGCGGGCCGCGGGGTAGGAGCGTGAGCACGCCATAAAGAAAGACGAGAACCAGGAGGTGTTCGATCAGGTAACGCGGGTGTAGTTCTCTTCGCTCTCTCTACATTCCTCTACGTTTCTCTACATTTCTCTGTCTCTACATGGGGGTTCACACTACGTTCCCATTCGTGCTCCGATAAATGAACCAACGTAACGGATATATAAGAAAACCTACATAGAACCCCTACGATACTTCGCATCCTCGTCATGGTTCCCCACGGGAGGATGGTGTAATTTTTTGAGAGGCAGCGAAAAGCGACCGATTTGGCCATCGCGGAGTACCACCCGTCGCCATCGGTCGCCATCCGTCAACAGCAGCGGTGTGCTGTCTAAGTTGATCGTGGAGGCCAAGGATAACTGATTTTGTTTCGAAAATGTACGATAGGGAACGCTGCTGAAATCAAGGCAACGCCTCCTCCAGAAACAGTTGCGATATGAGTTGTGGTAGGCCGTCGACGGATAGCGCCAAGGACGTTAACTTCGGTTCGTGCGGCTGTGTACGCACACATGTGTGTTCCGATTCACCACAGGAAGGGTCGCTTAACCTCCAGCAAAACAGTCGAAGAGGAGTTAGGTACGATGTTCCAGGGAATACGCTTGCGCTATATGGATTGTCGCATGCCCGCAAACCAGTCGTTTCCGCTCAGTTGTCCGCAAAAAACGAGCAAGCATTTTCGGACTTCTCAAAATAAAGGTATGGAATAAAAGAGTAGAGTATGTGTGTTTTTGTTATTCATTCTATAATTCGACATTCCGATAAATAGGACTTTTTTCACTCCCTTGAGATCCGAATTAACGAGGTTTTACAGTACATCTATTCCTAAGAGATATGCATATCCATTCTCGGTGAATCCTCAACCGCAACTAATTGCTAATGTGGTCATGTCTACTTACATCTGGACAGCAAGAGAGACATTCCTAGTTTTAGTGCTCAACACTTTGGCGCTCGTTAGAGTGGTTTGGCATCGGCGGCGGCATTGTCACCGAGCGGGCGAAATCAGAAGGAAAACGGCGGAGGAAAGCATGGGGAAAGTTCGAAGGAGACGGCTGCGTGGCTGAGAAAAAGTCCAGCATGCCTGTGTGCTGCACGTGGTCCTTCGCCGTCCTCCTAACTGCGTGGCTCAACCGAACCACGTGAGATCTGCGCACTAAAATAGAGCAACAAAGTGTGACGAAAGGGTGACGGTGAGGGTGGCGCAGCCGAGCAGAAGCTTAGCCCCTGCTGCGTGCTGCATGTTGTCCTTCGGAATACTCCTTGCTGCGTGGCTCAATCGAACCACATAATTTCGCGGACGTCCAGGCAGGATTTACAACATGCTCAGTGACGGCGGCGATCTGCCAGATAACGGTAATATAGCGTGTGCCGCCGTGCGTTCGTTGATCACTTGATTACTTTTTTAGATGCAGTAGCTATATGCCGTGACCTAGAAGACTGAAGGTCACGCTGACCGCAAATTTTGCTTTTGAGACTATAGTAATCGTCAGCCGTTTTCTTTATTCATGCTCCTACCTTTGTGCATTTTATTTAGGTTCTTTCGTTTCCGATGCAGAGTCCCAATTTGTCTTCTTTCTTCTCCTTCTGCTCATATGATGATATCCCTCCTTGGGTCCTCTTTTGGACACCTATACTCTTGTCATATTCACCCAAGACTGCGACTTTGTTCGGAAGCACAAGTCTGAATTCCTTAGCGCATTAGCGCAAAACTTCGCGCGAAGCTTAAACCATCCCGGCCATGGCAGGGTAAGCTCACCAGCAATAACCTCCAATAATCGGCCCAGATCTCAGCGGTCCTCAGTACCAAATTTGCATCCAAGGTCCAAGGTTACCTCGACAGGGGCCAAAACACCTCCTCGTAAAGGCTCAACCACAGTCTGTTTGCTTGAATGAACCTTTAATCTGTCTCCCGAACAGACCTTAAAAAGTTTCGTCGCCATTCAGGTTCGTCGTCAGTCACGAGACGGTTATTTAACGTCGCTATTAACTTCTTCAATATTTTCTTTCGCCATTTTATTTACGGGAATTCGAGGTTTAGTTTGGCCATTGGTGCATTGTTAAGTCTATTACCTTTTCTTGTGATTCAGGAAGAATGTGCTCGTGAGCGGGTTGCCACTCGGCGACCGCCCAGTGTCTACGGCACAAGCCGTGGATTTACCAAAAAAAACTGTCAAAATTGCTGAGGAGCGAGAAAATGGTGCGTGTCCGTGAGCGTGTGCCTTGCGACGACCGCCGAGTTCCCATTCCGCGTAGTGGCTTTAGCGTAGTAAAAGCAACTCTAGGGCTGCCATCAAGCGCTAACGCGCATGTAAAAAAATACCTGCGCTAACATTTAAAAGACACCAGGATTGAGAAGGGCTCGACGGGCACGCCATCTCGAGAAGCCATTATATGTGACTGGAGACGTGGCTACAAGTGTGCCAATCCTTCCCGAGACGAATTGCAGATCCCGCAACGCTGCCTCGAGTAGATGACGAAGAAATGGTGAAAGACTACGATGCTGGGGATGCCTTTGCATCCACCAGTCACCGCGAAGAAGACGAGGACCTCTTCGATGCATACAATCACAATTACGGCAACTATGTAAATACACAATGAAACTGAAACGTAATTATATGTCCAGCAATGCTCACCTACAACCTCCAGCTTCGCCATTAGACTCTTGCGCGTTAGTGCCAGCTCCCCTGAATTTTTTTCTTCTGCTAATCCGGCAGATGGAGTACTGCGCCTCCTTTTAGTGATTAGTCCGAATTTTCCCGTCGCAGGTATTCTTGATTTTTTTATAGACTTGGGCGTTCTAGTCACACTGTATCGTAGTATATTGAATGTCTTATTTATTTTCTACCAATTTACCTGTCTCCCCGAAAGTGTCGCAAGATTTTTCTTGGAAAGTAGTCGTAGGTAAAGCAAATTGCTCTGCCTGTAACAAGTGCCCATGTTGCAAAATTCATTCACATACCCAGCAATTTCTTACGGATCAATAGTACTACAACTCCTTCTTTTATTCCGCGTCCCTTCAAAACGAATTAATATGCCCGCTTGTAAGCAATACAAAGAACTTTTATGTACTTCACAGATTCGCATGACCACGGGATATCCAATTTAACTTTCGAGAACATCTATAAAAGTGTCAAAAGTGAAACCCGTGTGAGGAAAACCCATCAGTGTTTGCGTATGAAATAATACTACACCAGGTCAAAAAAAAAAAAAAAACATGAGTTCGGGACAAGAAGAACTTCCTTTTTAGCCGGCTCCAAACAACTGACCAGCTGGGACTCAACTGTTGAATATTAGATGGTCTGATGGGTAGTCTGTGCCAACCTTTGGCCAATAGAAATCAACTTTTTCTACCGCGCTGACACACGTTATGAAGCCTGCGTAACTCTCGTACCGCCGATAGCAACGTGCCTATGAAGCGTGGTGGTAAAGCGCGCTTTCCGTAAAGTCTTTATCCGGGAGTGATTATCACAAACACAACAATGGATTCAATTGTTTTATTATTTTAACAGCAGAGACTGTTTACGCTCTTGGTTGCGCCGTGAATGAACACAAAAAATCCGAAGAAAATGCCGAGCGCACGTGAGTGTGCCTCTCGTGAAAGCGCGCGGCCGCGCGTATACCCACGCTGGGGATCGCCCAGGAATCCGGAGCAAGGAAGGTTAATACCCCTGCTCCATAAAAAGGTAAACTAGGGACGTAGGTATTTTAATGACGAAGGTGCATATATTCAAAACCAATAATTGTTTAAAAAATTGTATGTAGAGGTCAGAACAAGAGTGTTAACTTTGTGAACAGCAATAGAATTAACGGTTACAGGGCAAGCGCCTAGTCTCACATACGTTTCCGGGATTGCGCGTAGGCTTGCGCAACATAAGGGGCTCACAAAAGAAAAGAAAAACAAAAATCCAGCGCACGTCGCAGAGAGCGTTTGAGCAAACAGCGTCGCCGATAAAACCACTGTCGTCTGCTCCTGAACTCACTCGATCCGCGTTGCAACGGGACACCTCTGTGGTGATAAAACTGACAACCACGGCGGGGGCGGCGCTAGAACTGTCTCCGCATCTTTTTGGGGCTTGCAAAGAAAATCCCGACGCTAGAAAAAGCGGCTTATAGAGAAGGGCGCCGCACTGCCAGGAGAGAATGCAATTGTCCAGAAAAACAAGCAACAGAAAAAGCAATGCAGGTCTTCAAGGACGAGGGAGCGCTCGACGAAGAGCGTGGTGGTGGACGATGAAGTATAGTAATACCTTGTTAGCTCGAACAAGGATAGCTCGAAATATCGGTTAGGTCGAAACTTTTCCTTGACGTGCATTTACCTCCCATAGGCGCCATGTATTTGGCCTCCATTTATCTCGAAACGTTTTTTTCTGGTGACCGCGGATATCTCGAAATGTTGGCGGGGAGCACACAAAGGAAACTCAGCTACCGTCAGCTGATAAGATATCCGTTCGAACGCTTAGCTCCTATTACGCGCCGCACGCGGACGTGAACATGACCACTTCCTATGGCATCTTCATTGTGAAAGCGTCGGTTTCCGACGGCTGAACGGACACGCCGATATTGGGGGCCCCGCAATATAGCTAAATCGCTGACTCTACTCTGATGCAGCCTCAAAGAAAAAATTTCTCTTCATATATTAAAGGCGTTAAATGAACGTCCACTGTGACGCCAACAACGCCAATAACCGAATAATTATACATTCCTTAGTAATTTGAGCGACTTGCACCAGAAAGATGAGATTAAATGCAAGTGAAATATCCCTTTTTGCGTAGGCAAAATTTTTTGCCTCAAAGGGTAGGTGGGTGGAAAGTGTCAGCCCCAAGTGCTTATTATATATAATAGTCCAGCTGCCGGTAAGCGGCTCCATTGACCTGGGTCTGGCACCGGAACCAGGGTACCGTACACATACTTCAGTAGCGGAAGGTCCTGATATGAAGAGATACAAATTAACCTTCAGAACCCAGCATCACAGCTGAGTGAAAGTTACGTCGTCGCATGGCCGCGAACCACAAAGGCGAGATTTACACCAGAACATAAAGTGCATGTAATATTCTGTTGATTAGATGCATCCGGAATAATGATGCTTAGATGGCAAAGTCTTCCGAATCACGCGCACACAAAAAGAGGCTTGTTTTGGAATGCGGAATTAGACGGCACCTCATAGAGGGATAAGTATTTCTTTCTCATTTGCTTTTTTTCTCTTTTCTCTGCTATGGCTGAGCGCCTCTTCCAATGGGTGCCTGAGGCGAAAATGTAGGATTAATTAACATGAGAAAGGAGTAACATTAAGACCTTCGATGTGCCAAGCATGTGCATACTCACTGTATACGTAAGTCTGTCTGGCTAGCCGTCGGCGTCGTTAGCGGGCAGCACGAAACGTTAGCCTAACCTCACGCCAGGACATACGCCCGTTGAAATCGCAAGAACAGAGTACATTCACCGGAAGCATAATTCGCTACCCGCCCTATCGTTACTTTTGTGATTAACCATTATCCGCAGCTTCCTGACGTCCCCAGCTGGACGGACGCCTCTCCAAGAAGTTTTTACCCGTTCTTTAGAATCACGTTTCGTATAGATTACAAATATGTTGATGTTTTTTTTTAAGGCCAGTAGTACTGTGAACACAAGGAGGCGTTCTAAAAACAACGTCGTTCGCATTATTACTACGAAATACAACCCATCCTTGTTTAGATAAGCGGTTACTCAGTCGTCACCTGCGAGTTTTCCTCTCCTCGTTCCATTGACTGTCTTTTTCACGTGTTACCTTTAGAACCTAGCGAATCAAGCGTGCGTAAGTTACACTTGTATTCAGGGCTATGTAAAGGACAGCCGTTGCACAAGAGGGGCGTCTCAAAGGAAGTCGGCCCAGCGTGTTTATTCCGAGCGTATCCCAGAACTCCAGCACCACGAATGATGATGAGGATTGGTATGAGAAAGAGGTGATATCCAAAAAATAATGCTTGGACTAGCGAAGCGGCACTTCTTAGTGTCGAGCTGAGGCTCCGCATTGAATAGACAGGTTAGAACTCCATCCAGTTTCTTCAGGTGCTCAGAGAAACTTGAAGAAAATATGACGATGCCACCGAAGGGACAGAGGCATGTTTTCCACTTGAGACCGCGGAGGACAGTATCAATCATTCGTTAAAATGTTGCAGGGGTGTTCCAAAGCCCAAATGGCAGGACGACAAATTCATACGCCCATTGGTGGTAACAAGCTCGGTGGTCTCTTTATCGCCCTCGTGCAAGCCAGCACCCCGAGCACAGATCAAAACGTGAGAACTATTCAGCGAATTGTATACAATCAAGGACGTGATGAATCCGTGGGATCGGCTAAACGCCTTTCGAGTAATTGTGTTGAATTCGCAATTATTGACGCGAAATCGCTCCGATCCGTCCTCTTTCTGCAGTAGCAGAACTGGGGTGACCAGAAGCTCGTTGATGGCAGAATTATGTTCCGCGGAAGCATTTTGGTAGCGTCACTCCTAACGTTCCTTTCTGGTGAGGATGCATGTTAACGACGGCGGGGAATAATGCGATACTCGCCGGTTTCGCTATGATGCTTTGCCACCGACGTCTGACCTAGTGCAATACAATCAGGGGCGCATTTAAGTTTTTTTCTGAAAAAGTTGTCAGCTTCTATTAGTGATGATGGTGAGGAAGAAGAGGCGGAGGAGTAGCCTTGTTTATTCACCTACATTTCGGAAAATCAAAACTTCAATAAATATAAAAGAACCATCTCCTAGACCTTTTGTACGACCTTAGGGGTCATCTTCTTTGGAGTATAAATAAAAAAATTAAGTGAGGGGTCAGGACATCCGGACATCCCCCCCCCCCTCTCTGTATCCGCCAATGGGTACAATTAAATGAAGTAAAGTCTTGTGTTGGTTAAGAAGCCCCAGTCTCAGTCTCAGCCGGGGAGAGGTCAGAACTCCTGTGGCGGTTAGAGCAGAGTCAGGAGAGTCAGAATGAAGATGAGTGCGAGATGGCACCACACAGAGAGTGAAAATACAGCTAACTTTAGAGTCAACCGGAGGAGCAATTGTGGTGCGCCAAACTAGGATCACTGGCTTACAATTGTTGTTAAGCGCGAGAAGAGCAGCTGTTCCTTGTGAAAAACGCGCTAGACCCGCAGCGATCCCCAGACTTTTAGGAAGAGAGTGAGGACAGGTAATGATGAGAACGTCACCATCGCAAAACTGAGTGGAACTAACGGATATGACTTTCTCGCAGGCAGGACCGAGGACCTTATCCCCTCTGGCTGCTAACCACTGATGCGGTTCTCCAGGAACACTTGAATCATCTGCATTCGTCCGTTTCATGTCTGTGAAGTGACAGGAGATAATAGCGGGTGCCCTTTCTTAAAATGAGCCGATGAATGCAATGCGGTAGTAGGGCGCACTGCATGTGGTGCCGAATTCCATCAATGAAAACATTCACTGTGCAATATCCTGTAGGTTCGATAGAACCTTGGTTCATTACACAAGTGGGGCCACTGTACGTCGTTTTCAGTTTGTGCAGTTCCAAGCACAAATTTTCATCAATCCCTGAAATACTGGCTCTTCTGTGGACAAGTGCATCGACAATAGCTCCTTCTACATCGACTTTGACAGTGTTCGAGGCTCTGTCTGGAGGAGTTGTCGTTTTCCCCACTAGTGCAGTTTTCCCCCTAAAAACCACAGTAGGTAGTTTTCCTGCTGGCTGTTAGTTGCGCTGATGGCAGGGCGGAGGGCCGACAAGGAACGACGGCACGGAGAGGGTGACCGGTGTCGTGCAGGATGGTCACTGGGAGGGGGGTCGAGTGGTACTGTAGGCGACGATGGGCGGCGCGGCGGTATAGCACGTTCGGGATGCCATATCTGTAGGGAAAGCTGGTGTAGTCGCCATCTTACGGAGGGCAACCTCTTCTACTTGCTGACGCCGACGGCAGAAGCCGCCGACGTGGCCCACAATTCCATAGTAAAAACACAAGGTGCGATCGCAATAAAATTTGGCTGTCGGGATGCATGGCGGTGTAATAAGCCGAGAAAGTAGGGGCTGCTTCAATCGTCACATGCGCCTACGCCGATGGTGGTTCAACCTGCAAGGGTGGTGCCGCCGCAATCGCAGAGTAGTACTGCACACAGATGGCTGCAAGAGGAGGAGTCGTGAGTGAATATACCCTTACGAATGTTAGCTCCTCTCTGACAATATCTTCAAACTCAGGCGCTTTATTGTTACAATGGTCACGTGGAAGCAAGGCGCGTCATGGTGCTGGAGATCTTCGCGTACGATCGTACGTATGAGACTGCGCAGGTCCGAGTCCCCATGATGGTGAGTGGTCCAAGCATTTATGAACTTCAGTTGGTACAGCCGTTCACAAGTTGTGCGTACGTCTCTAACTCTGGCGGATTTCGCATACAAAGGGCGTTAAATGCAAATGTCGCTATCCCCCTCAAGCTATGGCGCAGGTTGTCAGCCTGTTTTTTTTTTTCATCCACACGACGGCGGAGAGCGACGTCCTCAATGTATGAGGCGAATCTCTCATCAGGCTGTTGGGTGTGAGACCCAACCTTTCGTTTGGCCACGTCTCAGTGGACGAATAGGCTGCCGAAAATTTTCCGGATGTCTTGGGTAAAGCTGGCCCATTCTGGGGTAGTGTGTATGTGGTTAAGAAACCACGTCTTTCCTACCTCGTGCAGCGAGAAGACGACGTTTTGGAGCTTGTGGGCCCCCATCCATCGGTTAAAGCGACAGACCCGTGCATCATTAACCAGTCCGGCGCGTCCTCACTTTGCAGGCCAGCGAAAGCTGGAAGATCGCGTTGGGGGTTCGTAGTGGTACACGCTACAGGCGCGGCAGCTGAGGCGCTGGGAGAGAGGGTTATTGCCGCTCTCCTGCTGCACGTTCAGACGCAAGCGGCGACCCGACCAGAGCTCCAAGGATGCGACTGGGAAGAACAGCGGACGGGATCGAGTGCACCTTTACCAGTTGATGGCTACGTTAAGGACAGCATTCACAGAGGAGGGGTGTCTTAAAGGTAGTTGGTGCAGCGCTTTGTTTCAGAGTGGTACCCATAAATACAGAATCAAGAATTAGTATGAGAATGAGTGTGAGAAAGAGATGAGGTACGACATGATGATAATGGTCGTGAGATGCAGATGAAGTACACCTGTGAATTGGCCGAAACAGTACAAGTACACTAGTCGATGACTCCTCGAAGTTGGCTCTAGCGCATTGCAGACACTTATTTTCACAATATACATATTTATACGGCAGAAAGTGTAGTAGAATATGAATTTTTACTATAAAATCGCCTGTTCTCTAGAACTGAGGATATCGCACGGCTTATTCGGCGTTGCCTCTCTCCATTTCCTTGAATGCCTTTTTCACTTCATCTTATGTCACCTTTTGAACGTCGCCAGCCACACTACCAACCCCAGCGAAAGATACATTCAAATTCACAGAGAAACATTGGAAAGTGTGGGGGAATATGACCCCCGTTAGCCCAGTTGTTGAAGTGTATAAATTACCTTTTTTAAAGCACTTCTTATTTATTCTGATATTTTTATTATTACCGCAGATATGAGCTGCAAATAGCAAACCTTTATTGCCCTTATGGAATTGTTAATCCTACCCTGAAACTGTGAATTTGTCGCAGTGCTTTACCTCGGCCTATTTGGTCGGCGTCTGCTATCCCTCCACCATCTGCAGATATTCCTTCATATCGCTTGTTTCGCGTCACTTGAGACGCTGTCTCAATATTCTCTGTTTTTTTATTTGGTATCTTTACATTCCGGCCTATGCATTTTAGGAAAAGAGAACAAGATAAATATCTTAATTGGCAGCTTAGGTCAACAAGTCAAGCAGCCGGAATTGCTACACCAGAATTGCTACACCCTGTTCCTCGCGACAGCGGAGGGAGGGGCCGCAGAGGTCAAAAGAGGTGCGGTTAAGGAAGAAGCTGCTTATTTGAAAAGAATGCTGAATCGATAGTTATAAATAATGATGGTTTCAACAACGGAGCTGTTTAGCGTAAGCTTGGTCTGGTGGCGTTAGCAAAAAAGTGCATGAAAGAACTGCGCCGCCTTTCAAAGCTGCACCACCAAAGCTATCGCATTATAACAGTGAAGCTCTTATTCGCGCCGGCTTGGGTGTGAGCAAAAACTATGAACATATGCGTATGGCCATGCGCTTTGTGTGCCTACTTGCTATACCACATTAAACGTGATTGTCTTTGATAAGCTAAAGAAGCGCAAACGGTCTACCCTTTGCTGCTTGCCCCAGTGATGCAGGGCTGGAGAAACAGCTAAGCTGGAGGTCGTACTAACTTCCTCCCCTGTGGGATCTGCTGTCAGTGGAAAGACCGACCGGACCGGGCTTTGAAAATACGGCTAAACTTGGCCTCACCCCTCAAGATTTAGCATATCCCAGCAAGAATATCTAAAACCTAGCAAAAGCTATCAAACATAGCCAAACTGGAGGAAGCTACGTCTCCGCCAAGCTCCGCTGTCTCTTCAGCGTTGCAACATTAGTGCAAACTGCGCCATTCTTTTTTCACGCGTGGCGGCTGCGCCCTGGTAAATCAACAATGTTCACAATGTTCAACAACGCTCACAACAACTTCATTCAACAATGTTCACGCCGTGACTTACGAACATCTTTTTTTTTCAAAATTGTAGCCTTTGTCCTACGTAAACACGAAACAGTAGTAGCACAGTTCTTTTGGTTTCAAAATCACGTTGCATCGGCTTTTTGAAAAGCAAACTAACAAATGACAAGTCGCTGAATGGCAGCGTCAGAGTTGCTCTGCGTTCGAGAAGATGGTGGGCGAGCAGCGTGAACGGCTAAAAATTGAATTTATTGGACAACAGTATCGCGGTGGTTGTGAGAGGGGAGAAAAACACCCTGGGAGTTAAATGGGGCCGAGCGGTATTTGTGTCGCACCGAGCGCTGCGGCATCAGCTTTTACGATATTTCCGCGGAAGGAAGCGGACCCGCACATAATTGTTCTCTTCCTCTGAGGGCTTTGGTAGAAATTAGATGTAATTGAGCCTCTTCATCATCATGGGAATGTCCAAAAGTAATTTCATGTGTTCACAGCCATTATTTGGGTGTGGATGTCGGTATCACATCTAAGCCTTTTTTCACTTCTTGAGCAGTGTATTTTTAAAGAAATCTTGCTCACATTCTTCCATGTTTCCTGGCAGAAATTCCTAATGTAAGGATTTTCGCGATTCGCAGGGCGAATATTTCAAACCGAAAATTACACATATCATTGGGCTGATCATTTATTAAAGCAAAGGCCTTCTGACCCATTGGACCCATGGCGTCCTGTCAAAAACTAATACATTTCCTCATAAACCAGTTGGCTTAGCGAAAGACTGTGATAAGAACTCTCTCGACTTTCTTCACGAACTGGTGGTGAATTCTGGAAAAATCTGGATAACGCGTATTTAAAACATACCAAAATTATTTTTAGGTTTGTTGGCCAAACCTTTTACGAAAGCATTTTGAAGCATTTTTATGTATCCTAATAGGTAATCTCTACCATCAAAATCAGTTAAACATGTCAACGGGCCTGTGTGTATGGAGAAATCAATGAAACAAAGTTTAAGCCCTTTTCACCCTCTAAGCGGTAGGGTTTTTCTTTATTTAGCTTTACCGAATATCCCGAGCATGATACGAATGCGCTAACTACATTTCAAACCTCCGGGACCTGCAGAGTATATGTTTACAATGTTAATGGTTTAGTATAAAAATACTGGCTCTTTTCCCCTTTTAAAGGTATCTGCCTGCGAAATAATTTAGAACGGTTTATGTACATTTGCATTAGTAGTAGTTATCTGCAACAACCTTATTTCAGAAATCAATTGGTCAAACGTATGTACGGAAAAGCATGCAATCCGCAACGCAGATTTACACTAGATGGGTTGGTTAGGGCGAAACCCTGAAAATACTTTTGAGAAAATTTGATGCGCCACACACAGGGTGTTCTAGCTGCCATGCACCAAGATTTTAAAACAGAGCAGGCGTTACTCGAACAAAACCTAGCGCATAATATTTGCAGTATGGAGGTGTTCCGGTTAGTATTCCTTCGTTAATGAGTCAGCTAATTAATTGTAATTAGTTATCTAACTCGAGAAGTAGTGCCTTAATCATAGAAGTGTCAATGAGATACTTAAAGGTACACACGAAAAGAATCTAACGGCGGTGTTTTCAGCGACGAACTAATTGGGTACTCTCTTACTCTGACATAAAGAAACCCAGCAGAATATGAAAATTTCCACGTGACGCCTGTTTCCAGTGCATCGTAAAGCAATGCCCTCGAACAATCTGCGTCTGAGTTGGCCAGAATGAAATAAAGAAAAGAAAGAAAGGAGCCATCGTGACCGAGTTTTTGCCTATCTCTTAAACACGCCCCGCGAAACGTGCTGTTGCTTATCAAGGAGATGCGCTTTCTTTTTGGACGTGTGACGGGAAAAGCAGTTGCTTTCAATCAGGTTATTGGAGGGCACTGATTTATGATGCGCGAGGGAGCGCCGTGACGAGGTATTTTTCATAGAGTTAAACCTCTACATAACGAAGTCGGCAAAAATTTCTAATTTTTCGTTAGATGCAGGTTTTTTGTGACATGTATGTTTCGAGCTATGGCTTGCGTGAATGAGGCAGAAATGAAACCAAAATACCAGTGATAATTGCTGGTGAAGCGACCCTTAACGGTTTTTTTTTTGCAGTGAAACACTGCGTGAGTTCCTTCTCCTGCTTTCCCGTGAACTTAGTACACGGCGCTCCATAAAGCAAGGGCACCTACTTCCGTATTCGTAAACGGTACTTAAGTATTACTTCTGCATTTTGACATTTTTCGGGGCCTTAACTCGTTTCAAGGACCTAACATATGCTGTAAGGGCGCCTTTCTGCGAAGTTGACGCTCTTTGATCCACTCAAAATTGCTGAGAGGGTGCCAGTTGGCATACTGCACTACCTGGGGCCGACGTTCTTCTTTCTCGCCTGCGGGGACGGCATTTGATGGTGCTAACTTGTCTTGAAAAGACAAGACGTTTCGTTTTCTGGCAGAAGAATTCATCACCGACGTACCGATAGCACAGATCGCAGTGGAGACGCGCGACCACACGCCGACAAGCAGGCCTAGCACCCTACCGACACCGCACTCACGCACTGGAAACGCACGGTAGTTTGCGGGGCCGGCGAATGTCGCTAAATTAGTGCATTTGTCCAGCCGAACTTTTAGAAAAAGTGCCAAATCAATGGCTCATCAGCGTAACAAATTCGTTACATCAAGGTAAAGTGTCGTGACGTCTTCGTTACATTGAGGTCGCAAACGCATGTGTTTTAATGCAGCAACCAATGGGGAATTTACAAACTAAATAAATCCAAAAATTCGTAACATACAGATTCGTAACATCCAGGTTTAACTGTATTTCGCGCGGTTTCTTTATCAGTGAGAGGTATTTGCACGAAATTAGTTCATCGCTAAAAATACCGCACGTGAATTTTCTCTCGTGTGCCTGCAAGTCTCAAATTGGCTGTTTAATGATGAGGGCACTACTTCTCGAGGTAAATATTTATATAATAAATTAATTAAATCTCATTTACAAAACATTACTCGCCCCTACACCAATTTACTGGAAATATTATGCGCTAGGTTTTGTTCGAGTTACACCATGGCTCTTTTTTGAAATTTTGGCGCATGATAGCTGTGACACCATGTATATCACCAAAAAGAACATCGATGGCGCAGCGACAATCACGACCATGTGAAAATAATTTCCCCAGTGCGCCGTTAAGGGTAGAATCTCTGAACAACAAGACGTACTAGGGAACATGACGGTATTTCAAGTGCGGTCCAGCAGTTCCGGCTTCGCGCTAATGAATCTGCTAGTCAGTAAGTGGGACGCTTTTCTTTTTTAGCAGAGATATCGCCACTCTTTGTGGCCATTTCTCGTCACGTATCTCGCTTGATGCGGCTGCCCGACCAGCCACCGAAGCAGCTTTTATGCGATTCCCATCGAAGGTTATAACCTACGAGTATATTTTAGGCTCACTAAAACTACCCATCCACCGGCGATTGGAAGAATTTAGCGGTTATCAAAGAATAAAACATGGAATACTTCATGGCGCGAAGTTCACAGATAAAGTAAGGCAACCAAATATATATGCAGATCCCTCATTGCCCACCAAGTAAATCGTAGCTTGAACACACACACACACACACACACACACACACACACACACACACACACACACACACACACACACACACACACACACACACACACACACACACACACACACACACACACACACACACACACACACACACACACACACACACACACACACACACACACACACACACACACACACACACACACACACACACACACACACACACACACACACACACACACACACACACACACACACACACACACACACACACACACACACACACACACACACACACACACACACACACACACACACACACACACACACACACACACACACACACACACACACACACACACACACACACACACACACACACACACACACACACACACACACACACACACACACACACACACACACACACACACACACACACACACACACACACACACACACACACACACACACACACACACACACACACACACACACACACACACACACACACACACACACACACACACACACACACACACACACACACACACACACACACACACACACACACACACACACACACACACACACACACACACACACACACACACACACACACACACACACACACACACACACACACACACACACACACACACACACACACACACACACACACACACACACACACACACACACACACACACACACACACACACCACACACACACACACACACACACACACACACACACACACACACACACACACACACACACACACACACACACACACACACACACACACACACACACACACACACACACACACACACACACACACACACACACACACACACACACACACACACACACACACACACACACACACCACACACACACACACACACACACACACACACACACACACACACACACACACACACACACACACACACACACACACACACACACACACACACACACACACACACACACACACACACACACACACACACACACACACACACACACACACACACACACACACACACACACACACACACACACACACACACACACACACACACACACACACACACACACACACACACACACACACACACACACACACACACACACACACACACACACACACACACACACACACACACACACACACACACACACACACACACACACACACACACACACACACACACACACACACACACACACACACACACACACACACACACACACACACACACACACACACACACACACACACACACACACACACACACACACACACACACACACACACACACACACACACACACACACACACACACACACACACACACACACACACACACACACACACACACACACACACACACACACACACACACACACACACACACACACACACACACACACACACACACACACACACACACACACACACACACACACACACACACACACACACACACACACACACACACACACACACACACACACACACACACACACACACACACACACACACACACACACACACACACACACACACACACACACACACACACACACACACACACACACACACACACACACACACACACACACACACACACACACACACACACACACACACACACACACACACACACACACACACACACACACACACACACACACACACACACACACACACACACACACACACACACACACACACACACACACACACACACACACACACACACACACACACACACACACACACACACACACACACACACACACACACACACACACACACACACACACACACACACACACACACACACACACACACACACACACACACACACACACACACACACACACACACACACACACACACACACACACACACACACACACACACACACACACACACACACACACACACACACACACACACACACACACACACACACACACACACACACACACACACACACACACACACACACACACACACACACACACACACACACACACACACACACACACACACACACACACACACACACACACACACACACACACACACACACACACACACACACACACACACACACACACACACACACACACACACACACACACACACACACACACACACACACACACACACACACACACACACACACACACACACACACACACACACACACACACACACACACACACACACACACACACACACACACACACACACACACACACACACACACACACACACACACACACACACACACACACACACACACACACACACACACACACACACACACACACACACACACACACACACACACACACACACACACACACACACACACACACACACACACACACACACACACACACACACACACACACACACACACACACACACACACACACACACACACACACACACACACACACACACACACACACACACACACACACACACACACACACACACACACACACACACACACACACACACACACACACACACACACACACACACACACACACACACACACACACACACACACACACACACACACACACACACACACACACACACACACACACACACACACACACACACACACACACACACACACACACACACACACACACACACACACACACACACACACACACACACACACACACACACACACACACACACACACACACACACACACACACACACACACACACACACACACACACACACACACACACACACACACACACACACACACACACACACACACACACACACACACCATATATATATATATTTTATATTGATTGATTGATTGTTGTAGGGTTTAACGCGCCGACGCAGCGCAGGCGATGAGGCGCGCCGTAGTGGAGGGCTCCGGATTAATTTTGACCACCTGGGGATCTTTAACGTGCGCCGAAATCTCGTACACACGGGCGTTTTTGCTTTTCGCCTCCATCAGAAAAGCGGCCGCCGCGGCCGGGAATCGAACCCGCGACCTCGTGCTCAGCAGCGCAACGCCTTACCCAGGCAGCACAGAACTGTTCGGCCTAAAACAGGCCGGTGATTTTCTGTCCGGCCGTTTTCCGGCAGCCATGTTCGGCCCATGTCCAAATGTGGGCCTTTTGGCCGTATACGGCCGTACTCCCATGGCTGTCCAACGGCCAGTGTCCGTCGGCCAGTCGACCGGCTTACGGTCATACGGCCAGATTCCAGCCGTAGGGCTCCGGCCATTCCAAAGCCACCCGTGTACGGCCGAAGTACGGCCGCCGGAGGACAGCCGAGATGCGGTCGTCGTACTCCAGCCGGACTAAAGCTACCGGAAATACGGCCGTGCTACGGGCATTGCAGTTCGGCCACAGTACGTTACCTGTACTGAAGCCGGTCACTGCATGTCGCGCAAGCAGATGACTCATTCGCGCAGTGCAGAAGCAGCCCAAACCCAGCATTTTGGGTCCAATGTAGCCATATCAAAGTGAGCTAGCGCGCAACCACCAGCCGTCAAGCTTTCAGCGCAGCCTTGCTTAATTACCAGCCTCAGTTGACAGCAAAATTCATTTATTAAACAGTGCTCACAAATTGTCGTTCCTTTAATTGCTGTGCCTCTTTTACTGCCGAACACAGAAAATATTCAGTTCTTTGTAGAGCTTGAATAGTTGTATTGTCCAGGTACTGATATCCTCTGTGGGGCGGCTTACCTGTAATAAACGGGGAAAGAGGAGTTGGGGGGGGGGGGGGGGGCGGCGGAGGGCGCATACTTTAGTGGGTTGAATTTCAGAGAGATAAATTGCGCCGCTTTTATAAGCTATTTTTATAAGAGTTGCTTGACCAATTTTGATGTATATAAAACCGGTGTGAATGCCTTTACGAAGCGTTTTGGTTCTCAACAAAACACTCAGGAGCATTTAATATAACTCCTTCACAAAAAAGTATGTCCAGTTTTTGCCCATTTTTCTTGCAAAGACATTTTCTGCTCGATCAACATTTCTGATGATCTTGCGCAGGGCTGATCCTAAGAAGGAGCGAACAGGTACTTTCATTTTCAATCTATTTTAATATTGTTTTCATGAGTATACGTCGACACCACTTAATAGTCCAAAAGAACTTAATTTTCTTCTAATGTTATACTACGTTCAAAAACTAGACGCGTTGCGAATGACGCCCTGCTTCAGGTGGCTGCAGTTGTATTCCTCTGTGTTCACGCAAGGAAAGGCGTAAAATTAGAGTTCCATAATTTGTTTCAAACAAATAACGTAGCAATGGTAGCATGCATACAGGAAACCTTGCATACTGCAACGAATAGGGCAATAAATATTTTATTGGTCAAGGTTGAATGCGTAGGGTTCCCAACCCGTCGGAGGAAAACTTGCGCCTCTGGAAGTTTATTTATTTATTTATTTATTTATTTATTTATTTATTTATTTATTTATTTATTTATTTATTTATTTATTTATTTATTGTTATTCATTTATTTATTCATTGTTTTATTTATTTATTTATTTATTTGATGCTTGCTTTCCTTTGCATGCATTACAGAAGGGCGATACATAACACTAAGCATTAACTATGAGACAAAATAACAAAATAATCTCGAGAAGCCATTATATGTGACTGGAGACGTGGCTACAAGTGTGCCAATCCTTCCCGAGACGAATTGCAGATCCCGCAACGCTGCCTCGAGTAGATGACGAAGAAATGGTGAAAGACTACGATGCTGGGGATGCCTTTGCATCCACCAGTCACCGCGAAGAAGACGAGGACCTCTTCGATGCATACAATCACAATTACGGCAACTATGTAAATACACAATGAAACTGAAACGTAATTATATGTCCAGCAATGCTCACCTACAACCTCCAGCTTCGCCATTAGACTCTTGCGCGTTAGTGCCAGCTCCCCTGAATTTTTTTCTTCTGCTAATCCGGCAGATGGAGTACTGCGCCTCCTTTTAGTGATTAGTCCGAATTTTCCCGTCGCAGGTATTCTTGATTTTTTTATAGACTTGGGCGTTCTAGTCACACTGTATCGTAGTATATTGAATGTCTTATTTATTTTCTACCAATTTACCTGTCTCCCCGAAAGTGTCGCAAGATTTTTCTTGGAAAGTAGTCGTAGGTAAAGCAAATTGCTCTGCCTGTAACAAGTGCCCATGTTGTAAAATTCATCCACATACCCAGCATTTTTTTACGGATCAATAGTACTACAACTCCTTCTTTTATTTCGCGTCCCTTCAAAACGAATTAATATGCCCGCTTGTAAGCAATACAAAGAACTTTTATGTACTTCACAGATTCGCATGACCACGGGATATCCAATTTAACTTTCGAGAACATCTATAAAAGTGTCAAAAGTGAAACCCGTGTGAGGAAAACCGATCAGTGTTTGCTTATGAAATAATACTACACCAGGTCAAAAAAAAAAAAAACATGAGTTCGGGACAAGAAGAACTTCCTTTTTAGCCGGCTCCAAACAACTGACCAGCTGGGACTCAACTGTTGAATATTAGATGGTCTGATGGGTAGTCTGTGTCAACCTTTGGCCAATAGAAATCATCTTTTTCTACCGCGCTGACACACGTTATGACGCCTGCGTACCTCTCGTACCGCCGATAGCAACGTGCCTATGAAGCGTGGTGGTAAAGTGCGCTTTCCGTAAAGTCTTTATCCGGGAGTGATTATCACAAACACAACAATGGATTCAATTGTTTTATTATTTTAACAGCAGAGACTGTTTACGCTCTTGGTTGCGCCGTGAATGAACACAAAAAATCCGAAGAAAATGCCGAGCGCACGTGAGTGTGCCTCTCGTGAAAGCGCGCGGCCGCGCGTATACCCACGCTGGGGATCGCCCAGGAATCCGGAGCAAGGAAGGTTAATACCCCTGCTCCATAAAAAGGTAAACTAGGGACGTAGGTATTTTAATGACGAAGGTGCATATATTCAAAACCAATAATTGTTTAAAAAATTGTATGTAGAGGTCAGAACAAGAGTGTTAACTTTGTGAACAGCAATAGAATTAACGGTTACAGGGCAAGCGCCTAGTCTCACATACGTTTCCGGGATTGCGCGTAGGCTTGCGCAACATAAGGGGCTCACAAAAGAAAAGAAAAACAAAAATCCAGCGCACGTCGCAGAGAGCGTTTGAGCAAACAGCGTCGCCGATAAAACCACTGTCGTCTGCTCCTGAACTCACTCGATCCGCGTTGCAACGGGACACCTCTGTGGTGATAAAACTGACAACCACGGCGGGGGCGGCGCTAGAACTGTCTCCGCATCTTTTTGGGGCTTGCAAAGAAAATCCCGACGCTAGAAAAAGCGGCTTATAGAGAAGGGCGCCGCACTGCCAGGAGAGAATGCAATTGTCCAGAAAAACAAGCAACAGAAAAAGCAATGCAGGTCTTCAAGGACGAGGGAGCGCTCGACGAAGAGCGTGGTGGTGGACGATGAAGTATAGTAATACCTTGTTAGCTCGAACAAGGATAGCTCGAAATATCGGTTAGGTCGAAACTTTTCCTTGACGTGCATTTACCTCCCATAGGCGCCATGTATTTGGCCTCCATTTATCTCGAAACGTTTTTTTCTGGTGACCGCGGATATCTCGAAATGTTGGCGGGGAGCACACAAAGGAAACTCAGCTACCGTCAGCTGATAAGATATCCGTTCGAACGCTTAGCTCCTATTACGCGCCGCACGCGGACGTGAACATGACCACTTCCTATGGCATCTTCATTGTGAAAGCGTCGGTTTCCGACGGCTGAACGGACACGCCGATATTGGGGGCCCCGCAATATAGCTAAATCGCTGACTCTACTCTGATGCAGCCTCAAAGAAAAAATTTCTCTTCATATATTAAAGGCGTTAAATGAACGTCCACTGTGACGCCAACAACGCCAATAACCGAATAATTATACATTCCTTAGTAATTTGAGCGACTTGCACCAGAAAGATGAGATTAAATGCAAGTGAAATATCCCTTTTTGCGTAGGCAAAATTTTTTGCCTCAAAGGGTAGGTGGGTGGAAAGTGTCAGCCCCAAGTGCTTATTATATATAATAGTCCAGCTGCCGGTAAGCGGCTCCATTGACCTGGGACTGGCACCGGAACCAGGGTACCGTACACATACTTCAGTAGCGGAAGGTCCTGATATGAAGAGATACAAATTAACCTTCAGAACCCAGCATCACAGCTGAGTGAAAGTTACGTCGTCGCATGGCCGCGAACCACAAAGGCGAGATTTACACCAGAACATAAAGTGCATGTAATATTCTGTTGATTAGATGCATCCGGAATAATGATGCTTAGATGGCAAAGTCTTCCGAATCACGCGCACACAAAAAGAGGCTTGTTTTGGAATGCGGAATTAGACGGCACCTCATAGAGGGATAAGTATTTCTTTCTCATTTGCTTTTTTTCTCTTTTCTCTGCTATGGCTGAGCGCCTCTTCCAATGGGTGCCTGAGGCGAAAATGTAGGATTAATTAACATGAGAAAGGAGTAACATTAAGACCTTCGATGTGCCAAGCATGTGCATACTCACTGTATACGTAAGTCTGTCTGGCTAGCCGTCGGCGTCGTTAGCGGGCAGCACGAAACGTTAGCCTAACCTCACGCCAGGACATACGCCCGTTGAAATCGCAAGAACAGAGTACATTCACCGGAAGCATAATTCGCTACCCGCCCTATCGTTACTTTTGTGATTAACCATTATCCGCAGCTTCCTGACGTCCCCAGCTGGACGGACGCCTCTCCAAGAAGTTTTTACCCGTTCTTTAGAATCACGTTTCGTATAGATTACAAATATGTTGATGTTTTTTTTTAAGGCCAGTAGTACTGTGAACACAAGGAGGCGTTCTAAAAACAACGTCGTTCGCATTATTACTACGAAATACAACCCATCCTTGTTTAGATAAGCGGTTACTCAGTCGTCACCTGCGAGTTTTCCTCTCCTCGTTCCATTGACTGTCTTTTTCACGTGTTACCTTTAGAACCTAGCGAATCAAGCGTGCGTAAGTTACACTTGTATTCAGGGCTATGTAAAGGACAGCCGTTGCACAAGAGGGGCGTCTCAAAGGAAGTCGGCCCAGCGTGTTTATTCCGAGCGTATCCCAGAACTCCAGCACCACGAATGATGATGAGGATTGGTATGAGAAAGAGGTGATATCCAAAAAATAATGCTTGGACTAGCGAAGCGGCACTTCTTAGTGTCGAGCTGAGGCTCCGCATTGAATAGACAGGTTAGAACTCCATCCAGTTTCTTCAGGTGCTCAGAGAAACTTGAAGAAAATATGACGATGCCACCGAAGGGACAGAGGCATGTTTTCCACTTGAGACCGCGGAGGACAGTATCAATCATTCGTTAAAATGTTGCAGGGGTGTTCCAAAGCCCAAATGGCAGGACGACAAATTCATACGCCCATTGGTGGTAACAAGCTCGGTGGTCTCTTTATCGCCCTCGTGCAAGCCAGCACCCCGAGCACAGATCAAAACGTGAGAACTATTCAGCGAATTGTATACAATCAAGGACGTGATGAATCCGTGGGATCGGCTAAACGCCTTTCGAGTAATTGTGTTGAATTCGCAATTATTGACGCGAAATCGCTCCGATCCGTCCTCTTTCTGCAGTAGCAGAACTGGGGTGACCAGAAGCTCGTTGATGGCAGAATTATGTTCCGCGGAAGCATTTTGGTAGCGTCACTCCTAACGTTCCTTTCTGGTGAGGATGCATGTTAACGACGGCGGGGAATAATGCGATACTCGCCGGTTTCGCTATGATGCTTTGCCACCGACGTCTGACCTAGTGCAATACAATCAGGGGCGCATTTAAGTTTTTTTCTGAAAAAGTTGTCAGCTTCTATTAGTGATGATGGTGAGGAAGAAGAGGCGGAGGAGTAGCCTTGTTTATTCACCTACATTTCGGAAAATCAAAACTTCAATAAATATAAAAGAACCATCTCCTAGACCTTTTGTACGACCTTAGGGGTCATCTTCTTTGGAGTATAAATAAAAAAATTAAGTGAGGGGTCAGGACATCCGGACATCCCCCCCCCCCCCCCCCTCTCTGTATCCGCCAATGGGTACAATTAAATGAAGTAAAGTCTTGTGTTGGTTAAGAAGCCCCAGTCTCAGTCTCAGCCGGGGAGAGGTCAGAACTCCTGTGGCGGTTAGAGCAGAGTCAGGAGAGTCAGAATGAAGATGAGTGCGAGATGGCACCACACAGAGAGTGAAAATACAGCTAACTTTAGAGTCAACCGGAGGAGCAATTGTGGTGCGCCAAACTAGGATCACTGGCTTACAATTGTTGTTAAGCGCGAGAAGAGCAGCTGTTCCTTGTGAAAAACGCGCTAGACCCGCAGCGATCCCCAGACTTTTAGGAAGAGAGTGAGGACAGGTAATGATGAGAACGTCACCATCGCAAAACTGAGTGGAACTAACGGATATGACTTTCTCGCAGGCAGGACCGAGGACCTTATCCCCTCTGGCTGCTAACCACTGATGCGGTTCTCCAGGAACACTTGAATCATCTGCATTCGTCCGTTTCATGTCTGTGAAGTGACAGGAGATAATAGCGGGTGCCCTTTCTTAAAATGAGCCGATGAATGCAATGCGGTAGTAGGGCGCACTGCATGTGGTGCCGAATTCCATCAATGAAAACATTCACTGTGCAATATCCTGTAGGTTCGATAGAACCTTGGTTCATTACACAAGTGGGGCCACTGTACGTCGTTTTCAGTTTGTGCAGTTCCAAGCACAAATTTTCATCAATCCCTGAAATACTGGCTCTTCTGTGGACAAGTGCATCGACAATAGCTCCTTCTACATCGACTTTGACAGTGTTCGAGGCTCTGTCTGGAGGAGTTGTCGTTTTCCCCACTAGTGCAGTTTTCCCCCTAAAAACCACAGTAGGTAGTTTTCCTGCTGGCTGTTAGTTGCGCTGATGGCAGGGCGGAGGGCCGACAAGGAACGACGGCACGGAGAGGGTGACCGGTGTCGTGCAGGATGGTCACTGGGAGGGGGGTCGAGTGGTACTGTAGGCGACGATGGGCGGCGCGGCGGTATAGCACGTTCGGGATGCCATATCTGTAGGGAAAGCTGGTGTAGTCGCCATCTTACGGAGGGCAACCTCTTCTACTTGCTGACGCCGACGGCAGAAGCCGCCGACGTGGCCCACAATTCCATAGTAAAAACACAAGGTGCGATCGCAATAAAATTTGGCTGTCGGGATGCATGGCGGTGTAATAAGCCGAGAAAGTAGGGGCTGCTTCAATCGTCACATGCGCCTACGCCGATGGTGGTTCAACCTGCAAGGGTGGTGCCGCCGCAATCGCAGAGTAGTACTGCACACAGATGGCTGCAAGAGGAGGAGTCGTGAGTGAATATACCCTTACGAATGTTAGCTCCTCTCTGACAATATCTTCAAACTCAGGCGCTTTATTGTTACAATGGTCACGTGGAAGCAAGGCGCGTCATGGTGCTGGAGATCTTCGCGTACGATCGTACGTATGAGACTGCGCAGGTCCGAGTCCCCATGATGGTGAGTGGTCCAAGCATTTATGAACTTCAGTTGGTACAGCCGTTCACAAGTTGTGCGTACGTCTCTAACTCTGGCGGATTTCGCATACAAAGGGCGTTAAATGCAAATGTCGCTATCCCCCTCAAGCTATGGCGCAGGTTGTCAGCCTGTTTTTTTTTTTCATCCACACGACGGCGGAGAGCGACGTCCTCAATGTATGAGGCGAATCTCTCATCAGGCTGTTGGGTGTGAGACCCAACCTTTCGTTTGGCCACGTCTCAGTGGACGAATAGGCTGCCGAAAATTTTCCGGATGTCTTGGGTAAAGCTGGCCCATTCTGGGGTAGTGTGTATGTGGTTAAGAAACCACGTCTTTCCTACCTCGTGCAGCGAGAAGACGACGTTTTGGAGCTTGTGGGCCCCCATCCATCGGTTAAAGCGACAGACCCGTGCATCATTAACCAGTCCGGCGCTATCCGGAATTGCTACACCAGATGAGGGCGAAGGTGATATGAAGAGATATGAAAAAAAGGCTGGGATACACATGACTGCTCCAACACAGAGATACACACAAAAAGAACGCATTTGTCTGAAAGAAATTTGTCTGACAGTTGAAAGCTCACTGCCAAGTCCAGTGTTCCGGTGGACGGTTAAGGGCGCCTTTGTTGCGCAAAATATCACTTCTGCTGGGAGCCACAGACGAGGCTGACCCCGCAAAGAGATCTTGGTAGACACGGCGAGAAAGTTTCCTGGCACCTGTTCCGCTTTGATTAAAACAAACCGACCCATTTTGTTGTGTAAACACACACTTCTACTAAGAAATCAGCGATTTCATCTCAAATGGAATCAGTCATCTCGACGTCCTACAAGTAACTCCTTGTCATTCATTTCCTAGAAAAACAAAAACGTCTTATCTAAAGCAGTCCACACCGCAAGGCATGCTGATACCTTCTTTCATTTTTGCTCACGAAGAAAGAATTTCTTGTGTTCAATGCCCGCTACGATTCTTCCATTAGCTCCGCTGCAACTCTCATACTTTTTGAGAGCGCTCTTGTTAAGTGCTTTTGTCATGATTTCCGCTTCAAACTACAATGATGCCAACCGCTTAAGTAGTTTTAATGAAGTGCGGTAAATGTATTTTAGAGAGGCAAATCTTTTTAGGCTCACTCAAAGTACACACACAACACAGTTTGGAGAACTTTACGACCATGTAAGCATAATACAAAAGAGACTCATCGGTGTGCACATCACAGCTAAAGCAGGGGCATCGCAATGTCTAAGTAGGTTCCTCATGGCTTACCACGGAATACGAAGCTAGAATTTTTATATCGCAGCAACGCCTCGTCGGCACTACCATTCAAAGTTTCAAAGCGAAATTGCAGCAAGTAGCAAAAAACTCTCAGTTTACTTGTTGTTGCGCTAGTTGGTGCTGCAGCTTTGGTGCAGAAAACCTGCTCGTAAAAGACAGCACTAAGACGGAGGACACAGGATAGCCGCAGACTTATAACTTTTAGTTGAATAAAGTGCGAGTGAAAGGCAGAACTAGGGATAGAAACACGGGACAGGTGCAGTCTCACAACTTTTAAGAAGAAACACTGCGCATACAGGAAAGGAATAAGAGAAAGGAGACAGGACGGGCGCAGACCCAAAACAAGTACAAAAACTGCGCGTGAAAGACAGGACACCGCTTGCATTTGGCTTTTCAGATTGTGTTGCTGCTACACATCTTGTTTTCGACAGCTTTGACTTGCTAATTTGCTTAGACGCTCAGCACGTGCACAAAACATTTGTTTGGATATCTTTCTTAGTTGAATACGCGCGAGCCAGCACGCCAGAAGCATGAAAATTTTGTTTGGGGCAGAAAAAGTAGCAGGCGGAAAATTTGGTTTATTCACTGATTTTATTAGGAACGTATCGTAAGCGAAGTTAAATACATGCCAAAATAGCACAGAGCTATGTATCTGGTGTAATAAATACAAATATCTGCATTCTGTCTCGGTTACACAAACATAAGAGACATCTTCGTACATTTCATCGTATACAGAAAATTGCTGCAGAGGTCACCATATTCATTTGCTGTACACAATACAATTCTACAGAAACGGTATTTCATAAAAACACATGTTTGTGAATAATAAAATGATTATGACGGGGGATGACCAGCTCATTTCGCCACTATTAACAACCGCTCCATATTCTTATTCTCGCAAACTAGCTAGCAAGAAAGACCTTTTATAGCTAGCGAATTTTATGCGTAATTTCGCCGTACGTCACACCTAGTAAACGGAAGAAATACCACCATGGATACCAAAAAACAACACGTAAAAGCGAGACGAATATTGAGAGTGCAAACAAGGCACAAAAAAGGGGAAACAAGCGAGTAGGTCGCAGGACGAGAAGAGGAGGCACACACAGAACACCGCTGGACAAACAATTGAACAATATGAACCAACGAGCCCAGCATTTCACTCTCTTGACGGTACAAAAAATGTGTCGTTGCACAGGTTGAAAAGCGGAGTGCAGCTCGGCCGTCGCGCAGGTAACTCGAACTTCTCGTAACACGGAATGCAAGTGATCAGCTGCCACGTAAATACTTTTCGGTGCTCCTTTCATGTTAATAAACATTCAAAGGTGGTAATGTCACTATAAGAAACTGATCGTAGGAATGCTCTAAACCCAAACCAGTTCGGCGAAGAAGCATTTAAGCACATTAGGCGAACATAAATTCCAAGCTTTTCTCTGGTGGAAAGAAAATGAAGAGCAACAGCTGACCAAACCGATACCGAAGCGAAATTTCCGTTTGCGTGTCGGCTGGCATGAATCTGCTCATAAGAAACTGTCGACAAGTAACTTCACACGCTTACAACATTACTGACAAATGTGTTGTACCAAACAAAAAAAAATTCACTGTAAAGCAACAGCAGAAGGTTTGTCGGCTCGCCCTGCGACCTTTTTGATAAGGATAGCGCTTGCTTCTTGATAACTTTGACTGAATAAAAAGTGTGCTGACCTTCCGTCCGCTCGGAAGCGGGAAAATTTCGCTCTGCTATTCCTCTCCGAGTTTCCCCACAGCACAGCATCGAAGCACGCGTTGTGTCATTTTCTCAGTTTCTCTTACATTATTAGCACTTTTGCACTCACAGACACCAAAAGTTTCATCTTCAAGGCATACTACAAAACTTCTACACGTGCCCACAGTGAAAGCGGGAGGAGCAGACGGACAGGATGGCAGCAGAAGAGAAAAGAGCGAAAGCGCCGCCCGTCGGTGCAACGAATGAAGCGACTAAATAAATGAATAGGGTGCCAAAAAAGGAAACAGCCAAGAACAGCCAAGAATACCTAAGCGCTCCGGTGACATATTCCCATCCACAATAGGAAAAGTTATAGTCACCAGGACACCTAGACCCAATGGTCTGGAAGAGCACGACGCACTGCCCAAAAGGCGCATGAACTGCCGTACCGTGCTTCTTGTCACCACAACTACCACACTTACAACGAAAAACGTTAAGAACGAATTGTCATGCTAGGCCTAGGACACGATCTTTCCCCTTGCTCCAACGACGTCTCAATGCCGAAGAATTAGAAACTCCGTTGACGAAAAACCACCCCAAGAACATCTAAATATATCAGCGTTAAGGTATTCTGTGGAAACGTCAGACTTAACATAAAACTGTGCTAAAATAGGGGAAACAGCCACCAGCTTGCACACAACCTGGCCATGTCCAAGGGTGTGGGTAGGGGACAATTCAATTAACATATTCCATTTCTTCGAGACATACAAGGGAGCTTAGACCAGCTAGTTACCTCATGATCAGCGCGAGGTGATTGAAAGGCCAAGGAAAGGAGCTGCTGCATCTGGTGCCGTAGACTCAGGCTCCACCTTTGAGCTCCCTGCCATCTCTTTACCCCATTTTCCTTCCAGAATTATTTCTTCCTGAACAAAGATATCTCTCTTTCTCTGTCGCTTCAAAAAAGGCAAAATTGTTCATCCTGATATAGACAACACAGAATAAACATTTAGAAACACTGACACTGATTCCTCCTCGTCAATACTTATCAACACCTCTCATCCGCATTCATTCGGGCTGACATTTTAAGCCATAAAAGCGCAGAGACTCTTTCTCTCTCTTGTGCGAGGCGATATAAAACCCTCGTTGCTAGTTTTCTCTTTTCGATCACTTGTAGTACTGCTGAAGCATAGATTGGAAATGGAGCAACTGAGTATGAAAACGCTCTGTGGGAGTCGAAAGCATTACTACCGCGCCTTGCATCTTAGGATCCCAACGGAGATATCTCCGAAACGTTTTTTTGAAGTTGATTCTTTTGTTTTTGGCCGATGTTTTCTATACTTAATTCGCCATTTTTCAGCTGTAACATTCATTGCTCACGAGCGAGTTCGCAGAACACGCGCCTATTGACGCAGACGCGCTAGCGGGTCTCGTTGGCGTGCTGTTTTCATAGGCACCGACTGAGTGCGGGCAGTGGGCACAGTCCCAAGTCAGCAGACCCTTGGCCTGGTGCGAACACGCTGTTTGCGAAACAGGTGTGCGCCAGGCAAGCTCCAAAGAGGATGGTAAAGCGCATCACGTTCGAGCTCTGCGCTGACGCGGAGGGCGTTCACGCACTGCGTACGCCTCGGTTAGTGATTGCTATGATTACAAGCCGTCCTTGTAGGCTTATCTGACGCGCTTTACAGCCGACAACATGGCAGAAACGTGGTATGCCATTTATGAGATCTCGAGAATGTCCATCCAATGATAACGTGGGATTCCAAACATGTTTCACACAACCGAAACCTAAACATATTTGAATGCGAATCTTGTACCCTCCAATCACGTAGCGCGTTTTACAGAGGTCCCTGCTGTTTGTTGGTGCGGCCACCACAAACCGCGCATGCTATTTTTTCTTCTTTCACGCTTATTAACATAATTCTGCCTTATCGTCCGGATAAACGGTGAAAATTGTGCTTATTTGAGCCAGTCTATGCAGTGAAAGCATAAACGGGAGCTTGACAAATTCATTTCAGCGCTAGTTTATGAAGAAATACTGCGAAACTGCGCGTGGAAAACAGGACTAACACAAAGAGGACTCGACAGGCTCAGGCTCACAACTTTTAGTAGAAAACTGTAGAAAACTGCGCTTTTAAAATAGGACTTGGAAAAGGAGACAGGATTGGCGCATTCCTTTAGTTGCGAGTTTGCGCCCGTCCTGCCTCCTTTGCCCCAGTCCTGTCTTGTATGCGCAGTTTTTATAATTAAAAGAAGAAGAAAACCCTTGCTCACTTTCTCATCCTGAACATGGTCATGCTGCTCTTTGCACACAGACCTTCAGGGCGCAGACTTACACATCTTAAAAAGACATACTGCGGTAAAAGGCAGGATAAAGACGAAGAAGAATGGACGGGCGCAGACTCCCAACAAGTAGAAAAACTGCCTACAAAATACAGCACTATAGAAACGATACTGACGAGCGCAGACTAACAATTTGTAAGTAGAAAAACTGGGCTTAAAAGATATTACTTGGACAAAGGACACAGAGCGGGAAGGCGCGTAGTTGTATGTGCCCGTCCTCCCTGGTTTGTTCCGTGCCTGTCTTTCATGCACAGTTTTTCAACCGAATAGTATTGAAAAATGGCCGCTAGCTCTTTCATTCTGATTACGGTTGTGCTGCTCTTTGTGCACCCACCTAAGGGCGCAGACATACAATTACGAAATACTGTGCGTAAAAGACAGGACCAGGTCATAAAAGACACGACGTGTGGAAACTCACAAATATAAAAACTACGCGTAAAAGAAAGGACCAGGACAAAAGAGATTGGACGGACGCAGACTCACAAATTTTACAAAAACTGCGCGTAAAACATGGAACGCGGACGAAGGGGACAGGACGGGCGCAGGCGCTTAGTTGTGACTCCGCGCCCATCCTGCCTCCTTCGTCCGTAGTTTTTCTCAATAAAAAAGTAAAAAATAGTTGCTGGCTCTGTCATCCTGAACGCGGTCGGGCACACCGACACACCGACCTTCACACCGACCTTCACACCGACCTCCAAACCGACGCTTTCGATAGCTGAGGTGTCCCGTGAGATATCAGAATTCCTACTTGGGACCGTATCAGGGTGCCGCACTATGAAGATTCGATAATCAGAATTATCTGCGATGTTTTCGAGAAAGCTGTGTAGCTTTCCTTTGTGGACGTGCGGCTGTAATTAGGTGGATGTCAGCTTTTCCTTCAAAAATACTCACGAATCAATACACTTTTTTCGGGTGGCCTATAGATACCCGAACTAAGATTATGGGGCAACTGAACTCTTAATTTTGCCCACCCCCATCATGAGACAAAAATGCATTTCTCTTCCCTTACAGCCATGAGCTTTTTTAAAGAGCATTTGCTCCCTTCTCCCGCTTCACATCACTTCAATTTCTCATGTGTACTATTTACCCTCCGCCCTTTTTCTCGATACCAGTTGCGTGGACACATAAAAAGAGTTTGCGACCCACGCAGATGATTGAGCCAGTTCGCTGTTTGCTTATACAAATATTCGCTGTTTTTTTTTCGTTAGGCGAGCGCCTACCACTAATAATCAGGCAAGTTTCTTTGCCATCATTTGAAATGGGAAGCAATGAGTTAGGTTTTGCTAACACTTAAAACTTGGAATACAGCTATCCATGACGATACATTTCCTAATTCTTTTCGCATATCATGAGTAACAAAAGGGCAGACCTGGTAAATCTCACCCTTATTCTATCGTGATCCTTTGCTTTTGAATTTTAACGCACAAAAGCTACACGGGGGCCAGATGGCTCCTGATTAATTTTGTGCATCTGAGGATCTCTAGAGTGCGCTGAAATCTATACACACTTGCATTATTTGCTTCTCGCCTCCATTACAAGAGGGGCCACCACGGCCGCATTGAACCCGCGTACTCCTGCTTAACAGCACGAGCTCTTAGCCAGTGAACGTCCGCCGCGGGTACTCTAACCATTATCTGTAATCCTGGGTGTAGTGTCATTTGTGATTAGGCGAGCACGGGCCGGGAACCACCTTTTAGACTCGAACCAAATAAACTTACACATCTCTTGAACAAGAAGGCCTCAAGAAGGAACGCATTATTTGCGTTCCTTGAATGTATTCCACAATCTTAGCCATTGCCACTTTTTCGCTGCTGTACAACGTGTCGTGCAGCTTTTTCAATGTGCTCGCCTGTAAAAACGTTGCTGTGTTCTTTTTTTGCTTATTTTGGTTGACCGACTGTGTATCCTGCGCATGTTTTCTTGTCTTCTTCTTTTCTTGCTAAAAATTACTGTTGTCACTGATTACTGTATAAACCCCACTTATGTAATGCCCTAGAGGCCCTCAAGGTATATAAATAAATAAATAAATATGTTTATGTTTCCTGTAACACAATGTCACAAGCTAAAAATTGTGAGACGCAGAAAATAACAGGGCGATATAGCGAGTGCGCCGCGGGAAAGGGAAAGAGCAGCGCTAGAGCAGGTGTGAGGAAGGTTATGAGAGATACAGACAATCCACAGGTAGGAAAAATAATTAGCAGTGACGGAGCAGAGTACGCTGCTGCCACACATCTGTACGAGCCTCCTAGGCAAATTAAACTGCTGGCTGTGGCGAATGGGGGGCTCCGGAGGGACGCTAGCGAGTCGGACAAGCTTTCGAGCATGCCGTCCAGCGGTAGGGCCAAGAGGGGCCTGGCACAGCCGTAAGGTTAAATTCCGAGTTCAACCACAAACTGACAGAAGCTCAAAATAGGCTTTCGCCCCGCATTGTCAGCAAGTTTTAAACATCCCTCGTGATATCTTGAAATTGATTCATCGGTTTATTTTCGGTGAAAATCTAGCTCGGAAAGTTTTTGACGCGGACATCTCGTCGTTGCTCTGGGGAGGAAGGGCGCGTTTCTTCATTGTAGGTTTTATTTATTATAAATTATTTAACACAGTTCCCGTAACTGATGCAGTTTACCATTATTACTTGCGTACTAAAAGTAACTGTGCAAGTAATAAACTTTTTTTTGGTGACAAGCGGTGAGGCTACTGACAGCTTACATCTTCCGCAGTTATGCACTTCATGGCCTTACATGTCACCAACCCTGGAGGCTCCTTTACTTAACGTCTATTTCTGAACCAAAACAGCGCACGGCAGATACGATGGAGGCGCATTTACCCGCTGTTTTAAACTCTTGAAAGCAAAATAGGTGTATAAAATTTTGGAGCGGTTACGCAAAAAACGCAAAAAAACGCTAGGAGCAAAGACAGTTTACTCGATCACTGCAACCGATCGGGCCGAGGAGTCGTAAGAGGTTGCGGTAAGGAGCACTGTTGCACGGCTTCATTTTTTTTCTCGCATAAAAATCGTTATTTCCGATGAGAATGTCGTGACCGTCGTTTGCAGCATTGGATGGAACATTGCGGCATTCCGTTTCCAAAGCTCTGGAGGCCGGACAATCCCATAGCAATGAAGAACGTTAATTAAAAGTGGTGATAGGCTCTACCCTACACCAAAACTGACCTATACGCAGAACCACCCTTGTTTACAAGAAGAACGCGTAGAACTGATCAAATTGAGCAGTTTCTCTACAAAAATGCCGGAAAATAAAAAAAAAACGTAAACGTACTTGGGCTCGAACCATGAACGTAAGCTTGGCCAAGGAGGCCTTTTTTTGCTGGACGCAGACGCCGAACAACATGGTGCCTTTAGCAGTCGATCAATAATATTGCAATCAAAACGAAGAAATCTGACTGGGAGATAGCCCTGTGTGTTACAGGAGTGCCCGGCCTGCAGTGACTGAAACGGAATGTCGTTGAAACTCGGCCCCTGTCCTAAATCAGCTTTGAGCAGCTTATTTGCCTCAAGTCTCGCTTTATACAGCACACCAGAAGGATCACTGAAGCACCCATAATGAATTTGTGCTCGAATGTATTTCCGCTTAAAAAGCGCAAACCCCATTGTAGCGGAATATTCACGGCCCGCTCAGAAATTAAACAGCAACTACTGCACCTCACACAGTTGACAACTGAGGTTATGACATGCCAATATAACTCCAGATGGTTCATAGGTTGACTATGACAAAAGCCGGGCCACCTTTACGCCAAGTGCCTCCATCGCTAAGACGTACTGATGCACGCAATAAAAAAAAGAAAACGAGGAAAATAAAGAATTGCTTACTCTTCGTTGACTACGGTCATGCTGTTCTCAGCTCGGCGGACTGTAAAACTTGTCGGGCCACGTTTCCTATAGCAGCTAAGGCCCCAAAGATATCGCAGACGCCCCTTGCGGCATATCAGAGTAGAACCCTTCAAGCAAGTTATCCTTTTTGCAAGGTTCACGAACCTATGCACTTCTTTTTTGTTAGTGCCTATTGATAAATTATCTCAACTTCTAGATCAAATGAAAGCTTTTCTTCTTGCAGCAATTTGGACAGACCGTTAGCGCAGTCTTGTGCCATCAGCGCAAGGGGCATTTTCTAGATGAATTTACTTCCACCCACCGTCTTCACACTCATTTGCTGCATTTTTTGGAATAAAAGACCCAGCTCACTACTTTTTTGCGAGCGATTTAATTGCGGAATACAAGTCGTGAAATGTTCAAGACTGCTCTCGTTTTCCCCGAATTTGCCGGAATAGACCGGTGCTTCGGTCACCATATCCACGCTGAAGATCTGCATGTCACACTACATGGGTTCCTGTGCTTCGGAGAGGTTGCATACATCGTTTCTAAGTGATGGGAAAGTCCATAACAGGTGCTTACTAAGCGAGACCTCTTGACGCAGGGAGCGTACGGAACGAGCAGCAGTCCGCAAACAGCGTGTAACAGTGAGCAAGCCAAGCATTAGTCACTATATGGGGATAAGGCCACCCCAACTCGAAGGCTCCGCAGCAGGATCTCCGCCCAGTGAGCGAGCCTACTGGGGAGCACAGTATTACGTGCACATAAATCTGTGCTCCACAGTAGGCTCACAAGAAGAAAATGCGTGGCGCTACGGAGGTTCTCGATTTCCTCCAGCAATTGTTCTATGCTGGACCTCGTTAGAAGGTGTACTAACTGCGAGAAACCTCGACCCTGGCAAGTGCTATCCGCTGCTATGTGGGCACGAAGCATGTCATGGGTATTCCACAAAATACAAACCCGACGCGAGTATGTGGCATCTTCGCGTGAATACATGCAGCCAGGAGAGAGAGAGAGAGAGAGAATAACTTTAATGAAAACCAGCCATGTTAGCCGAGCCGTCGGGCTTGCTTGCTAAGCTAGATGAGAGAAGAAAAACGAGAAGAAAAAGAAGAGAAAATAATGTGAAAACGAAAAGATGTCATTTGATGCGGCCAAACTTTTCAATCACAAAACTCTGTCCAGTTCTGTGGTCCGAAGAAACTCCAAAATAGCTTTAATTGCACGCGCAGCCTGACTGGGACCCGACTGTGGACCCAAAACAGCCCTTAGCTCAAGTCCCGCACCAAGCTGCCTGCACAAAGATAATATGAGTTTCTGTCTGTGCATGGTGTACTTTGGACACACGCATATAACATGATGTATATCTTCTCGTGAGTCACATCTGGAACAAACAGGTGAAGATGCCTGCTGGATTTTGTACAGGTAATGTCCCGTGTAGACCATATTCAAGCGCAACCTATGCAGAATGGCTTCCTCGCGCTTGCTATGTCCAGGTGGCTTTCTGAAGGTGCACTTGGGATCAATCTTATGAAGAGGTGCGTATTGCTGCCTTGCATCAGTCCAGATAGACCCCTGCGCATTCCATGCGGTTGATGAGGCGAGTATAGCCGCATCCTTTCTCGTGAATGGGATCGGCAGAGCTTCAGTACAGAGACTGTGGGCAGATGAGGCGGCTTTGTAAGCTGCGTCGTTGCCGGCAACTCCGCAGTGGGCAGGAAGCCACTGCAGATCTACGCTGTGTCCCCTTTGTACGGCTTGTAAGTGCAAGAGATTGATTTCCCAAGCCAGCTGTTCTTTTGGAAGCAAGCGACTTCAATCTTTCGAGTGCTGACCTGGAGTCTGTAAATACAGCCCATTCATTGGCCGGCTGTTTTAGAATCTACTGAAAAGCAGCGCGCAGCCCAGCCAGCTCAGTAGCTGTCATCGAGGACTTGTGGCTGAATAGGGCGCAGATGGTAGTGAGCGACGAAGGAAACGAGATCCGACGATGTAGCCGTCACTGAGCCATCAGTGTACACATGAGTGTGGCCTTTGTATTGGTTGTTAATATGCTCCAAGGCAAAGAACTTAAGAGCCGGGGCTGGTATATCCACCTTCCGCTTAAATCCAGGTACCATGGTGACACTTTTCATAGGAGGAAATAGCCAGGGATGGTGAGGAGAAGAGGCTTAATGCTAACACTGGGAGGGCATAGCGTGCTGCACACAAGAGGCCCAGGCGGCAGCAAGAGTATGCACATGTTGCCTTGCCCCAACGCGCAGGCGCGTGCGAAGTTGCTTCATTGCCTGCAAAACAGTGGGCGGAAGCCGTCTGCTCTGTGTCATGGTTCCCATTGTGGAGGTGGACTTCGGGACACCAAGACATATCCCCAGTATTCGGGCCTGCAACCGCTCTAGTATTTTAGAATTCCCTTTGGAAAGAGAAGTCACAGCTGGGAGGCTACAGCAAAGTAAGCCGTCGCAGAGGGCGTCGTATAGCCGTAAAAGAGAACTGACTCTACACACATCAGTGCTGTTGGAAAGCATGCCGAAGATGTGCGCGAATGACGTTAACTTCTCTTTTAGGCTTCGGATGTGAGCCGTCCATGTCAGATGGCGGTCGAAGGTAACACCCAAAAACCTGTGATGGGATACATATGGTATCGGTACGCCTGGGGCCGTTAACTGGTAGTTTGAGACGTCCCGCTTTGTAAAGGCCATGGCCGCGCACTTGACCGGTGATATCGCGAGGCCGCGTGTCGCGAAAAAGTTATCAATTGACCTTACTGCACGCTGAAGTCTCGATTGGAGCACACGCCTGTTGCGGCCCAAGCACCAGATACAGATATCAGCGTACATGGAGATTTCAACCTATTTCGGCAGGCATCTCTCAAGGCCAATCATTGAAATATTAAAAAGAGTCAGGCTCAATACCCCCCCCCCCCTGAGGGACACCAAAGGTCACGTTATGGAGGGATGTCTCAGCATCCGCTCCAGACATGTAGATGGTACTATCAGAGAGGTGATCAGACATCCACTCGTAAATTCGTCCCGCGATGCCTACAGACTTCATTGCTGTGCGGACAGCTTCATGGAGAACGCAGTCGTACGCCGATTTAATTTCAATGAAAACTGCAATGGGTATTTGCCGTTCGATCTTTGCGTGCTTCACATGTGTTGCAAGGGCAATTACGTCGTCAATGCTGCTCCGGCCCTTGCGGAAGCCCGACATCTGCGACGGATAAACACTTCTATCATTCAGATCCTAGTCTAGGCGAAGCAGCACCATCTTCTCCATGAGCTTCCAAATGCAGCTTAGAAGCGCAATGGGCCCACACGAATCAATATCCGTGGGGTCTTTCGCAGGTTTCAGAATTGGCACGATACGAGCTCGCTTCCACCCAGGCTCAAGACGGCCGGTCTCCCAGGAGCGGTTGAATATTGACAAAAGCCACCGCTTTGCATTTCCGCCTAGATGACATAAAACCGCATAGTGTATCCCGTCTGGGCACGGAGAAGAGGCTTTGTTAACTGAGCACAGAGCAGCTTCAAGTTCTGCAATAGAGAACGGCTCGTCCGTGTAGGCTCTGTTCGGTGATGGGTTCGCAGCCCTGGAAATGACCGTTGGTGAAGACCCCGGTGCGGCAGTAATTTTAGTGCAGAAGGCTTCAGCGACATCTAAGTCACTTACTTTCATTCGCAGAGAAATTGAGTTAAAAGGGTGCAACGGAGTTCGCGGTGCACGGAGACCACGCACTAAACTCCATATCGTTGTCAGCGGCTTCCGAGGGTCTAGCTTCGAACAAAAAGACGCCCATTCACGTTTGGCAAGCTTCTTGAGATGTCTCTGAATGATCTTTTTCGTGCGTCTGGCTGCTCGTATATCTTCTACTGCGGAAGTCTCACGTGCGCGTCTTTCTGCCCTTCTAGGAATCGCCCTGAGATTTTCATACTCGACGTCAGCCACTGTATACTTCTTTGGCAGGCTCGCGGTTTTGCTGCAAAACCACCGCGTATTCGCGATGCTGTTAATAGCGTCGTCGTATGACGAGAAGTCCCCAGCACTTGTCTCAACGTCTGTGGGGAAGTAACCCCAGTTGACAAAGTGAACGGCAGATTTACGGCGACCAGAAGGCAAACCGTCGACAATAATGTAAGTTGGTACATGGTCGCTTCCATGAGACTCAATGTCTGCATACCAGCTTGCGGTCGTTGACAATGCTGAGGAAACCATCGTGACGTCCATAGCACTTGACATTCGTCCACGATAAAAAGTTGGTTGCCCAGTGTTAAAACCACATATACTGAAGCGGTCTGCAATGTCCAACAGGCGACGTCCTTTGACCGTCGTTTTCTTACTTCCCTATGACGGATGATGAGCATTGAAGTCCCCCGTGAGCATGTGTGGAGGTGTTTACGACGAATTATGTCCTCCAGGCGCTGAGTGTTCAGCGATGCGTGGGGAGGAATATACGCAGCGATGACAGTAAAGGAAACGCCTGCGTGTCGCACGGTAATAGCTGCTAATTTGTTCAACGCGTTAGGCGGCAGAATGCGTTGCATGAATGGGAGGTCGTTTATCACGCATAGCAGGACTCTCGTCTTTGCCACACCGGTTGATGATCGCAGGACTTCGTACCCGGATAGCCGTATATATGTGGAAAGGCGGGACTCCGAAATGGCAACAATGGGGAACTGGTGTTTTTGCACAAATCTGCAGAGGTCTGGAAGCCGCCGACCAAGTCCACATGCGTTCCATTAAAAAATTGTTGCTTTTTGCAGAATTTGCTGCACAGAGGGGGAACGTATAGTGATGGGTGCCGCTACCGCCATGGTTTCATGCAGCCAGGCTGGTTCAACGCGCCATCCAATGTAAAACAAGAATAGCTACCACTGAGCCAGTAATAATGTCAACCATCATACCACTAGTTTATTTCGATACATGCGCCTGGAGATCATCACACAAGACAGTAGGTTTTTCTAACAGGCTAGGTAGACGACTTACGGTATCGTAACCGCAGCGTTTAACGCTGTGTGATAAGTACACGCCAAGGCAGCGGTTACCAGGCAATCGTGTGCCATGGCGTCTACGAAAGCATGCCGAACACACGGTTCGCCCAGTAAGGAACATGTGTAAGAGCTGGGTCCCGGGGATGACGAAAGACAGAGAATCCGACATTTATCCTTGACAAAGGCTTGTTGTCTGTCACGGAGCTTTTCAGCACGAATAGAAGATACCCTGGATTATACGCAAGCGATAATAGGATCCGAATTGCCTACTTATTGTACCAGCTGCGGATGGGAGCCAGAACTTCGAGACAAATACCATATTCCCACCGTGGTCTCAACTGCAAAGCGCTGGTTTAGTTAACGTGAGAAAATTTGCCAAATATTTGAAGCAGATTCTACGGCGCAGGTCAAAAGACATGCCACCACGTGCCTGTCAGAATGCGTTTTGTTGGATGCACACAAATCTCGCACCAAGAATCCCTAGGCTGATCCAACCCAAACGGAGAACATTGAAAGCGTTTCCGATTTAACGTACCTTGTCATTCATAACTTTAGACGTGACGGGCTGTTAGTTCGTTCGCTGCTAATTATCAATTCTACCTGTGAGCCTTCTATTCCACCGTGGTCTCCGTGGCTTTAAGTGTACGATCACGTAGGTGTTTAACAAAATTTCTTGCTGCTTTGTGGTCCTTGTTCGGCAAAATCTTTGCACAACACTTATTAGCAAGTTAGGAACGCACTCATAAAATCTCACCAGAACTTTGCCAAGCATAGCGTAATAGAAACCAACGTGAGCCTTCACTAACCATCTCGCATTTTTAGTAAAGGCAGTTTTCAGAAAAAAACGGGAGCTTGTAAGCATTGTGGAAGTAAACAAGCGCTGCTATTATCGCTAGCAATTTCATCAAATCTAGAAAGCTGACCTGCCCTCCCTAAAAAAAAAACATTCGCACTAGTAGACAAATTTAATTACATCGAATTAGGTGAGCGTCCGAGTCAATTACACTTTCGGAATAGAAACTCCCAGCATTTTAACTATCCATTTACTTTCAACATTCCGAATCTACGATCCCATGAAAATATGGCAGCATCTCCACTCCATGGATGATGGCGAGGGTGCGGATTACGGGTACTCGAAATGACATCCAAGCTGCGCCCCGGGTGACATCCGATTTGTGCACCGACCGTTATTCGAATTTATTCGCTTTGCCTCCGCTTGCTGCGCTTTCGTATTGAGGGAAGCTCATTGTCTTCGTAGACGTTGAGCAGCGGCGTGACGCTTCTTACGTTCGCTTCCGTTCATGGCGGGAAGAGGGTGTGTGATTTACGCAACCCGCTTATATCCGCCATGCACCGCGGCGCCATCTCGTGTTTACGCGTAGCGCCATCTAGCGTTGTTGGATGTAGTTACAACTTGATCACAACCTGACTAGAGCGGTGTTTTTGCACGTGTTCTGGTTGCTAGGTTGTGTTTGCCTCTTTTCAAGTGTTTTGGATTGTTCTTGTACCCTTTTAGGTAGTTTCCGCACAGATTATAGCTTGATGGTGGTGTACGCACGTATGGACGTGGACGGACATTGGTAGGTACGAATGTACTCCGCACCGTTACAGGCGATGGAGTAAGCCATTTGGCTCTCGGGTACTAACTCACGTTCGTAGCCCAGTGGGTAAGACGACTGACCCTAACTTTGGCTGGTCTACCAGACACCGGCGCGAATCCTCCCGGTGCCTGTGTGATTTTTTGCGACTGTAAATGGTACGCTACAGGACGCGGACGGACATTGTGTGTCCCATGGTGCTCCGCACCTGAAAGATCTGTCAATGGAGTGAAACTTCCTAGACCATGCCTGGGACGCGATATTCGCTCGCAGCGCCGTACAAACCCCTGTTTTTTATAAACTGGGAGATGCCATCTTGGTGTGGACTGAAAAGCCTAGCGAGGGGGGGGGGCGATTTAGCGCAAAATTCAATTTGGACGCACATGAAAGGTAAATTGAGCGAGTGGAAGATATTCAGATGGCCAGTACATGACCTTGTTACTGTTGCGCAACCCGCCACATTATCAAAATGGCAATTGTTTCGTTCTGATTGATGAAGTTTTGCGCGTCCCCTTCTTTTTGCACCACTTGTTCTAAGTACGACGTTGTTTTGGTTTTTTAGTATACACAATCTAGAAAAGAATAAAGAGCACAGTGTTTTTAATTTTTATTGCCTAGTACCAATCATACTAAAAACACAACTTGGATATTTGACCCTTTTAGTCGCATACAAAAGTGTATGGCATACGGCCGCAAGCTAGTAACTAGGTATCCAGCCAGTGCATATCTATACAGTACCTCGTCTGCCGAAGGTCCGCGTAGTCTCAGCTGGTGCAATGGGCAGGACACAGCCGGTAGCTGCTGTAGATCTGGCGAGGTGGTAAATGAGTCAGGTCCCGCCTTCTCGCACACTGCAGCAAAACGCGAGATCTTGAACCTAAACAAGCACGTGTGTATATTTGGGTTAGAATAAATACTATCTTTATTGCTGCTTTCAGGCGCACATACGGTAGTTTTGAGTGAACACTGTCATCTGTATTCGAAATAAACGTTGTCTGATATCGTAGGAATATTTCTTTCTTAAATTGATTTTGGCTGCAAAGACGACTTGTGACAACACCAATGGTAAAGGCAAATTTTTAATCAAAATCAGCTTTAATATTAAGAGACGAGGATACGTTTTTTCAATTGTGCGATCATAATGTTCGGTGGAAACGACCCACCTTTCCTACTAATCGCAAATACATTTCTGCAGAAACAGGCACCCATCCCACACCAGGGTCTCTAAAAAATTATTCATGCATATATACTTTCGCGCACTATGTATACCTCAGGTATTTCTCGGGCCATGATGTAAACTGGTTATAAAAACCTTATTTAAAATCTTATAATAAATTACTAGCACAGGTTAAGCCTGCATTGTTTAATTATTGATCGGCTTACAGCTGTAACTGCGTTCTCATGAATATATAGTCCTTGTATTTAAAGCTGAAACTCGATGCACGGAACTGAAGCGTGCATTATAAATTATAAGTGGCGGAATTATAGTTATGATTGTATTGTAAACATATACTGTAATTGCTTAGTTTGTATAATTATTGCTACAAATTCATTCTGCTATATGCCATAGATTCACGTGAAGATAAAATGGAGAACACACAATTGAAACGCAGTTCAATAGTTTCTGTAGTCACTACTTAGTCAACATAATGCTAACAACATAATATGAACGTATGGACCCACTCTTTGAGCCAACAATGTATGGGAGATGCCTTCCTCCAGCTGTGGACATAGAGAGGCTGATAATAATAAAGATAACAATAATACTCATAATAATTAGAATATTCACAATATTATTAAGAATAACAAGAGCAACAACAACAACGCATGCTACGAAAAGAAACTCAACGCAGGCAATTAAAAGGTAAGAAAAATATGCAGACAAGCTCACACTGTTTTATTGGTTATTGTATATGTTGCTACGAATACATTTTGCTGCATACCGTGCATTCATTTAAGTCATAATGCGAAACACACGATCGAAACCCATTAAATCAATGACGCACGTATAAACAAACGCGTGTAGCTAATGTAGTCATTGGATTAATTACCAGATGCTCTGCGGCGCATTTAATGCGTAATTCAAGAGGCAAAGAAGACAATCAGATTGTAATAAATAAATAGTTTGCGTCTATGTTTACTTAAAAAATAAAGCTTCTGCTGCAATCGAATCCTGCTATGCCGTGCAAGCATAGAAAAGCAAAACGAGCAGCATGCAGATCGTACCTTTCGTCCGCCAGGATCGAAAAGAATCTTATGCTGGCCTGGCGTGAAGAATTGTGACACCACTCAGCACAGCACTATCTGTGATGACAGCGCGAATCTATTCAAGCGTCTCTTTCGATAAAACAAACTTTACGGTGGTAAAAACAGCCTTCCGAACACCGTGGATTGTAGCATACTGGTGGGCACGACAAGAAACGCCCCTTTTCAGCGGTGCGAAGTAGAAAGACGCGGTTTCCGTTTCCCACTCCGGGTGGTGCTCGTATTTTCGCAATCTTGAACTGCAACTTTTAAGTTCACCTGCATATAAAAACACCGTAATTAATAACCTGGTAATAAATATAAAATCCAACCACAACATTTATTTATGCTAATATGTAGTAGAGCCGCCAAACGTTAGGATCGCTGCTGCCACGGGACAGAAAAACGGCGTTGTTGCATCCCCCTGGTTCTGTCGCTCAGCGGCTCAGCTGCCCAAGAGCGGTCAGTTGGCAGTTGTCCATAGCAGCCTGTGACAGTGACAGGCAGCCTGCAGAAAATTGCTGTGCGGGTCGGCGCGCTCCGTAAGGTGGTGCTAAATTTCTTACACAACCTCGCCAGCTTTCGTTCGCTCGCGGTGCGACCGGTGACTGCTCCCGCGCTAATCAATACGTACTGCACCGATCAGTACCTGTAATACCGTCCAGCAGCGGTTCAGTCAATACGCGCTTTTTAGATTTGCAAACTTCAACGTAAGTAAGTAAATCATATTGCCGCCATATCTGCTTTCTCAAGTAGCATTCTTTTTTTCGCACATTTCCGTTCACTGAAACATTCGAAAAACCCTCGACTTGCAATTTCCGTCAAGATGCTTTCTTTTTACGTGAAGCTGGTCTATGCTGTGCAAACGTTCACAGGCAAGGCTTGAAATTGTATAAAGTAGCTCCAACAGGGCCATTCTGTGCGTGAAGGAGCCGTCATTCTTGCTCGAGAACAATTTTAATAGGAAGTGAACACTAATCGAAAGCAACCTCTTCAACGGCTGAGACGCATTTGTTATAACTTTATCCGTGCTTGCAGGAATTCCCTAGGGGATCTTACTTGTGCAAAAAATGACAAATTTGGGTATAAAAGACGCCCTAGGTAAATAATGCCTGCAGTGAGAACAGCAGGCGTTATTGACATTACCTAGAGAAATGTTTTGAGGCTGGGGCCTGGGACAAGAAGCTTTGACCTGAAGCGATGGGACATGGCGAAAATAAACTGCCTTTTCCGTGCGGCTGCCGGGCTTGGTCAGCTGTATGCAAAATATATCGCAGAATTTAGGAGAATTGTCTACTAATACGCATCATTCCTTAGCTGCTTGTCTAGAGTGCAAGTTCTTCGCAGCCAAATTCCTGGTTTTTCTAAATTTTGTCGGAACAATTATTTCAAATCAGGCTAACACAACGATTACGAGTGTTACTTCTGCAAATTCTCAATTTCCTGTAAATAAAGGGTGTTATGCGGTTCCCCATGTCAGCTATCTTTTTCTATTTTACTTATGTCTTGGTTTTCCAAAATTATACCCCACCAATTACAGTATCCTACCGATTAAAGTCGTTAGTTCCGCTTAATATCCATTTTTGTGGAAATGAAAAAAAAATTCGCCGTTCGCCATTTTTCGTATTTTAAATGCAGAGCATTTCAGTAACTCACGATGTCACCCGCGTTGACGTCCGTAGTCGTAGTCCACACCCCTCCCCCTACACTATATAAAAAAATACTATCCGGCGCCTGCTTTCGATCCCTCGACCCTGCGGGCGGAACGCAATGTACATAGTGCTCTACCCACTGCGCCACAAAGCCGACACAGAATGGGAGGCTACGAACACGCCTTATATCCTTGACTCATTCAAACTACGTCAAGAAGCTGCTGATACAACGCATTGACTACCACCAACTCCCCAAACACTAAACGTTAACGCAATACACCCACCCCCTATGCGACGCATTTACTCGAGTCCCCATCGCGGGGAGATGGGCCCGATTTTTATTTTTACAATTGGTTGGTTTTTCAACATTCTGTGCGACCACGTATGTCCAATTAAGCTATTATAGCAATTTCAGATGTTACTTTCGCCAAATCTGAATTTTTACAAAATGAAGGTGATTACGTGGGCCTCCAATATCGCTATTTTGCTACCTTTTTCTCATTTTTGTTCTTTGCAATACTGTATAAACATTAATTTTCATTTACGCTATTAAAATGATTAAAAAGGAAACTACCGTCAAATCTGTTTTTTTTTTGGAAATGCAAGGCTTTACATGGCCCTGGCCATGGCCGTACTCCACAAAGAATGCAACAAGAATTACTACCCTTTAATCAAAGGACAAAAATGACCTGCAAAGCTTGACGTAGACGACGGATTGTACGAAACAAAACACGTTTATCGTAATTTGTGATGGCGCATACTTCCTAGCCAATTAGCTGAATGAACCCCTGAAGGATCCAAGTTTTGTTCTTGCCCATAAGCCTGGACCTTCCTGTGTCCCTCCGGCGTCGTAAGCATCCTACTGTTTGGGTAAGGCCGGGTTCAGACTGTTGCCACAACTGTCATAATAACTTGGAAGAATGACGTCAATTCACGCCTCAGCCAACCGATCTGCGTGACGTGCCGTTTTTTTGTACGTAAATAGATCACGATACAGATTATGCGTCGGTAGTCTGAATATAGCCTTACATACAACCCCAATCCGCTCTACCTATCAGGACTCCGGACAGGTCGCCTTGTGCCGTTTAACGTCCGCGTATAAACCTCGCACCAGCACAATGGTCATACCATCTATCAGTTCGGGCTTGAAACCTATAGCTGCGCTTACATGTCCCCCCCCCCCACCTCCCTCCCACTATTCTTCTCTACAAACCGGCTCAAGCCTAAACCGGCAAACGGTCATGTGCGCCTGCTTAGAAGTTAGAGACGCGGTCGAAAATATTCCCTGAAAGCCCTCTGAAAAAGTGATATACTCACGCCGGTGTTCCAAGCGGGCAAGTTGCTGTTCATCCGGGATGGGTTCGCCTCTATTCGACAACCTGATCTTGAGGCGGTAACGGCGGCACCCGCAGCTTTCTGCTGCTCTTGCGCCCATTCGCGCTTTTTTCCGGCCAACGCTTCAATTCTTGCTCTTCTTCCTCAAAATCAATGGCATGCATCCACCCCATAACGATTTAAATCATGGAAGCACTTAAACTCTATTCTAGCGTAAACAAATATGTGGCTGTCCGTTTTAAATGCAGAGCATTTCTTTCCGGCGTTGTCGGCGTGCCTCGGCGTCCGCAACAGCCGTTTCAGGTGCTCCCTCTCCCCCACTCCTCCTCTCCCGCATCACGCTACCCTCCTCGCTCTCAACAACAGGTCCGCGCCCCTCCCCCTACACTATATAAAAATAATACTTACCGGCGCCTGGTTTCGATCCCACGACCCTGCGGGCGGAACGCAAGGTACATGGTGCTCTACCCACTGCGCCACAAAGCCGACACGGAATGGAAGGCTACGATCGCGCCTTATATCCTTGACTCTTTCAAACTACGTCAAGAAGCTGCTGATACAACGCATTCACTACCTGTGGGCGGAACGCGAGGTACATGGTGCTCTTCCCACTACGCCACAAAACCGATACAGAATGAAAGGCTACGATCGCGCCTTATATCCTTGACTCATTCAAACTACGTCAAGAAGCTGCTGATACAATGCATTCACTACCACCAACTCCGCAAACACTAAACGTTAACGCAATACACCCACCCCCTATGCGACGCACTTACTCGAGTCCCCCTCGCGGGGAGATGGGCCCTTTTTCCTCCCCCTCGTATGCACTTACTGTTTGTGTACGATGTCTGTGTAACACACTAAGCCACACATCAACCACTCGATTAATTACAACAGCCCACTAACCGCATTTACTCATGTAATTTTGACAAAAAAAATCTCCCACCAGCACAACCGGCATTTCGTCAGTAGCGGCAAGTGGCCTATCTGTGTGTGCGTGACCCCCCCCCCCCCCCTTTATTCTACCCGCTACCCCGGCAGGCATAAATCGGTAACCGGTGATGGCGTATACTTAGGCGTGAATGACACTTGCGAAAAGGTAGCTCGAAAGGCCTTCCAAGCTGAAAAGGAAATATGGGCAGCCTTTAGGCAGCCGTTACCTGGGCTTCGCGGGAGCGGCGTCTGTTTATGTCTGTGTAACTGAGTGAACGAACGCAGGAGCGACGGAAGAAAGAAAACGGAGTGGAGCGTCTAGCGAAGGGTGAGGTGAAATACGACACGTGCGGATATGGCGCCATCTCTGTCACTGCCTTTCCCTCGCACGTCTCATGCGTCGCCACCAAGTAGCGCCCTCCCCCTGAATCTTTTCCCCAGACGGTGTTGCATTCTCCGCAATCCAAACAACGTGACGTTTGCGGGGGAAGTTCAAACACGATATGCAGCAACGTGCTCGCTGCTCCCTTGTGTGGGGCTAATCCGAACCACCTGACGTTTGAGCGGGCTGTTCAAACACCAGTTGCAACATGCCGGCCGGCGGCGGCGGCGCACTGCGAGGTAGCAGCAGAGTAGCGCACGCCGCCGTGCGTTCGCTGATCACGCGAACACTTCCTGAGACGCAGGAGAAATGCGCCGTGACAGAGATGACTGCAGTTGCGCACCGCACAAATTTCGTATCAGGGAGTGTAGTAGTCGTCAGTGCATTTTTTACGCCCATTCGTGCTTCTGTTTATTTCTCTCAATCATTTGATAACAGCACTACCACTATTAGCTGCCGACTGCGCAACTTGCCAAAGTGGTATTGGTGGAGGCGAGCAAGAAACTAGTTGTGAAAGAGGTGAGAGGTGTCAGCGGTGGTGAGGAGGAGTCCCGGAGTGGCACCGAGTAGATCGATGACACCGGGATGAAAACTGGGGTGGTTCGACATATAGTTCTTTTCAGTAATAAAGCCAAGCCAATAGTAGTTGGACGTACAGATTCACCTTTTTGACGTACATATTCCTTTTCATGCGTTCGCATTCAGGGACATTATCTAAAGCTGAAATCTCATTCAATGGCACCAAACTGTCGCGTGTCTGTAAGGACGGAGCGGATCCTTTTTATCATTTGTGATGCAGTCAGCTACCTACAGTGTTAGTACACCCCAGGGTAGCAGAACAATATTTTCTACGCGATATTGTTACTGGGCTCCGTGAACAGTTTTTTGTCGCTACTGGGCGTATCAAGCTGCCAGGCCTCTCAGCGCATGTTCGGGGTTCTCTGTGGAAATGATGTAACCATGCCAACTGGAAACGGCGGCGGAAAAGGGAATAGCGCCGGTATGCAGCTAAAATCAGGCCGAGTGATATCTAAACTCTGGCAACGAGACGTGTTTGGGAGCTCGCCAAAAATGATAGCACGGCGCAGCAAAACAACAGGGAATATGTGATAACAGGGCGGGCTGACTGGGGAGTGAGGTTTTATCATTCGCTTGGGGCTCGCAGCAATCAGTTATTGTGTCGTGGCCCCGGCGTGGCTGTCCCTATCCGCACGCCTAGCGCGGATAACTTTGAAAACTGTCCGCATGCCTGGCGCGAATCACTTAAAATTGTACGCACACCTAGCACTCCTAGAGCTGTCTTGCAGCGCCCGAGTGAACGAGTGGCCAGCTGCCCAGTTTCTTTTTCTTTTTTTTTCTTTGCCTTGCGCTGTGGGTTGCAGTCTTGAAGACTATGACCTGCTGTGAATAGTCGGCGAAGCGTGGTCGAAGTTGCCTGTCGCGAGCGTGTTCTAGGTGACCTAGGTTTGAACTTTTCTTTTCTTAGTGCCGTGTGCCGAAGGAGCTTGGGGAGGGGCGAAGGGGGCGCAGTGCTGCTATTATTCTTCGTACTTGCAGCTGTGTTCTGCAGTTAAATTTACCATCAACTTGTGGATTCGAATGACGACGCGAAACTTTGGACGGCGTGTTTTAACCGTTTGGAGCATATTTAGTATCAATTTGGAACCCAGCACGTGCAGCTGCTTTATCCACTCACAAAACCACTCAGTTATCATATATAGAAGCGTACGCACATGCGACAAAAGTATGTTGTACCTTATTGCGCTGATGAACCAAAAATAGTTTTTGGTTAAGCGTCTTTAATTACTTCTATTTGTCTCATATGAAAATGTCGTTGCTGAGTGTAAACGGCGCAAGTGTTTTGTTTACTCTCAGCAATTACTCTCAAAGCTCATTCATAGCAATTACTCTTTTGGTTTGACACTGTTGATTGTGTGCTTTTTCTAACGGAAGTGGATATTGTGCCGGATACCGGCATTTTGTTCTCACGTGAATTATGACGGCACATTGATGGCGCTGCCGTCACAACTGGCTTACAACTGGCAGTGTGCCGGCAAAACTACTGTAGCAGAAAAGGCTGGCTGCAGGCATTATTCGACAGTTGGGAGTTATGCAAGAAACCGGAATTTTCTGGTGCTGTTAATTATGCAAGCAGCTGGACTTTTAGGGGCGAAGCTCCTCTTGCTCAAGCCCTGTCCCGTCCCTCATTGTTGCTGTATACGCCACGGCACATTAAAGATGATTGTGGCAGGATCCCCATAGGGATTGGCCAACCAAAGATTGGCCGAAGAGGACAAAACGTTCAACGCGTTCGTTGCTAAGGTTGTCGTTCGTCGCCTGCTAGCTGAAGACACGTACCGGGGGCACGCGACACAAGACGCTCTGCAGAAGGCGACGGCCAAGGTGGCTAAAATGTGACACACCGAATTCGCCAACTTACCCATGGAGGTTCTCATCGTCCAAAACAACCCCTACATAACCATCACCAACTTCGACGTCGTCGACGGGCTTGTCAACGAAGCGGTAGAAAGCTTGACGTGCCGAGTCTTGATATGATGTGCGGGCAAATGTTTCACGGTTTTACCGATAAGCATTTTTGCTTCGCCCCTCTCATCATCATTTAATTCATGGAGATGGCGGACTTTTTTTGTGGAAAGCGAGCGCACTGCCTTACGATACATGGGCGGCAGCAAATAACGGTCTGGTGAATACCTCTACGGACTAAAGTACCGACTACGCAATATTTGATTAATTATGCGCGACAGTTTTTGCGCCTGTTATCTATGCCGGCCACTGATCACGCCGAAGGGCTGCCAATCGGGCTAGTTGGTACTTGTTCATGATGGAAAGACCGGACAAAGATGGAAAAAAAGTGGAATGGGGGACAGCTAGCTAGGACACGCGCTGAGACAGAGCGCGCGTTCTGTCCCCCTTCTTTCTCTAAAGGCCTCTAGTCCGTCATTTTCACGCCTACACAGCCAACAGAGCGGTGGGTCAATCGTCGGTAAGGGTGCTGGCATTGCAATTAAGTGTGTGCTGGACGTGCACAATTATTCGCGCATTAGACAGTAGGGATTGCACTAGCGCAATAAAGTACGGAATCTTAACAAGAACCAGGCATGGGCGGCCATTCAGTCCCGGGATTTGTGTGTTCTGCAGAACAAGATTTCCTGAAGTAATTTAAGAATATTTGGAACGAGATCCGAAGCGGTTTAGTGGTTTCGTGCTGGCAATTTCCTGTCACAGGAGCTCGCGGCAGTTCTGCCATAAGGGCCCCGAAATGTCTCCATGCACTTCACTAGTCCGCGTAGGCTCCCTACTTCCGATGAGGAGGCCTCGACAAAGTGGTCGACCGACGAACCCAGCCCTTTCTTCCTGTTAGCAAGGGCAGTGGCATCAAGTGGAGTCGTAGCTCAAGGTCGCGCGCATGCAGCTAGGAGATGCGGAGCGCACGCCTGTCGTAGCCGGTAGTAGTATGACTAGATAAACTGAAGCAAAATCTCACTCCCTAGGTAAGTTAGCTAGTGACACTAGACGGTATTGATTGATTGTGGGGTTTAACGCGCCGACGCAACGCAGGCGATGAGGCGTGCCGTAGTGGAGGGCTCCGGATTAATTTTGACCACCTGGGGGTCTTTAACGTGCGCCGAAATTTCGTACACACGTGCGTTTTTGCTTTTCGCCTCCATCAGAAAAGCGGCCGCGACACTAGACGGTAGCGACGGTAACACAGAACAGGGCCGATAATGCCAGTATAGGGAGAGCCGGCTACAGAAGAAAAAAAAAGAAAACGGAACTGCAGATTTGACGTCATAGAAATAGCCTGCCCATCGGAAGACACTGCCGGCACAAAAACAGTCGCGGAAAAATTCCGGCTGCCGGCAAAATATCCAGGCATAATCCTTGCCGCGGCCTGCGTACGAGCGCCAGACGCGACCCGGTTGCTCCGAGGTGATGACCGAACTTTTCAGTACGAAGGAGACCGCTGCGGGTGCATAAGGTAGATTCAAGAATTCAAATTTTTGCGTTTAAAGCGCCGAAACTACACGTGGGCTAGGAGGCGTGCAGTAGTGGGGGGATCAGGATTAATCCCGATTAAGATTAAGTATATGAGAAACAGGCGTTTTCGCTTTTTGCCTCCATCAGAGGAAGTCAGTACTGTTGCGGAACACAGAGGCAGTGCGGAGAATCTGAAGCACTGCGCTGGCCATTTCGCATACTTCGCCCGTTTACAAACCCACTGCCCTATGAAAAACAGTTCGAACAGCTAGCCATATAACTATTGATGTGACCTATATTTTACCTAGCACACGCATAGGCGAACAATGAGGCGCTCGAGACGCGCACACCACTTCGAAAACTTCGACCACTCCACCTCGTATCGCTGACTTCACCGCCAGATTGGGGCCCAATTCAGCGGAAAAAAAAAAGAACTGAGAGCATCCAAGCAGCGCTGCAATGGGGCTCGAGAAGTGCGGACAATTAGAAAAGCAATCTGCGCGAGGCGTGCCGACAATTTAAAAAGTAATCCGCTCAAGGTGTGCAGAATATTTCAAACGTTATCCGCGCGAGGTGTGCGGACAATTCTAAAAGTTATTCGCGTGAGGCGTGCGGATAGGGAGATCCCCCCCGCCGTATAAAATTTTTTTCTGCTTGTATTGTCAGCACAGCAGAGCTAGAGCTCTTCGATGGCGCACATGGCGAACGCAGAAACTCGGCACCAAAACTTTTCCCTGACGAAGTAACGCTCCGCTCCTTCACTTTGCGTCCTGAACGTAGATGTTCTATGACACTTTTGTGGGGCGCAGCCTCCACTTCTGAGGGCGTCCATGAAGTGAAACCAGTGTTTGCTAACCCAGTGCTCCATAACCTAATTCACTTAATGCTAATCGAAACGCTCGACACTACATCACGTGTCATTTTTGCGTTGGCACGATAATAAAAATTTATCTTGTATTTATCAGCGGTTCGGCGTGAAGTGAATGTAAATAATTTGAAAATATTAACTATTTGATCAATTATTTTATAGATTATTTTATTATTAGCCAACATTCGCTAATTAGGTGATCAATTATTTGCGAATAACACTAGCAATTTGGCAACTGTCCGAAAATTTATAATTCATTTGGCAGGTTATCTGATAATACTAAAAATATTTTATATTCCTTCATTTTGTTTTCCGAAAACATTCTTCAACTCTGAAATAGAAATTCCTCGGAACTAAACACTCACCAGCTTTGCTCTCGTCCCAAATCCGTGTGAAACCGTTTTTGTATCATTGTTTACCTCACATGTTAATCTTTTGGTCGTAATCAACTCTAAATTGTTTGTATGTTAATCTTGTCTCTACAATCAACTTGAAGCTATTTATGTGTTTCTGTTAGTGTCTGTAACTGGCAGCCTTCGCGCTCCATTAGTTTTGTAGCAACAGGCACTGCACTTGTTTAATTGTTTCTGGTTGTTACGTTGTATCATTGATACCAAGATCTCTTGATAATAAATTTATCCTTTCAACCGTTAAACAACTTGTTTACTACACCATGTTACCATCTCTTTATTCGAATTATTTTTTTTTTTGTTTTTCATGCGATTTACTTAGACTGACTTCTTTTCGGCTACAACGCGCAAGCGTCATTTTATTAGCTTTTTTTTCTTCGTTTTGCGGCGCGAACTACGTAATCAAGGAAACTGGCACATGCGAAAGCTTCCCTTTAGTGAGTGTTCTGTGCGGATGGTGCGCACATTATATTCGAGCGCCATTGCGTGTAGGTGTCACACGGTCCGCACTTATGCTCCAACTTTTAGATTTACAATTTTTTATTTGTGAATTTTGCGAAGTGGGCACACTTGCCTAAAGAGCTCCACGTTCCCGACCAATTCTCCAAGTGTGTACGTGCCACGAAGAAAGAAACTACAACCATGGAACTACTTTTGTTCTACGCCGGCAACGTCTGGAGATAGCACACTTGGAATATAACTGGGCTGCTACTCGGTCGAACCGAGGTATAGTCCGATCGGATCACACGTCTTTTTAGAGACGGTGTTCTTTGTTGGACTGCTCAAAGCTGTAAAGTATGCTCCTTCCATCTGACTGTCTGTCTGTAAGTCGGTAGGTATGTACATCGGCCTGTCTGTTGGTTTAATAAAATTGATTTATTATCAAACAAGCAAGGGATGGTTGACACACAGTGACAACAAGAGACAGGGAAACAAGTGCAGCGCCCGTTTAAACAAAACTAACACAGCCCTAAGGCTAGCAGTTACAGAGGCTTACAGAAACACACAAACAATTTAAAGTTTTAAGAAAGAAATATTAACACAGAAAGTATTTACAGTTGGTTGCAACGGAAATATCAACATGCAACGGAAGCAAGTGTACAGCAGTGTACGCTAGAAGAATGCATCATTTTGCGGCACAAGGGTATTGTTCATGTCACAATGAATACAGTGGCACAATGACAACCAATTCTAACAACCAATTACCCATTTTAAAACAAATATCCGTAATACCACAAATCTGAAAAACTCACCTAAATAATAACCCGTTTTTTCGACACCCCTACAAATCGGTAGACCGAGGTCGCACAAACATTTCCTTACCCAAGAGGGCAAACTCACCGTCTAGAAAGGTGGCGAGGTTTGTGTTTTAGAAATCCGAAACAATTCCACTGCATACGTCTTCTGTGCCTATATATTTACCCTTGAATCGAAAAGTAGAAGAATCTTGGCACGGAATGATTATATCGGCCTATCTTTTCCCAAGGATAAATATGGAAATCTACTTCATATCTCAACAATTTTGAGCAAAAAAAGTTGATGCATATTTGAGGTAATGTCTCAATGAACAACTGGCACTCGCAGCGTTATTTAAATTGAAAATAAATGTCTGGTGTATATTGGCGATAGCAAATAGTAACAGGCGTTCTAGACAACATTTTGACCGAAAATACAAAAAGAACTTGTAAACCTAGTTGCATTGCTCGAAGTTCAACAGTTACGAAAGATTCCGCTAGGTGTTTCCAACCTTGGAACGCGGGAAAATTGAATTAATTTCAGCAAACATCCTCCGTTTTTATCGTGGTAGAAGAGAAAATGGATGAGAAGAGCGTTAGATGTGCGCGCGGTAAAGAAAAGATGCGTTGAGGGGCCAGAAGTGGCTGAGTACCATTGTGTTTCGACAGTTTCTCCGAAGTGAGCAGTTAAGCTACAATATATCTTGGTTTATTCTTTAAATGCGGCCTCATTTTATTGACCGGAAAATGACCACTGCTTCAGCTCCAACAACAACCACACAAAGTAGCTTTTTTGCAAAATGAGGCAATAATATTTGCGCCGCATTCAATCGTCGTGCTGATCTCATGACATCATTTTATTTTTTTATTCACAAAAATAAAACACTCACAGTTCATAAAACGTTAACCACAACTCTTGGTTATAAATAGTCCAGCGCATGCTTCTAGCAAACGGGGGACCATGTATAACCGTTTGGCTTGGTAGAGACTGCTAAGCCGATGGATGATGCCGCGGCTGTCGTTCGACGTTGGCGCTGGGTGTGACCGCATCGCTGTAGCCACAATGAACGCCTCATTCCGTTTTGTGCTGCATTAGGAGCTACACTACTTGTGCCGGCCGGTGTGGACCTGAGGCTTACGCATACCCGAAATTCGCATTTATATTTATGTTCTCGTTTGGAGCGTAAATGCACTTCGCAGACTATAGGCTTAATTCATTCACATATGCCGCTTTTACTCTTTGTGGGTTAGCAACTCTGTGTATTTACCTCGTATGAAACTAAAAATCCCCCCACTAAACATTGCCGAATACACAATTGCAAGTATATGCTACGCTTTCTTGGCACTTGGGGTCCCAGTAGCCGTTCCACCGCTAGACGCACTGCAAGTAGGCGTTCTTCGATTTTTTTTTTAGCGAGCTGATTGTAGAGTGGCGTTACGACTAAGGTCGCTGCGCAACGCCACCCCGTTACAAAGAGAAAGCCGCTAAGCATCATCATCATCGTCACATTCACTCAGTAAGCCATATAAAGCTTGCACATTAAAATGTAATTATCAAGCGTACTCCAGTGATCCACTTTTAGGTGAGAGTGAGGCTGCTCTATGAAGATTGTTCATTAAACTTGGGGTCTGAAAATGTGCCACATCGGCCCTCGCGTTTGCGATACACCTGTTTAGAAGAAGCGCAAGCTGGTATCTGGCGGCATTTGTGAAAGCATCGGCGCTTCTGTCAACAATGGATAGCAAATTTTAGATGTTACAGCATGTACCGTCTTTATTTGCAGAGGTTAGCCATTTCTTCTTAATTCTCCATAGAAAGCACGAGCACCCTGAACGACTATTATAGTTTAGACACCCATGTTTCTTCATATGTGTAATTTTTGCAGCAGCGACATGGTCATTCCTGCAGCTTAAATGGGAAGCGGGGCATTTCCTATGATGGCAGTGGCCCCACTGGGCTGCCTTTGTCTTCTACGGCAGACAGTAGTGGTCTCGCTTGTGGTGCCAGACGCGGAAAGCATTCTTTTGCTTCCGCGTACTCCATATACGAGCACAAGATGTGTACGTCTGGAAGAAGTCCAAAAATGAATAGGGGCAAGTAGCACCGATCAAACGCTTTGAAAATAAGGGTTCACTCTGTTTATGTAAGGCGAGGAAACGCAGAAGTGGTTTGCTAGCACCGGAAGCGGTATTTCTTGGGAGCAACTGCAAGGGTCAAGTTCTCCCCGCTGCCGGTAATTTTCCTCCTTTTTGGGGGGCCCATCCGCTTTATTATCAATGCCGCGATTGTTTGGAAGACTTCGTCCACATTTGTTGCATTCTTGGCACTGGTCTCCATGAACGGAATGCCAAGCTGTTTCGCAAACCTCTGAAAGAAAGCGAAACATTCATATTGCCATTTTACTCGATGAGTCTTCAAGGGCATTTTGCCTAATTAATATAGAAATATGACGACCAGTGTTAATTTATGCAACAGCTTAGGTACGATGCACTTCAAACTGGAGAAGATGAACATTCAGAAACGGCTTCACGCAATTATTTACTTTTGGGGTAAAGATGTGCTTTACTTGGCAATGAAATTAGGTAGTTCCTATGCGTCTTGAGAATTAATTATGGCAAATTATTGCAAACGTACCGACAGCAAAAAACTTGAGGCTGTATTAACAAGAATTGGTCATTTTTTTCGGTGTAGTGACATGCCAATATTCTTAAAAGAATCATAATCCCGGCATATGCGTCAGCACACGGCATGTTGAAAAAGCTCTGCGAACTTATTGTAATTAATAATAAGTACTTCACCAGCAGGAGGGCTGCAGACTGGTATGCTGCTATTTGGGCTACGACAAAACTTCCACGGCGTTTGTAGAAAAGGATTGCACTTTTTTAGAAACTACAGAAATGCAAGAACAAAGATCCTTCCGTTTTCCGTTAACAAGACCTAAACCCTGTTAATATTGTCACTGTTTTGTCGCCCAACACCTAGAAACTTTACTACGTCAGAACTCAAAATTTATATAGTATTTCGAAGTCATTTCTCTTGGATGTTATTTGGAATGCGGGAGCTTGGGAGCGCTCTTGGACATCGGCCCGTTGGAACAAGCTTTGTGCTAGAATGGATGCCTCAGTCGTTTTTTTATGTACAATAAATGCTTTCTTTTGGTAGAATCGGTGCAAAACAACCTCCAGCGCCAATTTTCTGGGGTCCAACAAGTTCTATCTTCGTGTTTATGCACGTCGCTGGTATCCCAAGTAGGCTAATTAACAGCAAGACGTTCGATGCGAACACGGAAGAGCTACACTGCACGTCGTCGTGGGTGCTTATCATTTCCAGTTAACCTCACCGACTATGTAATTGGAATAAGTAACTGAACATTTCGGACTCTGATCTGACAGGTTTGCTGCTTTGTCTGGACAATTCACGCTGGGACTCGCCAAGTTAGCTTACCTAGGGGCTGATCACAACCAACAGGTAAAGAATAAAATAGCAATGCACTTACAAATACAAATTATCGCATCTGGTTCAGGCCTGAGCGGCTGTCTTTAAAGCACATGTGCCCTACGGTAGCGGGGTCAGCAATACAGAAGAGTGTCCCAACACTCTATGGGCGGACAGGTTGAATCGGGAAATGTGTTACGGTAGGACAGTGAGGAGTGAGGGTAACTTAGCCGTATCATTAGACCCACCTTCTGTAGTAAATCACATGTGCCGGGATTAAGCAACGTTGCAAAGACAAGTGAAGGTTTTAAGGTGCTGAACAGCCCGCGTATTTCTTGCTACCGATGCATTGAGGGTAGGAATGAAGGGCTCCGAGGTGGGTTTCCTGATCTAGATGAAGATTTAAGGTAATGGCGTAAGTTTAATAATTTTCAAATGGGTCGCAACCGCTGTGATCAAGCCAAGCAGGAGTAGGGAAGTAATTCTGCGGAGCCCTTAAGTCGACATTCGACCGCTAAGGGCGAAGCGATTGCGGCCTGGCCTAGCAGTTGGTGATACAGCGCTTGGAGTTCTGTTTACTTCATTGAGGTTTTACGTGGTGTTTTCCGAGAAATGTCTACCCAACTACCCGTCGATGGTGCGATAATTTAAGAAACATTTCTACCGCTACACTTTGTTTAGTCCCCTCCCCTATCGTTTCCTTGTCTTCTAGTGCGAATTCCTTCGACAGACAGACCGGCAACCCTTCACGCAACAACTTACGCAGAATCACAGCGAGCCGTTGTTTTACCAAACGACGAGAGAGTTCCACCATGGAGACAGGACAACAAGACAGAATTACAGTTCTCTGTAGTTGGGGTGCCCCTTTTCTACTCACCGGCGGTCACGATTCCATGCCGAGTGATATGACGTCACCGAACGCACGCTGAGTTAACTCCTATTCCACCGCTCGCCACATGCTGAGGTAGTGTAGTTGCACCTCACTCGCGGCTACCCCTCAGGAGACAGGGGTTTGAATCATCATCATCACCAGCCTATCTACGCCCACTGCAGGGCAAAGGCCTCTCCCATTATTCTCCAATTACCTCGGTCCTGTGCCAACTGTGACCAATTTATCCCCGCAAACTTCTTGATCTCATCTGTCCATCTAACTTTCTGCCGCCCCCTGCAACGCTTGCCTTCTCTAGGGATCCACTCTGTTACCCTTAATGACCAGCGGTTATCTTGCCTTCGCATTACATGCCCTGCCCACGTCCATTCCTTCTTCTTAATTTCTACTAATATGCCTTTAACACTAGTTTGCTCCCTGACCCACTCCGCTCTCTTCTTGTCCCTTGATGTTACACCTATCATTTTCCGCTCCATTGCCCGCTGAGTCGTTCTCAATTTAAGTCGAACCCTCTTAGTGAGCCTCCAAGTTTCTGCCCCGTAGGTGAGTACCGGTAAGATGCAGCTGTAATACACTTTCTTCTTCAGCGACAATGGTAGTCTGCTATTCATTATCTGAGAATGTCTGCCATATGCACCCCACCCCATTCTGATCCTTCTAATTATCTCTGCCTCATGGTTGGGATCTGGGGTCACAACTTGGCCTAAGTAGATATATTCGCTTGCCACTTCCACTGCCTCGCCGCCTATCTCAAACTGCTGTGCTGTCCCGAGGTTATTGATCATTACTTTAGTTTTCTGCATATTAATTTTCAGGCCCACGGTTCTACTCTGTTCGCCCAGTGCGGAAAGCATGCTGTGCAATTCGTCCCCCGAGTTACTGAGCAAGGCAACGTCATCAGCAAATCTGAGGTTACTGAGGTATTCTCCGTTAACCCTTACTGCCACCTGTTCCCAATCCAACGTTCTGAATACTTCGTGTAAGCATGCTGTGAATAACATTGGACAGATCGTGTCTCCTTGTCTGACACCCTTCCTTATAGGTATTTTACTGCTCTCCCTATGGAGGATGATGGTAGCTGTACACCCATTGTAGATATCCTCTAGTATTCTTACATAATTCTCATCTAACCCCTGGTTCCGTAATGCCTGAATGACTGCTAGGGTTTCGAGTGAGTCAAATGTTTTCTCAAAATCTATGAAGGCTATATATAGGAGTTCAGTATACTCAGCGCACTTCTCTATCACCTGATTGATCGTGTGAATATGGTCCATTGTTGAATAACCTTTACGGAACCTTGCTTGTTCTTTAGGTTGACTGAGATCTAAGGTTGCAGAGATTCGGTTAGCGATTACCTTGGTAAATACCTTGTAGACGACTGACAGTAAGCTGATCGGCCTGTAATTTTTCAAGTCCTTCATGTCGCCTTTCTTATGGATTAGGACGATGTTCGCGTTCTTCCAAGATTCCGGTGCAATTGCAGTCATTAGGCATTGCATATACAGGTTTGCCAGTTTTTCAAGTACAATTTCGCCGCCATCCTTCAAGAGGTCGGCTGTTATCTGGTCCTCACCAGGTGCTTTGCCCCCTTTCATTTCTTTCAAAGCCTTCCTTACTTCTTCGGTCGTTACTGGTGGGATGTCTATCTCCTCTGAACTACTGTCTCGTTCGGCATTATCCTGTATGTCCCGGCTACTGTACAGATCCTTATAGAACTCCTCGGCCACTCTGACTATTTTATCCCTATTTGTGATGACATTGCCTTGGTTATCCTTAAGTGCAAACATCTGATTTTTCCCCACGCCAAGACGTCTCTTCACTGCTTGCAGGCTAACTCCGTTCTTTACAGCGTATTCGATCCTATCCATATTATACTTCCGTATGTCAGCTGTCTTGCGCTTATTGATTAATTTCGAGAGCTCGGCTAGTTCTATTCTGTCAGCTGCGGTAGAGATTCTTATGGTTTGCCGTTTCCTGATTAGATCTTTCGTCTCCTGTGAAAGTTTACCAGTATCCTGTCTAGCCATAGTGCCCCCTACTTCTACTGCACACTCCGTGAGAATGCGTGTAAGGTTGTCGCTGGCTTCCTGTGTCGTAAGCTCGGCTTCCTCATTAAGGGCGGAATATTGGTACTGCAGCGCGATCCTGAATTCTTCTACTTTGCGTCTTACTGTTAGCTCATTTATCAGATTCTTTCGTATTAGCTTGTTGCGGTCCCTCCTCAAATCTAGCCTAATTCGAGATCTTACCATACGGTGGTCACTACACCTTACCGTTCTGAGCACTTCCACATCCTGCACGACGCCAGGGTTATCGCATAGAATGAAGTCTATTTTATTTTTGTGCTCCCCATTCGGGCTCCTCCAGGTCCACTTCCGACTCTCCCGTTTACAGAAGAAGGTATTCATTATGCGTAGGTTATTCCGTTCTGCAAACTCAACTAGGAGGTCCCCCCTGCTATTTCTACAGCCCAGACCATACTTCCCAACTGCCTTGTCTCCAGCCTGATTCTTGCCTACTTTAGCATTGAAGTCCCCCATAACTACGGTATGCTGTGTTTTTTCTTTAGCCATTGCCGATTCTACATCTTCATAGAATCGTTCCACTACTTGGTCGTCGTGGCTGGATGTGGGCGCGTAGCCCTGCACCACCTTGAGCTTGTACCTCTTATTGAGCCTAATTACAAGACCTGCTGCCCTTTCGTTAATGCTATAGTATTCGTCTATGTTGCCAGCTATGCTTTCATTGACTAGAAATCCCACTCCCAGTTCTCTTCTGTCCTCTAGACCACGGTAACATAGGACGTGCCCATTTTTCAGCACCGTAAGGGCTTCGCCTGCCCTTCTAACCTCGCTAAGCCCTATTACATCCCATTTAATGCCCTCTAATTTCTCGAACAACACCTCGAGACTAGCTTCGCTAGATAAGGTTCGCGCGTTAAACATTGCCAGGTTCAGATTCCATTGCCGGCCTGTCCGGATCCAGGGATTCTTAGCACCCTCTGCTGCGTCCCAGGTCTGACCGCCGCCGTGGTCAGTTGCTTCGCAGCCGCTGGGGACTGAGGGCCGAGTGTTAATTGGCGTATTCATGGGAGGTTTGAATCATACGTGAAATCAAATTTGTGTGATTTACCGTTTACTGTGACAGCTCTTTTTAGTACCACTCACTAAAAAAACGTTGTTTCGCACAGTGTGAGAGTTGTGAATATCACTTTTAATTTGTGCAAGCCTAAGATCCCACTCCCGTCTACCATGGTGAGCCTCTGTACGACTCCTACGGGGACACCAAATCGACCATGAATAAGGTAAGAGCGAAGTAGACAGTAGTGATGGCACCACCGCAACAGCAAGAAGAAACAAGAAGGCTAACGTGCTGTTCAAATCCTTCGAGAGTAGATAGACTTCTTAGTTTGCAGTGAGTAAAAAGATGAAGATAAGGAACACATTCTTCAGGGAAATGAAATAACGCTGAATCAATGTAAAAAGGCTGCAACGTGAAAATGAAGCCCGAATCGACTTGACGATTTGTGACAATTGAGTCACCGTGCAAAGTGCTGATGTTCAAAGAATGCAATTGTAAGAGCAGTGACAACAGGAGCGTAAAGAGCGGAATTGGGGGCGGTAGAAAAAAGGAAAGGGTGAGGTAAGGTAAAATACGCAACCCGAACCCGCGTCAGTAAAAGAGTGAGGACAAGAATACTGAATACCCACTCAGAACAAATTCGCGGTCTTAACCGCAAATTTGTGGGCACGGTGGGCACAGTGGGCACGGTGGGCCTTGCGCAAGCATGGCTCTGACCAAGCCATTCTTCTTTTTCGTGCATGGCTTCTTGCTCCCCGTTCTTCAAACCGCAGCACACAGCAGCCAGCCTTGCAGCGCCATCCCACCACCCTTGCACCAACTTCAGCTGCAGCAGGAACCTCCCCCTCCCTTCTTTCTTCTGGAATCACCTATCTCATCTGGCCCCGTGACGTCAACGGACTGTTCCCCTATAAACAGCGGCCTCAGCACTTCATCTTCAGTGGGCATGGTGGGTCTTGCGCAAGCATGGCTCTGACCAAGCCTTTCTTCTTTTTCGTGAAGGTTAGTTGAATTCATAGCTCTGTTATAAGTGACTGCCGTTGTCTTGTAGTTCTGCCGTGCCCACGGAAATGCTGGTTTATTGCGTATGAATGTTTTCTTATGCTCCGGTTATTGCTCTGCGGTGATGTTGAGCTGAATCCCGGCCCTACCAACCAGGAGCTGTTGTCTAAAATTCTGGATGGACAAAATCTTCTGCGTAGTGAACTAGCCGACCTTACGTGCAAAACGGAAAGAATGATTGCTGAACTCAAGACTCGTTTCACTGCGATAGAAGAGCACATGACAGAACTCAAACTAAAAACCGCTTGACTAAATGACCATGAAAACACAATCAAGAGGTAGAAAGACTCAATGAGCTTCCAGACTCGCAAACTTCCTGACCTGGAAGACCGAAGCAGACGATCTAATCTGGTAGTTTTTGGTGTCCCTGAACCTCCCAACGAAACAGAATCCGATTTAAAAAGAAAAGTTATTACTGAAATTTTTTTAAAGAAGTTAGGCGTAGTCTGTGAATGTGTTGGTCGGATTCACAGACTCGGTAAACACATTGGTAATAGGCCTGTCATCTTGTTCTTTCAAAACTTCAACGAAAAGATGAACGTCTTAAAAAATGCTTCCAACTTAAAAGGTACCAAAATATTTGTTCAAAATGACTACTCAGCACACACTCCAGAAAAGAAAGCTGCTATGGGAAAGCGCTAAATCAGATAAGCTGGAGGGAAAGAAAGTAGGTCTGTTTCATGATAAGTTAAAAATAGGCGATGATTGCTACATATGGAATGAAACAACAAATGAGCGACAAAAGCTTCCACCTTTGAAAGTTCACTCTAGACCCGTCAATCATGGAGTTTCCGCCACGTCTCCTGTAACAGAACCTGCGCGCGCATCCCGCAGCGCTGCTTCGAGTGTATCCAGTGATCACAGTTCATCTTGACCGGCTCGTTCCAAATGTATCAGATTGCTTAAAGGGAAGCTGAAGCGCTTTCCAAAAAATTTGAGTTAGATTAACAGCTATATAGTTTCTTGCGCGCTGATTCCGAATAACACATTGCAATTTATTGTACATGAGTCCAAGTGGCATTTATCTTGCAAAAAGCGCGGCCCCGTTTGAAAGACGCGCGCTTTTCGTCTTTTGACGCCCCTGATTGGTTGCGCCCGTCATGACGTCAAAGGAGGACACCCTTCGGCCGCGCGGGTTGTCGGAAGCATTGCGAACGATCGCACGGTTGCCTTTGCGGCAATTTAGCTTGCATTTTAATTTTCGCACATGACTGGAAGTTTGTTTTATAATTTCCCGTGCTGTTGGTTCAATTATCTCGGAGCTTAAATTTGCTTTACACTCAGAGAACCCCAAAGCAGTGACTGTGACGTCGACTAGTGGGTTCCATCAAAATATTTTTGAATTAGGCAACCAGCATAGGGGGATTTTATACCTTAAGTTAATATTAGGTACTGCCTTAACTGTTTCTTATTATACACAAAACCATTTATGCCGAAGATTAATGGGCGTTTTATAAACAATCTACCAGCGAAAAGCACGTACCTGCACTGCGCGAAAAAATAGCGTTCATGCGCTGTAAACATATTTGCGAGACACATCTTGCCGGTACACGCATAAACCAACAAGCAGACTCTGCTTCCGCATTTCCTCTGTTCGTTGTCGCCCACCTCAGCCCCGTTACTCATCCCCGTACAGACCCACACGCGCGCGCCATTTCGGCAGCGGCGCTACGGCGCCTCCGCGATTGCTAGCAGCACTTCGATGAGTGGCGTCTTACTGCTTCACATGCATTTATTCTGAAAACACTGCAGCATACTAGTGCCTGCTCAGCATTATTGGCTGTAGTAGGGCTTGATTTTCGCTTGTGCGCTGCGCATTCTGCTACAATATTACGGCCACCTCGTTATAATTAACAGACCAGTCGGACAAGGCAGTTACGTTGTAGTTACGTTACTTTAGGTAACAATCACCAAATGTTTGTGATAATGAATCATTGGCCTGTTTCAGCATTTCAAGATTTAAGCATTTATCGCGCTAGTCGGACAGAGGCCGTATATTTACTCTTCGCTCCTAATTTTTTTAGTATCATCATTATATACATCACCGACTATCACTAGAGCACACTTGAGGTTCAGTGACAACAAGTGCTCGCCAGGTTATAATATGCAGCCACACGGAATCTTGGGCAAAAAATTAGGCCCCCACAGTCAACACAAATTATAGCACGGTGGTGGTTCGGAGTGGTGTGTTTTTTTTTTAAATTCCAGACAAACATCACCTCATCGTGACATGTATACTTGCAAAATAGGTAATCCGGTTGTCTTGGTTCTTTTAATTTGTAGGAATACTGTTTACCTCTTCGCCGGGAGAGAACTTCTATCAGGATTGGCCCCTTGTTTTAGTTTCGCCAAAAAATTGTTTTTTTGAACACTGTCCTGAGCCCATAGGGAAAGAAAACCGACGCGTTTAACGAAACAAGTATTTCGTGAACATATGTGACTTGGTTTCTGGAATGGAACGAAACATCCCCGGCCAAAGTACAGCAGTATTCCCCATCCTTCCTAATTCTAGGATCTAATGTGAACATTCACGTCCGTCGCATCAAAAAAAAAAAAAAAAGAGCCGCATTGGAGCGGTTTACAAAGTATTTAATGCAGTGTAGTATATTCTCTGTCATCAAGCACAGCCACCTCGGCTGTCGCTTCCGTATGTTATCAAGCATCCCGGCGTGGCATTATTCTGCTTAGGAATACGGCATGATAACGTATGCCTCGTTTGGCGTTCGTGCATACTTTTTGAACACGAAAATTGTACAAACGAGTGCTATCAACCACAACAACAACAAGTATCATTCCCAAGGAAACACGGCGAAAAGAGCATGGCCGAGGCGGCCGATCCGGCCGGAAGTCCAGGTATGACGTTTTTCAGCAGGTTTTCGCCCGCGCTCTTCGGTCTTCCGGCATCGCGCGGCGAGATGGGGGCGGGGCATGGGGCCACTTTTGTTTGCTCATTGCGCCGCTTCTATTGGATGTATTGCGAAAATATTTCGTACACATAAACTATTCAATGTGTACTTGCTGCTAGTCAACTTTTTCTTTTAATTCTAAAACCGCTTCACCTTCCCTTTAATATCAACACGCGCAGCGTCGAAATAAGACTGAGCTGCTTAAATCCCTCCTATTATCTCATGACCCGCACATTGTAGTTTTAACGGAAACCTGGATTCACGACGGCATTCACGATGATGATTTAATACCTCCGACATTCAATAATTTCCGTAGAGATCGGCTAACCCGTGGTGGCGGTGTCGCAGTCATTGTTAAACCCTGAGTTGAGGCTACTGCTCTTCCTCAAGCTGAGGATAGTGAAAGTCTTTTCCTGAGGATAAAACTTTTTGGGAATGTTTTCATATTATGGGCCATTTACAGACCTCCGGAATCAGCGCCTGGCTTCTTGTTGAATTTACAGTCACATATGGCCCAATATAATCACCAGAAATTAATTATTGCCGGGGATTTTAACCTCCGAAGCATTGATTGGGATTGCTTGAGGTCAGGCGCTGACGCCCTTACTTCTAACAACGCAAATGTAATTTTTGATATACTGCTGCAGCACAATCTCGTTAAAGCTGTATGTCAACCGACGCGTTTTGCCGCCAATTCATGTTCCCTAATTGATCTTGTTTTTCTCCCGCGTTCCATCAATCAATACGAAGTTTCGGTAGAGCCTGGTTTATCTGACCATAGCATCTTCTCTGTAACCTTCTTTCTGTGCTGTAAGCATATGACTAAGCCATGCAGTATTAAGAAACTTAGATTTCGCACGCGCTAATGATGTGGCACTTCTTGATTACCTCAGTGCACAACTTGTTAAATTTGATCATGATGATGTCTCTGTACTTTGGAACTCCTTCAAAAGCATGTGTTATTTTTTCCTAGATCATTTCATACCCACCAAAACCAAGACAACTAACAAATTCACCCCCTGCGTCAATCGAAAGATAATTCACTTAAAGCGCAAAGCCAAGCGCTTGCAATCTAAGCGTTGTGCCCCTTCTCAACTTCATCAAGTCCGCTCTGCGCTTGCGCAAGAGATCCGTCAGGCCAAGAGTTTTTATTTCAATACTACTATGCCCAATTTCATAACAGAGGACCCCCAGAAATTTTGGAGCTTTATCAGCGAACGTAAAAGGAAGATTCATAAGATTTCGCACAACGGATCATTGTTAGATAATCCCTCGGATATTGCTTGCCAGTTTAACCAATACTTTCACAGCGTCTTTTCTAGCCCTGGTGTACATCCTCCAATTACTTCCAGTTCCCCAGATATTAACGTGGTGTCTTACGATGGCGTTCTTAACATGCTCCTCAATTTAAAACTAAAATCTTCTCCAGGACCCGATGGTTTACCCAACGCTTTCTTGCGTCGTTATGCTGAACCCTTAGCCAATTGTCTCGTTATTGTTTTTCAGGCGTCCATTAGATCTGCTATTATACCTCAGGATGTTAAAGTGGCGCGGGTTGTTCCTATCATTAAAAAAGGTGACCCTCTTTCTTTCACTAATTATCGTCCAATTTTTATTCTGTCGTCCTCATGGAAACTTCTAGAGCATATAGTAGCAACTCTTATCTTAATTTTCTTGACGAACACCAGATTCTATCTCCACTGCAACATGGTTTTAGGAACGGCTTTTCAACCACAACTCAATTATGTTAAATTTTTCATTCTTTTGCTTTAAGTCTTGATGATGGTGGGCAGGTAGATGTAATTTTTTTAGACTTCACCAAAGCGTTTGATTTAGTACCGCATCATAAATTAATTCACAAACTGCATCTCATCGGGCTTCCTTCTTTTCTTGTAGCATGGGTTTCGGATTATTTATCTTATTGAAGTCAATATGTAGACATTGATGGTTCTGTTTCTAGTACTCTTCCAGTCACCTCCGGAGTCCCACAGGGTAGCGTTCTTGGCACCTTACTTTTCCTAATTTACTGTAATGATATTGTCTCAGTAATCAAAGAACCCGTTCATATTCGACTTTTCGCCGACGATTGCGTTATCTTTAATAATATTATCTCTATTAGTGACCAGGAAGCTCTAAACTCCTCTCTTACTGCAATCCTCTCCTGGAGCCTTGAATGGGGCATGGTACTAAACCCGGATAAAACCGTCTTCCTCCGCATCACCAATAAACGGATTCCTCACCAATTTTCGTACTCTCTTGCAGGAAATCCCTTAAACCAAGTTCAGGAATACAAATATTTGGGCATAACTTTAACAAATAATTTAAGCTGGAACTCGCATGTTACTAACGTTTCTTCCTCTTCCTTTCGTAAATTATGTTTAGTTCGGCATAAGCTTCGAGACGCTCCAACTAATGTTCAACTACTTGCATACAGAACGCTAATTAGGCCTAAACTAGAATATGCTTGCGCTGTTTGGGACCCTCACACATCAAAGAATATTGACTTATTAGAAAAGATCCAAAGGAGAGCTATTTGGTTTGTTTATTCAAAATTTCGTCGCACAGATTCTGTTTCCGAGCTCATGCGTGACAACGGAATTCCAACCTTGCAGTCCAGAAGACAGTTTTTACGCCTTAATTTATTGTATTCATTTTATCAACGCAAACTTGCTTTAGACTGCAGTTCTTTCTTGAAACCCCTTGCCACTCGCCCTACTCGTCATTCCCATTCTCTGTCCTTAACCCCAATGTTCGCCTCCGCCAATCTGTTTAAATTTTCCTTTTTTCCCCGCACAATTAATGATTGGAACAATACACCCGAAAATTGTCTAAATTCTCTTGGTTCATTTTAGGCAAATGTTTAGTTGTGAATTTGTAGTTGCGTCTAGCGTTCACTGTTTTATACTTCAGTTCTTCTTTCTGCTCTTTGCTGTTTACTGTTTGTATTTGGTTGATACTGTTACCACATTATGCCCCTCCTGCTTGGGCCTACATGGCCTGCAGTATGTTCTTAAATAAAAAAAATAAATAAATACTAAATAAATAAGTGCACATGGCGTAAAAACACTGAATGAAAACCAAACGATAATAATCACAGGGTGCAATAGTCGTTGGAAGAGGAGGACATAAAACGCAACCGGTCAACTATCTCAGAACAAAAACCTTATCCTGAAAGGGGGGAATGTAAAGTGTCAAATACCGCAGAGAGAACCCAGTCGTGGAGCTACCGAAATTATTTCACGCATTTAGGATAAGTCCACTGGTGCCTGCGATATTGCGAAGATTCAAGATAACTCTAACAGGAAGATTGGTGTCCCCTAAAAACATCTTCATACTCGCATATACAAAATGTCTCCAGAAAAGTGATAAAAATATGAAAGTATGGCTAATAGCAGGTTAGCAACGTCAACAATGCTCTCGCAGGCTAGGGAGTCGAAACAATGATAATGCGCATGCCAGAAAGCCAGCCGGTCATTTAGCAGCCACTGTTAAACGTACACTGAAGAGAATTTGTCATACTTCTGTTTGTGTTTATGTTGTATTAACGGACTGAAAGAAACACACGTGTCATCGTGTATCCGGTATATGAAGCAGTCTTTAATATATAAAGCATGAAAAAAAAGAATGCCCTGCGATTTATGCGCCGGCAGTAACAGCTACAACAGTAACGCGCAGTGGCGCGTTTTCATCTTAACATGTGACTGTCCGATGTCCAAGTCATTAAACTTCATTCATACGCACTCGCAAGTGTGTCAATTCTAGTTTTTCCTCTTGTAAGGATTCCATACTGTTGGCAACTACAATATGTGTCGGAATGTAGTGCCGGTTTATTTTTGTAGAATTGTTCAAATCAGTTTTGGTTTGCCTCGGTGCAAAATGGCCCTACCTTATGGCATTATCTGTGCTCGGGCATTATGGATACTCCAGGAAGTGCTAGTTCCCGATATGTCCTAGTAGTGATTCTGAAATGGGCCTAATAAACCTCCTAGAACCGATTCTGGGGCGAAAACTTTTCATGGAATTACGAAGGATCAGCAGAAGCGTATGCATCTTGTAAAAGTGGGATGAAATACTGGGAGGCGTACGTTTTGCTCACACTTTCTCAGCTGGCCTGTCTCCTGTTTGCTGCACCGGGCCACAAAAGGCCCGTGGAAACAAGGCGGACGATTCCCCAATTAAAACATAAAGCCGCCAGGGATTTGAGCCCGCACAGGGCGAAAACGCCTGCTTATAGCTCCAAACCATTGACGTATTAAAACATACGGGCCTTTTAAATTATTTACACGGAATGTACATCTGCAAGGCCCACCACGACATTTCTCTGTTTAATTTTTCGACTGTAGCATTACGATCTGCTAAGCGCAGCATCCTTTCATAAAGCTTGTTCAGTAGGCTTCCTCCTAACAACCGCAAGTATCTGATCATCGGCGAATGCGTTCCTGCAGCCAGCAAAAGTCATGGAAATGTGTGGTGTGCTTGATATGCTTGTTCACCTTGCGAAAAAGTGCATCTCCTACCTTAGATGTACAGTTTACAAAACAATTATCCTTTAATTGTAATTCCCAAATACCTATACTAACTTTGCTGACTCTTGTGCTGCCTCTTCTTGGCATTTTGTTTTCTACAAGCGTACCTCACCAAAAGGCATAGGCGGCTAGCAACTCTAATGAAGGGAAGTCAGTGAAAGATCCTAAGCATTTATACCGGTTGCATGTTTATAACTTTATACCGGGTGGAGCAACCTTGCCTTCATCTGCTTTAGTAATCTACGTACTTAAATCTACGTACAAATTTAAAAATCAAGTCATTATCTTCAGGGCACAAATCTTGTCGGGGCTCAGCTTTAACTGAGCGAATCAATTGCGACGACTCGCCAGCGGACGGCCGACTGACTTTGTAGAACCGTTGGCAAGCAGCGCAGCAGGCGCAGTCAAGCCAATTCCGTTCTATTAAGCAAGGCACGAAGCATCACAGACAATCGACAATGAAGATGCAGAAAGAAGGACAGCCGTTTTTAATTGATTTTTTTCTACTAAATTGGTGTACGTAAATACATCCAGAGCACTTGAAACGTGACTTAGCGACTTCAAACTAATTTCCGCAAATAATGCCGCAATGTTTACAGATCACCTTAGTATCCCTTTTTTAATTGAGATTGCTTGTGCAGTCGCTGCTGTGCGCGGGACACCAGCCGCGTGCATTGTTCGGACGGCCCGTCTTTGCAGCCGTACTTTTCAAAAAATCACCTTAGCTCCTTAGCTCCTTAGCTCCTTGGGGTAAAGGTCAGCCGAGCTGGATTGGGGAAGGTTGGGGAATGGATTCAATAAAGTTTTTTCTCTCTCTCTCTCTTTCTCTCTCTGCGGTAAAAGTTAGGGTAATCGAACTGAATGTTGTTTGAGGCACTGCAGGTGGTAATGCATGTTCAAATAAAAATACATGGCTGGTTGCATTTGGAAAAGGAAAATCTTTGGAACCACCAACAGCCTTATTCATAACTCACTTCTTGCACAGTTTGATGAACAAGTAATGTGTGTTTACGGTTGCAATAACATTTTTAACACAGATGACAGCATTAGCTTCTCAGAAAAAATTTCCATCAGTGACATTTTGGTGTTCCAATGGCTGCCATGAGCCCTCTTACTGCTAACCGTTCCTGACAATCACGGTAACAACAACGTTCAGTCCCATGTTGGAATTCAGGTATACAATAAAGAGGGCCTTTCAAGCTAGCGTGAGCCCATTCTTGCACGTGCCTGCACAACTGGTTTTATACTTCAGCTGACTGAAGTTTACACCAAAGAAAGGCTCCATAACAAATTTTGGCAACTTTCATTTCTGTTGCCACTCAAGTGAAATTTGCGTTGCGCTTGATAAAAAGTCGGGCAGCTTTACCAAATCGTCACTTGCCTGTGCTGTCCTTTCGTCGACACGCTTTTTGTCGGTGAGATCACATTTGGTGCCCACGAGGATTTTGTCGGCGTCCTCCCGGGCGTAAGCATCGATTTCTTGTATCCACATTTCCAAGTTAGAAAATGACTCCTGCAACGTTGAGATGATGTGCAAGAGCACAAACTGTCTCCACTTTGTAGCAGCACCAAAAACATCATACTTGCGGCCGGTCACAATTCTCCGCCTCATCATGCGCACCTTATCTTAGCATCTCAGTGACAGTCATACTAAAATGTTTCCTGCTGTTTCCTCTGCATGGCGAGGCTGCGCAAAACCTCCGTGATATATGTTCTACGTCACCTCTACGTGCTACCTGAAAAAAGTAGACGTCCAGACTACTAGACCAGAAGCTTACGCACGTTGGTACCCACGATGCCACACTCTCAATCCCGGCTACTTGCCGATCCAGCCCAATATGCCGTACCCCTACCAGAATGCCTCATCTACCAGATAGGGGCGCAGAGAATGTCCAACCACTCTTTTTTGAGCTAACTGCGGAGACGGGCTTTGCTACTTGCATTACGACTTATTCAATAATTACCACTCTGTAAGTACTCCTCTGGGTCGCAGTACACGTCCGGAACACGCGTTTTTAGCCGAAGACTACAACCCATTATTTATGCCTGTGTGTTACACATGAATATTCTTCTAGCTGTGGGAACTCAGAAGTTCCTTGTTCCTATGCCTATTGGGATACTTCCAGTTTAAAAGTCACCAAGAGCACAAAATTACCGCATTTTCATTCCAATCCTGTTTTCCGGGGGTTCTCTAAGAAATGTGCCATTACTGCGAGCATTATAAGGTATCTATTTTTTTATTAGATCTGTCATTTTCAAGCCGTCCATAGGCAATTCTGTTGACTGCCTTTCGGCCATTTTGTGTGTCATGAATGCCAGATCTACGACCTAAATTGCTAACTAATGCTCTCTCATTATAAAACCCTGAGGTTACCTCACATACGCCTGTTGCATATGGTACATTTTGGAAGAGATAGCTTCATCGCCTACCACTTTTATTTAGACAAAAATGGTATTTGTACAAAATGCCCTAACCATTTTCTTCTAGATATTTCCTTTGTGGACGCCCACTTTTGAAGCTAGAAGAACGACCATAATGTATAAGTCTACCGGCGTACTTTCGTATCGTGTTCATTGTAGCGTTCAGTGCATGAAGGGCGTTGGGAACTTTTATGGCTTTTGGAACTCCACGTTCTTCCGCCTATTGACGTATGTTTGCACTTCTAGAAAGGAGCTTTCACCACATGCTGTACATGTATATCTCCTCCGGTTTTGCGCACATCCCCGTTCATGATGATGATGATGATTTGAGTTTAATTGGCAAGGCCAACAAAGGCAAAGAGAGCCAAAGACAAAGTTATTTGGTGAGGACAGATGTGCAATTAAATACTAAATTGCCCAGTAAAAACAAAATTGAACCGAATGCATGAGAATGGATATTGTATAGGGCCAGTGTGATTATGCATGTTATGAAAGAAGCCGTAGAAACTTGACGCCTGATAAAAACTGAAAAACACGCTTGTTAGAAAACATCGGGTTGTTGGCCAAGAAATGTGATGAGTGTAGCGGGATGTGTTGTCTGTGCAGTTCAGGAAAATATTTGCGTCGTGTGCTGTCGAGTGCCTTGCATTGAATAAGTACGTGAACTACGGGTAGGGTCCCTCCGCTCCTGCTGCACTGGGGTCTAGAAGATCCCGTGAGCAGAAACGCGTGCGTTGTGTACGTGTGCCCTATCCGTAGCCTAGCCAAGGTGACTTCCGTGTGTCTGTTGCGTGTGTCGGTGGTGTATGTTCCCAAGCGTGGTTTATAACGTGTAACTTGTTGTCTGTCTGTTCACTCCAGTGTGTGTGCCATGTTCTACGCAAGTGTTGTCTCATGTGTAGCTTGGGGTCTGTATATGGTACCGTTGTTATGTATACAGTATTCCCGACTACAGCAGCAGCGGCTCTCTCGTCTGCCAACTCGTTGTTAGCGGTCCCAGCGTGTCACATCCCGGTTCCAGCGGTTCTACTTCAATGAAGCCGTGCCATTTTCTTTCCCCAGTGAGCCTTTCTCGCTGTTGTGCAATTCTCCCCCTTCTAACAGCGCTGCTGTTTAAGCTGGTGATTGGGCCGGCCAACGTTCGCAGAAAATGAGCGCCGTGCGTTGTTATCATCACGTGCGCTGGCACAGCTTCTTACCGCAGCTTCGCCTCGCCGTGATCGAGCGCGACAGTGTCGCCAACTGTTGCAGGCGCGATACAACTGGCACATGGACGGTTTTGGAAACGCGTCGCGGGGTGGCTCGCTTTATCCCTTGTTTGAAGGAGTGGGGCACTTTTGACGGTACAAAGAGAAGAATCAATTCCAAAATGAAAGAAGGCAAAAGGCCGCGAAACAATAGCATTGATCAAAATTCCTAATTGGTGTCCCACATTCCAGGCCACATAAGTAGAAGGCTGGCCGCCGCACGAGTTCTAAACTTTTGACCAAACGCTAGCCTCGCAGCGCTCAACGCTTGTCCTGGAGCTTCACCGCAAACCCGGAACGCATGCGTTGATTCTACATGCTTAAATCACCTAGTGTTCAATGCACTTTGGGAGGCTAAAGATGACGCCACGCAGAAAACCTGACCGCGTCTCGAAGCATAACCACGCAGAAAACTTGGCAGAGTCTCCAAGCATAACCACGCGTAAGCTTAGCCGAACAAAGAATAAGCTAGGTGGTGCCGCTAAGTCTCGCCGTCTGCGCAGTGCTCCAGCCACTAGTGCAAAGCTGCGCCAAAGTTTTTGTCCTAACACCTCGCCTTTGAATTTTCTCGGAGATTAGTTCGGCATGCGTAGTTCAGAAGGAACAGTATTACCTGCTTTCTTTCTTTTTCCCGACACTCTCTTTCTCTTTTTCAAGCCCATTCTGTGTTTCCCAACAGCCAAAATTTCCCAACATTTGTCGCCCTGTTTGCGAGCTTTCAAGGAAAGTTGGCAAACCCATTCCTAAGTAAAAAAAAACCACCTGTGAATGCAGACATGGCTCTCTTTGCCTCTTTAGACGAGGAGCGTTCGCTCTCTCTCGAGACCGTCGTGCGTTGCGGTGGTCGTACAGGATGAAAGTTCACTCTAGCTTCTCTCTACCTGCGAAAGTGATGGTTACCTGGAGCACGTTCACCCAGCAGTCGCGCGACTGTAGGACAGGCAACACGTTGTATGCGTCGCTTGCCCAGAAGATGAACGCCAAAATCACTGCTCCACCGGCGGACCGACGGCGCCGCAGCCGCAAGGGGCATGAAGGCGTACTGTTGTAGAAGGGCCTCCGCCACTTCTCTCTTGTTCGGAAATTTGGTTCATAGCAATGCAGCGTTGTTGTTGAAATAGCACAGAAGAATAACGTGAAGCTGTGCTCACTGTGTGTTATGCACGTAATTTCGCGTTATCCCTAGAAGAATTGTTCGGATATGCGTTACGTCTAACGGTTTCTTCAAAATTAGAGTCCTAATTTTCAGTCACAAACATTCTATGCTTGTTTGTTGCCACGTTTAACACTTATTTATTTATTTATGTATTTATTCACAATACCCCTAAAGGCCCCTTTGAGGGGGTATTACATAGGGGGGCTACATAGCACACGTGTTGTATTAGCGCAGTAAAGCGAAAAAATAAACAAAAAGAAGCAGGAATGTTCACACTGCAAACGCAAATAAATACATTGTAAACTTAAAAAAAAGTGATAACGCAGTAATCAAAAAATTATAGCAACAAAAAAGACAGGAATATGATACAGATGGTTCAAATTCAAGCCCGACACGATGTACAACGTATCAGAAAAACAACAAAAATAAAATACAGAGCAAAAATAAAAAAATGTTCAGTGCACAATTTGAAGTACGGAAAAAAATCCAAAAAGAAGAGGAAAGTGCTAGGCTAGCTGTTGAATTAGTTAGTGGAATTTCGTGTTGCCTTTTTGAGAAGCGATATGAGCTGGTACATTATTCCATTCGACTATGGTACATGGAATGAAAGACCGGGCAAAGGCAGATGAGTGGCAATTTGTGTGTTTAACTTTGTGGGAGTGGTCTCGGCGAGGGAAAATGACTGGAGGTGGCTCGAAGAAATCATCGTGAAGTGACGCGTGGTGATACAGCTTATGGAACAGTGATAGGTGGGAAAATGGCGGCGATGTACTAGATCAGGTAGTTCGGTGTGACGTTTTAGTGCTGCGACGTTAGAATGAGGTGAGTAGTCTGAATATATGAAGCGGGCAGCCCGGTTTTGCAGAGATTCAATATCGATTACGAAGTATGCCTGATGGGGATCCCAAATGGCTGATGCATACTCAATTTTAGGACGCATTAGTGTAGTAAAGGCAAGTTTTCGAATGTCAGGAGGAGCATGTTTAGGGTTACGCTTTAGAAAACCGAAAGAGCGATTAGCAGAAGCCAGGGTGTGATTTATGTGATAATGCCATGAAAGATTGGGTTGAAGGTAAACTCCTAGATATTTATAAGTGGATACGAGGTCAATTGAACGGTTATTGAGCACGTAGGAGGCAGGAAAGCGGGAGGCACGATTAATGAAGGACAAATACTGAGCTTTAGAATGGTTTGGGGTCATTAGCCAAGATGAGCACCATGCATTGATAGCGTTAATATAAGTTTGCAAAGCTTCACGGTCATTATCGCAAGAAATTATTCGGTAAATCACACAGTCAGCAAAAATTATTATTCGGGAAGAGACACAGAATGGTAAGTCGTTAATATAGATTAAAAACAGTAGCGGTCCTAGTACGCTGCCCTGGGGGACTCCGGAAGTAACAGGTTTGAAAGAAGAGGTACAAGTGTTAGCAGACGTGAACTGTAGGCGTGATGAAAGGAAATCTTTTACCCATGATAAAATGTTAGAGTGAATGTTAAGCCGAGAACGTTTCGTGAGGAGACTATGATGAGTAACACGTTCGAAAGCTTTTGAAAAGTCAAGAAAAATGGCGTCAACTTGGGATCCATCGTCGAGAGATGAATGAATGTCATGAATGAAACCTGCGAGCTGTGTGTCACAAGAATATCCTCTGCGAAATGTATGATGTTATGATCCTCCAGGTAGCTGATAATTTGTGTGTGTATTATATGTACGAGGTGTTAACAAATGTTACTGGTTAACGAAATAGGATGATAGTTTAGGGGTGAAGAGCGTTCACGAGATTTGAAGATTGGAATTACTGTTGCAATTCACCAGTCATATGGTATGCAACCTGATGATAAGGATTGGGAAAAAAGAGCAAATAGTATGGGACAAATTCTGCATGATCCGAAGTTCTAGAAATTTTGAGTCGATTGAGTAATGAAAATATTCCAGCTTCACTGATTATTATTTCAGGCATGCTGATGTCTGGAATCGAGTTAACTTTAGGTCGTGAGGCGGTGTCTTCACACGTAAATACTGATATGAAGGCGTCGTTTAAAACCTGTGCACACTGAGACATGGGAATGGCATCATTATTACTGTCAGTGAGGATGTTGTCAGGATGGCTAAGAGGATCGGTACACGCCAAAATTTCCGTGGGTTATTTTTTAACATATATGATAAGTCATGTTTGAAAAAATGACGGCGAGTTGCTGCAAGCAGTGACTGATATTCATTACGCATCGTTTGTGCCAGCTATCGGAAAAGTGGTCTTTTTTATTGGTTCGGCAATAAAGACGTTTGTTTTTGTTATTGAGGCGTCGAAGTCACTTGTTATACCAAGGAGCGGTGTTTTCTGTTTTTATGGTGATGGTTGAGATGAACCTGCTGATTAAATTAGTAAGTGCGTTTTTGAAAATGACCCAATTATCTTCAACTGAATTCTCTATTTTAAGCGGCCTTTTGTTACGGGGGTCCCTTCCGCTTTTGTAATCACATCGCACCAAATCCCAAGCCTTTTTCTTACGGTCAATGATTCAGAGTAGTTACAAGCACCGGACGGAGACCCAGCTTCGGCCATTCAAACGTGCGCACAATGTTACCAACTCAAGTAAAAGACCTGAAGGCCATCACCACGAAGTTGAATATGTTTTTAGCCATTAGGGTGTTGTCTTTTTATGAGATAGTATTACAACGAGCAATAATTTTTTTTTCGAATTTTCTGTTTCTGGTTCTATAGCATCAAGTTTATTCCGCAACCATACTGTGCTTCTTTTTTTGAATACTCCCTAAATACTGAAATTTTGAGTCAACTCGTCCTGTTTTGGACACAGTAATGTAGCACCCGAGATAATTTGTGTATCGCAGCTCGTACAGCTTTAATTTAGCTGCAACAATTATACTTATTTCGGAAGACACAACGCGACTTTTGCAACAAAAATACAGTTGTAACGAAGTTCTTCGTTACACATAAAGTCATGTGTAGGATGTTGATGTCAATGTTATGAAGAAAAGAGGCGTTATAAATTATCTGCCCTCGAAACAAGTAATTAGCCTAAAGCCGTGAATTCTGCTTGTACCAATATCGCAAAAAATAAAAACGAATTTTGTATTTGGGGATGTAAAAGAGTTTTAGACATAATTTTCTGTTCGGAATGCGGCAACACCGCAAGATGTTTTCTGCTGCGCTAAAGTAAACTTTATTTTGTTGTGTTTAAAAACGTCGAATTGGGGTTACCTGCCACTTATTTCACGTATGAAACAGGCCATAACATGCATCCGTTGGAAGAATCATGGGTCAGCAGTAAATTGAGTGCTAAAGTTACTAAAGTGGCATGCTTAAACTTCGATCACTGTCTAAGCATTTGACAGCGTTCTCATCATTTAAAATGGGTAACTACGGAGCAAGCCAACCCGCCGTACCTATCATGAAGCGCATGTCTTCTTAAAAAAAGCGGTTGCGTGAAACAGTGCCCGTTTATAAGGTATGAAAAGGCATCTGCATCGATAACTGAAAATGCTCAACTAAACCAGAGCTGAAACATACCGGATTTGTGATGTCATAGACTATGATGATGCCATCCGCACCCCGGTAGAAACTGGATGTGAGACATTTGAACTTTTCTTGCCCCGCTGTATCCACCTGCAAGATGTATGAGGCACTTGAAGTCGCGATTAGACACACAGCTACACACCTTCACCCAGTTTTTTTTTTTTTGTTTCCGAAGCGCATCTCTGGAATTGAAGACTTTCTGCCTTCTATTCTCGGGTGCTGCCTTTTCGAAGCATTACTGAGCTATCGGGTTTCTCTGGTCTTATTAAAAACCCTTTTACCTTAAGAGTGTGCACAAAGCCGAAGTATACGTAGGCAAACACCCTCTAAAAGATAGGTATGAAATCCGTCATCGCAAGAATAGTCTGGCCGCTTTTGATGGCCTGGACCTTCTACAGCCGGTCGACTGACGGGTAACTGTGCGAAAATATAAAAAGAGCTGTCCAAAACTGACGCTTGCTGATGTAAACGCTCGTTCCTGTAGTGGGCACACCGCTCATGGCGAAACGTCCTGTAACTGAGTCCAGGTTAGAGCGGTTAGGTGTTTCCTATTTTTCGCTTGGTTCTCAAATACGTCGTCATAAATTTAGGCATGTGGAAATAACGGCGTAGCAGCCCAATTACACCGGCTTTATTTGTCAAGCAATATGCTCATCCAGACGTTCTTCAGTAAGCTTACTTACTAAGAAAGAATGAATCTATGATGGTATCTATTTGTATTTCATGCGTAATGGTTCCAGCAGCATAAAAATAAGTTACGCTAACTGGATTGCAACAATTCGCGTTACTGTGCGTTCTCGAGTTGTTAGGGCCGTGCTTGCCTGTTGGAATGCTTCCTGTTATGGCGTCCACGTCCTGTATTCTTCTGGCACCGTGGACCATTACAATCTAAGTAACTCCCGGCATGCATCTAGTAGGTTAGAAAAATGTAATATACTCTTAAAATTTACAGTGTTCAAATTCAAACTACTATTCAAAATTGATGCGGTTAGCGGCAAGAAAACATTAGCCAGAACCCATGAACATTGCGAAACTAAAAATGACAATAACTGGAATTCTGGTTAACCCGTACTTACAATTTGTAACTTCACGCTGTGGCCATCAAGCTCCAACCTCTTTATTTTCTGGTAGAAAAAAAATCGAAGCAATAACTTCCAGTTCAATACATCGGGTGAAATCACGACAAGCAATGACGTTTCAATAAAATCGTTTTTCCAGGTTAAGTTCCTTTTAATCTTGCCCGGCTTATTGTTTGAAAGAACCCTATCAAGACAGGCAGTTATTCCAGGCATTTCCAAAAAAAGCATGTGCTTGCGCGCACGTGATGTCACCGTTTTGTTCTATATAGTGAAAAGACACAAGTATTAAATCAGAGAATCGGAAGGGTATATCTTTATTCCGTAATTTTTTTGTACTTTTTCGAAGCTAAAAAAATTATGCGTTCATTTCTCTTGTAGCTCACATAATAGCGACAAACTGTGGTGGAAACAATCGCTTTTTCAGGATTGCCGAGGAAAGGACTTATAATGGTAGAATTCTGGAACGAAACCAGACATTCGCGTTTCTTTGTGTCTCCAGAAATTTATATATATATATATATATATATATATATATATATATATATATATATATATATATATATATATATATATATACAGAGAGAGAGGGAGAGACATAGGGGTTGGCATTCAAGAAAAGCTCGAGAAGCAAAGGGGAGAATGTGGCGCTGGGTACAACCCCCGCTCACAGGAAACAAAAACAACTTAACATAAATACCCCAGAAAGAAGAGGGGAGAATACCCCAGCCGGCAGCGTAGTGGTCATGGCACCAGACCGGTATTCTGGAGGGCGTGGGTTGGGATCCCACCAGGGGGAATGCACTTTATAAGCGACCCCAAACCATCCACCGCCGGCGGCGGCGGCGTTGGCGTCCGCAGTGCTCCTCTATATTTAAAAAAGAAACAGCATCCGGCGCCAGGTTTCGATCCGAGGACTTTGCGGCCGCAGCGCGACGCTCTACCGACCAAGCCACGGACGCGACACTGATATCGGTGTCAGAACGCGCCTTATATCTTTAACGCATTCAAACTACGTCGTCAGCGGCGTGCGTTGGCGACTCAGCGGCGTTATAGCGGCTTGATAACTGCGTGGTGTACACGTGATACTACAAACCCGATGGAAGAGATGGAAGAGAAGGCGGCGAGGCGGTGGGCTGCGGGGGCCGAGCGCAAGCGCCGCAAGCGGGCCGACAACCGTGCATTCGCACTTTCACATTCTCCCCCTCGGGGAAATGCGGGGGAATTTTTTTCTCCAGTTTCTTTCTTTCTTTCCAAATTCTTTATCTGTTTCAATAACCTACCACATCCTCCCCTTTGCTTTACGAGGTCTTCTTGACTACCTGCCAACCCTTATGTATGTATGTATATATATATATATATATATATATATATATATATATATATATATATATATATATATATATATATTTATATATATATATATATATAAATATATATATATATATATATATATATATATATATATATATATAAATATATATATATATATATATATATATATATATATATATATATATATATATATATATATATATATATATATATATATATATATATATATACATATATAGAGAGAAACAGCGCCATCAAGCTGCTTTATTGGGCGAGTACTGCAGACCCAAAACCACCCCGATTGCATGAGAGCTTTTTGGTAGCATTTTGAGTTGGTCCTCCACTGCATGTGTTCCCCTGACTCGGCTGGGTGCAGGATATCTCAATGCCTTTAGATGCACAAAATTATTTCAAGATTCTCCTCAAATTGGGGCTGGATTGAAGGAAGGTTCAAAATACGAGGGTGTCTGCCCCGGTGTCCAACCAATTCGTGTCATGTTGCGTGGAGAGGATTTTACCACCATTTTCTACTCGCTGCAGTTTCTGATCGTCAGCCGAATTCCCTATGTACGAACAGACTGTTTCCTCCGCAGCGTGGGTAAAGCATGAGACGATGTCATTTTCTAGCTCTAATAACATTCCTTTCGGTTGTACGGCTCCATATTATGAAACTTGGAATGTGACTGCTATCTGCGGCATCACGCAGTGCAGCCTTGTATGCTTGCTCCCACTTTACAGGCAGTATCAAGGACCTAAAAAGTGCTTAGCAAGGAGGTTAATTTCACGGTTAATTTAACACACTCGACATGTTCTTCACACTGAGCTCGCTGATGAAAAGGGTTTTGTAATCACTCAAATCAAACGATAAACTTACGAAGTCTAATCCAATAGTGGAGGCGTACAAGCCTGAGAAGTGATCCTCCTGAAACAAAAAAAAAAGTGCAGAACAATTATGTCGATAAAGTGTTGCGAGAAAAAAAGTGCATTCTCATTTTCACAGCCCATATGAAACCACACCCCAAAGCAGCGAAAATTTGTGATTGGCTCACATTTACAGCATCTAAAGCACGCAAAGAAGTTGACATATTATTCCAGATTACACTTTATGGTTTCCAACACCAGGGATGGGCAGTGACTAGGAATAAAACTTTGTTCTCTACGTAGATGACCAGTTTAACAAGCATTTCTTGATTTGACACGTGCTCCCCGTCGCACACGAGCACAGCAACGACCATTATGATTACTTAGCTTCCTAAGTAAGGTATGTATCGTCCATCAAAAAAACGACAATGACAAAGATCACTTACTCGATTTCTCACTGGCGAGGCCTTCTTAAAGAAAACCGCAACAATTGTTATGCATCGAAACAGATAACTGGGCGAGTTCGTTTAGATTCATCTTCATTACACTCTAAGAAATCGGTGAATGTGGGCTTTACGACAACGCCCCAGAACGACCATTCAGCGTGCTTAAATGTGCGAATTTGGCGAATAACGAGGCCCAGCATGCGATTAAAGTAGAAACTAGGATCTGCGCTACGACAACAGCGCACACGCACGCCTTGCGCTGCTGTCCCAGCGTAGATCGTACTTTGTGCTTTAATTTAATGCTGGGCCTCTTCATTCTGTGAATCCTGTATCCACAATGCTATTCAGCAAGCTATCACGAACGCCAATGTTAAAAAATTTGTTAACCCTGCACAAAGGTAGGAGTCGACGTGAAGCGACGCTTCAATGGCATGTCGTTTTGAATTTGTCCTTTTCAAAGCGCATTTCTAAGTACTGATCTGCCGCGAAAAAAGAGACGCCCACCTCTCGCAACTCCGGCCTGTACAGACGTTCGGGCCGCCCAAGAAGTTCTCTGCCTTATCCACAAGATTTCAAAGGACATTCTGGACCGCTATGAAGACAGTGACGCCTCAGCCTCCATCGTTTAGCTGCCCCGGACTTTGGTCGGTGAATGGGTCGGTGACTGGGCAATAAATGTTTTCTCTCGCGCGCCCGCACTCATGGCCACATCGGCGTTACGAATTCGTTGCGCGGCGACCGAAGCGTGGTCCGTGGCGCATTCGCCACAAACCGCGCGTGGCGCTTGCTTGAACTTGGCTTGGCCTGAAGGTCGAGCGAAGCTACCTGGTATTTTCTGGGTTTGTAACTAGACTAATGGGCCTACGCTTAAAACACGGTGCGCTGCAGCATTCTTCCGTGGCTCTACAACAAATGGTTGCTCCCCTGCAACTTCAACCCTTGTAATTATTCTTGCCATACTATAACCCATCCTCTGTTATTATCAAATTTACACGGGGCACTCTCGATTGCCCGAATTAGTTTCAACCCATTCCAGGGTCTGTATTCCTCAGGTATAGATCGCAAAAAAGGCGATGGTTCCCTACCGAGGTGTCTCAGTGGTTGAGGCGTTGTGCTGTTGGGACCAAGGGCACCGCTTCGATTGCCGGCAGCGGCGGCCACTTTCTGATGGAGGCGATAAGCGATAATATTTAAACGCACGTTAAAGATCCTCAGGAGGTAAAAATTAAGCCGGAGCCTTCAACTACGGCGAGCCCCACATCCTGGGTAGCGTCAGTGCGTCAAACCTTATAATCAATCGAAAATACGATTGTTCGTACGCATCTAAACTCTACATTAGGAGCGATACTGAGAGTCATCAGTCTCCCGCGAGTGGCTGGCCGTCGGCAACGAAAAGGAAGAGAGCCCTATTATTCTGCAAGTTGAAACCATGGCCACCGAGGCCATGCAACCCAAAAGTTCAACACCAAGACCTGTGATATGCTGTACATGAAAAAAAAGAAAAAAATCCGGCAACATTAAGCAGTCGTTATGATGTAGTGAATCGAAAGCATTTTTGTCGGAATGCGATTTTTGTTCCGAAAGTATTATAATTATTATTATTATTATTATGAGTCACACCGTCGTCATCATCATCATCATCCTCATCGTATACTTTTGAAAACCGGGGTAGGCAGCAGGGGGTGTATCGGTGTCAGCACTCTCCCTGGAATTTCATAAGTAGCAAATCCTCCCTCCTGTCTGTCGGCCTTTTTTCCGCCTATTGTTTTTACACACTTAGTTAAAATATAAATGCAAAAACCACTACAAGATAAGAAACCAAACTAAGATTGTTTGAGCGGAGGCTACTTTTCTAACTTTTGTAGTGGAGGAGTATAACACACCCGAAAAATATTTCTGGCTACTCCACTGCCAATGAGGATTTTTCCTATCTTTGTTACTGACGTGTTCAAGAGAACAGCACGCCGCAAAGCTCAACTACATAAAATCTGGGTCAAACGTTCACCCCGCTCCGGACACATATCTTTGCTGTTTAGAGCGCAGGCAGCAGGCCGCGTGCGCAAGTGGCGGAATCCCAATACAAAAATGACCATGCGTCATAACGTGTACAAATTAGCTGCACTGAGGCAATAGGTGGTGTGTGACAGCCTTCTCGTGTTTAATTAGGCCGAATCCGTGGGCCACCTCTTAACTCAGCTAGTTAATATTTAGCAAGTTTATTGCCATCAGTTGGACATAATATTTCTCTTTATTTGCATAGTGTATGTACCTTTTCGTATTAAACGGAACCAGGACCCTCCTTTCCAGTTTTGGCGGGGCATAACTTCGATCATCCTGCAAAGTTGTTTCTGTATTTCATGTATTACTTCCACGAAAACGTGTGTAGGGTGATTGAGACATTTATTTTCCATGAATACTCGGTTAATGTGGTAGTTTTTGACCCTTCCAACATCTTTTATGCTGTCTATCCCAAATGCTGTGATAGCGCATTATGCGGCTTCAAAGCCCACATCATTGTCTTTCCTTGTTTGTCTTTCGGCAACCTTGACAGTGTGTTTTTTGTAGGATTGTCACTAATTAATGCGCTATGGAGGACAACTTCCCACATACAGGGCCAAATAAAGCGCACAAGCAAACTCATCCAAGCAATGTAACATCTATTGAGTATGCCGAACAGTGCAGAAACACTTACCGTGTACCTAAGCATTAGGCAAGATTTTCCGACTGCCATGTCACCAATAAGTATAATGTTCAAGTTATAGTCGCTGAAAAGTCAAAGTGAAATTGGCGATGTTGGAAGCGCGATTACCAATGGAAGAAAAACAAGGTCAAAAATGAAAACAAAATATCAAGACTGCTATCCAAAACTTAGTCGGATTTTAACACACATTTTAACATAAACACATTCGGTACTAATTTAAACAAGAATGGAAGGACTCCTTGGTTTGGTAGGGTCTCGATTTTATAGAGTTTATTGTAGAATGACCAGGTATTCGACATAAGCCGGGCCAGTTATAGCAATATAAGCACTACATAGGTAAACATTTTATAGGAAACTCACTTAAATTAGCCATGAAGAGAAAATGCAAGTTTGTTTTATCTGAAACAGTTCGTGTTTTATAGTGCCCCAGCGCTTGTCCGGATACAAACGATGCTTTATTCACTAAGAAATTAATCAATTTAGGTTCGAATGTCGATTTTCCCGCTAAATCGTTTCTTTTCGTGGTCTGCAATGACATCACAGGAACCGACCGCTCTGCAGCGTAGAGTATCTTGATTTCGCCGTACAGGGTAGAAACGCGTATACGCTGGCGCCGCCATTTTGGGTCGCTCGCTCGCCGCCGAAGCAAGTCATTGTGTCAAAACCGCATCAAAATTATCGCCGCAACGCGCTTTACTGGCGAAGTTTGAATCATCTTATCTGTTTCTCGTTGCTAGGTATAGTGGGAAACGAAAAGAACAACGCATTGAGGATGTTGACCCAATTGCAGCGGCACGGGACCGTTCAAAGGGTGTCTCCACCCTGCTGGGTGGTGCTGTCGTGGCCTCCGCGATCGGCAACCGGCGGCGCGCCGTTGCTCCGGCCGTTCCAATCGCACGGAGAGAGCGTAACTCCGAAAAGGCTGTTGCGCCGTTTTCCGCCGCACCGCGGCGCACGTAGCCTAAGGTCGTTTTCCCTGGCGCGGGCGTGTGCAGAGGACGAAAACTCGGCCTTCGCAGCCTGTGTGTAACGTTGAATAAAAAAGTTACCGCACACCAGTGCAGGTGAAAGGTAGAAGTAGTTACTGGTGCCATTAGGGTAGTTACTGGTGGTTTGAATTTTTGACGTAGACTATGCCCGGGGTGATGCATAAGTGAATTCATTGCACAGCAGTTTTCTTTTTTGTAGTCACGCATGGTTCCAAAACACAATACGTTTTCCGGTTTTGTTTCTAAAAATCTCGTACATGTTGTTTGGAACGCACGGAATATCCAAGCAAGAACAAAATTATGGGAATTCAAACGACTGAAATCCAACCATTAGTAAACACGAAAATACACACTATGTCGTTTCGTTTTTTCTCCTTTACACGTGCGGTCTTTGACAGATAAAGTAGATGACATGGCAACACTACTTGAAACGTTTGGCGTAACTTTTACCGCGATACTATTAACAGAGACGTCGTATACTTCAGCATCTATAGTCTGTACTGTCCAAATGGCTATCGGTATTTCTTCCACAATAGGCAGGGTAAACGTGCTGGTGCCGTTTATTGCCATGCATGCTTGCATATACAAAATTACAGAGAGACTTCCAGTCTACCATAAATGGACGTCGTCTAAGTAATGTGATAAAAATCTTTACCGGAGTTACGATTGCTATATAGTTCTCCACTTCATGTGTTTATTCACTAATAACCCGAACAACTTAGTTACAGCCGATGTTGTGCATACAGATATTAGTGATCAGCTGATCTGCTGACCGAAAAAAATAATGCCCTTAATATGTAATGACAACAAATTAGCAAATCTAGAAATTCAGAAACAGTCTTCCGAAAAAATACATATGTAGAGTCGATAGCGATATGAAAGGCATCGGGGAATATCGTGACTTTTTCACTCACGGCAAATAATTTGGTAGCGTGATTGCAGTAGGTACTTGAAACCCCTAAGCATATTGAATAAAACGCAAAAATATGATTGATTCAAACCCGTGGAAGCCTAACAGATTATTTGACTATCGTAGTCGCCTGCCTATAAACAATACACGAGAGCTTGCCGGTATTACGCTGTTTTCGCGCGCGCACACACACACACGCACACACACACACACACACACACACACACGCACGCACGCACGCACGCCCGCACACACACACACACACACACACACACACACACGCACACGCACGCGCACGCGCACACACACACGCACATACGCACGCACGCACACGCGCACACACACACACACACACACACGCACACACACACAACGGATACCCAGAGCGTTCGAAACAACTTAAAAGGCGAAAAAAGCATATTTTCGCGCAGCGGTATCGCGCGAAACTGATGTAACAGCGAAAAAAGAATTCAGCACGCTGGCATTCACTCTGCCAGAGATGGCAGAACCCTTCTCGGCATTCGCCTTTCAAGCAAACGACCACTAAAGCTGCGTGCAAAGGCAATCGTGGGTGTTAAACAACGTACGTTAAACAACTTTGTACTTGTAGGATCGAGTCAAAATATATAGACCATATATTCAAGTTTTCAATCCCGAAGACGCGACAACGAAGGCTGATTTACAACTCATAGCGCAGGCAGCGTCGGCCAGACGAGCCTCGCTTCAACCTTAGGCTAACGGCGCCGCCTCGCCGCGTCTCACAGCAAAATTACACCGCTCCCCTTGTTTCCGCGCCGAATGGGACGGCCGGAGCAACGGCGCGCCGCCGGCAGCAAATCGCGGAGGCCACGGTGCTGTATTCGAAGAACCCCGTTCTGAACATAGATGGCGCCACCATACCGTGGCAAGCCGTTTTCTACCTTTGGCTTCTTTTTGACCGGAAATAAACCTGGCTTGTTTTTGCTCTGGGAGAAAATAATCGTTACCTAAAACAGTGCTCGCTCGACAAATATGGTCACATAAGACACCGTTGCTTGCGTCAGTCGGACAGTGTCGTCTGAGAAAACCCCAAAGCCCCGCAGTGCTGTGCAGCTAAACAAAGCATAGGGCGCGCAGTACCAACAGCAGTACGCGTCAGTACTTCTATGTGTACTCGTGCTTTCGTAACTTCCACTGTTCGTACCACCATTTCTATTGCTTTATAAAGAATGTGCCCTAAATTTAAGCGCAAATCGCTCGTTCGGCTAGCTTTTAAGCTCTACCCAATTTGCGTCTGCTTGTGCCGCCCGCCGCCAATCGCAGAGCTAGCTCGTATGACATCATAGGTTCTGTTGCGGGAAATGAGCTGGTGGGTCGCATGGCCGTTCTCTTTTTTCCTAATTATGTAGCTTATTTGAGCGAAGTCTACGTTAAAAGTGGCGTCAGTACGATTCTAACGAGGCAGTCTTTTGAATGAACCAAGCTTGTGTTTTCTCTTCATGGCTCCTTTAAGGGGAGAGTTTTATACTGCCTTCTTTTCCGCAGTTGTTTATTACTAAATCCGGCACATAATAAAGCAGTATTCCGCCTAATACTTGAACATACTAGCCCCTAAATTTCTCTAATAAGGTTAAGGTCCAAACGCAAAGTGCAAACAGATTGTAAATAAATATATATTTTTAGGATTTTATTGCAAAAACTGTGAATAGTTTGCATATATATACCACCTTGTCACTTCTTATGCATCTGTTCTGCACTGAGGAAATATACGAGAACGTTGATGCAGCTTCAAAATCTATTTAAATTGAAAGAAATGTTTAAAGAAAGAAAATATATATATATATATATATATATATATATATATATATATATATATATATATATATATATATATATATATATATATATATATGTGTATAAATTTATACATCTATATATATATATTTATATATATATATATCTGTGTGTGTGTTTGCGTTGAAGGTGAATATATGATTCCCTAACGTGTTTGGTTAGGTTGTGTCGTTTTGGGCTGTGGGATGTTACGTTGGGGTTGTGCTGTTACATTGGAGGAAGAGGCGAGTGTGAATGTGTCCGACGCGAATATGGAGGATGTATCCCTCCAAAAACCCGGTTAGCCCAAGCTCGTCCCGTGTTTTTCTTGTGCCCTTGCGCGCTTCTCCGTAGCGAAAATATTGACCCTGAAATAAGCTCAGTAGTGAGCTATTGACAGGACGGCATACAAATAGTCGGTTTTTTACAAGAGCAAATGCTTTCACCGCAACTGAAACACGCAGGCAGCGGTCCTCTTAGTATAGGTAGGCTCAAAGATGGCGGTACAATCTCGAAAAACATGCCTATAGAAATGATCTGGAAAGTGCTGAAGAATGTTCCTTGACGTGTTCATGACCCGGGGGTAGCATCACAAGACTAATACCTGTGCTACACGGCAGCTTGCAACTGGCAGTTGAAACGCTCAGTTAGAAGTTCTTCCTATGTTTTTACAATGAGGCACTCAATAGAAAATTGGTTCTAAGGCCTTCGGGAAGCCTTTCAAACAACCCTGTAGCACAAGTATAACGTACGGTACGTCGCAGTTATCCTTATTAGAGAGAGACACACACCCTTTCCTAACAGTGTGCATGCCTTCTGCGCTGCCATCTAAGAGTACAGTGCAATTGTTAATAGGATGCATCACATGTTGAGATTATCGTCTAAAACACTTTGATTAGCAACAGCTCCTCACTAGAAAGTTTACGCTAAACTTTAAGTAGAATTCTACACAAACTTTCTGCACAAAGTTTACATTAATATTTCAACTCAAACAAGTTGACCAATGGTTGACGAAGAGTTTGTAGGTTGTTTCTAGGAAACATAAGGACAATCTGTAGACAGTCTACTGTCACCTCTTCTTATATTCTTGAACAAACAGTAATTCAATGTTATTAACAATTTTTAAGAGGTCTTCCCCAGCATTTCGACATTATTCCGCCTACTATTCTTTCTTCGAAATCCTCCCTCCTTCACGCTTCGCTCATCTTCACTCGTTCTGTTCATTTTACCGTACCTCTACCTGAAAGGGGCCACGAAGACAAAGTGAAAGTTTGGTTCTCTAAGAAGATTGCTTTGTCTTAGAAACAAAGATTTCGATATTATCACAAACGTCAAACAAATATTGCAGACATTAGGGAAAATTCATGAAGCTGCGGCGACTTCACAACCACTTTCCCACGACATTTCTGGAACGTCAGGAAATCTTGTTTGTACGATTGGCGACCGCCTACAAAAGCGCCGTTAAGGAACGCAAACAGGTCATTGTATTAGGCTCTTTGAATCTGTTTTATAGTTCCACTTCAATGGTAACCTGCAGTTAACACACTGAAAATAAAGTTTCAGTCCAGAGCTCTTTTGCACTACTCCTGCCCATTTTAGCTCAATGTCGCTCGAAATTTGCAAATTGCTCAATATCTGGCGGTTTGCATTCGGGGCTGGAATGAAGCCGACTGAATTACCAAAGGCTAGTTCTCTCAAGCTGAACAAAGTTGTATTTCATATATACGGGCCGTTTGATGCCAAATTATTGCCCCCGGCTTTTCCTGGTGACGTTATATAACCGTGGGTGACGCACCCAACAGATGAGACCGCAATGGGTCACTAGTTTTTTTGCCGTGGGTGTTCAGTTTTCATACGTGACCCATCCGCACGTGACGTGACGGACTTCCGACCCGCGTGTGCACCACACAGCGTTTGCAGGTTGAGAACCACTTGTTAGATACCAGTGACTGTCTAGCGAACTCGGTCACAAGTAACATTTCCGCCTTACTCAAATGACCAACAGGGTATATATAACAGGGCGGCAGACAAAACATTTTCGCGCTAGCTTAGCCCATACATGCACATCGTCAATAAAAAGCAAAATAACAGAATATCCACGGTTCATTTTGAACCCTTACTCAAATACCCAACCGGCTAATATAAGCGGCAGACAAAAACTTTTCGTGCTAGCTTAGCCTATAAATGCAGATCGTCAATACATACCCAGCTTTCCCGCTCAAAAGTCTAACCTCGCAGGAACCTAGGAAAATTACTTCAGGAAAGTGATATTTGGCACAAAGCAAGACTTCAACGGGAAGATAGAAACACTAGAAGAACTTTTCAGGATTCTGAATAGTTTGTGTATTTCGCTATCAAATTTTACTCCCCATGCATTTCTATGGGATAGTTTCCATGGCTCAGGAACCTAGCCGCAAAACGTGAAAAACTTGAAACTGTGCGCAAAGCAAGTTTTCACCCCCAATATTAGCAGCACGAAAGAAGTTTACATTACGATAAATAACTACAGATTAATCGCTGTTGAACGGACAGGCATGAGCGGGAAAGCTGCACATGAAAAAGCAAAATAAGAGAATTACCACGGTTCACTTTGAACTTTTCTCGACTGGAAGCGACCTTGACGGCCAGCAAAACGGGGTCTGCTCAGATTGAGGCCCTCCAAACGGCGTCGAATCTCTCCATAATTTGAGCCTTTCTGAGGTCCCTTTTGGGGCGGGTACAGGCGATTGTTGATGTCAGTTGCAATCTCTACGAAAATCCGAGCCACATTTGAGCCGTCTTTGGCGCTGGCTTCCAGGTACTTCATGCCCCACTTGTTCGCTAGCTCCTGTGAAGAAAGTCAATCACTAAAACTAGCATTTTCAACAACCCTAGCCGCAAAAAAGAAATCCGTTAAAGAACGTGTGAGCTGTTTGAAACGGCTTTGCTAACGGTATGACTGGCCATAAACGGGTTTTGTTCTCAGCGAGTATGCTAGAACAGTATCCGACGCATATAATTTAGCACCTTTATTTCCACGGCAAAGATCCACACTGCTAATGCGACAGACGTCTGTGACAAGTGACAGGCTTCAGTGACAGACTTCATTTCAGTGACGCCATGTTAGAAGTTGATGGCGTGACCACAGAAACAGACGGCCGTGACCATCGACTTTATAAGCACGGTAAGGACAGGTAAACGGTACGCCTGATAATGGCAGAGCGCGCTTATACCACCTGTTCGCTCATTCGTCAAGCTCGGACTCAATAGGCGCAGCAATGAATAAAACATACAGCTTGCTTTCATGTTTTTCTTTTGAGTTAAATCGTGTGACCAAACAGCTTAGTACTAGGAGGAGTGCAGACCGTTGAAATGCGTCGGCTCCTTTGCGATGGAGAGGCTTTTACTGCTCTCTTAGGTGGCTGTTGCGCCCAACCAGTAATTCATGTTTTCTTGCCAAACGTTAAACCAGAGTACGGCACGTTAATTTTATGCTCCGTTATTGGTGACTTGGAAACAGTCGAAACCATTCTTTCTCTAAAAAACAGTTTTAAACCGGGCGTCGGGTGAAAATGCGCTTGTTGCATATTCACAGGGATTTCACGGCGCCGAAGGTGGGTAAAATGTTTTGCAGTATTTCCCGGCAATGGCAACCGCAAGTTGCCAGCTGTTACATAAAATCTCGTGACATTTGTGCAGACTGACGTTGCCATTGTGTAACGTACAGGGCCGTCCACGCTAGGTGCGAACACGGCGCAGCGTGGCCGTGCTCCGCGGGGCGCCAGCGCACAAGCCGCGGCCGCGCATCGAAGCTCAGCGGCGCAGGCGTACACGGGCTTGGAGGCGGGGCTTCGTGTCGTCTGCTAGCGCGGGAGCGCGCCGTTCTTGCTTTGCTGTGAAGCTCGCCCAACTCTCGGCATGCTTGTAGCGTCTTTGCGCGCCGCGACGCGTTGCGGGAAAGCGCACTTCGCTCACTGCGGTGCATTTGTAGTTTCTGCGTAAGACAACTGAGCGCTTCCTTTTTTCCGTGCCACCATCCCAGTTCAATGCATATATGGTTACAAACATTTCTGGACTGGTTTGGTTTATTTAATGAAGAGGAGAGCTGCGGATAATTTTGACCACCAGGATTTATTTATTGTACACTGGCATTATGCAGCACATGAGGGTCCGTGCATTTCGCGTCCATGGAATTTTGGCAACATGCGGCTGGGTTTCGATCCCGCGACATTGGTCTCGATATCTGTTGGCTTGTTTAACAGCGGTTCTGTTGTTGCAGGCCGTAAATGTGTGCGGTGTGCGGCGTCATCAGAAAACTTCGGGTCATGGTTACTCCCGCAGTTTACCGATCATGTGAGCCCGCGCCTCACAATGGGCGCTTGGAGAAGCCCAGGATTGCGCGTGGCGCTCGCAAAATAAATACCAAGGAAACAGTTCACGTGCGTTTGCACCTCAACGGGGGAGAGAGGGGGACAATACAGCTTGCTCTACAGACGCCCAGTTCGCGAATGTGGTTGCCGCCGGTTTTAGCGCGTCCTGACGCATTCTACTTTGAGCGAAATGTGCAAACCTGCCGACAAAACGCACCGGGCCAGCCAGTCATGCACGAGGAAGAAGATGGATATGACGATGACTGCTACTACCGAAGTGGAAAGCGGTGACAGGCCATGAAATAAACAATTTCAAAGCTAATGCAATGCGGGGTGGTGTGTCTTTCAGTGCTTACATAGAAAAAAATCCTTCAGCTTCGCTATGGATGAAGCCTTGTGTAACCTTGGGCAAGCTTTTTTAATTTTTTTACAAGATCATCGCCCATTGTCGAGATAGTTCAAGCAGCCGCCCAGCAAGCGGGTCTCACGCATCCAGCACGATCATCCTACTCTCCGGCAGAGTCTTGGGCTGGTCCCACTGTGGCCTGCTGCGTTATAGTTCATATATCATTAGTTGCTAAGCATATACCTGGCTAATTGTTGTGACACAGGAACCCTACCTACCCTTTCTTGCCACCTGCTACGTAGCCTTTTTTCTGTTCTGATTCGTACTTCCCCGCAATAGGCCTATGTGAGTAATGAAGATCTGGTCATTAGTTCCATGCCCCACCGTTGTGTAACAGCTTCTCCGTTCTTGCGGTCCATCACTTCTGCGTCCTTCTCCTTACCATCCCAAAACGCATGGCCTATCAATGCCACGATCAGAAAAATGACCAGTATGTTCAATATTCCTTCAACCCAATTGCAAGGATTGTGACAGCTTACTGTAGTTCATCCCCTTTCCATTCCGGCACTGCACGGCACGAAACGACTGCTTTAAATCAATCCTTCTTTGTGCTCAACCTAGGCTGTACCTTAGCCGCAATGCTTCAAATTTCTGCTGTGAAGTCATACGAAGTCGCGTCGAGCCACCCACGAGCGCTTCCGAGCTGCACAGAGCATGTAAACACTCCGACAAAAAAAGTGAGCCAGGCGCCATATACAGGTAAATATGGCCATCTGCTTTAGGGAGCACATGAAGAAAATAAAGCTTTTGCTTCGTGACCCTCTTTAGTTCCAGAATGTCGTCAAGACACGAGAATGCCCCACAGCCGCGGTTCACTGGTCATGGGGCTTGGCTGTACTGAGCGGGGAGATCCATGTTCAATCCCGGTAGCAGGTGCAGCATTTCAACACAGGCGAAATGCCAGAACGCGCGTTTGCTAAGCTGTATCACTGCTGAGCTTCGGGTGGTTATCCGGAGTGCTACTCCACAGCGTCTCATAGCCAGAGTCGTTTTGCGGCATTAAACCCCATAATCCCAACCAAACCAGTCTAGAAATGTTTGTAACAATATATGCATTGAACTGGGATGGTGACATGGAAAAAAGGAAGCGCTCAGTTGTCTTACGCAGAAACTACAAACGCGCCGCAGTGAGCGAAGTGCGCTTTCCCGCAACGCGTCGCGGCGCCCAAAGACGCTACAAGCATGCCGAGAGTTGGGCGAGCTTCACAGCAAATCAAGCACGGCGCGCTCCCGCGTTAGCAGACGACACAAAGCCCCGCCTCCAAGCCCCTGTGCGCCTGAGCCGCTGAGCTAGCTGAGCTTCGATGCGCGGCCGCGGCTTGTGCGCTGGCGCCCCGCGGAGCACGGCCACGCTGCGCCGTGTTCGCACCTAGCGTGGACGGCCCTGTACAAGTTACCACCAACTGCTTGCATTAGCTAACGTCTTCGTCGAAGGGAGGACGAGACCTACAAGCGATATTGTTGTCCAATAGCAAAGACAGCCCTAGATTATCATGTGTAGGACATTTCGCCTAGTTTTTTTTAATACAATCAGGACTGACGCACTTTCAGTGTAGCGAAATAAGGCCATATTACTTGCCAACTGGCGCAAGTAAACGTGATGAAACGTCAACATTACGACAGCACCAATAACCCCTTTGTCATCCCTAACACGTCACTAAAATTGAAAGTCAATCAGAAAAGGCTTCGTACTAATTCACGGATTTAGGGCGTCGAGAATACGGCCCCTTCTGTGCGCTGCAATTGGTGGCGCCCGCTTCTTGGTGTCTTGGTTCTCTGTATGCCCATAGTATGCCCCGTCACCTTGATAGCTTTGCACACACACTTTGGACCCGCCGCAGTGGCTCAATGGCTAAGGCGTTGTGCGCATGATCCCGATGACACGGATTCCGTCCCGTTCATGGTGGCTGCTGTTCTGATTAACGCGAAAAATGAAAATTCCCGTGTGTTCGAAATATCAGCGCACGTAAAGATCCCTGTGGGTGGTCAAAACTACTCCGCAGCCATTTGCTACGGCGCTTTTTATAGCCCATGTGCACCTAAGGTGCATTAAACCATCAACAAGCCATAAACACTACTTTAAAGTAAAGCCCCTCCGTCTATATACTAAACCCGTAGTTTTTGACCCTCCACTTCTCGGATAAACTAGCAATGAAAGGCTGTCGTTATTTTTAGATAATTACAAGTTTCGGTGTACAGCTCGGAGGTATTATAAGAAATAGAGCCTTATTGTTTCACTGAAGAAGGGCAGCATATTTCGTTGATGTGTAAAGCGTTGGAGCAACTACTTTCCAGCCGCCAAACTGCAAACACTCTCAATGCCAGGGTCCAAATGAGACCAAAAGCTGGACCTATAAGAGGGTCCAATGATACCACAAGCAGACGTCAGCAATGGCGATTGTATCTCTTTTTTGTGGCTGTGTTTGTTCTCTTTGTGTGCTTTTACACAGATCTCTCGGCTGCCCCTATGATCGTTATCTGACAGGGGATTGTTCGGTCCAACATGGGTTATCGTTACTACCTCAGGTATATGTTTACAGTTACTACCTTCTATATTTTATTAACGAGAATTTCTCATTACTAGGAATATAGTTTATTAGTTTGCAATCTACAAACAAATTTTCTATCATTGTGAACAACGTGTAGCATTTCGGACGTGCTTTTTGAGAGATGATCCAACCGTCTGAAGCTCATGAAAAGTGTTGACTAGAACTTCATATACATGAGAAAAATATAGCTTTACTTACCTCTGCCACTTCGAAGGAAATTACTCTTTCTGCCTCCATATCAAGTTTGTTGCCAACTAGAAGCTTTGTGAAATCTTTGCTTCCCCGCTTGTCAAGTTGAAGGAGCCAGTCATTCACTCCTGTAAATGATTCCTTGGAGTTGCAGGGATTTTGACGATGATTCCGTAATGACGATGCGACGAGCACGGTTGCGTTGAGGCAGCATAAAAACATAAAAAGCATAAACAACCATTAGCGAACATATTGCTTGCGAAGCACAGATTACAAAAAAATTTAGGGAAGCCTGCAGTCGCGCGCAAGACTTGAGTGGCGAAGCTGTTGCAGTGATCATTGACGGACACAATGTAGAGTTTAATATCGCTGTGGTGTCATGGTTGACGTCGGCGGCATGCCATTTCAATGAAAGTATTTTGAGCAATGCCAAAGTGAGCTCATGGTTTTGGTCCACGTTTTCGTACGCCACTCCCCAAGCGCGCTTCATCTTCTTTAGCGGATGCTTTGCACGCCGACCCGCTCGAAGCGCGCCCTCTTCCTCGGCCGGGCGAACTATCCGCGGCTGGGCCATGTGGAGGGAATAATCAAGTACACAAGTACACTAGCTTCGACATTCAAGTCGGGGCTCTTCTGCGGTACAGAGCGTATGCGCACGACGACAGAAGGGCGAACGAATGAAAGGCGTACGCTATGACACGTCTTCCTCATTCTGAGAAAGTTTTGCCATGACACGGCGAAGGATGGAGTGTTTTGTGGCTAATGTTGGCAAATCTCCCTAAGTGGGTATCCTTGGCTTGACGGCCCTGCACTCGAGGAGCTCGGCCAAGGCTGGAGTTGCCAATATTGGCCAATCACCATAAGCGGACATGCTTAGCTTGACGAACTTGCGGTCGAGGTACGCGTACACGTGCACTCGGCCTTCTCTCGGGGAGTTTTTGGCGCGCTCGCACCCCGAAATTACGGCCAGTAGCAATAGCTCCACTGTTAAAATCAACCGAAATGTAATGTCGCCTTCCTGTAGAGAAAGTAATAAGCATCAATTTTAAGGCAATGTTTTCGCTGCTAAACGTATTACCGGCGGCCAGGCTGAGTGCAATGCACTACGTTGCTTTTGAAGCGAAACCATTAAGTGCATCATTCTGTGTAATGCCGTTGTTGTTGTGCAGTCAAGAAAATGGCCGACACAGTAGAGTGAATAAATAAAAATTTATCGGGAATATTAGGCTTCCTTACGTGCTTTCAAGGCGATGCCTCGCCATACTAATTGGAAACTATTATACTGCTACTTCCTACTTCGGTCAGTTCTACTGCTTTTTTGTCTCTTGGCCAATATTAGTTGAACAACTCCTTTTTTTCAACTCAATTGGCGTGACATTTTGCTCTCACGTGACACGCACTATTCCACAACTGTTACGCTATCAATTCAAAGTTTTGTTAGAGGTTTTGAAGCGCGAACACAGGCCTCTCAAAGCTCTCGATTCGCGGTTAATCTATCAAGTGGGTATGTCCTATCAAGTGGGTATGTCCAATAAAAATAGAACAACAATGACCACTTTTATTTTAGCGCTGGAATTTGCGGGGATAGTACACGGTAAAAAAGTGTAGCGATAGTACAGTGGTCGCCAAGTTATCTGGGCAGCCCACCTGAAAACTGCCCGTGACGCTAAGTACACTGGGACGACGAAGCCGAAACAGAAAGTAACGAAATAGGTAATAGTGTCGGCATCTGTGAATGCTTGCTCGTGGATAAGTGGGTAATGTGTTTGCCGTTCCGAATGTATGCTCCGTTTTCTCTGCGATTCCTCCCTGCGTCGAGAAGCAGCATACAATGGTTACACAGAATGTTTGTGGTTTCTGGTGGGGCTCAAGGGAAGAGCAGAAAAGTGATGATGTAGGTGCGGCCGTCTTATATCTTGGTTTTCGTTTGTGGAAGAGCAGATGCATCGTTTTCAGCCGACTGTTGTACAAGTACGAGTATGAGATCTTATGCTTTATTGTTTCAACTTCCGAAATCCGTTGAGTATTGGTGCAGCGATTCTTGTGCGAAATCGTCTGTGCTTTTATGATATTGAAACTTAGGTCTTACTTGTAGTATATTAGTAGTGTAGTACCGAAGCGTTTGTGCAAATATATTGTTATATTTGTCTCCCTCTTCCGCTTTATCGTCACTTACATGCCGTAGGTCGACAAAAATGTAGCATGAAGAGTGAAATGAATGCCGGTACGTTAATTTTTTTTTGTTCGTGCTTCATTATGGCACAATCCCAAAATAACCTCGGTTCCAGTTAGAATATTTGTATGTACACTTTTGGGAATTTAATTGTAGGTCATTGAAAACCCTGCAACAATCGCGCCAAGTTTTCCGGCTTTTGGGTTGCGGTATTCCACTAAGACTGCCTCCAAGAAACCTTTAAAGGAGACATGCCATTAACTCATTATAGAATTCACTTTACACCAGAGTACAATGTTGGGGGTGCTCCCTATAATGTGTTCATGACGCTTAATCGGCATTCTTTAGGGCAGATCAGGTTATCTGTTCAACATGCAAGTGAGGAGGCTCGTTTATTTGGCGGGTATTTCACTGAAAATGTTACTTATATAAGGGAAGTGTACAGAATCAAACAATCCGGAACAACTTGAACGGTTACTCAGTCTGGAGGTACTAGCGCGCTAGAAAAACTGCGCGTAAAAGACAAGACTACAAGTGAGGAACAGGACAGGCGGAGACGCACGACTAGCTTTATTCAAAAAACCAATATGACTACATATTATCTATTGCACCTGCAGACAAAGCAGCCAGCTTTTTCTCTTTTATTTTTTGTTATCACTGCACGATCGTGCATTAATGAGGAAAACATAAAAGAGAAAAAGCTTGCTGCTGTTTGTGAATGTTCAATAGATTGTATATAGTCATGTTTGTTTTTTTAACGTGATAGCGTTATTCGGCTCATTTTTCGATTCCCCCGTGACTCCTAGCCGTCCGCTATCAGCCGTGCTCCTCAGGCGTCCACGGAAATACACACTGCTGTCACTATGAAGCTACGATTGCGGCGACAAGATTTGAAGGCTCCGCTGAACCTGTAATGTGCGCTACGGCAACAAAGATTGGAAAGGAGGGCAATCATACAACGTAGGATACGAAAAAAAGGACACGCGCTTTCACTAGGTGCAGCGCCTGCGCGGTGTAGTTTGTTCTATGCACAGTCGGTGGTAACATGCTCGGCAGACACGGTCTCCAGCTATGCCCGCAACTTACGCCATCACACCAGAGCGTGTTTCGAACACAAGATCAAAAATACACGTTTTCTGTAATTCATGCCCGAAGACTACGCGTTGGCTACAAGGCATGTCTTTAGAAGCTTCCGGTGGAATTTTGACCACATTAGGATCTTTAACGTGCGCCGAAATAAAAAGAAATGGCGTTTTTCTTTACTGTGTTCATAAAAAAACGGCCACCGCGTCGGGGAATTGAACCAGTGGCCTTGGGCTCAGCAGCGCAACGCCTTGCCCACCGAGCAACCGCGCTGCGTTATCCACTGGGACTTAAGCCGGCACCAACAGAGGGTGATATAACTAAAAGACGGGGCAAATGATTAACGCCGGGCTCTCAGATATTCAGGAAGGCATAGATTATAAGACTAAAATATCTCAAATGAAGCCCACTATAATAAAATAATCCCATACTCACACTATCATATGACTTTGAAACTACTTTGCAATATTCCCATGGTTATGTCTCCGCTGAAAGCTAGGTTTAGAAAACGACAGATGGCGCCATGCGGCCAAGTTAAAAATCTCCCTAAAAGCAGGTACGAACACCCTCACAGAAAACAGCTACGTAAGAATACTCGCCTGGGTTCTAGGCAAGCGGGTAGTTCCCACATCACAATAGCCAAAAACAGAAAATCTTTAATCAGTCATTGCTCACAAGCAAAATGTCCAACAAAGAGAGGAGCTACAAAAAGAGAAAAGGAACGACAGAACTCATACAACCACTGATTATGACCAGGACATTGCAGAGCATGCCGTATCACAGATTTATCAGCAGCAAAGAAAGTGAAAGAAACACCATCATTCGGTAAACATATAAGGCTGTTATCAACCTCGCAATTTTTACCGTGAGATGATGATGATGATGATGATGGCTGGTGCTTAATGGAGCAAGGCCAACAAGGGCAAAGAGCACAAGAGAAGAAGTTACTGAATTTTTGATGAGGCTTTTAATACTGAAACATGTAAGTAAGAGTAAAGGTGATGCAAAACTGAAGACAATGGAGATGGCTGGTGTATAGGGCCAGGATGATTACACGTAAAATGACAAGAGCTCCAGAAATTTGACCTCAGCCAAAAACTTAAAAACACGTTGACTAGAAAATACATTGGTTCGTCGGCTAAAAAGTATGATGGGAGCAGTAGAATGTGTCGTCTGTATAATTCAGGAAAATGCTTGTGTCGTGTTGTGTCAAGTGCCTTGCGTGTGATTAGTAAATGGACCACGAAAAGGCCCTTTCCACATTTGCCACACATGGGTCCCGAAGTTCCAGTGAGCAAGTGGGAGTGTGTTACATGTGTATGGCCTAAGCACAGCCTAGCCAGAGTGACATCAGTGTATCTGTAGTGTAAGTGAGTTGTGTAGCGTCCCAATTGTGGTTTTATAACATGTATTTTGTTGTTTGTTGACTTCAGTGTAGTTTGTTGACACCTAGTTTGTTGACCTCCAGTTTGTTGACACCTAGCCACCATTTGTCGCACTCTAGATAATGACTTTCGACAGTGATAGTGTCAAAAGTTCCGCATGAGAGGCGAAGGCCAAGATGCAGCTCTGGGTCGAGCATTTTCGGTGCTGTCTTTGTCGCCGACCCATACATGACATTGCCGTAGTCGATCCGCGACCCCACCAAGGCTGTTTTAAAGGCTCAGCAGGAGTTGTTTGTCGGCCCCATAAGATTGATGTGAGAGGACTCCAAGAATGTTCATTGTTTTCAAGCATTTTCATTTGAGCTGGTTGATATGAGGAATGGATGTAAGCCTTTCATTGAATAAAATAACTAAAAACTTCTCCTTCTTCACAGGAATCGGCACGTTCTCAAGAATGGTGTCTGGGTCCGGTTGGACCCCACGCTTTCTGGAGAACACAACACAAGAGCTCTTTCCGGGATTATTTTAAAACCATTCTTGTCAGCCCAGCTGGAAAGTTTGTTGACACCAAGCTAGACTTGATGTTCGCAGATAAACATGTTGCATGATTTAAAGGATATCTTCACGGCGTCTACATACATGAAATAAGAGATTATAGGTGGCAATGCCTTTCTAAGAGAGTTTATCTTACTATGAAGAGAGTGCCGCTCAACACGCCACCTTGCACCAAGCCATTTTCTTCCACGTGGACCTTTCAGAGTGCTCAACCAACTCACTCGAAACGTTATCTCCGTCAAGTAACTAACCAGAGTGTTTAACATGTTACCAGAAACACCGAATGACTTGAGGTGACTAAGGATTCCACAACGCCAAGCTGTGTCTTAGGCCTTCTCGAGGTCGAAAAACACAGTTAAACAATACTGTTTATGCACGAAGGCATCATTTATATATGTTTCAAGAGCTACGAGTTGATCGTTCGTGGATCGCCCTGCCCTGAAGCCTGGCTGGTAGCTCTCGAGAAGACAGTTGTACTCAAGGAAGTACATGAGCCTGCAATTTATCATCTCGAGAAGCTTGCACAGGCAGCTCGTCAGGGCTTTAGGGCGGTAACTTGAGTGGGACGATGCGTCCTTCACCTCTTTCAGGAAAGCTATACCTATAGCCTCCTTCCAAGAGTTTGGAATGTGCCCCGAAAGCCATATCTTGTGATATAGGTGGAGGAGTGTTAGAGGAGTGTCCGAGAGTAGGTGCTGTATCATTCCATATGTGGTGTTGCCGGGGCTTGGAGCTGAGGGTTTGCAAGTGCTCAGAGCACTCCTAAGCTCACGAAGAGAAAACTCGGAGTTATAAGAGAATGCTGACTTACCGTTATCAAGTAAAGACTTCTTTTCGACCGATTTTTTGTGTTTCATGAAGCTGTTAGTGTAGTGTGCTGAACTGGACACGCGTTGAAAGTGTTGTGCGAGTGTGTCAGTCTGGTATTCGAGTGTGTCCCCTGTTGTGCTGACCAGAGGCAGGCTGTGTGTTTGTTGTACCTTCAGTTTGCGTATTCGTGTCCATACTTTTTGTGTTTCTGTGTAGGAGTTAATTGATGTTATGAATGTATGCCAACTCTCTCGTTTTGCCTCACGGCGCACATGTTTTCCCATCGTCTTTGCCCTTTTGAACAACAGGAGGTTACCCGACGTGGGGTACCAACGAAGAATACCCCACGCCTTGTTCTGCTCCTCCAGGCCCCCCTACAGTCCTCATTCCACCACGCCCTCCGCTTCTTGCGCAGGGCACCAGAGGCGTGGGGAATGGACTTTTCGGCGGCGTCGAGGATCTGCGCCGTGAGGAGTTGTGTAGCTTCTTCAACGTGTAGTGTGTTATGGATCTGTGGTGTAGTTTGGATGTTTCTGTAAATGTACTCCAGTTCGCTCTAGCTTCATTGAACCTGTTATGGGAAGGTGAACTGTTCGGGCCTTTACCTATGTATGTTAATGTGGTTGGGAAGTGGTCACTACCATATGGGTTAGTGCCAACATCCCATTCAAGAGATGGAAAGAATGCTGCAGAGCCAATAGCCAAGTCGTGGTGTGAATAAGTGATGCGTCCTCTATTATGGTATGTAGGTTTGTTTTTATTGAATAGGCATGCGCCCGAAGATGTTAGATATTTTTCGATAAGGCGACCTCGGGCATCCGTGCGAGCAGAGCCCCAAAGGGAGTTATGTGCGTTGAGGTCGCCTAAATGAATGAAGGATGCGCGTAGCTGATCTACAAGGCCCTCTAAATCCGAGTTCGACAGCTATTAATCAGGAGGGATGTAAATGGAGCAGAGTGTTATTTGCCTATTGAAATTTATGGTACGAATGGCAACAGCCTCAAGGACGGTCTGTAAGTGGATAGTGTGACACACCAAGGACTTTCGGGCAATGATGGCCGCACCCCCGGAAGATGTACCACCACCCCTCCCTGTGCTTCCTAAACACCAGGTAACTATTCAAAAAAATTCTATGTTTGGAATTTAAATGTGTTTCTTGTAGACCCATGACACTTGGCTTATGGGAGTAAAGTAGAAACAATCACATGATCCACCGTCTCCCTTTCACTCACACTGCCAGGTACTCATCTAAGTAAAAGTATAACACAGGTGGAAACCGACCAACTAAAGCAACTTTGAATGCTGGCCGACGACCTTCGGGCGGCCTCTCTCAGGTATTTTCCATACTGCGCGCGAGGAAATTATGGCCAACAGTGACGAAATTCCTGTCCTTTGTCAACACGACGCGTGTAATACAAAAGGACCTGGCACTCTAACCGATTACCGCCAGATCAGTGACAGACCGCGCAGGGACGAACTGCGTGCGTAATCAGTACCTTCAGGACAACGTCCCGAGACATTGCGGTGCGCCCAGCTCTATTGATAGCCGGTGACCCTTCGAATGACCTCACAGCGAGGGCAACTCCCCCGACAACAACGCACTCCTGCTTCCCGCGCACTAATGCGGTACCCCTGACAATGTATAGATACTGTGGTTTAACAAGGGACCGCGCAGCGCCGCTCGGACTTCGACAACCTTTCCCCGGCGGGGAACAATTCTATCGTAGCGTCACTAAATAAGCTACGCTTTTATTGATTTAGTGAAGCCTTTATTTAGTGACGCTATTCTATCGGCCAGACGCGCATCCTGGCCTCTCCAGACAAACGATAAAAGGTGAATAGCATCCTCGCGGATGCACTAATTACCCTTTCGAACGACGCGTAAGCTCAACCGGCATGAAAGCAAGCACAAGCTGCGGCCCGCTGTGTGATTACTCTTCTGCCTTTGACCTTCGATCAATCCCGTTCCGCTCAAGGATGTACAAATTGGCCAGCTTATAGGAAGGGAAACACGATAGCGACTTGTGCAGTTTTTATACTCGATCCTTGGCATCAAAAACAGCCAACACCTAGCGATGTAACGTTTGCAGAAGGAACGCCGTTCCTGCAGTTCCTTCGAATACCTAACGAGTTACCGGTACAGTTCCACTGCCCTGGATGGAACGGTGGCGTTCCTCCACTCCTCCAAAAAGGAACTAGTTCCAGGAACGCCGTTCCTTGGAGCGCCGTTCCGTACAACACTGATACAATCCTAGACAAGAAGGGGTGGTATGGCAGGCTGAAGTTCATTTGTGGAAAGTTGCGATATCATGAGACCACAGCATACACCGACTCAGTGATGTACGAAACCACGAGGCCTGAATTGTCGTTTGTTGACTACTGTGACAATATTTGTGACTGCATGACTATCCAATATACAGGAAGAAATAAGTGGAAGTTGGAGCCATCCTCTTGGCAATCCGAATAGTGCACCCCGACCATGTGCGCGGTCACTGCCATTGTTTTAAAAGTTTTCTCTGTCCACGTACCTCATCTGTTACGTCGAAGACTATGATGAAGCCGTCGGCCTTCTCGTAGTATTCCGCAATTGCTTTGCGATACTCCTGCCGGCCCGGAACATCGATCTGAAACAAAGACGTAATTGAATTCGCCGCGTTTATCTGGGGCTGCTGGTTCTCTCCTCCTGTGTTCGGCTGCCCTTGCTGCGTTGGCTGTTCACCGCAGTCGAGCCAAGGTTTTCACCAACGGGCAGATTTCCTCATTGGCCCCGTTTTTGCTGCTTTATTCCGCAATGAAAAATAAACGACTGGGGAGACTGAGCGCCCACACGACTTCGCCCTTAGGTGCAAATAAAAGCTGGCAAGCCAACGCTGTAGTATTAGTTTCAAGAGATGAGCAACGGACGCTGGAAGGAGAAACTCAAGACGGAGAAAAACTATTTGTTGGAATTGTAGCCAGCTTCCAAAAAGCGGCCGGCCTGTTTCCATGAACGAGTCCCGTTTTTTACTACCGCTTCGCCCTCTTGTCGTCTTCGGGGTCGGATGAGGCAACGGGCAGAGAGGTAGAATACAAGGGTCGAAACAAGTCAAACTCTGAACAATTACATTCAAGCTATAGCAGATGTCCTAAACTATCAACATGTCTCGTCAGAAGCTTTTCAATCCAAAATAGAGCTACTCAAACATTCCTACCTTATTAATAAAATGGACAATAGGGCAACGGGCTGTGGGGGCCTGTTTGATTGTACAAGAAAGAACTGAACAAGAGCACAAAATGCAACCCCCCTATCTATGGAAGGCAGTAGAGAAACGCATAAACTGAAGAAACAAAAATACTCAAAATTCATCCCCAAGACACCATTTGCTCCATTACAAACGAAGGTATATTCCATTCTCCTTTCCTTGGTGTTGTGACTGGACAAACAGCATAGCAGTATCCAAGCTAGCGAGTTGTTTAGAACAGGCACATCGTTACTCGGTGCAGTTTGAGCATCGCCATGTAAGCGTCAGCCCAATGCTCCAATGGAGTACGCACACATTATGTCGTAGGAAACGACCATAAGACGAGATCACTTATCTTAGAAGTGTTCGCCCCGCTACAAAAAAGCTGACAGAAATTTCCCGAACGTAAGCAGCTTTCTACAATGGTGAATTCTTTCCCCGTAGAAACAAGCGCTTTCAGAAAAAAAACAAGCGCTTTCAAAACAAATTTCACATGACGCCCAGGTTCCCCTGTTCACGCCCTGACTTCACTACTCACTATAAACTGTTCCTGTGTTCCATTTTTCGGCGATTTCTACAACACTTTGACAATGCTAACTACGTGATATACATGTATATTGAAGACGTCAGTCTTTCTTGGGCTACTTGAACGAGAAAATTTTGGTCTGTCTGTCTGTCTCTCTGTCTGTGTGTCACTCGATTAAGCCAGCCGACCGAAGTGAAATAGATGCTGCGCAGTAGTCATATATACCCACATTAAAATCTAAACGTCTAAGTGCGGGGTCAATGTTCATACTTGTCAGCATTGTTGAACAACAACAGGATATTAGGCAAATATAAGGAGAAAATCAATACCTGAGTGACAGTTGGAGTGTTCCTTTATTCAAAATTTACGGGTGCTTGCTTTTAGCGAAAGCAAATGAATTAAAACATCAACTGCAGAAAACCGTCGCAGGCTGTTGGCCGTGCTCCCTGGCGGAATTCTACAAAATCAAACAGCAGCAGCAAGGAAACGTTCCACTGGATAGGTTTCGCTTTCCGCTTGGAATGCTCAGGGGGTAGGGCGACGTGGTTCTAAAAACATTGTAGTAGGGCTCCTCGATTCACGCGCGTCTCAGTCATATGGCAGAGCTGGCATCGAGGCACCTTTACTTGGAGCAGTGGAATTCGGTAAATTTAAATTGTCTTGAGCAAACCTCTAGCGTGTTATCACAGAAGGAACGAGAAGGGAGATTAACAGCATGAAAGGTGAGCTGGAAAGAGAAGGGCTGCTTCACTTGCCAGGGGCGCCAGTTGACTTATCGTCTTGCGTCGACATTTGCAACGAAAGGAGCAGATACGCCGGCAATTTTTCCTTAAAGATTTTGCACCAGGACCAAAATCATAGATTTGAAATTTTTAGCTATTAGCCAGAAGTTCGCACGTGCTAATATATCCCTTCGTCGCTGCTTTCTCGTAGCTTCAAAATAGGTCTTAGGTAGCCGTCATTCGCGCGGTAGTCTCCCTAATCTACGCCTATGTCCTTCGACATAATATGTTCCCAACTGTTAGGTCGTCAGCATATGGATTATATACCTTATTCAAGAGATAACTGCAGACGCACGTTTTAATATGTCATTTGGCTTAAAGGAACGATGAAGACAAATTACAAGTTTGTTTTATTCGAAAGATTTCGTGTTTTATAGTGGCCCCAGCGCGTGTCCAGATACAAACGATGCTTTAGACACCCAGAAATAATCAATTTAAGTTAAAATTTTAATTTTCGCTATATCGTGTGTTTTCGTTGTCTGCAATCACATCACAGGAACCGACCGCTCTGCAGCGTAGGGTCTCTTGATTCATGCGTCCGCCGTACAGGGTTCGGACACGTATACGCTGGGGCCGCCATTTTGGGTCACTCGCTCACCGCCGAAGCAAGTCATTGTATCAAACCACGCTACAATTATCGCCGCAAAGCAGTTTACTGGCGAAGTTTGAATCATCCTATCTGTTTCGCGTTGCTGTGTATCGTGGGAAACGAAAAGAACAACGCGTTGTGCACGTTGACCCAATTGCAGCGGCACGGGACCGTGCAAAGGGTGTCTCCACCCTGTACGCGGCGCTGACATCGAGGTACTCGCGCGTTTCTTTACCTTACTGAACCTAGATGGCGTAAGCATACCGTGGCAAACCGTTTTCTCCCCTTGGTTTTTTTTTTTTACCGTATTGAACACTGACTTGTTTTTGTTCTGGGAGAAAATGATCGTTTCGTGAAACAGTGCTTGTTCGACAAATATGGTCGCGTAAGACACCGTTGCTTGCGTCAATCGGCCAGTTTCGTCTGAGACAACCCCAAAGCCCCGCAGTGCTGCGCAGCTAAACCAATCATGGTGCGCGCAGTACCAACAGCAGTAGGCATTACCACTTCTATGTTTAAATGTGCTTTCGTAACTTCAACCGTTTGTACCACCATTCTTATGGATTTAAAAAGAATGTGCCCTAAATTTAAACACTAATAGCTCCTTCTGCAAGCGTATAAGCGCAGCCTCATTTGCGTTTGCTTTTGCCGGCTTCCGCCAATTGCAGAGCATTCTGCTATGATATCATAGGTTCTGCTGCGGGAAATGAGCGAGTGGGTCGTATGGCCATTCCATTTTTTTCCTAATTATATAGCTTATTTGAGCGACGTTTACGTTAAAACTGGTGTCAGCATGATTCTATCGAGGCCGTCTTTTTAATGAACCAAACTTGTGTTTTGTCTCCATGGCTCATTTAAAGAATCTTTGAGCGATAATCACTTAATGTCACTAGAAAGCAGCCCACCATGCATCAACTCTTCTAGTTGTCGGCATTCAAGCACGACTGTTAAATTACACATTTCTGGTTCAGTCTCTTGCCTATCACATCGAGTAAGCAATTTCCCCTGAATTAAGTTTCATACTCAATTCTGCAACATAGCAAAGTGGACGCTGCAGAGTAAAAAATATAGCTGAAGAGCACACGTTTACTCCATCTTCGGGTAGACTGTTACCGAAACAGTCCCACCCAGACGATTACAAATTTGGATATGACCTAGTTTTTATGCGTTCAGCAGAAAAGCGCAATTTCAGTGAGAATATATAAAAAGCTTATAAAAGTAAAAATACCTCTGTAAAAGTCAACAATTTGTGGTCTTTGTTGAACTGCTGTACTATTTACGCAATTATTCATTGACTAAAACCCTGACGTATCACGTTTGCCTGGTAGCCAACAATGGCGGTGTAGGCAGCTCGTATTCCTAAAGAGTTGATATGTAGAGGCTTCGTCATCCTAAAGAATAGTAGCCGCTTGGTACTTTTAGCAAACTGCCGGGGATAGTGTTAAAAAAAACCAAATTCAACCGACTTACGACGTGTAACTTGATCGTTTTTCCTTCTAGTGGAATGCAACATGTCCTCTGTAAATTGAAGAAAGAACAATTAAAACATCAAATAGTATAAAAAATGAAGATTGGTACTCCAAGCATTACCGACTATTCTGAATGATTTTTAATGGTTCCATTCATTCAGCACTAATTAGTTCATGCACGGTCTGTCCTATTTCGGTTTATTCACTAGATTTTGTGCTTTGACGTAGTAATTACTTTCACATTACTGTGAATACGAAGCTGAACACTGAAGCCGGTTACAGCATGCCTTTTATAAATGACAAGTAAGTCATTGTCCCAGTATGCAACTAAATAACCTTGCTAATTTTTTCACCCGCATTTTTAAGTCCAAAAATGGAGAAAAATCTCACACATTTTTAGCCCATATATAGTTCGACTATGATACGAAATGCCAAACCTCCAATAACGATTACCAAACTCCCTCTCCCTAAACCAATCGAGGCTCGAACCTATCCGCACGAGTTACCGCGACTTTAAAAGTCCAAAACGAAGAGTTTCTCGTACTTTTTTCATTTGCAGTACCCAGCATGCTCAGCTATCGCTCCGCCTCAATGGTCACATTTGTTCGTTCTGGTGCAGCAATGGCTGCCTGTCCAACCTTTTATTGCGGACCACAATCGGCATTTTGTCGGTCTTATTCATCCCCATTCCTTCCGTTTTTCGGCCCGAAATGGCTGCTGCCTCGACTCTACAACGAGCACAGGCGGTTGCTGGAGTCCCAAAGCCCGTTGAAAAAGAAGCAATAGGCATGCCGCGCTTCGACGTTTCGTCTCCCTGGCAACGTCACTTGCGTATTGAAGTCCGCGCTCCTCACTTTCGAAGGTAGCTCTCCCCTTATAGTTGTCCCCTCTGTCGTTCTGTAATCCTGTGCCCCTCGCATTGCGAGCGGCAGCTCTGCGAGCATTTGAAAGCTTTGTCCAAAATGACCCATGTATTCTAACGCCGCGTTAATAAGTGTAATATATCCCCTCAAAAGTGTTATGTTCTTTTATATGCATTGGGAACTTTTGTGTCACTGCTACTGCTCCGTGAACCTATTTGCCACATAAAAAAAAAGTTGCACCCCACATCATTCCTTGAGTACTGCTGATATTCCATCCTGTGCCGTTTGTAGGTTCTCGAGTCTCTTTTATGTTTTTGTCATATGTTACTGACGATAAAATTTTGGTATCTAAAGGAATGCTAGAAAAGACTACAAAAATTCTACCTTCTTGAGATCGGTTTCCCAATCTTTAAACAATTACGCATAAGGGCAATTCTCATACAACAGGGAATATGGGCGTGGCGGCTTTTAATGGATCAATTTAATATTCTGTGTCTCATTCCCCTGTTCTTGTAAGCCGTCTAATCCAGAAAAAAGCGAATGTGTTTTGTTCAGTACCTTCAATGCACAAATTTAGTAGCAAATAGTTGGCGTTCCATTTTGATATTTTCATGCATGACTGCTTGTTTACTAACTTTTGATTGTACCATATTATGGTACCTCATGCTACACTTTGCGTGGGAGATGTTTGCGTGTAGTTGAGTCGGCAGTTAAAGATTGGCGCGGCGAATTGTCAGGTTGGATAACCTGGAATCAACTTCAGTTGAATGTTAGTCAGACCACATTTGTTATATTCAAGCTCAAAAATAAACGTGAGAATTACAATATATCTTTTGAATTTAATAACTCCCTATCGAACGTATTTCAACATACAATTGTGGGGTCATCTCTCCAATGAAAATTTAAATTTAAATTAGGCATATTATGTAAAGAAGTTCACGCATATTTGTCCCGGTTTATAGGAATGATGTTCAAAAGTAAGGGTTCGATTCCTGCCTGGTTGATGCTGGTTGATGCTTCGTTTATTACTGCCTTTTGTTTCGGGTACGACAACCGTAACAAACTTAGACAGGCTTTTAATTTTACAAAAAGCCAGTTTGATGAATAGAGACTGTGCTCTGCTCACACCACTCGATTCCGTTGTTTTCAAAACACTACTTGCTTACGGCAACTGAATTGTTTGAGCTTAAGCTTGCTGTTCATACCCGCGCCGAAATGAGCAGAGACGAACTGTTTCTTTATTCCTAAACTCCAGTTAGCACCCGTTGCAATCTGCCACCGGGGGTTCCTCAGACCACATTTATTAGAACAAAGTATGGTGCCCAAAAACTAGAGAATATATTACCCTGTTTTCTTAACAGAAACCACATGATATTCGATATTTAATTCAATTTAACTCGCCATTAAAACCTAAATGAACTATAAAAAGAACTTTTTTGGCTTAGCTTGTTTTTAAGGGTGCACTGTTGTCTATGGAAACAATTTATGTGCTATGTCTTAAATTTACTGTTGCTGTATTACACTCGACGTTCTTTATGTAGCCTTTTTTAGTGTTTGTGTCACCTTGATCCGGTGGCATCATTCTTTCTTCATTTTTTCATGCCTTTTAATCACCGCAAATGCTGAGAATGGCTTTTTATAGTCCATTGTATGACGCTGTTCCTTTTGGCATTTTTTATTTTTTCTATTCTTTTTTGTTCTCCCCTCTCATACACCATGATGTGCAACGTGTAGGGTCAGCAGGCCGCTGTCAGGCAGAGTACATCAGCCTTTTACCTCTGTACCCTAAACAAAACCTGTCTGAATAAAACCCAGCTTCAACTACTTTTGACACCATGCATTCATATTATCCTTCATTTAAGCAGAAAACAATTTATTCAGATAATACTGCTCCTGCCACGTCACATTTGTTCTCAAGCAAAGTTGCTTCACTTCGAAATAAGCATTTACACGACAGACTAATGGTACCGCACCAACAAACCCTCACTAAACATCAAAGACAACTTCTTTTTTTTAACTAGAAGCAGCGCAAGCAAGAATAAAGCAGATTGAAGAACCTAAAAAACCAGATCCCCTTTTTTAATTGCGAAAAAGATGCTTAAAGACCCAGCTTTCTCTCATGCAACATGAGTGAAATTCACAGTTTAGAATTTACACTTTCCCTAACCAGTCGGAATGGCGCTATAGGATAGACGTCAGCTTCATAAATCTAGGCACCGATGTAGGGCTCTGACCACGGAAGCCTTTTTATTTTTCATTGGAGTGTCTCGATGTGGCTTTGTTGCAATATCATCATTATGTGCCTTCTCGCAGAGTAAAGGTGACTTTCTGCAGTGCGTTTTCGCGTACGGTCGCATTACAGATGCGAAAAAAGCTTCTTTCCCTTAACAAGGACTAAGAACACGCTGATGACCAATAGGACGGATTACAATGAACCAATTGGAAAGGTAAAAATACTTAGGAATAGCGTTAGACCCTTCATTACACCGGGCTCCTCCCGTCCAATAATTAGCTAAGAAACTGGCCTAAAATGTTGCAGGTTAGTCTAATATAGAAAGCATGTTATATAAGAAATTTTTGGAAAATATTATTGTGATTGCTTTTTACCGTTACTTCAGCCACAATAGTAAACAATGTCGTTTAACGTGTACATAAGGTTTACCTCAGTAGTTAATTATGAAAAACGGACTTCGAATCATAGTCTCCGCTACTAGCAAATCGTGGTTGGAATTAAGTTTTAACTTAATCTGTACTACGATTTCACACTAGTTCGCGACTCCAAACGAGCGATTATTGCAAACGAAGTATTACCTATAAGCACTACTTTCGGGTCATCAGTTTTTGCAATGCCTTTGAGGGGTACACAACATGCTTTCTACAGCCGCATCAGTTTTCCGATAACGAGAAATGCCACTGGCCATCTCCGCAGACCGTTTTTACGCTACATTGCAAATTTCTTTTCCTACCAATATTGCATGCCATTCAATCTTACACTGCCATTAGTAAAATACATTTTTAATAGTACAATCACCGTTATAAAAGTGAATTTTAATTTCTTCCACCTAGAAAGAATTGCGTGCTAAAATGTTTTTTAACAGATCGGTGAGAACTTTTGTGACCTGGACGCAAATGGAGGACTCACATATTTCATTTCATACGTTTTATAGGAATAAAATTCTTTGGAGGACTCCAGTCTGCTTACGTGTTTTGAAGGCACAAGAATTCCCTGGAAATACTTATGACGAGTTTCACTTATTCTCTGCAACATGATGCCAGAGTTTCTTTCTGAGGTTTCGTTTATTCGTCTTTGGGGGAAATTACTTCCTTTGCATCATGCTACGGCTTCTCCAAAACAAGATTTCTCTGTGGTTGGGGTGCACCTTCTCTACCGAAATGATATTACATTCAACTTTCCCGCCGTAGTACGTTTATACCGCACGCAACAGGCTAAACCGTGGTCCACCAATGGCAACGGCCTCTTGTAACATGGCGGGAGCATACGCGGGTCTTACGTTGAAAACCTGGTTTTATTTCTCAAGCAAAGTGTATTTCTTTTTTTTCTATAACACTATTTAAAACCATTTTATGTGGGGGACAATCACACCAAAGTCGCTTTTTTGCCCAACAGGAAGTTTAATTATTTTGGATCATACTTAATTTTATTCCATCAACCTCAGTTTCCTCTTTGAAGCTATTAAACCAATTAAAAATTCAAGACCAACAGATATATCGGTAGTGTTTTATGTTCTACGAAAGGCATCTGTAGCGGCTCCATAGTTTGCACAGACCGTTGGAACTCTTAGGCTCTTTCCCTATGTTTTCATTGCGAACTGTGGCATGCGTAATACAATATTCAGAAAGTCTATTTAACCATGTATCCAGGTCCAAAATGCACCTGTGTGCGATAGCATAATTCTAAGCAGTAAGCATTGCATGTATGCATGTCAACAGATGAGCACTTGTAAGGTAAAAGCAACTGAATGGCTTACGAAATCAACTGCACTGGTGGGCGAATAAGATTCTTTGTAAGTGCCTTGCTGAAAAGAGAAAAAAAAATGCTATTATATAACGAACAGTTCTTACCGGCAAAAATACGACACCAGAAAACACTCTAGGCAGATTACGCAGCTTCGACTTTTAAAAGAGTTCAATGATTTTTAATGTTTTATAAGCGGTTTATTATTTTATAAACTTTGGTTTCATTATCCAATATCCTTTGTAAAACGCCTCACTAAATTTTATCTTTTTTGCACAGCAAGGTTTGGCATTTCTGTTCTGTATTTAAAAACTACAAATATTTGTTTTGAGTTGAATCGTTTGTTTAGAAGCTTATTTGCATTTATTACAAATATCGAATTTTTACCGGACGGTATAGAAAGGCGATACGTATATCTGGTGTATTCGGTTCGATGAATCCGAATAAAGTGTCTTTTTTTAATACTGGGGAAAAAAGCTGCCCAAAAATAAAACAATATGGACATAATCTTGCTTGCAGCGCCAAGCTAAATCACATTGGTATAATCTAAACCCTTTAACGGAGCAGTTTCTAACTTGAATACTTGCCTTTCCTGCGTGTAGAAATAAGGCTGTTTTATATACAAAATTGAAACAGTGTAAAAATTATTCATTTCGGCTTTGAGGGCAGCACGAGGGTATCTCCTACTTTAAAACAATCAGTTTGAAATATCCTTACCACGAACCTCTTCAGCAGGCTGGACTTTCCAACCCTGGATTCACCGATGAGCAACAGATGGAAAACAGCGCTGCGAATATACGGCACTTTTTTTTATTCATATGCTTTCGGTTTCCGCAACGAACATTAAGCACACATGGGTAATGCATTAAAAAACGCTGATTGAATCGAAATTGTTAGAGCAGCAAAAGAATAGGGTTAACGAGCTTTGCACTACCCATAAAAAGTCTAGGACCGCTTCTCTAGTAGAAAAACAAATTAAAAGATAAATTCGGTACATGTGCATTGATATGGAAACAACGCTGAAGAATTGTGTAAAGAGCGAAATTTAGGTGCACCATAATATTGTGCCTCCTGTATAAATCAGTTCTCGGCGAGAGAGAGAGAAGACGAACGCCTTTATTGAAAGCTGAAGAGGTCAGCCCCACTAATGGTAGGGCCTGCTAATCCAGGTGGGTTGAATTCAGTGAGGTGACAGCTGAAAATCGACAGAAAAATAAAAGGAGAGAAAGAAAGTAGTGGGGGAGTGGAAATGCACACATATACAAAATGTATACGCTCAAAGGGTTCACAGAACCTCTTCTAGCCCTGTTTCCGCAAGAAAAGTAAGCAGAGTGTTTGCTCCCAGCACTGCCTCATCACGATTTCGCCAGGGTCCAAGGAAGTTTCAGAGTTCTAAAGGACCTCCGCGTCGTAGTCGCACAAGTGCCTTTGATGCTCTTGCCCCCAGACTGGTATATCGCGGGTCGTGGCTTAAAAATATGCCTGATGTTCTCGGTGGTTGAGCACACTGCACACAATGGCGACTCTACCCAGCCCATCTTAAACAAGAAGCTTCGGGTGCATGCAACGCTAAGTCGCAGCCGGTGTATCATGCCTTCAGTGCGCTTTGGCAGACCCTGTCAGTGTGTGAAATAAAACCTAATGTCTATAGAATGAAGAGCCGCATAATTTCTCAGAGGATCCTGCCAAGCCGGCAGCTGGAGTCGTCATCCAAGGTCGATTGCAGCTTCTTTGCTATCCTCGTTGAAAAACGGGATTCCAGCGGTGAAGTTGAGGTCGTGGGCTTCTCTCGCGATCTCAGTGGAGATCTTGTTGCCCGTTAAACCAGAATGCCCTGGTATCCACTGAAGGAAAATGTCCTTCGTGTCCTTCGCGGACCGCACTTTAAAATATTTCATTCATACCGCCGACAAGTTGATTGCGACAGTCAGGCGGCTTATTAAGTAGTTGAAAGGCTGGCCGGGAATCGGAAAGAATTACCCACCACTGAGCAGGACTTCCGCTTATGTAAAGCAGTGCTGCTCTCACAGCTGCTAGCTCAGTGGCGGTGGATGATGTCACGTGGCTAAGCTTTTCTTTAATGGACCGTCCCACTGACGGAATTTATACGCCGATTGCTGAAGAGGCCGAAGTCACGGATCCATCCGTGAACACTTGGATGTGGTCTGGATATGCTCCAGAACAAAATATATCAAGGCGGAGGCGGGCATAGACGAGTTTTTGCATATTCCAGGTACAGTGATACACACAACCCATGCCGCGTACAACCACGGTTGAGTAGCAGGCAGCTTGATTCGGAGGTAGTAAGACGGCAGGACGTGCACCACGCCCGACGCAGAAGCGGCAGCCAGTGGATGAGAAAAGCATCGAGAAACATGTCGAAGGCAAGTACGGAGCAATTCTTGTTAATGGAGAGTGGTCGCAGAAAGCACCTTGTCTCACATGAGGTTCCCATTGTGGAGGTGCGTTTTGGAAGGCCCAAGCATGTTCGCAGTACTCGACCTTGCAAGCCTTCCATAACCTTCAAGTTCATCCTGGACACAGCATGTAGAGCGGGAGGCCTATATCGCAAAAGGCCTACAAAAAGGGCTTTGTAGAGTAGCAAGAATGCTGACACTGAGCAGCACCAGGTGCTTTCTATCACCACCCGCCAAACGTGAACGAATGAAAGGAGTCGCTCCTTTAGCCGCCTGATATGGGGGTCCAGGACAACGAACGGTGAATTGTAATGCCCAGAAATTTGTTATTGTAAACATAGGGTATCTGCAAGCCATTTATCTGCTGTGGGTATCAAGATACATCGCTCTTGGAAAATGCTATGGCAGCGCACTTCTCAAGGCACAGATTCTGCCCGCAGCTGCTGAAGTATTTTTAAATGGCGAACAGAACCTTCTGCACTTTTACTCGTATGTTTCTGCGGTTCCGGCCTGAAGCCCAGATGCAGATGTCGTCAGCATACAGCGAGATGCTAACTCCCTGAGGTAATACTTTTGTGATGCGGATGAGGCATATGCTAAACAGTGCCGGGATAAGAACACCACCTCGTGCGACACCTTGCTTGATGGCATGTCGTGTCGTGTCAGCGTCTTTGGTTGTCATGTAGACATACCGATCCTTTGAGAAATCACGGATCCAGGCTTTCATTGGGCCTCGCCGTTGTACAAACGCCACCTCCCTTCGAATTGCTTCGTGGGCAACACTGTCAAATGCTGCCTTTATATCTATGAAGACAGCAATAGTGAACCTTTTCGCAGCCTTTTGGGCACGAACATCTGTTACCGAAGAGATCACATTGTCAATGCTGCTCCTTAGTTGCCTGTATCCTGACATCTCTGGCGAGTAGAGATTCCTGTTTTCCGGGTCCAAGACAAGCCGCTGTAGTACCATTTTTTCCTTTGCCTTTCCAATGCAGCTTAATAGAGCAATTGGTCGGTAAGAGTTTAAGTCTGGGAGGCATTTTTCCGGCTTGAGAACCTGTACCAGGCGAGCAATCTTGCAGCTTGCCTCAACACAGCCAGTCTGCCACGATGCGTTGTATATACTGAGCAACTGCTGAAGAGGGTTGTTGTCGAGAGGTCGCAGAGCCGAATAGATAACTCCATCAAGCTCAGGCGAGGTGGACAAATTACAGATCTTAAAGGAGCACTGACACCAATTTTCGGCGTTAACATTATTGCACAGTTCGCTTCCTTCGCTCAACAGAATACCCTGGGAGAAATATGAGCGGCCTGCGACGCGAAGAACATAGTTTAATTGGATCTCATTTATCGCGCCGACGGAGCAGCGGGCGGAGCAGCACTCAGCAAATGGACATCAGCGTGGCATCATCCATGGAGAGCCAAAAGAAGTGACACAGTAGCGCTCGTCAAAAGCTCGTGACGTCACTTCATGCGCGCGGCCCCACGAGCGGCGAGCGGGCGCAACACCCTCTCAAGCGGGCGTCGTTGATGTCCGCACAAAGCGGTGAGGTCACGCAGGGAGTCTGTCATATGCGGCGTTCGGGATGAAAGCGCGGGAATTTGAAACAAACGATTTTCAGGCCGTTCAATGTTTTTAAATATCGCGCGCTGAAGTATTTGAAGTGCCATTTCAGGTTCGCCAGGCCATTAAGCATCGATAAAAGCAATAAAATTGTAACATAAAACTTTCGTGTCAGTGCTTCTTTAACGCTGCTGATAGCTCATTCATGGTGAAGGGTTCATCCAACATCACAGCATTAGTGGTAGGAAGCCACTCGGTCAACTGCACGGGAATCAGGGAAGGGCTCTGGGGAGCGCTGACTTTTATGCAAAATTCCTGTGCAACATCTACTTCACTGACTCCACGCTTTAGGGCTACTGAAGAAAATGGGAGAATATACCTGGGTGGGCCTCTCAAGCTGCGGAGCACCTACCATATGCGTGTTAATGGCTTGCGTGATCTAATCTTGAACAAAACTGGGCCTAGCGGTTTTTGGTAAGCGTGGTCATGTGCTCCTGAATGCGCATCTGCGCGCGCCTGGAAGCTCGGATGTCGTCTCGCTGTAAGGTTTATTGCGAAGATGTTCATAGCCCCATCAAATGTAGACCATGGCTTGGGAAGTAGACTTTGCCGTGTTGATTCTGACTTGGCCCGACCAACGGCAACTGAGAGCTCCTCGCTTGTTGATAAGGCTCCAGCAATATCTTCTAATAGGTTTTGCTAGGTGTCCCAGTTCACACAATTTACCTTCAACAAATCCCTTCAATTATTGTGTGTGTGGGCACGTGGTCGCTACCAAAGCTTTCAATATCAGAATGCCAGGACACGGACGGCAGCAGGGAAGCAGAGGCCATAGTGACATCCAACACACTTGAAGTTTTGCCGTGGAAAAATGTGGGCCATCCAGTGTTTAACACGTCAACGCCCGCTTCTTTGGCAACACGGAGTAAATTGCTTCCCCGTGACGTAGTCTTTGTGCTCCACCAAGGTGGGTGGTGTGCGTTGAAATCACCTGTGAGCAAGTGCGGGGAGGTGTAGTGGACAAAATCTCTTCCAGGTGCTTCGTCTTGAATTTTGCCCGTGATGGGACGTCCCCGGTTATTATGGGGAAGGTTGCACGGCCATTCCTTATTAAGGCTGGAATGTATTCATTGGGTGCGTCTTGTGCGACATTGTGAAGCACAAAGGTCCAGCCCTCACGAAATCTGAGTAGCAGTCTGCTCTGGTCGCATCTCGTCGAAGACTGATACAGTGTGTACCCCGATAGATGAATACCCGATCGCAGGCGATATTCTGAGATGGCAATGACTGCGAATTTATGCTTGTTAACTGGATAGCGGAGGTCCTACAAGTGGGTGCGCAGGCCACAGGCATTCCCCTTAAACACTGTTGCCCGATTTCGAAGTGTTTGCATGCGCACTGATTCGGTGCTCCCGAGATGGTTTACAGCCATTCCAGTAAAAGCGGAGTAATGGTGTTTCGGAGAGTTAAAATTGCGTGAGCCACAGAAAACGTAAAAGGCGCTAGGATTGAAAGCACAGCTTCAATGAGCGTAAAAATAGAGGAGATTGATTTGCCGATGGCTGTCTGTTGCACCGACTCATGCGCATTTCGGTAGATCGTTTAAAGGCAGGCGGCTGTGGGCCTGCGGGCTGAGCGAAACTGTGCGGAACTTGCTCTGACGACTGGGGTTGTAGCGGTGGAAAGTCAATAATGTCAAAGTCCATGTCCTCAGGCACTGGCTGACTTGACTTCTTTGTGTGAATCTTGCTCGCGTTCCGCTTCGCCGAGCGTTTTTTAGATAAGACCGCCGCTTTCGCAGCCTTGGAGTCAAACCTTCTTCTCGCTCTTGTACTTATAGATACATTTCCCTTCCCGGCACGTAAAGCAGTGAGCGAAATCGGTGTGGTCTAACCTGTCTAACCTCTCCTCCCCCCCCCCCCCGTTTTCATTCCGGTGTCATCGATTTACTCGACGCCGTTCCAAGGCTCCTCCTCACCAACCCTGACCCCTGATTCACAACTATTTTCCCCCTCGCCATCACCGATGCCCCTTTGCCAAGTTGCACAGTCGGCAGCTAACGGCGGTAGTGCGGTTTTCAGATGATAGCGAAAAAGAAATTGATGCACGGAAGGGGGTAAAAAATGCACTGACGAATATTATACTTCCTAACATAAAACTTGTGCGCAGCGCAAGCTGCAGTCTTCTCTGTCACGGTGCATTTCTGCTGTGTCTCAGGAAGTGTTCGCGTGATCAGCGAACGCACGGGGGCGTGCGCTACTGAGCCGCTACCGAGCCGCCGGTGGCCAGCATGTTGAAAATGTTGTTTCAACATCCCGCGCAAATGTCAAATGGTTCGGAATAACCCCTCAGGAGGGACCAGCGAGCATGTTGTTGCAAATAGTGTTATAACCAGCCGCGCAAATGCCACGTGGCATGGATTAGGGGAGAATGGAACTCCGTCTGGGGAAAGTCTGAGGGTATGGCGCGCTTTGGTGGCGACGCACGAGACATGTGCTAGGAGAAGACAGCTAAGGAGACAACGCCGTGGCCGCACGTGTCGTACTCCACGTCCCCCTTCGCCAGACGCTCCTCTCTGTTTTCTTTCTTTCGTAGCTGCTGCGTTCCCTCACTTGGTCACGCAGATATAAATAAACGCCGCACCCGCGAAGCTCAGGTAACGGCTGCCGAAGGGCTGCCTCCCAAAACGACCGAAACCCGCTGTCGCCGTTTCCGCTCAAATTTCACTCCCCCACGTAACTGCGAATCCTTCCCGGTTGAAGGGAAACGTGGCCAGTTGGAACGCCGGCGTGAATCCATTTTTTTCAGCTTGGAAGGCCTTTCGAGTAACATTTTCCCCGGTGTCTTTCACGCTTAAGTATAAGCCACCACCGGTTGCCAGTTTATGCGTGCAGGGTTTGGGGGTGGAAAAAGGGGGACGTGCACACACAGCTAGGCTTCATTCCGCTACCAATGAAATGCCGGTTCGGCTGGTGGGAGATTTTGATGTCGAAATTACATGGCTCAATGCGCTTAGCCGGCTATCTTCCTACATCGAGTGGTTCGGGTGGTGGTTGATGTGATACACGGACATCTTACACATACCTCAAGGTGCCTACGATGGAGAACGGAAACGGACAGCCACATGTTTGTACGCGAGAATAGAGCTGAAGGGCTTCCATGTTTTAAATCATTAAGGCACGGATGCATGCGGTTTGTTTGGAGGATGAAGAGCACGAATTGAAGCGTTGGCCCGAACACAAGCGCGAACGGGCTCACAAATAATGGAAAGCTGCTGGCGCCGCCATTACTGCCTCAACTTCAGTTGATCGAGTAGCTGTGAATCCCTCCCCGATGAATAGCAACTTGCCCTCTTGGAACGCCGGCGTGATTCAAAATCACTCCTTCAGAGGGCGTTCAGGAGATGTTGTCAACCGCGTCTGTCACTTCTAAGCACGCGCGCATAATCGGTTGCTGGTTTATGCGTTCACAGGTTTGTAGAGGAGAATGGTGGGAGGGAGGAGGGGGGTGCACGCGCAGCTATAGGTTTTATGCCTGTACTTATGGATGAAATGTCCGTTGTGGTGGTGCGATGCTGAAGCGCGGACGCTAAATGGCCCAATGGGACTTTTCCCGAGTCTTTAGTGGTAGAGAGGGTTGGGTTACTGTGTTTCAAACAGTAAGAAGCTTACGCCGTGGTAGAGACATAGGCAGCTTCGTGTGTGTCTGCAAGAACAAAGCTTGGATACTTCAGAGGTTCATTGAGCTAATTGGCTAGGAAGTATGCTTTATCGCAAGTTACAACAAACGTGTTTTGTTTCGTGCACTTCCTGGACTGCGTCTAGCTTTGCAGGTCACCTATCTTCGCAGAGTGGAAGGGCCATAATTTTTGTATACTATCTTGCATTTCTGTAGTTTTGTGTTTTGTATTTCGTGTTCATTGTTTTTAATGGACGGATACCCTTCGTCAGGTGTTCCAACACCTTTCGGAGTTTTGCCTTTTGGTGCAAAGCTGAAAATCAATGAGATCTGATGTCTGATATCTGAAAAGCTACTGAATCGTTCCTTGGTTCATCTCCTCTGCACTCTTAACTATGCGTCACTGCAGTAAAATTGTAGTTTAAGGTACAGAAGGAAACATACTTATCCCAAACAGCCCTTCCTGTCTCCAGAAGGTCCGATAAAGGTTTCTATGAACAACCAAATTTCATTGCTTCTTAAAGATGAAGTATGGCGAAATCACATAATGTAGCCGACACCGTTATGCCCGTTGTTACCCATTCCGTTTTCTTTAAAGGGCATGCATTAATCCTTGCCTGAGTAACTTTTATTACAAAACGTACTAGCGGTACCTTGCGATTTCCGTGTGAACAGTGCAGCATAGAATATGTGCTCTAAACACATTGTATATATAATGTTTTGAGTTTTTCGTCACTTGTAATCACTAGTTAGCTGACGGCTGAGTTGCACACAATTTGGAATTCCCCCCGAGGGAAAGAACTCGCCCCCACGGAGCCATGTGGTTTTAGAAAACAGCTAGAAATCGTGCTAAATTTTAATTATACCGAAAGAAATTGTACGACTTCGCTCAAACAACCATGTTCACATGGAAACTTTTGTCTTTATATTTGCCGTTTCTAACTATGAGCCATGCATTTACAGCAAACTAGCGGTAGTACTCGGCAACGCCCGTACGGGCCAGTACACCAATGAGTGTAACACATGTCGAAGTACTGGTTACTTGTCCTAACCAGTTTACTGTGCAGTTATACATCATTGGGGATATCCTCCTGCAACCAATTTTACGTTTTGGCCGAAGGGGTAAGATTGAGATCCCTAATTCAGCTCCTACCTCATAATAAAAATCTCCAACAGCAATTTCAAGTGTGCCACACTAACATTTTGTTTTGGATGGCGATATGATCTGTAAGTCATTTTAGCTTTGTCATAGTTGCATTATTTTTAAATAGCAGTTACGGTTTTAAATGTTTGCTAGGACAAAAACCCTAAATTTGGTGTTTCAACATTTATGCGGCGAAGATGTCTAAGCCAAAGATGGACGCTTCAACGGGCTGAAGACGTATAATAAAGTTCGTAAAACATGCATTTTCTACAAACCCAAAATATTGCTGTCAGGGGTGGGTTGGGCAAAACTCTGTAAATAAGTTTTTTCACATTCCAACCGGCAACCTATATCAGCAAAATCCGGTTCAATATGTGAGCGGGCCTGCCATATATGCAGTAATTCATGAAAAAAATATGTTTAACCCTTTCGCTTTCTCGGTGCTACACTTTTTAAATGCTGAGCAATAACGGATATCTACAGCATGGTAGGAGATCACTCCCTTCCTTTCAAGCATCTGTGGCCAGCAGTTTGGCCAAGCCATTTCTAGTGTGCTATGGGTGCAATAGAAAAATTATCTTCGCCCTTTTCGACTCGTCAGATGGTGAAATCTTTGAAATTGTTTATGTCATTCGTATGAACCATACTTATCCCCAAAAGTAATTTTATATATCAATCCGTCCGAAGTATATAAAAGTAGTTTCAGAGCTCGCAATATGTTTCCCTACGCTGACTTACGCCCTTCGGTGGCTAGGGCGAAACTCTGAAGTTACCTTGGAGGTATTCTTGTGAGCTACAGATATCCCCGAAAAAGCACTTCAGTTCCGTGGCGACAATAACGAATATGCGATAATGGTTTTCCCCATTCGCACTGTTAGGAGTACAATTTCCGAACATGAAGACGTACTACAGACATGCAAGTAGAGATTTGCTGCCAAAATTTTAAGTCTCTAGTTCCAGGCTCTTCGTCTTGCCGCTGATGAAACAGTGAGTAGTCAATACGTCGGACACTTCTCTTTATAGGACTAGATATTACCACTGTTCGTGGCTATTTTCGGCACATGTCTCGCGTTATGTGGGAGCTTTTATGATCTTGTTTTAATACATTTCAATTATACGAATATATTTTAAACTCACTGATACTACCTACACCGGTCAGCCTGTGAAGAATTGGGCCACCTTAAAAATAAAAAATGTTGAATTTTTCTTGGTACTCAGTTGAGGCATCCAAATATCCATTCAGACGCCTCATTGCTTGCCAAAGAAATCGCATCGAGAGCACACATTTGTATTACTAGCTTTGATATTACATAGTCAGACAATCTCGGTGGTAATTCCTGATCTTCTTTATAAAACAACAAAATTGTAATAGAAAACCTCGTTTAATCTTCTTTGTCGACCGCGGATTCAAAACTCGTCTTCAAAACACAGAGACCGATGTTCAAAACCACTTAACCGCCGATAACTGTGCAAGACTCCCGCATTTATACACATTTTAGGCCTCCAAGTATTGATAAGTTACCCAAGGTCCCGTACGACTGAAGTCCAACACTTTCTGACAAGAAAACACAAATTCATAATCCCTCCCAGAGGCGTTGCCAGAAATATTTTTCGGCTGGTGTTTTATGCACTTGTAAGAAAATAACAATATAGATAACCTGCGTTCACACGACATCTTTTCTAGTTCTCTCATCTTATTCTATATATTTCTGAAATGTGTATATGGCACCCCCGGAAAACAACACCAAAAAGAGATGGGGATGCGCTACTTAGATAATGAAGGACGTTTTTTGATACTTAACCCCCTTCCCCCTGGCCACGCCTCCGATGTATTCTTTACTGCAAGATGCTTTTTCGAACTGCGTTCGCACCCAGACACCTGAGCAAAACTATTGTGCTGAATTCAGGGTTGTACTGTACTCTTCTTTCTATGCTTTCCGACAGGGGCTGTGAGTTGTAGGAATCAGTGACTGTAATCAGCACACGTAAAACCGGAAACAAAAAGAAAAGAAGAAACCCACTTTCAACTGGTTAATATTCCAAGAAACGAAGTTAATATGGACCCTCCAGTTACCCACGTAGCGCAGAATCCTGGCGGCATTCCGATGAAATATACTGATAATCCGTAGAAATTCCAGTGAGCGTGACTGTACATTTGGAGTTTGCGGCACGTGGGTGATTTAAGTGTAAATTCAGCTGTGTTACTTCCAAAGCAAACAGGTTGAGATTTCATCGCTGTTCTGTCAGTCCCTCCTTTTCGTCTCGTACTTTGTTCGCTGATGCTTTGTTATGCCGACGTCTTCCCAGCTCAATTTCACAGTTGCTTGGAAGGGAATCGGTGATTCTTGCAACTCATTTTCGTTATTACCGTAGGCCACGGTGTAAAATGGTATTCTCTACTTTTTATAACGTCCAGCCTAAAGTTCAGTAACCGTAACAGAACCCCTTTCTCCCTTAAATCCCTTTCTAAATCAAACGTGCAGCTGTGAATCGGTAATTTTGAGTAACCATTGTAACACATTAAACTGAGCTATACCGCATGCACATACCGCCAGTTTTTTTTTTCACAGCCCTTGTTACAACTAAGAAACCTTACCCGGCATCTCCCTTGTTCTGTCCATTCCTGGTCATTATAAACGTTGCGTACTTTCCATTTCTGTTTATTTCAGCGCACGGGTCTGCCGCACCTTCTTTATACTTGACTCAAAAAACTATCCACGTCTATCGCCGTAGAGATTTGCGTAGCTATTTTTGCCAATCCTCAAGCCCGACGAATTTCTACTGCGAGCATGTATGCTCTAGAAACCACCAGAAATTTTGTGTTTCTTTTTTAATTTGTGCATCAGTACACAGCTCTACAATGGTTCCTTCCCAAAGCACAGGCACACAATTTATAGGCTTCACAGGCCTCAGATGCGCCTTCACACATCTTGAGTACTTGTGCACGGAAAAATCTCTGGCACAGAAAAAATGATTTATCTTTCCAAAATTTTTCTTCGTCACATTACCGACCAACTACTGCCGCAAAAAAATTTGAACAGGAAACCTGATCTAGTCATGCTCTTCAAGGCTTTCGATAGAACGCAATCACAAAGCCGACCTACAGTCTGCCTTAACCTGGCATCCATTCACGACCTAAGCAAAGACGCCATAGCTATATAGCATTGAAAGCGTTAGACTCAGTGGTGGCGACGGTTCCTTTTTAAACATGTCCAGTTTATTCCACAGCTTGCGACATTGAAGCGAGGTTGATAAAACCTTTAATTTCATGACATATACACCACTCATTCGGGTAGGCCGATACGGCTGATGGATGCATTATTTAGATACAAGATGAGACACAATGTTACAACTATGTATTCTTGTTTGTTGTAGCAGCATTGTTGTTTTACTAAACAATTGGTAAGCGTTTCATAAACATTGATGAAAAAATATCTTCAGTCATTTGAAACAGCACAGTCTGACAGCAAGTACTTTGAAGACCCGCTTCATCCAGTAAACCTATGATCCTGGAAGCAATCGTCATGAATTCGGGTTAGATATATTTTTCTCAAACTACGCTGATCCCAGGTGCTTCGGTAAAATTACCGACCATTCACTAAGGACATGAGAGAACGCCCTTCGCTTCCCAATTCTATGCTAAGGCTATGGCATCTCAGAAAAAGTTCATTCCTTAACTGTGAAAACGTTGCTGGGCTGCGAATATTACATCTCTACTGAACGCCGGCAACAGCTCCTAACGCTCTTCACTTAAATCTAAAAAACTTAACAAGAAGGGGTTGCTTACTCTTCCTTGTCGGCTAAGGCCATGGTGGACTCAACGCGCAGACCCGCAAAACTTATCTTTCAATGTTCCGTATAGCATCGGGGGCCCCAAAGATATTGCAGACGCTTGCCCCTTGCCCGCACTTTAGGCGAACAAGCTTTGAGCCAGATTATCACGCGAAAAAACTCACGAATCTTACACACTGCTGTATGAAGAGCCTGTAGATAACTTATCTGAATTCCTATGGCAACGAACGCCTTGTTGACGCGCCGATCGTGCGTATGAACAATAAAATGCAGTGCCCCTCCGTCAGACAGAGGCGCTCCTTCGAAGGGCATTTTTGCCGATCAGCCTTCATCCCAATCTTTTGCTCCATTGTGACAACTAAAACAGGGTCCTCCCTACAGGCTTCCATATCCTTCGTACATTTCTTAGCACGGACTTGCAATAACTGGGATCTACACAAGCAATCTAAATCAAGACTTAAACTCATCAAAACCTAAACTCATGCGCACGCGTGGTCGCGTGACCAACACTCTCTTTCATTGAACTCGTATTATGTTTCCCGCGCACATGTTATTGCAACCAAGAAGCTCAAAGAGAACATCCGCAACTAAAAATTACTGACCGCGCTGAGTGGTCAACATAATAGTGGGCGGCGCCTGCACAAAGCTCAAAAGCCCAAAACTGAGAGCCGTCTCTCTGCGGCTTACTTCCTGTAACGTCCTCACTTCCCCTCCCCACTTTTGTCATGACTCACGCGGTCACAATGAGAGGGTCGCTCGCTAATCATTTCCCCCGACTGAGAGACGCCGCTGGCCGCCGCCAGACTGGCGGGATGCGCTCCTCCAAGCACTGACGGGCATTCCCGAGGCAAATAACCCTTCTCCCAAAACATAACTCCGGGGGGCACAATAAACGAACAGCACATACGCCACCTTCTTAAATCCTCGAAAACTACGCCGCGCGCTTTGCCGACGCAGGAAGAGACGGCATCCTTTGCTTCATGACCGCTGCCATCTTGACGACCGACCGAATCCGCCTCATCACATCGGGGAGCATTAATACCCGCGTGTGCGTTGTCCGAGAGAAACCAACCAGCCGAAGTTGTACTGACTACTGTGCACCCGGCCTCCTTTCGTTGAGGCCGCGCGGTAGAGGTGAACGCACAGCTATACAAAAGTACACAGGATAAGCACCACCACATTTTTGAAAACAAAAGGATAGAACACAAAGCGTGCTTTCGGTGGTTCCCATTAATTGAGTGAGGTGCTCGAACTGAACAGCTGATCTGTGCCCAAGTATCCGTAATAATCACTTGCGGTGTGCTTGGTTCAGCTGGTGAACATTCCGCGTATATTTCTGATGCTAAGATGTTAGAAAATGACACGAATTTTCATTTTGGTGTTGTCTAAATGGCGAGAAGCATTCGCTAGTAATTGCATGCTGTTAGTCGTCATATGCTACAGTGTACATCCTCACAGCGAGAAACATCGACGCGGAATCGTGGAAACTTGAAACCGCGGTTAGAATGCCTTAGTTTAGCTTTAGCTTGGAGTAATATGAGAAGATGGGGGAGTCACTGCAGGAAGTAATGTTCAAGCGCATGAGAGAAGCTTGCAGAGATCAAATACACTTGAATAAAATGGGGAGAGACATCAGAAATTAGCAAATACGACATTTCAATTACATTGTTGCGTTCCGATAGAAGCTGGCCCGGTCGGCCATTCTATGATGGAACTATTTATGGGTCTTGACGCTTCAATGAAGAGGCGATGCAGCAGGTGGGGACCCTGCAAATATGGCGGACCGTCTCGGGCACGCAAGCACGGAGCAATCAAGTTTATTTCGTCGTTTCTTTGAACGACGGAGAACAAATGCGTTTCTTGGTTGGCCAAGAAGTACTACAACTATACGCAACTGGGTCTTGTTCAAAGCTTCAAAGCACAGCGACGATACACACCTAGAATACGTTACTGCCCGGCTTAGCCGATATCCACGCGGCAATATTATATACAGTGTCTTCTCTTGAGGGTACTGAATTTCTTCTATTTGCTCCTCAATCGCCGCAACATGTTTTATGTAAGGTCATTGGAGAGTCATTCTGTGTCGCCGAAAAACAACCACAATCTTTCGCGAACGTTACACAAGTTATCAAATGTTGCTTGCGAAAGATTTGTCTCGAAAGAATGTTTCGCGAGGCTGCTCTGGATGGTGTTTGTAATGTCGCTCCTTGGCACGATGTGCACAGTGATATTCTGTGGCAAGGACGCAAAAAGCCTGGATTTTTTCACTGCCCAGGTGAGCTGTTCGTCTACTGTGACAATCGTTATTTCCCAACTGGACGACTCAAGCTTCGTCCTTATCGAGATAACGTGTTTCAAGTCAACGCACCTGTATTGCCGTTTTTTCCTGTGCATTGCCGCTCTCGCAGTAACGTCTCTGTCTTGCTCCTCTAACAGGCTGCCCTTCTATTACTCTCGTTATGTAGGTGTTGGTAGAACCTGCGACAGTTTGTGCCTCATTTAGAATTCTTTTCGACGACATGCTAGCTGTCGCTCGGTATTTCTCCGTCTTCGTTCTTTATTATTAAGTAGACGTGGTCGTGGCACCACTGCCATAAAGGCAACGCGGGTGGTAGCGCTAAATTATTGGTGATCGTATAGCATGCGCAGGTACGCGCCGAGAGACTACGCCCCTCTTTGCAACGTAACCACTCCGATCTGCTCGAATTCCTTCAAACGGCAGCAAAACCCGTTGTACAATCATACGCACTAGCTCCTGTTCTTTGCCGATCAGTTCACATGACAGGAGTGCGCGCAATCGCATCATCCTAGTTCTTAAGGTTGCTATGTATGGTTGTGAAATACGAGAGAGGCTAAGCAACGTTGCGTCCCATTCGAGCACCAAGGGTAATGCAATCGGTGCAATGCCTGCCTTCAAACCCGAGACACCCAGTTTTGAATCTCGATTCCGGAAAACGTTTTTTATCGATTGTTGTCTTGAGCGGTGAATGGGACACATGAAGGATTGCAAACAAACAAAGATATTTTCTCTTTATGTACAGAGGGAAATACCTAATTTCCAATTCCCATCACCCTGCGACGCCTGAAGCACGTTGTCGAAATTGGCGTTGACTACGTCAAGCCTGGAACCTGTCATCAAGTAACCCGTTGGCTGCAACGGCCAATCAACGTTCCCCTTTAGGTGTACTGGACCTTGACGATGACAGCAGGTGTCAGAAGCTCACGACGGATTAAACCATTGCAATTTTATTGTCATTTCGATTTAGGTATTGGACGGCATGACGTTGCGTTTATAGATATGCTTTGAAGTCTAACGTTTTCAACCAGATACGCAGCTTGGTTACAGCTGCATACGCAGCATCGCTAGTAAAATCGTTAGGCTCAATTAGGGGTCACCAAATATCAAGGCGGTCAATGGCCTAACAGTGCACTCGCCTAGGTGGCTTGACCAGTGACAGTGATAGCAGGCATCAGAAGCCCGTACGTAGTTACCAATTTAACCGATTTTACTAAGTTAATCGCTTTTACTTTGTTTAGGACATCACCAATATCAATAAATACATGTTCTCATTGGTGTTATTTTCCAAAAAAGCACCACCTTACGCCGAATGCGCCAATTCGTCTGTTCTCTAAGGTCGCACTTCGGCATGATTTATAATGGCAAGGACAAAACAATGTCGGCTAAAAACCCTGGATCGGACCTGTGATATTACCTGCGACAATATCAACGGAGCACCTGCTTCTGGGAAAAGTTGTACAATCAGACGTAGTGAATTACTTTACGTTTGAAGACTGGACGATTAGCAACGCAACGCGAGTAAAGGAAGGCTTTTATGCCACCGGTTGCGAGGTAATCTAGGTGACGTAAATATACCGTAGTACTGCTCTTCTCAGCGTTCGTGCTATTGGCACTTTAAATAACTCATCGTTATTGCTTGCTGGTGTGATATATCGCAACACGCCACCGTGAGCCTCCATCTCACTGGTGTCTTAAGCGCGCGTGTCTTTCCCATCTGATTTCGAACACCCATAAAGGGACACTGAAGTGATTTGAAAACAATGCGGAATTACTAGCGCAAAATGTAGTCCGGGGGCCATAGGCCACGTTTTCACCACACTGAGCACGTTTACGCGAATTTATTTAGTAGAAAAGTCAATTCGAAAATGCTGTCCTCCTTTGTGCATCCTCGCCCAATTTTTCTGCGCCGTCAAGAGGAGGTGACACTGCACGCCGACCTTCCAGCAGAGTCAGTCAGTCCCACGCTTAGTCCGCCGGCCACCGACTGGTCATCGCAATTCGTTCACTAAGTTGAAACGAAGCCACTACACGTTTGTGAATGCAAGAATGTGCCTTTCTTTACTTTGTTAGCTTGTACACTGTATCCAGCTACAAGTCAAGGTCGCTCCACACAAGCGCTGCAGACGCGCAGATGCGACACTTCGCTGACTTGTATGCTAGTAGGAAAATATAAGGACACTTGAAGCCTGGAGAAGAGTCAGCTAAGTCAATATAGGTACTAAGGAGGAGGAATAACATTTATTTTTCTAAGTGAAAGGGGAGGGGGAAAGGAGAGTGGGTGGTGGCCTCAGTCCAGGCCGCCTTCGGGCTCCCCAGCAGCCCTCGCCCGGGAGATCAGGTACTCCTGATCCTCGAGCTGGAAGCTGGTCAGCCTGTGCTCCCACTGCTCCAATGTAGGTGATGGAATTGGGTTGGGATGTTTGGCGCACTCCCATACGAGGTGATAGGTGGTGTTTGGTGTATTGCATGTTGTGCAGTTGTAGGGAAAAGCAGTTGGTGAAATATGATGCAAAATTGCCATGTTGTAGTAAGTCTGTGTTTGGATTCTGCGCCAGATTCGAGAGTCTTGTGTATTGAGTGATGGGTGAGGAGGAGGGTAAAGGAAGCGCTCCCGGCGATAATGATATAAGATGTCCGTGTATGTTTTTGGGACTGACTGGCTGGGCGAGGCGATTGGAGGTGTGTCGTCGGCCTCCCTTGGGAATGCCCGGTGTAAAATGTCGCGGGCAGCGGCGTGAGCCGCCTCATTCCCCGGGAGGGAGGCATGACCAGGCGTCCAAACAATGTGAATGGTCGGGAGAGTTTTGGCGTGTTTTAGTAGTGTGAGCGCATGCAGAGATATTCGTCCTGATAGGTAATGCCGGCACGCCTGTTGAGAGTCAGTAATGACTGTAATAATTTGCTTTTTGCTGGAAGTGGCCGCTAGGGCGATGGCTGTCTCTTCTGCGACATCGGTGTCGGTTGTTCGGACTGTTGCAGCTGAGATTGATGTCCCTTCTGAACCCACGACCACTGCAACGTGGGCCTGGCGGTGGGGATTTTTTGCGACGTCTGTATTATATACATCCAGGGTTTCGGTGAATTTATTGATTAAGTATCTTATTCTCGCCTGTCTTCTCCCTTTGTTGTATTCCGGGTGCATGTGTCTTGGAATGGGGGTTACTTTGATGTTGGTTCGTATGTTTAATGGGATCCGGGTAGGCGCGTTAGATGGTGCAGGGATGGGGTAGCCCAGTTTGTCCAGAACCACTCGGCCCGTTGGAGTCAGAGCTAGTCGATTTAGTTGGCTTGCTCGTTGCGCTTCCAGAATTTCGCTCAAGGTGTTATGGAGTCCAAGCTTGAGTAGGTTGTCTGTAGGTGTAAAGGCTGGAAGTCCCAGGGCCAGCTTATACGATTTCCGAATTAGGGCATCTATTTTAGAGTCTTCCTTGGGGCGCAGTAGGACGTATGGGGTGCCGTAGGCGATGCGGCTGGTCAGAAGTGCCTGGACGATGCAGCAGGTGTCCTGTTCTTTAAGACCGCTCTGCTGGGTGCAGATCCGTCGGATTAAGTGCATCAACTGCATGACCGTGGTGTTAGGTTGTGGTAGTAAGTCGGTACCGGAGCCGTCTGCATGAAATGGCACTCCCAAAATTCGAATTGATGTGACTTGAGGTACCGGGCTGGACGCATTGCTGACGGTTGGGTCGGGCGTTGGGTTGGGTGGTCTACCTCGTGTGCGTGCCCGAAGGACCAGTAAAGCTGACTTGGTAGTGGCGCACGCAAGGCCCCGTCTTTCCAGGTACTCCGTCACGCAGTCTATGGCCTGTTGAAGCCTGTCCTGCTGTTCTCCAGCTGATCCCGTATTCGTCCAGATTGTAAGATCATCGGCGTAAAAGGCGTGATGTAGTTCGGGGATCTGTAAAAGCTGGGAAGGCAGTTGAAGCAGGGCAATATTAAATAGTAAGGGAGAAATAACGGAGCCTTGAGGCGTGCCTTTCGACGGTGTTGAGAATGTGCCCGTTTGTATTGGACCGAGTCGAATTTTAGCGGTGCGGCCTGACAAGAACGCTCGTACAAAGTTGTACGTCGCTTCTCCGCAGTTGGTGTCTCGGAGTCCTTGGAGGATCGCTTCGTGGGTGACGTTGTCCAAGGCGCCTTGAACGTCTAAAGCCAGGATGGTACTGGGGGTGGTTTTGCTGAGGTTGTCTATAATTTGTTCTTTCAGCTGCAGCAATACGTCCTGGGTAGACAGATGGGCGCGGAATCCGAACATTGTGTGAGGGTAGAAGTTATTATCGTCAAGATGTTCTGTCAGTCTACGGTTCACCAGGTGTTCGAAGAGCTTTCCAAGGCATGATGTAAGCGAGATTGGTCGAAGGTTTTCAATGCTGATTCGTTTGTGAGGTTTCGGAATTAGCGTTATGTCGGCGTGCCTCCACTGTGGTGGTAGGGTGCCGGCTAGCCAATGTTTGTTGAACCCGCCGCGGTGGCTCAGTGGCTAAGGCGTTGCGCTCCTGAGCACGAGGTCGCGGGTTCGATTCCCGGCCGCGGCGGTCGCTTTTCTGATGGAGGCGAAAAGCAAAAACGCCCGTGTGTACGAGATTTCGGCGCACGATAAAGATCCCCAGGTGGTCAAAATTAATCCGGAGCCCTCCACTACGGCGCGCCTCATCGCCTGCGTTGCGTCGGCGCGTTAAACCCTACAATCAATCAATCAATGTTTGTTGAAAAGTGCCAGGATGGACTCCTACGTGTCTTCGTTCAGGTTTCGCAGAAGTTTATTGGTAATTCTGTCCTTGCCTGGCGTGGTGTTACGGGTCAGACGCGCAAGTGCCCCCTGTAGCTCTTGCATTGTAAAAGGGGCGTCCATGCATGCGTTCGGTTCGTCTTGGTACGGAGGGTGATTTTGTTGCCGCTGTTCTGTGCCGAATAGTTTGTTTTCTATAGTTCGCAATAATTGGTCCGCTGGGTTTGGGTGGTTATGCACCAGGCGTTGGATCTGCTGTTGCGTCGTGGTCTTGGATGGTTTTGAGCCCAGTAGATGTCGTAGTATTTTAAACGTTCTTTTAGTGCTCAACGTGCCACTTAATTCACTACAAAATGTTCTCCAATTTTGCTTTTGCAGTGTTAGGGCATACTCTGCTGCCTCTTTGGTAATTCGAGCTATTTTTGTTTTAGTTTTCGGTTGGTTTTTCTGGTTTTCCAGCGTTTGATTAGTCCTCTGCGTGCAGCCCATAGATGGTCGAGGTAAGTGTCAATAACCGGTGTTTCAGTAGTCAAAGTCACAGTTTTGGTGTGGAGTTGTATCACTTCCTCTAGCTTTGCTGTCCAAAGTTGAAGATTTTGTTCTACAGATGGTAGATCAGCCAAATCTTGCCGAACCGCGGGCCAGTCTGTGAGCTTGGCTTGTCCTAGGCCGCGGCGTAGGGTGCCGTGAGCCAGTGTCAGGGTGACGATATAGTGGTCGCTCCCAAGATTGTCCGGTAGCCGTTGCCAATCAAATTGGGTGACATGTCGTACAAATGTAAGATCTGGAATAGTGTCCCTTGACACACTTGTTCTCAGTCTCGTAGGATAGGTAAGGTCGTTGCAAAGCACAAGCTGGAAATTTTGTGTTGCTTGCAGCAACGCCGTTCCGTTCTTAGTTTTTTTTTTTTTTTGAAGAAGAAGAAGATTGGTTTATTTAGAGCGTTCAGACATACATAAGGAATAATGCAAGACATCTGAATCCCTAGCCCGCAGGCTAGTTGGGATTCATGCAAAGGAAATCAATGGAGTATAAAAAATGTGCCTATACAGTTTTAAATAATAAAAAGCAAGCAAAACTTGCTGTAAGGCAGTATAGCTAAAATACACACATAAACGTATACATACATCGACATGTACGCGTAATCATATACACATACTTATATACATACATACAATGGGATACATGCATATAATCATACCTATATTCACACATTCATACAAACACCCCTACGTAAATCTGTGGATGCAGTTACTTTCTCATCAAAATATGCATTTTAAAAGCGAGTAATGATGAAGCTGCAACGTCAAAGTCATAATATTTACAAGGTGACAACATTTATGCAAGGGACCTTATGGATTGCTGTGAAAGTAAGTTTTTATGGCTGAGTAAACATTTCTAGCGAGTTTTATGTTGATTGGTAGATTATTCCAAAGCGTAACTCCTGTACTTTGCATTCTTCTGTCTCCATAAGCATTTTTATTTTTGGCTACTAGGAAGTTATTTTTAGCAGCACTTCCTGGATTGAATCGTGAGGTCTCAAAAACAGAGCACGGCAAGGGAAAGTTATCAGTAATACACCTATGCACTAGTAAAGTGCACTTGTATTTGATAAGTATTTGTATTTGTATTTGTATTTGTCTGTGGGTAGCCCCAGGAGTGATGACGTGCGTTGAAATCCCCAAGGAATACTAAGGGGTTTGGGCCTGCCTTTTTGATTCCCTCCGCCAGAAGTGGGTTGATCTCCGCAAGGGGTTGGTTCGGTGGGCTGTATATGTTAAGGATGAATAGACTCCGCTGGCCAGGCTTTGCTCTTGGGCCGTCAAATCTTTATTAACTAACACCGCCGTTCTGTGACTGCGATCACTCGAGTACGTTTCATACCCACGCAAGGTAGGTTGTGGCGTATCCGTTTCCTGAAGAACGAGAATTTATGGAAGCGATGCCTGGATGTAGTTTTCTAATTGGGCTTTTTTACTTCGGAATGACCGGCAGTTCCATTGGTAGATTTTTATTTCATTTAATTTCCCCGCCATTCATCAGGACTAAATTATGATGACGGTGGAGAGTCGCTAGCGTACTGAATCATCGGAGACTGCTGGGAGCCATCTTGGCGTGGCTTTTTGTGGGCTTTTTTAATGGTGGTCTCCAACTGGGTAATCCGAGATTCTATCGACGGGAGTAATATTTCTTGAGCTGCCCGGTTTTCTAATGCTGACAGCCGCGACGCGATTTGGTTGATGAGACCGAGCATATTTTAAGTAGTTTCAGAGATTAGCTTGTTGAGGACCTGGGTGGACTCTGTTATGAGGCTCACAACTTTTGGCAGCACCTTTTCTTCCATGAATGTATGGCTGGCTCTGGGACGGGTGGTGGGCTAGGTTGGCGCTCTATGGAGGTTTCCAACGCCTCTATCCTCTTTTGCAAGCCGGAGTTTTGTTGTTTAATCTCCTTGAGTAGTTGTGTGAGTTCGGATGCCGGTTGTGTGTGTGGTGGTTGTGTGTCAGGCGTTATGACTGGGAGAGGGGGAAACTCTGGAGCAGCGGGAGCATTAGAAACTATAGCTGACCAGCTTACCTTCTGCGCTGTTGTTCCTTGAGCAGCGGTGTGACGGGTCGTCGAAGCTTTTGGGATCGTTGGGACTAACCTCTTAGGGCAGTCCTTCCCAGCGGTGGAGAGGGCCAGATTACACAGTTTGCATGTTGGTGCACACTGATGGTCACTGGCTGGGTTGTTTAGTCCACAGTCAATGCACTTTGGTCGGTCCGGGTTTAGGCACACGTCTTGTCGGTGGCCGAGTTCTCCGCACAAGCGACACACTTGCACAGAACGTCGGAATGGGCGGCATCGGTACAGAAGGCTTCCCACTTTAACGTAAAATGGGACGTGTGGACCTTGAAAAGTCAGTAGGGCCGAGGTGGTTCGACCCATGAGGCGTGCGTGCAGGAGCAAAGGCTTGTTGGCTTGCAGCATATCCTGTAGAGTCTCAGTGTTCACTTCCGGATCAAGGCCGTGGATGACTCCCCTGCTTGTGTTCGGTGGTGGCTTCATGTACGGTTGGACTTCGTAGTCCGCTGCTCCAAGCCTGAGGGACTGGATTGCGCTTAGCGTGATGGCTTGTTCAGGATCCGGGTTGCAAGCAACAATTAGGTTGTTGGGGCTTTGTACTTGGACGACTACGTTATCGTAGAAGTCTTGCTGTGGAATTTGGCTCGCCGCGGCAATGCTGTGAGAAATAGCTCTCGGTGCCCACGCTGAAACGTTCAGTCCAGTTCTCGGGCGGTACACGATCGTGTATTGATCTTTCGGTAGCCGAGGCGGTGGGTTTTGAGATGTGGTGGTCTTCGCAGTAGCGTTAGCTTGCCTGTTCGGTGAATGCGACGCAGTTGTCTTCTTGCGAAGCACAGGGATCCAGGGATTGTCAGGTGGGCGCGTGCGCCCGCTCAGCAGATCTATGTCCATGTCGGCGCAAACAGGCGGTGAGCTTGAAGCACGTGCACGGACCTGGTTGTCTGGAACGCAAGCTCGAGCTGCGCTCGAGCTCGCGCCGCCGGGGCTCGTTGCCAGCTCTACAAAGTAGGCCCAGCTCGGTTGGTGAAGCCTCGGATCTTCTGATGGTAGTCTCTAGATGAATTCTTGGAGTAGCTGGATAATTTGGTGTCCAAAGAGAGCTCGTGACTTCCGCTAGCTGATACTAATTAGATTTTGGCGGGATGAACTCGAGGTTCGCTGATTGAGCGACATAAACGGCAGCCGAAACAGAGCTGTGCTGCTCGTGTCAGCCCCCTGGTGGCGACTAAAGGAAAAAAAAAACTGATACTGTTACCGAACAGCGTAAAAGTAGACAACACGAAGCACTTTTTTGCACTGGGCCCAGAGAAAAAGCACAGCGCTAAGCAGCACGACCACACATCTGCGAACGCTTTGACTTCTAGAAATGCAGTTGGTAGACGTGAGTTATAGTAGAAATTGGGGGTACTCTTACTTCACGAGCGCTATACAACAAATAGTCACATAAGCCGCTTGAAATGCTAAAACTAAATAAAAGTGTGTAGTGGTTGTACATTCATTACCTTATATTTATAACATTGGCAGCGCTGGCCCGTGACCGAGTGGTCTGAAGCGCTAGGAATGTTGTTTTGCAAGTCACGATTTCGAACCCCCCGAAGGTTCGTTGTTTTTTGTTGTTGTGGTTGTTGTTTCTGTAAGTGGACTTTTTTTTCGGCCGATGTTTTATATACTCAGTTCATCATTTTTGGGCCGGAAAGTTCACTGCTCCACGAAGTAGTTCACAGAACGCACGCAAGCTTACGCTGACGCGCTAGGGAGTTCCGTTGGCGTGCTGTTGCCATAATTGCCATAAGCACCGACTGCTTGCGGGTAGTGGGCACAGGCTGAAATCAACAGACCCTTGGCCCGGAGCGAATACGCTTTTTACGATGCAGGCATGACTGCAGGCAAGCTGCAAATGTGGAGCAAAAGCGCATGGCATTTGAGCGCATTCAGTGACGCGGAGGGCCGGAGGGCGTTCATCCACTGCGTAGGCCTCGGCTAGTTATTCCTACGATTCCAAGGCGTCCTGGGCTTATCTTACGCATTTTACAGAAGCCAACATGGCAGAAGTGCGGTACGACGATTACTGAGACATCGAGAATGCCCATCCGACGATGCCGTGGGATGTCAAGCATGTTGTTTTACAGAACCGAAACCGAAACTTGTTTGAATGCTACCCTTGGACATCGTCCAATCAAGGTGCATCTCCACCTGTCGTCATGTGTGGCCGCCACAGACCGTGCATGGTAGTTTTTCTTCTTTCCCACTTCACAAAATATTTACCGACTTATCAACCAGATTTAACGATGAAAAGTGTGGTAATTTCAGCCAGTCTACGCAGTGCAAGCAAAACCGGGAGCTTGACAAATGCACTTCAGTGTCCATTTAAAGTCACACAGCTTAGACAGGTGCTCTAGCTATCCTGAAGGATTGCGGTTCTCGCCTTTTTGGCAGTGTCAGTGAATGTAACCGTACACTAATCACTCTGTGCCGCTACAAAGCCTTAGTGTATTAGCATAGCTTCGAAAATAAAAATGTTCGGTGCGTTTAGCTCTCCTTACATAATTGGAAGGAGAAAGTCTGGCGATGATTATTAACTTCTTTGCTGCTACATCGGGTTTGCATCGCTGTTTTCGTTAGAGGTTCTTTCACTTCTCGGGCGAATTACTTTAACCGCCTTCTAATCTACTGCATCGTGTATGGGTCTCTATCTGCTTTTGGTTTTGTTTTTTGTCTTACATCACGAATTACGCCAGCAAGCAGACTGGCACACGCCCCAACGTTTCTAGAATCACGCTTCAGCGCAGCTGTTGGGCACTTGTCGACTCATGGGAGATCACTCTCCGGTGCACGCGTCGCCATTTTTCTACAGCGTTTTGGTTTAAATTCATAGTTTCAGGAAGTGGCCAGTTACCACTAAAAGCTCTCGATTCCTGGCCTAATAGCCAGCTTCCTGTTTGCCACTAAGAAAGGAACAACCCAAGGGGAACAACTTTTCTTCTACGCTGCTACCAGCAGCGAAATAACGCTCGGTTTTATGACCTTATCGTGCTCTGGGATGTGATGCAGGACAAAATCCAAAGTGCACAGCCGATCCCTAGAAGATGCGGTGTGCAACACAGCGAAGGCGATTCTGGTTGAAGGTCCTCATCAGGACACCGAGGAAAGAGAAGATGAGGAAGACATTCAGGGTCGGATGGCCTAGCGCCCAGCCTGTTCCCGGGCAACTCTACTGGTTCTGTGGCCTGTCGAGCGGACGGCCAGAAAACCATGTGATGCGGCTGTCAACCGGACGACCAGGCACCACGTTTAGATTTCTACAACGGCCGTTGGTTTCACCATAGTGCCACAGCTCTCTGCGTCAGCTGCTTCACCTGGCAATGCTGATTCCTCTATAGCGCCTTCAACTGCTTTCCATTCCCTGCGTCTGCTACCCCAGACATACTTCGAATCTTTACGACTTAACCACCTTTCACTCTCTTTATCGGACTTAAGTTATACTCGTCAGTATTAAGGAGTTATCACATTTCTGCGGTGGGAATGTTTTAAATGTCTTCTATGACCATTTTTTTCTGTCTTTTTCAATCTTAATCGCCACCGTAAATATTTTTCACTCATAATTTCACAATCCCGGGTTGCTTTCTTTCACAGGTGCGTCTCTGTACTTCGCCTTAGTCGTCGTAACCTGATAACATCACAAAGCGGCATCCGCGAAAGGATTGTCCCTTACACCTCGGAGAGGTCAGACTAAGATAAGGGGAAAATGCGCAGGTTCGAGACTGTTGATATGGGGATCGAAGAATGAGAAAGACTTATTGCTGACGGAATCCAATCACGATTGGAAGGAGCCGAACTCCGCACGTGGATGGACAGTGAGCGTGTCAGATTGAAGGCGCGGCGTGAAGCAGTAAGAAAAAAATTAGAACGGCGGCAGGCTGAAAGGCAGGCTTTTGTGCTCATGTATCCGGACGTCAAGAACTGCTTTCAATGAATCGAAGAACTCTCCTAATCTATGCATATTTACTAATGTCCAAAAGTGTCGCAAGTAAATTTTTGTTACCCAGAAGAGTGACTGGTTACGGACGAGCCCGCACCATCCGAAGCTTCCTTGCAAGCTCTGCTGGAAGTACAGTCGGTAAAACGCTTGTCTATAACAGCGATTTCGACTTCAACCAGCTACAACCGAAAACTGCCGAAACATACTCATTCCAAACATGTCGGAGACAAAAGCGAAGGGCTAAGACTTCAGAATTCCGCAGTAGTTTTATTCAAATCCCGCTCAGGCGGGGCAGGATGGGGCTGACAGTACGAAAGCTGTGTTATAGACAAGCCTTTTACCGGCTGTACATGAGGAAATCAGTTGCAAAAACCTTCCGACTTCCTGCCTCATGACAACTTGATGAATTCAGACTTCTTTACTCTTTTGCATTCCTTCTTCATTTGGAAGATGAACCTGTGAATATTTATTGGCACTGACTCGGACATTTCACTTTGTAAATTGAAAGGACTGTGAAGAGACGGTGCCTAGAGTGATTTTTTTTTCTTTTTGTATTGATACTTTGAAGGAGTGTGAGGCTTTGCCCCAGCAACTTTCTTTGAGGGCTGAGTATCGGGATGCGATGGAAGACACAATGAAAAGTGTATGGTCAATCCCCAGAGGATGAGGGTTGCAAAACAATGAAGGCACCTCTGGCTCACCGTCCTCATCAGGACGTCGAGGAAGGAAAAGAGGATGAAGGCATTCAATGTAGGATGGCCAAGCCCCCTCCCGGTTCCTGGGCGAGTCTTCTGGTTCTATGGCCTGTCCACCATACGGCCAGAATCGCGGTGTCCTGCGGCTGTCGACTGGACGACGAGAGACCACGCTTCCATCCTTCCCAAAAGCCCCAGGTTTCACCATCGTGCCGCAGCTCTCTGCGTTCGCTGCTTCACCTGACAACGCTGATACCTCCATCGTGCCTTCAACTGCCTTCGGTTCCCTTCGTCTGTGAACACAGCCAGACATACTTCAAACCTGAAATACTGAACCAACTTTCACTCTCATTATCGAACTTAGCTTGGACTCCTCCGTATTAAAGAGTTAATTCCTCCGACACGAATGTATTACTCTATTCTATGTCAGTTTCATGTGCGTTTTTCAATCTGCATAGTCTCCATAAATACTTTTCAACGCCTAATTCCAAATCTCCGTGTGGCATGCTTCATTAGTGCGTCTCAGTACCTCGCCTTGAGTCAGCGTAACCTGATAGCATCACATGATAACATCGCATGATTGACCGAAATACCAAGGAACCTGGGCGAGAAAGCCAATTATTTGCTAACAATTTGCGCTTGTGTATAGTGTCTAGGAGGCGCAATCGCTGCAATCCGGCCGGTTGCATCTTCTTGAGGCGTGCTTGTGTCTGCCTAAATTTGAAAATATGTGTCCGCGTACATACGCTCATTGTAGGGGAGGTGTGAGCTTAAAGCTCTCGGGCTAGTCATCCATGCAATAAAGAAAAAAATGTGCGGAGATAGAACAGATGGTAGAGCAATTGGTTGCTTCTCTCGGCAGACTCGGGTTCAAATCCCATTGAATCACGGCATTTATTGCCTTCACGTCACCTCCGTCAACTAATGTTTTTCACCGAGGTTTTCCGCTTGGTACAACAGCAGTTTTGTGTTTTTCGTGTGCCTGAGTGACCAGTGTATCACCTCAACGACATAAGTGAGCGAGATCGGTGTTTTGTAACGATTTCTGAGTAACTTTGTGGACCAAGGCCGCGTTAGGCCTAGTTCCATCGAACAACCACGGCAAATACTACAGCGATTCCAGCCCTACGGTGGGCGTTTCAGAACATGGACTCCACAGCGCCAGCGCAGCGTACTGAACCCGCTGAAGTGCACGAGTCTCAACCAACGTGCAGGAGTCTGAAACTTCCGGCGACCTCACCGAACCGAAGAAAAAGAGACCGCTGGAACCGTATGAAGGCGAAGACGACGTTAACCCTAACCACCTTTGGAGCGTCCGGCACAGCCGTCGAGAGCTCAGAGAGATTAAACGAACACCTAACGAAGACCCCACAGCCATCGAGGACCGGGCAAGACTTCTAGTTATTATGTTTTAATGCATACGCTCACCGGCTTTCCCGTGGCGAAAATCCCTGGGCAAACTGTCGGATTTTCTCACCCGTACTGCAAGTAATCCTAGCAATATCGGCATGGCTACTCTTACAAAGAATGACAAAGCCAAATCAGTCCTGTTTACGCTTTACAGCAAGGAGCAAGCCACTCGACTTTGCAGCGTAAAGAAGCTGGCCGTCCCAAGCGAAAATGGTTTTTTTGCATGTGGAAGCGGAAATGGTACTTCTGCGAAGCACACAACATACCAGCAAATGCGTGATCACAGTCGAAGATGGAGAGTCAGACTCGCACATTATGAATGAACTCTACAATGAAAGAACCACCATCCTGGATGTCACAAGAATGGAAAAGGCAACAGAGCAGTTGTCTCATTCGCCACACCCAAGCTTCCCAGAGTCGTCACGTATCATTACGAGTTGATCAAGCTCTACGGATACAAACCTCGAACTCTTGTGTATTTGAAGTGCCACCAGACAGGACACATGCTTCGCCATTGCCCCACCCCCAGGAGTTTGCAAATCTGGCGGCAAGAAGCACGACGTGCTGACAACGCGGACTCCGAGGAAGGTAGTTTCTATTCTGTCTGCAAGGAGCCTGGTCATTAGGCGATCAGCCTGTTGTGCTCATCAAGACTAAAAAACAAGAAGCCCCTCAGCCGCCCTGAAAAAGAAGGCAAGAAACGTGACTCTAATGTGACGCGTGGCCGCTCACGCAGCTACACACGCGAAAGGACCAGGGATGAATATCATCGGGACGCAAGCAATCCTGAGAATGGTACCACTAGATGGTCAGATGTCGTCGTGGGAACCTCTACCAAACCTTCATACTGTAAACGACGACTCAACGAATTGCAGGGTGTAATAGTCCAAGCACAAAAGGCGATTGCCCAAGCATTGGCCGAGATAAAACATCTTACACAAAGTCAGCCTGAACACCCAAAGAACAGCCCTCACACCAGCAACTCTACGACAACTGCCAATCATGGGCAAATCGTCGCCCCAGAAACAAACCAACGGAAATCCGAGACCAAGGTAGGCTAAACTGCGTCACCTAAACCAGAACAACCGGTGACGCAAAACGACCTCATGCTAGCAAAGGCGCAGGTGGTAGATAACGCTACCAAAGAAGCTCAAAGGTAAGTGCGAGCCTTGTCCGCACGTTTAGGAAACCGACATCAATTGCAGAAACCCGAATTTGCCGTCACTGCTCATCGTCTGGATCAAATTGAAAAATGTCTTGCGAAAATTGATGCAATTCAAACGAGTGTCACCGACCTAACGGCCATGTACCTACGTCTTGGCCCAACTAAAATTCCTCACCCTCACACTCTAGAACAAAGAAAAGCAACGTAGCCGCAGTCGCTCCCCTCTTCAGCCACGACAAGGTCGCCAACCTCATCAATTTGACATCATCCCAGCTGACCAACATGGGACGTAACTCCCCCGAATACTCCAATGGAGCTGCCGTAGCCTACCTACTAACGGACCCGACCTGAAGGCGCGTTTAACCAACAACAAAACTTCGGAGGCCGGCCTCTAGCCCTTCTGCTTCAAGAAACTAGATGTGCTGCATTAAGCATCCCAGGATACACTGGGTAATACATTCTAAAAATTACGCACAAACCTGGGGACAGCCACCAAGGACAATCTGCAGTTTATATAATAATATCACGAGCTGTCAACTGGATACTTCGTGTTATAGCACGGAGATACAAGAGATTGTTGCCACCCAGATACTTCAACCGTCTAAAAAGGGCAAGACGCGCACTCTCCTCCTCACGTCTGTCTACATGAGACCCGAGACTGGCAAGTCGACTATGGGAACTGTGACTGGATCTCCGACTGGCGGAACAGGGATTGCGCTGACTACATAATCATCGGTGGCGATTTTAATGCATGACATCGCAATTGGAGTATCGAACCACCTCGCCACGAGGTAACGCACTCCAAGCAACTATGAAAACATACGGCTTCTCTCTGCAAAACTATCTAGAAACACCCACAAGACGGGCCGCCATGCCAATCATTCATATACCATCTTTTACCTTACTTGGACTGATGGCTGGTCTCTGTACAATTGGATGGTATCGGAATATACGTGGGGAAGCGATCACTATCCCATATTTATTTATTTATTTATTTCACATACCCTCAAGCGCTTACGCATTGTAGAGGGGAGTGGGGTACAGAAAAAACAGAAAATGTAAGGGAACACAACTGCGGCACTAACAAAACACTCACACAAAAAACATGTTATGGATCACAGTTGACAAGCCCCTACGGAAACCCATACCGAAATTATGTAACACCACAAATTGGGAATCATTCCGGGCTGCGGCAATTGATCACGTCGGTTGATGACCTTGCCGCGTGGATTACTTCAACTCACAGCAGAAGCACAGAAACCACCATTATGGAAGAAGACACCGCTCTACCTGACCGCCATCTCATGAACCTTTGGAGAACGCATCACGAGCTCCTGCACCGCTACAAAACCAGAGGCAAGAGCTTCCGTGACCTCAAAAAACTTAGATTGAAACATTAGGAAATCAAAAGGTATGAGAAGGAACTTGCCAAGACAAGATGGATAGACCATTGTGAAAGTTTTAACAAGGATACGTCCAACTGTAAACTCTGGAACACGCTCCGCGCTCTGAACGGTAAGATGAAATCCTCTTCAAACCTCCTACAAAATTGGCCCCGCAACTGTCTTTCCCCTCGAAAAATTAAAAAAAACTCACAGAGAAAACATTCTTCCCCGAATCCTTCGAAATTACTCCCACTATGCTTCGCAGTAGATATAAAAGGAAAGCCGTCATCAATGAAGATGGACCTTAATTGCTCTTCACTTTGGCGGGAATGGAAGACGCACTTTCACAAGTGAAAGCCAGCAGGGCCCCTGGCAATGATGGAGTAACGTCGCCCATGCTTCGTAACATAAATGTTGCAAGTAAAGACCACCTCCTCAGCTTTCTGAATGATATGTGGTAATCCGGAAACCTTCCTGCGTTTCTCAAGCATTCTGTGGTATATCCAGTGCCCAAATTACACAAGCCTTTAGAGCGCATTAAAGGGACACTGAAGTGATATGTAAACATTGCGGGATTACTTGCGCAAATTGTAGTCCGGAGTCCCCAGGCCATGTTTTGACCACCCTGGGTGCGTTTACGCGATTTTATTTAGTAGAAAAATTAATTCGAAAATGCTGTCCTCCTCTCTTTACACTCGCCCATTTTCTGCGGCGTTTTCGTGTGACGTCAGGAGGGGATAAGCTGGCAATTGGCTGCGCTACTGCTTGGCTCCCCGGCCTTCAGACAGAGTCAGTCGGCCCAGCGTTTCGTCCGCCGGCAGCCGACGGGTCGTCGCAATTCGTTCGCTCAGTTGAAACGAAGCCAGGACACGTTTGTGAATGGTAGAATTTGCCTTTCTTTACTTGGCTAGTTTGTACACTGTATCAAGCTCCAAGTCAAGGTCGCTTCACACAAGCGCACATGCGACGCTTCGCTGACTGGTATGCCAGTAGGAAAATATAAGGCCTCTTGAAGGCGGGAGAAGAGTCAGCGAAGTCAATATAGGTACGAAGGAAATAAAATCAACTGATATTTTTACTGTACAGCGTAAAACTAGGGTGCGGGAAGCACTTTTTAGCGCTGGGCGAACAAGCACAGCGGTCAGCAGCACGACTACGCATCTGCGAACGCTTTTCCGTCTACGAAATGCAATCGCTAGACGTGAGCTATTGTGGAAACTCGGGCGACGCTTACTGCACGAGCGCAATACAACAAATAGTCACTTAAGCTGCTTGAAATGCCAAAACTAAAGAAAAGTGTAAACTGGTTGTACAATATATACCCTATATTACAAATGCCAGTGAAGCCCGCTCCGTGGCCGAGCGGTCTGGGTTGCTAGGTATGCCACCGCAAGTATTTTGCAAGTCACGAGTTCGAATCCCCGCGGGTACGTGCTTTTTTTTTTGTAAGTTAACTTTTTCGTTTTCCGCCGATGTTTTCTATATTGTGTTCACCTTTTTTTGGGCCGCAACGTTCATGGCTCCACGAACTAGTTCACAAAACGCGCGCAGGCTGGCACTGGCGCGCTAGCGAGTTCTCGTTGGCGTGCTGTTGCCATAAGCACCGACTGCTTGCAGGCAGTGGGCACAGGCCAGAATGAGCAGACCCTTGGCCTGTTGCGAACACGCTTTTTACGACACAGGCATGAGGGAGGCAAGCTCCAAATATGGGGGAAAAGCGCATGACATTTGGGCGTCTGCGGGTACGCGGAGGGCGTTCATGCACTGCCTAGGTTTCGGCTAGTGAATGCTACGATTCCAATCCGTCCTAGGAGGCTTATCTTTATGCATTTTTACAGCTGACAACATGGCAGAAGCGCGGTACGATGATTACTGAGTTATTGAGAATGCCCATCCAACAACGCCAACGGTTGTGTTTTACAGAACCGAAACCGAAACCGAAACTTGTTTGGTTGCTCACCTTGGGCATCGTCCAATCACGGTGCCCGCTCCTCCTAACGTCACAGCTTTAGTTGGTGCGGCCGCCGCAAACCGCGCATGGTAGTTTTTCTTCTTTCGCGCTTTGTAAAATAATTACCGATTTATCAACCGAATAAACGATGAAAAGTGTGCTAATTTGAGCCAGTCTACGCAGTGCAAGCAAAAACGGGAGCTTGACAAATTCACTTCAGTGTCCCTTTAAAAACCTACGCCCCATAATGTTAACTTCCACATTTGCCAAGTTGCTCGAACGGATAGCCACTAACCGACTCACCCATTATTTAGAGAAGACATTACAACACTTTAACCCTGCCCAAACCGGGATTCGCTTTAATATGGGTACACATGACAGTCTATGGCTTCGCTGGCGAGTCCTCAACGCCACGAGAAGAGGCTGACCACCCGGCATACCTCATATCCTGGTTGAAGTTGACCTAAAAAGCATTTGACACAGTCACACACGCCGGCATTCTCGAAGAGATAGACACCCACCATCCACGGTGGTGGAAGTACAACTACATTGCAACTTTTCTCGGAAATCCCATTTGGTAACGATACAGGCATACCCCAAGGCTCCATCATTTCACCGCTATTGTTTAATATTGTCATGCGTAAGCTCGCCATAGCAATTCATGAGGGCAGCGGCGTCCACATGACTATGTACGCTAAATGACATCACCTTGTGGGCTGAAAAAAAATGACTACGCCTGCACTGAATTATCATGAACAGAACTTCAGGCTGCTCTCCTCATCCCTGAAGACTTCCTAACATCAACTGGCATGCAGATATCCCCCACCAAGTCTACGGTACTAAAAATAAGAGGCAGTGCCTCTGAACGTGACAAATTCCACCCTTTTATCGGTGATCATGAACTTTGTGAACCGCAAGATGGCTGGATCCAACTTCTTGGCATTCCAGTCAAAAGGAAAGGCATTGGCACTACCTGGACTCAAGAACTACAGAAAAACTTGTACTCCACAATGCACCTTCTGAAACGAATCTGCAACAAATTTGGAGGGGCCAGCACGAAATTCATTCGGCTTGCAGGTCGTGCTGTCCTTACATCATGGATCCCATACGGAAGCACCCGTTTCAATTTGACTCGTACTCAACTGAAGCAAATCATAATCTTGTACCACAAGCTACTCAGATGCATTACCGGCCTCCCAAGACACACCCCGACTGATCACCTACGCCGAGCTTCCAACAGTCAAATCTCTAATAGAATACGCCAACGGCATCCATGAAGACCGTAGGACAGTGAAAATCCAGGATAGACTTCTAACCATTACTATGAGACCCGCAACATCAGTACAGAACCGATCCGTACCCATCCGGCCACAACACTACCTTCAACTTGGCTTCGGACCCAACCCGTCACGCATAAATCTCGGTCCCGCAAGGAACAGCGCAGATACAGACATCTAAGAGCCACGCTCTCCAGGCTACAATGCTACACAAAGTCAGGAACGTATGCAATTTACACAGAAGCATCTATAAGAGAAGCAGCCATAGTAGGAAGTGTCTTCCATGATTGTGATCCATAATTTTCAGAAGTAGTCACTGTCTCCACTGCAGCTGAACTGGACTCTATCACAGCAGAACTGCAGGCTATCCTCCTAGCTTTCACTTTGCTCTGTAGGGACATTGGGAAAATTCAAGCTAAGCGCAAACCAAAACGCATCAATAAATATGCGAAAAATGCGTCCGAAATACAAGGCCTCCAAAACCCCAACCAAGCAAGCAGCCTGACCCGCACCATTCACAATACAGTGAAACGACTGATCGACCTTCAAAACACCCCATCTTCGTGGAATGGACCCCTGGGCACCAGAACAACCCAGGCAACGAGGACGCTCGTGACATGGCGTCTGCAGCCAACCCCTCCCTCCGGAGTACATGTCCTTTGAGTGACCCGTTTCCTCCTCTGGATGTCAACGAAGATGCCATTGCGAGGAGAGCTCGACATAAAATTAGGCAACAAATGCTGAAGGAAAGTACGCCACGACCCGAACAACCCATTCCTTTGAACATTCCGCGGGGCCTACAAATCCTACTGTGCAAAGCGTGGACTGGCTATGCCATCACGCGACACATAAGAGAGAGGTGGGAATGGGTGCTACGATTTGGCAAAGACCGGACGGCGCCGTACCCATGCCACCACCTTTCCGTCCATGCACGCTATGTCACAACAGCAGACCCAGCGTTAAGCACCTTATATGGGAATGCAACAAGCTGGATGATGAAAGGTGGAGACACAAACCACACTCTGTTGGCACAGATGAAAAATAGGTTAGGCAACAGCAAAACCGAATAGAAACGTACATGTCCTTCCGGTTTTTCGCGAAAGATGCCAACCTTGTTCACTGGACTTGAAGTGGTCCGAGTGCGGGGCGGACATAAAGACACCACCAAGCCACCAGTCGATTCTCTCGGAAAGTTACTTTACCCCGGATGTCCTTCACTAAGTGGTCCGTGTGAGGGGCGGATGTGTCAAACGAACCCATGCCCCCTGCAAACATTTTTCCCCTTTTCCCCTCTCCCTTTCCCCAACATGAGGCGTTTGACCTCTCGTGAATGAATAAATTCATTCATTCATTCATTCATTCATTCATTCATTCATTCATTCATTTATTCATTCATTCATTCATGTATTTTATTCACAAATTAAAATCTCGCATGGAAGACATCTGCCGCGACAGTCGCGCTTTCTTGTCGAGCTTTCACAATGCTTTACCTGCCACTGCGCAGGACTACATTTGTTCTTTTCAGGTGCATCCCAAGCTAATAGAATTCGATAAAATAGGACATTTCAGAGCTATTCGTCCTCGTTCAGGAGAAGAATACAGGTGCAACCAATCTATTGAATATCTTTATAAGGCCACACATACACAGAAAAAATTCAATGTCTTTACACTGGTAGAGTAACAGCGATAGTAGTCGTTCTAGGAGTACGTTGGTTATCGGACACCTCTACCGGCGATCGAACACTGTCACAGGCTTTCGAACAACGACGCAGCAATGACGTCACAATGAGGAGGATCACACAAACACAGCGCCGTGTTTGTGTGATACTCCTATCGTCCTGTTCCTCCGCTGCTTGCAACTCAGTTATGTACCAACTTGCCTGCCTAAAATCCGTGTTGCGTGTTTTGGCGCTTCACAGAAATGCCCAAAGGTCGCCCTGGCGGATGACGTTTGCTTAAGAATAGTAAGTTTCCAAGCTTTGGCCAGCCAAGGGGACGCACGCATCGTCCCCACATCACGCGACTTAAGTCAACAGGATCACACGGAGTGACGTGTCCTGGCCTATACCGCTTTGGTCAAGAAGCCTGTCACACGCTTCTTAGCTGTACCAGTCATGGCGAGACCAGTCATGACACCTGGAGACAAGGAGTGTAACCGCTGGGTCTCATTTTCTAATGATCTTTGACCCGGAATTATATCGTCAATGCTTGCACGCTGCGTAGAAAAATTAATAGAAATAATTATTTGAAGCGCTTGAAGTGGCACTTAGAGCACCACAAAATCTACCCCATGCTTTGGCTGGATATTTATGGAGCCAGTCATCCATTCAGAACGTAATTGACCTCGTTAAATCGGTGCAGCACAAGAAATCATCGGAACGCTTGTGAGCAGCAGCTCTGTTTCTCGATAAAAGTAGCGTTCGGTAACGTAATACAGTATGCCATTCTGGATAACGTTTAAGATGCGGTAGTAGGTGGCCTGATATTTCGATGCATACAAGGCTTTATATCTAGACGATATTTTTGTTGAAAATTTATATCACCCAACATCGCAGCACTATATTTTTATGGCCTCCCCCAAGCCCCAAGGTAGTTTGCTTAGCGATAGATTATTTACCCTCATGTTGATAGGACTTACTGAAGCTTTACAAACCAATCTCGACCTCTTCTTCTATGCTGATGACATTTGCATTTTGTTGTCAGAGGCTTCACGTCCTCCTATTCGGGCCCGAGTTCATGAAGGCTCGGCCCTAAAATATTTGCTTCGGCGTCAACAAAGCCTCGAAGTGTCGCCAGAGAAACGTGGTCTGGGTGCTTTTCAACACAAAACATTGTCACGATATAAGATTTCATTAGATGGACACCCTATTTCTTACGTCAAAACTATCGGTTTTTGAGAGTTATCATCGATCGGGATCTATTATGAACTCTTCAAATTTTATCCCTGAAGAAAAGACGCAATCCAGTTGTGCAGCTACACACGTTTCTCCTCGAAAAAACGTAGGGAGTATTCACTACTCAGTCTTCTGCGTTGCGCCTTAACTGTGACCACCAATTCAATGGCAGGGGATCACCCCATTCCAACACAATGACAGTGGCTCGCATTAGGCATCTCACTCGTTTGTCTCACCGCCATCTTCCGTTCCTACCTTCAACCAGACCACCGGCATCTTTTTCTAATGTTGCCTCTGATAGGCGGAGCTTGGCACCGAGATGTGCACCCCCGTCACAACCATTGTTGCCATTTTGGTGCCTCTTACAGACACAGGGGTATCTAGCCGTCCCGATAATAAAAAAACAGGGCTGTTTTCACCTATTCTTCTACGAAAGGTCTCCCTAGTGTCTATGCACAAAGGGCACAGACACCGGGTCCACGTGTACGGGGATGCATCGGTAACGACTTCAGTGTCGCCGTTGCTGTAATAATAACAGACCACTCTACCAACATTCATTTTGAACTTCCAAACTTGACGACGTTATTGGCTTCTGAGCTCAACCCTTTTCGGGAGGCTCTTTTATTCATAAATAGGAATCACCAAGAAAAAATGGCCCCGTATTTTCTCCTTCCGTTGCATATACCGACGAATAAAGGTAGTCGACTGCCACCCCTGCCAAGTGAATTCCTCTCTTCTCTTTCTCGCTCACCTCTCACACTGCTCTTTTCCCGTCTCATTCTTCCCAAGATAGCACGCTAGAGTTTTCCTTAAGTCAATTTAAATTTACTGCGTTCTACTGCTCCAAGTCGGGTGCCTTGATGCCAGCGCTGCCCTACGGCGGAGACACGCGTGAATCGAGGCACCCGACTACAGCGTTTATAGAACCCCGTTGGCCTACTCAACGAGCGTTCCAGGGAGAACGCGGAACCTATCTAGTTGAACCTTTCGTTGCAGTTGCCGTTTGATTTCTTAATCGGCGCCAGGAGTTATAGTAGTGCGGGCAACATAAGGCGACGGTTTTCTTCCTTTGGTGTAGCATTTCATTTGCAATCGCAAAAACCAAGCATCCATAATTTATTTTTAATAAAGCGAACACGCAAATATCACTTATGTATTGGTTTTCTGCCTTATATTTGTGCAATGTTTTGTTCTTGTTTAACAGTGTTGACAAGTATGATCAATGACACCGGAAAGAGACGTTTAGACTTTGCTGTGGATATATGACTTTTGCGCACTTTCCATTCCACTTTGGCCGGGTTGGTGAATCGAGTCACAGAGAGAGAGACAGACAGACGTACAGATAGACCAAAATTTCTGCGTTTAAGTTCCCAAAGAAAGACTATCATCTTTAAACTGGGTTGTGCTGGGCTAATCGAAGCCTACTATTCAGTGCCTTCGGTATGCCTTACACCGCGACCAAACTGGACAACTTGTAGCTCACATGTTGAGCATCTGTGACTTCTTCCATATGTGACCTGAGTCTTTTTCTTTGCGTGATCATTGAAAGTGTTTCTCAAGCGGTTAAAAGGATGAAGGCACTGGACTTTAGAACCTATTTTAGTCTATAACAAATTGAAGCTAATGAAGCAAGAATTCCAAGAATCCCTGAAGCAAGATATACTAATTTGAAGCAAGATATACTAAGGGCACCTATATTTTATTGCGCGCTTTCAATAAATATCTTCAGGCCACAAGTGAATGTTGCGCGAGAATTTGACGTCAGTTTTATTTCCGTCTGGTCAATCTCCCTCAGCAATGCGGTAGTCATGGATGACACATGACATGCCGGCGAATTTGGTTTGGTGAATCAGCCGTGAGCTTCAGATGATGGCTTCGGTCGTTCTTGGAAAATATATTTGCTTGGATATGTGACACGTCCACATACAATTGGGGACTTCAAACTGAGAACGTGCGAATATGTTTTCTCTTAGCTTCATGGAACCAGCATGGCACCCACTACCTGACAGTCATTCACTGGCAAGAGAAACCGTATTGCTATCATTTTTAAAGCACGTAAACCACGTAGATGTACCTCCAATGCCGCATTCGCTGTGGCGTAGCCGTTCAGGCGTGTTTACGTCACTTGGTGACACTGCACGTGCGTTGTTAGATTCTCGCTCCTGTAACAGAAGTCAGCTGTTATCACCAGCGGCCATCTCCTTGCATGAGCAGGTGCGAATTGAGATTATGGTATCTTCGTAGAACTAGCTCCCGTCGCATGTACATGTACTGCAACATATTTTCAGAGGAAGCCATTTTTTTATTTAGAGTACATTATGACATCTCTGTGCACTTTAAATGTCGTGTTTTATTTGATTTAGGTGTACAGTGGTTGGTAAGTCTCTCGCCAATCATAGGGCGTTCCTGAGAGCGGTTATAATTCCTGCCAAGTGTTTTTTTAATTGTATGCAGGTGACATTTTATAGCCGCCTTCTGGAAACTCCGAGTCGCTGGCACCATGGGTCATATAATTCCATCAGATTAGAAGAATTGTAGTCGGTATCTCTTAAAATTACCATAAATGTTATCAGTTCAGCTTTTCAACGTGGTGATTTCAAATTTGTCTCAGAAACCCTACTATCGGAGAGAATGACATCAGCAAAGATAATGAAGTGACCTTGCTGTGTCCGCAGGTAGTTTCACAGCAAGCCGAAAAAACAGAGAAACCAAGACACCTTTAGTTGTCCTCTTGTAAATAACTGTTAGGCTGTCATTTTTCTGGTTTTTAGGGTCCCGGGGATTTTCTAGCAACGACAACCTCATTTCTCCGTCGCGGTGGGTGTAAGTGAGCACTACCTGATATCTGTTCGTATCCGTCAAAAGGGGCGGTTTTGTCTTTCAAAAGATTCATATACGCAAACATGTACAACATGTCGCGGAATCCATCGTCTTTAATGTGTGGGCACGTCTATGCGGTGGTCGCCTGACTACCAGAGGTTTTTGTGACACCACTGTGAACATATGTACGGATTGTTTTTGATGAAAAGAAAATTTTTGTTTGCGGAAAAGATTATACGCAATAATTCTGACCGATGGGGTCCCGTCTAAGCCAGCAGTTTAATTCTGGTGGGTAAGGAATTGGTTTTGATGAACCGTCTAACCCCCTCCCCCGCCCATTGTTTCTCCTCCTTCCCTCACCTTCCTTCACTCCCTCGACTTCGCTGCTGCTGTCTCATGTGCACTTTATTGAGCTTCATAGAGATAACTACGCCGCGCTTTCCGCCAATGACGCTGCTTGTGCAAGGCCACTCAACATGGAGCTTGTTTCTTGACGGGAGTATCCACATGGATTCTCTTGATGGCTTGTAGGGATCTCGAAGGTGGCAACTACGATTCCTGGCCCGTACGAATGAGCACTGTTCCGGTTTCATGTGACAGATAACTGAACACCCCGCGAATAAGAGCTAAAAAGTCATTCATGGGAAAAGAGCCACCACGAACAGATCAAATGGTTTGAACATTATTTTTATTGTATCTACATGAAGAGAATACAGCAAGTAAACTTGATACTGCTAGCACCTGTTATACCATTTCTTGGTCGTGGCCCTGCCTGCAGGCGCCTGTTCAGCCTTTCCTAGACGAATCCGGCCGTTCTGATTGTCTCTATCCTTCCGCTTCTTGGGGGATCCAGCGCGCTTTTTGATCAATGCTGCGAGTGTATTGAAGACTTTCTCCACGTTTGTACCACTCTTTGCACTGGCCTCGAAAAATGGAATACCAAGCTGTTTTGCGAGCCTCTGAAAGGGTAAAAAAAATTATGCCACTCGGTATTCGATGCTAAAGGTCTCATTTACACTCGGCTTCAAAATTACAGAGATGGAAGACCAGCCTGTGAAGTGGTGGGTAAGTTTAGGAAATAAAAATACGTGTCACGCGCTCAGATGCAAAGATGCTCCTGTGAGGGAGTTATTGATGCGCATTACCATTAGGTGTTGTCGCAAGGTGAGCAGTCATCTGCAACAGGCACAATCTGGCCTTTACATGCCTACAATTCTAAATTTCAGGTGGGTATGCAGATGATGCCATTTTCCACAAAGTGCTTACATGCTGTTCTAAATAAATTGAGGAATAACTATATTTTAACTGCAGGGATCGAAAGCCTCCTATGGGGCATTGGGAGTAAGGGTAGAGGATAAAGGCTGTGAACCGATGGGAATAATTCACTACGAGTGCAGGCCCCAAGCACAAACGACTTCATTTAGGTCATTTTCTTTTCAGTGGTATATTGTGTGCACGTATAGAAAAGGCAAATGCAAGATCTGTGCGAGCGCTTCAAAAGAAATGATCAACCCCACCAGCAGAACCTCAGCTGCAAACAGAGCTTTTAGAAATTGGGGTCATAAAAATTGTTTCTTCATGACCAAAGTAGCTGCAATGCATCAGCGACAATATCGACAATAAAACCAAGCACCTTTTTTTTCAGTGTTCGAAAGACTGACAAGCCGTTGACAGTGTAATCATTGCTTTGCAAACACCAAAATTCGCAAGCAATATCAAACACTAGAATAATACTAAGAGCTCCGTCGAAATATTCTGTTGTTATATTTTCTTTCTCATACCCGAAACTCCTCAGCACTCTATACCATCATTTTCATAGCAAGACATTTGTATTGGTGAAGTTATCTCCTAGAGTGTGCTCTCGCCTCTCTACGTCGTCGTACTCTTGTACTCGGTACGTACTTTGTACTCTGTATGTCAATCCTTCCACACTTCTATTTCAGCGTATGGCTGGTGCTTCGCAACTGTAAACAGAAAAGCTTCTAGTCTGTGGGTTCTGAAATGAGTGTACTCCTTTGTATTTCTTTACGTTCGACCTGAAGGAGGCATACGGAAAAAATGTCTCCCGCCGATCTGTCTTCCCAACAACAGGAAACCCAGGCAAAATGGGCATGGCTGTAGTGAACGCTGCTTCAGTGAGCGCCGCTTGGATATAACAATAACGTGGTCCATACGTTTCCTTCGAATCACTCCGCTATTTCACGCACACTTTGTCCTTAGGCACATCCAATTATTACTAAGTAAACTTCATACTGAACCTTCATCGCAAAACCCTGACCTCTTACACACCTACAGCGCAGCCGCTTGGGCCTTTCTTTTCCGAACTGCCGATTATCATAGATGAAAAAGTCCTTTGCCTGAGTGTGTATTAACGCATTGGTGTATTTCACGGAACCGAAATCTTTTACGAAGTAAACAGCTTTCATCTTGAGCTAACATCGGAGCTATAAAATAACCCAGCTTCGGAGTCATTGGCCACAAGAACCACATACGCTGTTGCTAATATACAATTATATTTGTTTATGTTTTTCATTTATATATAATAACATACAATCAATGTATGTTCATGCAAGACTTCTGAAGCCCTTGACTACAGTGGCGCCCTCTTCCAAAAGTATTCTAAATCCATATCGCAATTCAGAAGTAGAAGCAACGAGTGGTATAGGCATTTTCCACTTCGCTACCGCCGGAAAATTGGTCAATTTTTAGGGGTCCAAGAAAACATTTTCTTCCTGCTAAAAAAAATGGTTAGGCACTAATTACAGGAACAAAAAAATGCAGAATATTTAACGGCCTTTCCAATAACACCAGTTTTTTAATGTCGTTATATATCATAGTTGTGAAAAAAAAATATCAAAACCAAAGTTTTTGTCGAAAAAAATGGCGAAAAATGTCGAACGTCAAGTTGTAGAAAAAAATGTTAAGAAAGAAGTTGTGTATATCAAACCGCTGGTAGCAGAAAAAATTAGAATATAAATTATATAGGGAACCATTTCAAAAACACGCCCTAGAACAAGTGTCGACTTGCGCGGAACAGTTTGTCAGATATAAAAAAATGTTCGCACGCACGGTACTCTTGTCTTGCGGTGAAGCCCAACCTCCAAATTAAAATGTGCAATTTGGTGTGGTTCCCTGGTTTAAATCTGGCAGTTTGACATTATCAGAGGCACCAATTCGCCCCCACATAACGTAAAAACATCTTGTCAATGACTGACTTTCCATTTACAGCGAGCACAATATTTGGGACAAGCACGCGTGTCGGAAAAAAACATGCATAAAGATGAAAACAGAACGCCGTGGTTGATGCTTGTTGACGTTCACGGTCAGTTATCTCTCAAAACATAAAGCTGAGTTTTGTTATCATGTTCTTCCTCGCAATTGTAGCCTTACTCGCAAAAATGAGATACGATGCGCTACAATCGTGCCCTGCGATCTTTGGCCGAGTAGCAGTGCGTGATGAAAAGGATCAGCACAACGAGTCTCTTCTATTGCAGTACCACCTAACACTTTTCAAATGAAACAGTACAAAAACTTATCGGAGACTCCGTCGGAATAGACACTTCAACTAAGCAGCAATATTAGACGCCCGGATATACCCTCGCATGGAAACGAAACTGGAAGGCGAACAGCTGGCAGTGTAAGGCCGGTTTAAAGCGCTATCCTCGCAGAAACAGATATCTGACGACTTGGTGTGATCTTTTGACTTGCATCTGAAGTTCTTTTCGCCGAAATCGAGTTAGGGTGGGGGGAAATCCGTAGCGGCGTGCTTTGTACGAGGATCAGTCGCGAACGCTCCAAGCGCCATAGCAGGTAGCCTTGAAGTTGGGTAACTTCGTAGTAGCGCTAAATATGAGTTTCGTCATGCAGAAACGAAACTGAAGCTGTTGAAAACTGTTCCTGAATTGTCCTGGGGTAAGTAAAACTACAACAGAACTTAGAACAACGTGCGCAAAGGCAATAAAACTGCATAAAATCATAAAGTAGCTTTGCAACCAGTTACTGCTTGACATTTCCAGCCGATTTCTGGGATTATTACTGTCAGAGCGCGAACCTGACGATTGAAAACCATTTGCTGGTTCACCATTCACGCCCTGACAGCAAAAACAAACGCTGGTGCAGACTAATTATGAGTGACACGTATTCATCTTTGGTAGCAGTGACGCGCGATGACCACGCCCGTTTTCCACACCCAGGTGATTCAACAGCGTGTCCAAAATCACGTTTCCGTGGCAAAAGTGAAAACACAACTGATTTTGAAAAGCCATTTTCTGAGCTAACTCCGAACAGCTTTACTTTTTCGAGCAACGCCTGCAACGCTATGAAAAGGTGCTCCAAAAGTATCGATCAAATTGTTCAATTTCGAATAGGCGCGGTAGTCAAAGAGTTAAGAGACAGTAGAAGAGTACATTGACGGTATTTTTCCCTGCTGAGGTTCTGTTCTATCATTCCCTCCTCATGAGTGACTGCCAAGTCTGACCCGCCACGGTGGGTCAGTGGCTAAGGCGTTGTGCTGCGTAGCACGAGGACGCAGGTTTGATTCCCGACCAGGACGGCCGCTTTTCTGATGGAAGCGAAACGCAAGAACGCCCGTGTGTACGAGATTTCGGCGCACGTCAAAGATCCGCCTCAGGTGGTCAAAATTCATCCGCCCTGCTCTACGACGCACTTCATCGCCTACGTTGCGTCGGTGCGTTAAACCCTACAATTATTAAACCCTACAATTATTCAATCATTAAATGACTTTCACGTCTGGCAAATTCACCACTAAAGCTCCTCGCGTCAAAGAGACGCAGACAGTGGCCTTTCACGCTTTGTTCTAGTAACTCAAGAAATGGGCTGGGAGACGCACTAAGTGCATTTTTAGTTGTGTACGCAAATTACACTGCTGTCATATTACTTAATATACTTTTCAGTTACTTCAGAAACGGCATACGCCCAAACATTTTTACCTTTCTGGCTCATCTCTATACTCCCTTGGTCGCCGGCAATAAAAACGACTCGCTCTTGTACCTTGTATAATCGACTGGTTTGTAACGACGGCAACGAAGATATTCGAAGATATATATACATACATATACATGTATATTTTGCAGGAAAATGTTTCTTGCACAGATGAAAGTCGTAGCAGGAAAAGAAAGGCACACGTCGAAAAAAAGTAAAGGTCAGAATCACCTTCGTAAGAATTGCGGCACCGGGATTTAAAGTAAAAGGTAAGAAATATATATATATATATAAATATATATATATATATATATATATATATATATATATATATATATATATATATATATATATATATATATATATATATATATATATATATATATACATACATACATATATATATATATATATATATATATATATATATATATATACATACATATATATATATATATATATATATAATATTTTTACCTCCTACTTTGATTGATTGTACGGTTTAACGCGCCGACGCAACGCAGGCGATGAGGCGCGCCGTAGTGGAGGGCTCCGGATTAATTTTGACCACCTGGGGATCTTTAACGTGCGCCGAAATCTCGTACACACGGGCGTTTTTGCTTTTCGCCTCTATCAGAAAGGCGGCCGCCGCGGTCATGAATCGAACCCGTGACCTCGTGCTCAGCAGCGCAACGCCTTAGCCACTGAGCCACCGCGGCGGGTACCTCCTACTTTAAATCCCGGTGCCACGACACCATTTTTTCTAATGGACCGTATCCTGTGTCATGGGGGCCGTGATTTTGAAGAAGTTTATTAGGGCTTGACTGGCAATTCTATCTCTTCAACTCTAAAGTTGCCTTTAAAGCAGATGATGTCAATCAGGGCCGCACACAGTTTATTACACCGTACGCTTAGAATGTCATCGACGGCCAACAATGTAAAATGACTGTAGCTCTTAGGCCATCTTTCTCGCAGTTGAAACACTTTAATTGGGAGTAAATATTGGTAACAAATCACCCAGCCCCGCGACAACGAACATTGTGTGATGCTAACTTAATAACGTATAATTTTAGCGGGACCTCATAAACCTAACAAAAATGTACATGAAACTACGGGCACATAGAAAGAACTGCAATCAGTCGCAGAGCTATCGCCATGGTGGAGGAACCGGAAGAGGACGTGGTAATTCGTACGCAGTGATAGCTGCGATTCCTTTTTTTAGTCCATTGGATACTTATGTGCTTTTTTGGAAGCCCGCTGCAAACCTAACCACTCGGTACAATTCCAAGCCCAGAAAACGCCAACCACTTGCAAGGAAGGTACAAGCAATCGGAACTCCCTTCAAAGGGACACTGAAGTGAATTTGTCAAGCTCTCGTTTTTAATTGCACTGCGTAGGCTGGCTCAAATTACCACATTTTGCACCGTTTATCCTAATGATAATTTGGTAATTATCTTAGAAAGTCCAAAAGAAGAAAAACTACCATGCGCGGTCTGCGGTAGCCACACCAACTACGGGCTGTGACGTCCGGAGGAGGTGCACCGTGATAGGACGATGTCCAAGATTAGCATTTAAACAAGTTTCGGTTTCAGTTCTGTAAAACAACATGCTTTACATCCGAAGTTATCATTCGATGGGCATTCTCGATATCTCAATATTCGCCACACGACGATTCTGTCATGTTGTCGGCTGTAAAATGCCAAAGACAAGCATCACAGGACGTCTTGGAATCGTAGCAATCACTAGCCCAGGCTTACGCAGTGGATGAACGCCCTCCGGGTCACCGCAGACGCTTGAATACCACGCGCTTTCCTTCCGCCTTTGGAGCTTGCCTCATTCATGCGTGTGTCGTAAAAAGCATGTTAGCACCAGGCCAAGGGCCCACTGATTCTAGCCTGTGCCCACTCCCGGCAAGCAGCCCGTGCTTATGGAAAGAGCACACCAACGAGAACTCGCTAACCCGAAAGTGTCAGTCTGCGCCTTCCGCGAATACGCTGGTGGAGCAAGGAACGTTACAGCGCAAAAATAGTGAGATCAGCGTAGAAACCATCGTCTAAAGACGAAAAAATCAAATTATAAAAAAAGTAAAGGATGCACTCTCGGGGATTCCAACTTGCGACTTAAAAAATATTGTACCTTGCTCTCCACACCACTCGGCCACGACCCAGCGCTAAAGTAAAGTGTAAAGTATATAATCTATAACCAGTCTATATTTTTATTTAGTTATAGCATTTCAAGCAGCTTAGGTGACCATTTGTTGCATAGCGCTCGTGCAGTAAGCGTCCCCCAAATTTCCACAATATGTCAGGTCTACCAATTGAATTTCTTAGGCGCAAAACCGCTCGGAGATGTGCAGTCGTGCTGCTGACCGCTATGCTTGTTCACCGAGTGCCAAAAAGTGCTTCCTGCACGCAATTTTGCCCTGTAGGGTAATAGGTTCGGTTGATTTTATTTCCTTAGTACCTATGTTAACTTCACTGGCGCTTCTCCCGCCTCCAATTGGCCTTTGATCTTCCTACTAGCGCACCAGTCAGCTAAGCGTCGCACGTGCGCTTGTGCAGCGCTTGTATGGAGCGACCTGGACTCGGAGCTTTATGAAGTGTGCAAACTGACAAACTAAATAAAGGCACATTCTTTCATTCAGAAACGTGTCGTGGCTTAGTTTCAACTGAGCGACCGAATTGCGATGTCCCGTCGGCGGCCGCCTGACTGTGTCGGAAGGTCGGCGAGCCGCGCAGTTACTGAGCCAAGCCATGCCATTTTTCGTAACGTCATTCAAAAGGGCCCCGAAAATGGGCGAGGATGCAGAGAAGAGGTCAGCATTTCCGAATTTATTTTTCTTGTGCATGAAGTCGTGTAAACGCAGCGAGAGCGGTCGAAACAAGGCCTACAGTCTTCAGACTACAATTTCAGCTCGCAGTCCCGCAATTTTTACAAATCACTTCAGTGCCCCTTTAACAGTCGCGCCGTAAACTTAATCCCTTCGTGAGAGCAGGTTCATAAAAACAATAACCACCGATTTTGCGTCTGTAATGACATAAGCCATCAGGTCACAATATCTAATATTCTTACTAAGGGCATTCAGTCAAGCATGCCTCACCAGAATTACAGGGTAGTTCAAATCGACAAAAAAACCTTTTCTGTTCTCCCAAAGCCTAATCTAGGGCTAATGATTCACGCTAAATAAAGCAGTACACAAATCAGGAAGAGGGATTGACCGATAATTCAAAAGGAATTCAATCCGTAAGTGAAGTGAGTTTTTGCGTCCAAATAAATTCCATTCGTCAGCAAAGACCTAGTAATAATAAATGTCACACTATCAATCTCACCACTCCTGGGTATTTTGCAGACGTAAGTAATAGTCCCCAGGGAGCCATCCTCTAGCCGTCAATCTAAGCCACTCAAGTTAACTTTAAGGTTGACGGCTAATGTTCCCACTTTGGTGGACATCTGGTCTTAAGTTTTAGTAAACGCGGATTGGGTACTAAAAAGCATCGCGATGAACACACACTAGTTGTCTGTTTACACGCGACTTCAAGTATAATGTTTTTTTTATTATTGTACAGCATACAGTCGTCAAGCACTTATAAACTACCACTTGCCTGTGCGGAACGGTGGCTGACAACTCTCTCTGCCGTCATGTCGCGCTTGTTTCCCACGAGGAGCTTGTCGGTATCCTCACGAGCATAAGCGTATATGTCTTCCAGCCACGTTTGTAGGTTGTCGAATGTATCCTGCAATGGTGAATTGTTGTTAGAGTGGAAAAATACCTTCACCTTTTAGATGCAACAACACCATCATTCTTTACCTTCTATATTATCACACTTCCCCGTTCATGCATGCCGGCCCTTTGCCTCACCCGGGTTTAGTACCGCTTTCACGGGATACCTAAAATAAACCTACAAATGTGCACGACCCTGCCTCGGCATCCTTTATATGGGTCCCGCCTCGGCAAGTGATGGGGACAGGCTATGCTGTTTTTCTGTTCTTTGGTCCCGAGGTGGGAGAGTTTGCAATCGCCCTCCTTTGTATCAATGACTCTTTTTAAAATGACCATACATCAAAACTTTTTGGTCGCGCAGTATCGAGAAATAAAGTTCACAAATGTGGATGTCCGCATTATAGTATTCCCTCTCAAAAATTATGCACAGTCCTCTAACTAGTGACGGAAAATTTTTTAACAGCATTACTTCCATAGACTTTGTCGTAATACATACTGCGTCAGTAACACTGTTAACCGTATTATTACGATCCCTGAGTGTGGTTAAAAAAAACGCAGTTAAAGCAGGACCACATTCAGCACTCCTATAAAGAGCCGCGTGTCGTCCAAAGTAACGTGTGTATAATGGGTTGAATTATGCTTATTTACGTCCATTTTGAATGCGAATGGCAAATCATGCAGGGCTCAGTGGTGTTGGTGTGAAGTGTGAACTGAACAAACACTGCTTGCACCTTTAAGACTACCCATAACACGCATCCACTCTTTCTGACAAGAGATTTAGTGCTGGGTAGTTTCTAGATCCGGGTGTGCTCACAACTCAGCCTTCAACCACTTTCCCCTCCTGTTCTCCTACCCGAGCTGCGGGTGAACTTGAGCTCTAGCGACGTCCTGCACCCCAGAACTACTGCTTTCCAGGGCAGAGATCGCTAAATCTTACGTCACTCGGACTCCATATTCATGAACCACACCCATTTCTCTGCGAGATAAACCTTTCTACTACTACTACATCTACAAACTCTGAGGTGCGCACATTGCACTGAATAGGTCATTTTTTCACTCGTGATAGAAATTTGCGGATGACGCTGGAAGGGTCATCAGATGTGACTTGGTGAGAGCACGTAGCTAGACCGGAAAAAATCGTGCACCCATCCGTTTAACGACGACGACGGCTGAACGCAAAGCTTTCACGTGTTGGATTCTTTGATTGACCAATCCCACACTGTGAGTATGTGCTAATCTGGCGCTACGTACCACTTCTCTGGAGTACCCACACCTAGTCTGGGGTGCGCACTACATAGGCATAACATTTGTGTTTGGGGTGTACGGTGTGATTCGGCACCTACTGCTTGGCGCAAAGTGAGTATTTTTTAAAGTGCGTAGGTTGAAGGTTTTAAACTTAAAAATGTGACAATAAGCCTGATGCCAATCCTAAAAATGCGACGTTAGGCCTGACATCCTACGGCACACCAGCTTAAGGTATGCAGAGCAACGTCATTCTCACTGTTCACCGAGCTGTAAGTAACGAATGGCGACGCTCACCTCAGAACATGACGTTCAGGCCTTCATACGTCACGCCATCGCACGACGGAGTCACCTGCTCCGTGTGCCGCACGTCAACCACATTAAGGGCAGTTTCTCAATTCAAGGCATCTGAGACTAGAGTTGCCTTCTATGGGGCGATATTCATACATCGGTCTCTATTCTATAATTAAAAATATCTATTCTATCTGTGTCCCTCTCGGGTCTCAAACCCCATCTACAATTATCTTCATCGGCAGAGAAAGTTCGCTCTCCTGGAGGGCGTTTTCGCGTACGGATATCTACGGACATCATCAGTGAGACGCTGAAAGCTCTGTTTTAAAAGACACTTCCCACCCCTTAGCTGTAGGAGAACCTGGTGACCAGCGACCATCTGGACGTACAGCAGCTCCTGGCATCCAGAGCGAATGCTCTCTGCTCATGTCATGGATTCCCGGGATAGGGAACCACTCCCTCTTTAGAAAGCTGAAATAAACGTTTCTCTCCCTCTCTTTCGCTTTCTCTCTCTCTCTCTCTCTCTCTCTCTCTCTCGGGTGGCGAGTTGGTGCATGTGTATTTAAAAACCTTAGACCGCAACAAGGGCTATGACGAAAAAGAAGCACGCGGGACAAGCATTTCTGCCGTCGTGCATCTCCATGCTGGCTGCCTTTATGGCGCTGTAATTGTTTCCCAACAAAGCTGAATAGTCTCCGCAGTCAGTTATTGGGCAGAAGATTTTTCGCAAGGTTTATATCTGTCCACATGTTTGAGAGATGGAGCAACAAAGGGTGCGTGATTTGAGAGGCTGCACCTCAGGGTGGGGCTCCACCTCAGGACTCCACCCGTCAATAAGACCATACCGGTGGAGCGATGTATTGGAATTATTCGTCGCGTTCGCACTGGAACTACAAAGCGTTCTGTCACACTCTAAAAAACCACACTGTTGGCAGTACCACAGTGTCACTCTGGAAGTACTAGAGCACTCTAATGATCACTCAATAAACAAAAAGATCAAGAAGACCTCAGTATAAACATACCTTCTCTGTGACGTCATAAACAATGATGATGCCATCCGCACCGCGGTAGTAACTGTATGTCAAGGAGTGAAACTGCTCTTGTCCCGCCGTATCCGTCTGGAAATATATAAAAAGAGCTTCAAGAGGCACAATGGTATACATACCTACCCACACCAATATAGGTATTTTCACAGGCTTTTGTCCGCTTCCAGCATGCATCTAGCACTTTCCGGAGTCTTCGCCTCACACCTCAAAAAGACGAAAAACAAGGCTCTTATTTGTGGCTCGTAGTCGTAGCGTTTACCATACCATCTTGACCGCAATCCGCCACCAGGCGGCTAACCGAAGCAGTGGTGATTCAAGTCGGCTCCACCAAGTACAAGTCCTCTGACGCGCCAAGTGGATGCAAGGCCACGAAACTAGTACCAATCGACAGAGACTGTCCACGCACCACCGGGAGACCAGATTTTCAACAGGCAAGCCATTATTTCTTATTTTACGAGCCCGGGAAGTTTCGAAGCGGCGGCCGCCACGATAACCCTAAATCAAGGGTTAGACGGCCAGCGGTGCTTACGCAATGGCTTTCTCTTCTACGAGCAAGACGGCGTCTCCGGTGGAGGATTTTGCGGCTTCTGGCCCCGGAATTAGCCAGATGCAAGTCGAACTGGAGGGAGAAAAATTTATAACCGAGGATTTTTAGAGGGCTCCGGCTGGACACACGTAGTCCGAAAAGCTAAAACCCTAGGCAAGGAGGCTACGCGACCGGCGACACCAGAGCGGTAATCTCGGCCTCGAGAAAGGAACCAGTACGGCAAGAGAGTCCTCGCCCCTACGGCAAGGGTGTCTAAAATGCCGAATGTGTCACCACGCGAAGACATAAAAACCGTCTTCAGGCCTCGGGGAGGCCTAAACATTGCCAAGCTTCAGGCGACTGTGGCGACGGCCGTTCGCGCGGCAGCGGGGGTATCAAGGAAAGACGGCGCGGCAGACACGTTCTGCCCGAATGTACACCAGAACATAGTGGTGGTGAGCCCCCCGGACGAGGGATGAGACCGAGCCTACGCCAGAACTCAGTTCATCCGCATTGTAGATCGAGTGCACGAGGTAGGAGCATACCAAACTACGCCAGACGGCACGAATTGACGGTATCATAGTTCAAACGAAGAAAAAGAAGTGGACTTGGGCTTATCATGTAGTGAGACGAACCGACAAACGGTGGACAATTAGGTTAGCAGAATAGATACTAGGTGATTGGTATAGAAGAACGGGAATACGAATACACGATGACGGATGCAATACGGAACTTCGGGGGGTAAACTGTGGACTCGAGTGGTGCAGGACAGCAGCGGTTGGAGGTCAATTGGAGGGCCCTTCGTCCTGGAGTGGAACTGAGAAGGCTTATTTGGATGATGATGAAGATGATGGTGCACTTAGCATGGTAGAGAGTACAAATTCAACCCCATTTGTCACTTTTTAGAACCAGCACCCCCGATGCGCCATAACAACAGCGTCCAGCATGAGGAGGGCAGTCGCTGTCATAATTTGTTGACATTTGGACCATGGTGCTTCGCTAGAAATTCGCCGATCAATAGCCTAGGATTCAATTATTCCCGTCTTTGGTTAAAACAAAAAATAAAATGAATTCAGAAACGTCCTTCAGCTTTCTGTGCACGCTCTCGAAAATACCCGTGTCATAACTCTCGGCAGCAGCAGCAATAGCATTGTCCTATAGTCATCTTCATAGTTCTTTACCCCTACTGGAGTCCCCCTTTCCCCTAAATATCCCGTCACTCCTATTCGGTGCTGTCCGTGTCAATCATTAGCCCCCACCTAATTAATTATCGTCCCGTGTCTGTGAGATATATGTGTTCTGCTTCCCCTTAGTAGCCAATATGTAACCTTGATTAGCACCTGGAAGTGCAGAGTTGCGCTGCCTGACACGAGAACGTAGAACCGGGGGAATTACACACGAATATAACGAATATACACACGAACACAGGAACAGAATTACCCCTGTTCTACCTTTGTCAGGTAGTGAACCTCTGCACTTCAAGATGTTCAAACACCAACTAACCTACTCCCAAGCCTTGTTGATTAGCACCTTTCCGTTACAGGGACATATTTATTTTTTCTTTATGTAGAACAGCACCAAGTTTCAGGCATAAGTTTAACGACTTGTCCTAACTATCTATGTTCAGGAAAAGGCAGCATCAAGCGACCGCGTTTATACTTTTTGTTTGGACAAATAAGTTTTCTATAACAAGGCTCCGAAGCTAAACCGCCCTTCGTGCAAACGTATGGAAATAGAGGGTGCTTACCTAGGTTTCTTTTTTACTGCCCACTTGCACGCTAACTGACATTACTCTACCAATGTAACATGGATAGTTTCTGTTCTGGCAGAAAGGCAAAAAAATAATAAGTACACGAGGGACGAAGAAATTTTAATGAAAAATTATGTCTGTCAAAGTTCTGTCTTTTTACTACAGAAAAAAACATTTGTGTCATATTTCCATTATATTAGAGGGTTCAAAGCACGGTATTTGTATTTTATGCCGAAAAAATCATAGTTATACAACTCAATTTTGCACAGATTGGGTAAGATTTTTCAAATGCTCTCATTGCTTCCTGTAAGCAGGTAACTGAAAGCAGATTATGGAAATTTAGTCATCGAACACTATGTACAGCCGCTGTACATTCAGAGGGAGCCAGCTAACAAAACAATAAAAAGTGTCCTTCAGTGTCTGCTCCTATTTATTTCAAGTTCAATCAAAAAGATAATTTTTTGAAATTATTCCAAGCGGGTTGTTCCACACACCTTTTAGTTGGTACATTTTTATACACGGCTAATTTCCCGCAGCACACCAATATATTAACGACATGAAGTGGCATGCATGTATAGTCTCCGGGAAAATTTTCTGATCACGCCAAAAGTTCCGACGACCCAAAAACATTTTTGTATACCTTTACCCTTAAACCAAAGCTGAAATATTTTAGGCCCAAAATCTAAAGGAAACAACTTTTTCTACTGTCCTGAAATATTCGGTCACAGTAAAGCATTAAGCATGTGGTTTGAATTCTATGCGCCCGAAAAACGTCAAGTGTAGCCTAAACAATTTGACTCACTGTATGTATGTATGTATGTATGTATGTATGTATGTATTTATGTATGTATGTATGTATGTATGTATGTATGTATGTATGTATGTATGTATGTAGAAAATAAGGGTTGGCAGTCAAGAAAACCTCGGAACGCAAAGCGGAGGTTGTGGTGGGTCTTAGAAAGAGATGAAAAATTTTTTGAGTCGAAAAGAAAGTGGTGGAAAAATGCCCGCCGGGTGGGATTTTTTCACCACTTTCTTTTCGACTCAAAAAATTCTTCATCTCTTTCTATGACCCACCACAACCTCCCCTTTGCTTTCCGAGGTTTTCTTGACTGCCAACCCTTATTTTCTGTCTTATTTCACGCAGCCCCTCGTTTCCATTTTCTGATTCGCTGTATGTATGTATGTATGTATGTATGTAAGTATGTATGTATGTATGTATGTATGTATGTATGTATGTATGTATGTATGTATGTATGTATGTATGTATGTAGGTAGGTATTTAGGTATATACGTATATATGTACGTACGTACGTCTGTATGTATGTATGCTTGTTTGTATGCATGTATGTACGCATGTATATATGTATGTATGTATGTATGTATGTATGTATGTATGTAGGTGGGTAGGTAGGTAGGTTGGTAGGTAGGTAGGTAGGTAGGTAGGTAGGTAGGTAGGTAGGTAGGTAGGTAGATATGTGTGTATTTTAATAAAAATCAGAACAATCAAATCTCGGGCTGTTCTTCAGACCGTGAGGGTTGGGAGCTCAGCTAAGCTTCGTTCTACTTTTATTTTGTGCAAAATTTTTGCAAAATTGTCAGCATTTTTTGTTTGTTGATAACATTGAATATCTCAGGCCCCAGGTCTGTGAAAAGCATAACGTTATGGTCTTGGGTATGGTAACACAAAAGACTTTTTGAGTCAAGGAATAAAGGCGTAGCCATTATTTTCACGGAAATCACGTCAAAATCACGTCGCTCAGTTCTTGCCTCGGGTCGTAGCATTGCCAGAGTCCTTGTCTCGTCGGTAGTTTTCGCCCACAGGAACCCTTTCTTTAGACTATAAGAAGTTTCCTCGTAATGGAGGGACTGTTTAATACCGTGCATTTATATAGTAGTAACTGATCTTCATGGGCAAGATTAACAAAAGGAGCCCGAAAATAGAGCAAAATGTTCGCATTAGTTTTTATATCGGGATATGCAGCCTTACACTCAATCCCAAAACAGGGGGAAATTTATGCACAAAGTGAAATGGAATACTTTTAGTCACAAAAAGTCTGGAAGCCTCGTCTGCTCTCACAAAACACATACAATTTCAGTGACAGGATTTTTTAAACTTAACATTTGTTTCCTGGTAGCATTTGCACTTTTCTGAGTCCAGATGCATACAGGCCATCACGAGAGGCGATGAAAGTCATGAAGATTTAATAAAACTTTTGTATAGTCTTACTATGCAGTAATGCAAAGCTAGTCAACACAAATATGCCAAATCAGCGCTGACCAAAGGAAAACTAGAAATATACGTGTACAGATGCTGATTCAAATAAAATTCCGAAATTGTATGCCACTCAAAGCCGAATGAGCCAACCTAATAGCTGCAGGATTGTGTGACATAGGAGCTAAAGTAGTTTTATGACAGAATTTATTCAATCAGGCTGAAGCCTCCTGACTCCATTTCCGACCGTAGAACGCCCTGTAGGCAATTTGCAATATCTCAGTTCGTAATATGCAGCTAAGCTTCTCTGTGGGCAATCGCAATCTTCTGTAACTACTTTAAATGATTGTACTAACTGTTGCGTTCACTAACACAAGCTAATATATGCAGACACTCGCACAGTGCTAGTATTCCTACTGGTGGCCCTGTCCTGTTGAGAAACACGACTGCTATATTATTTTCCCTAATCGAGCTGCAACTAACAAATCATTTACTCACCGAAAGCGAACTCTACGAAACCCAACTTTCAAATGGCGAAGTTAAAACCGATATTCTTCAAGGACATTGTTTCTTAAAGGTGCTTACAATTAGTAACTTCACGGTGTGACCTTCAAGCTCCACAATCTTCGATTTCTGCAAAAAAACGCCGTAACATTGCTTGAATGCAAGCCAACAGGCGTAAATAAAATATTAGACGGCGTAGACGAGGAGAAAAAGGAGGGAAAGCTCATAGAATGTGATGAGTGGGTAACGTACTGGCGCAACGTCAGAGCCAGCTAGGAGAACTGTTATATCAAAACAACATTTTTTTGCGCAGACGACAAATAAATATTGTTTTGTAATAACAGTTTCCGTAGGTCCATGGCACATTACATTAATCCCAAATACCGGAAGGAAAAGAATGAACTAGAATGTCTATGGCTTTATTTATAGTTACATAGGCTGAACCATTTCAAATAATCTCCCAAGCTTTTCCGCAGAATCGATGTGAGTAGCAATAAGCAGACATCGTTAGTGAATCTTGAGCAATGTCTTTGGAGAGCAGCTGGACGAGAAAAAAAGCAAGTGTAGCAACAATCATTACGCATAGGCCCATCCAGTTGTGATCACAGCATAAAGGTAGCGGCCCATGCGTGCCACTTTTCGCACCCCGGCTTTCAAACAGGGCCCCTATGCAAGCATCAGTAATATATCACGGCGGTTTCCACAGCCAGTTATTGCAAAGAAATCGATAAATTTTCAAGAGCATCAGTCATATTGAGAGGAAACCGGAAGCATTATTAAAGAATTTTCACTACTGACGCTTCAGTATTTTATGCTGATTGGGTGAGACTCAAGCCAAAATATTGCGGTCCTTGGCTGTTTTGTTAAAAGAGTTTCCTTTGCAGTGTAGTTCGCGTTTTTTCTCCGCAGCTGCTACTTAGGAGCTTTATTGCGGTTGGACGCTTAAAATATTTGAAACTGTTCGATATTCTTCTTTATATTTACGTCTGTTCTCATTTAAAACGTTTGTTTGTAGTGTTGTTGCTGCTCCTCGTCGTAGCTGTTATTTAGGTCCTTTGTTGGGGTAGGACGCATGTTTAATTTTTGAAACACTTAGATATTTGCCTTTATTTAAGTACTTTGGGTAGTTGGTAGTTGAGCGGTAGTGTTTGTCTACTGAAATGTACAGCGCATGCAATTTTTAGACTAGTACTTTATTGCCGATGGTTTTAGGGCACTCTTTTTCTACTTCAAGTTTGGAATCCGCAGCACTGTCTGTTAATTGTCACCAGACTGTCCCCTGGAGAAATTTTCTAGTATTGCACTCTATATTCTCAACCCAAATGACTTCTATGTATGTATTTCTGTCTTGTGCTACTTGAGGTGTAAATTCGATTTTGTTGCGAGTAACGTAATGTTGTGACGTCGGCCCACTGTTCATGGACTGTACCAACGACAAAGAACCCGCTTAGCAGCATACAAAGGATGCACTTTCATTCGCTATCATTAAATCCTTGAAACAGAGAATGCCGATGGCGCTTTTGTTAGGTCGAATAAATAACCGAAGGAAAAACTTACGAAGTCCAAACCAACAGTGCTGACATTCAATTCTGAGTAGTGGTTCTCCTGGAAGAAAACGAACAGTTCGAAAAATTATCAATAAGTAGCCGTGATAACCAAATTCATAAACGTAATTCATTTTAATTCTCCCCATCCGAATTCATTCAACCTTTATCTCACCTTAGGAATAGTAATTTATCTGAATCACACATAATTATCCTCATTCACCATATTATACCCTAATAATTTCTTTCTAATTATTGATATCAGTCACTAAGTACTGTGTAATATTTTATTTCTTCTTAATTGCCCTTAATCCACCATAATTCCTCTCATTTCTTATTGCCTTATCTCGATTCCCCTTCATCCTTCTCTTGTACATGTTGCTAGTCATTACAAAAAACTAATCAATTAACAATTAAGCTGTAAACGATTAAATATTATCCAACCGTTTTGGGTTCACTTTTCGCCTTCCTGGGGTTTTTCTGGAGTTCGTGTCGATGCCGCAGTCAATATTGATCACTTCAAATAAGGCAAATACTTTCGTCTTACATGAATTTCAAAAAAACATACAACGTCTAATAACGGGATTCAACCTGGAACAAGCACTCACCGTGAACCTCACCATCAGAGAAGACTTCCCCACTCCAGTATCTCCAATCAAGACAATATTGAAAGTATAGTCGCTGGAAAAGAAAAGAGTATTGGAAAAAGTTCGTAGCTCACACTGTTATAAGAAGATACGACATATTGAACAGGTACCAATAAGACAGCTCAAGTTGGCGTTCCGAGCGTTATTACGAGGGCACGTGTTATTAAACTTACGCCCCTTGGCATTTTGCCAGCTCTTATGCTAAACAATGTGGACCGAATAAACACTCATTAGTGTTTAATAGTTTTGTTGTAAAACAATGCAAGTTGACAGGGTAGGATATTTGGTGATGACTGAACCAGGTACCTCAATAAAAATGTTTCAATTAATATTAGAAATGGCAAGTGATGACCGCGACTTTTTATGTTTGGGCATTTTTCTCCAGGCGGCAAGAACATAAATCATGAAAAAAAACCTGCATTCTGAAACAGAATAATTTTCTCCCGTAGCGAGTTCAAGTGTTTGTATCCCACGAGTGTAGTGACAATGGGTTGAATTACAATAACTACTGTATCCTAAATGATCATTCCAAATGGGCACATTCGCACATCCTTTACGATTTCACGGACACTAATCATTATTCTTCAGAGCCCGAATAACCCAAGAAAGAAACCAATACCACGATTCCTTTTTACCAAAGTGCGTCAGGGCCAGTGCGTCAGAGGAGCTAGTGAAGTGACATGTTCTTACTGACAGACATTGTAAACCGTGCCGTTGAGCTTATCCAGAAATTCTTAATTCTTAATTCTCAGCGGCCGTTGTTCCTGTTGGAACAACGCCTGCTGAGATCTGTACCTAAAATGGGCGAGAATAATCCCTTGAGAATAAGCAGCGCGCTCAAGATGGGATAGCGGCAAGGGCTAACCGGAATAATTCGAAACATTTTTGGTAAACACGATGGAAAGTTGAGCGAGTTGGTATTGATACATCGCGGCAAAAGGCGCAAAAAAAGACGGCGACGCAGAATAGAAAGTACACAATTGAAAGCGTGACGTCCCGCGTACTTTCTATTCTGCCTCGCCGTCTTTTTACGTGCCTTCTTTTATCGTTTTTCGGTTAGCAAACTCCGTCTCTTTTATAAGAGCCAGTTCTCTTTCTCCCATGAGTGTATCGGCAAACTATCAATGCGGAACAAAAAACGTGATGTAAATAATGTTTCACCCAAACGCGTCCAGCACAACGCCTCCAGTTATTGCATGTCCTTTTAATTTAAAAAGCATGAGGAAACTTGACCACTGCATCCGGTGTAGTGAGTGCTAAAGCATTACTGCGGAATTGCCAACCTTCTCCTCTCACTTTTGTGCATTAGTGTTCAATTACCGAACGTGTGCTCTCACGCACAGCGCCCTTTTCGCTTTGTATGATTCTCGGTTGACTATGGCGCACCACCGTCGAGAAAGGGGATACTTGGCACTGACGTACTTTGTAAATTCCTTATTGCTACTGAAAAAATTAGCTGGCCGACATTACTGGCGTAGGCTTCAGCACGTGTGTCGAATACTCTTTCAGCCTGAAGGACGCAACGCATGCGCTAGGTTCACCGTTAGCTGGAGCCATGGAGCTGTGTTCGCATTATGAATGCGCCCTGCATTCGATTCCCACCTTTCACCAGTCATTCAATTTTCTTTTCAAATAAATGTATTCGCTTGTTTTCATCAAAGGCTCGTCTGATAAATGTGATCCCAGCCCGACCCTTTTTACCCGTTTTATGAAGCTTTTATATTTATCTCTCCCGTTTTTTTGCCATCCCTTGCCCAAAAACTGGTACCTTAACTTGTGCTTTAATTTTTTATTTAAAAAAGTTAGAGACAACCAAACGTGGATGCTGGGGATTGCAGCTTCTCTACGCTAACTTTGCGAATACTCGTCAGCTTTTGTATGTCTTTTATATTTCTAGTGCAATTTATTCGGCAGGGACTCATATTCTTGCTTTTTGTTTTTTTTTTTTACTTTCTAGGGTCTATTCGGTCATAATAATGACAATGCCATCTCATCCACAATTCGGAGGCAGGGGTGAAGCCCACGCCATCTGTATTACGGGTTCTGGGACTGAGCTGATACAATGGGATGTAAACACACTCCGTTGGATCATCCAGCCACCTTTCACCATAAAGCTTTCAATGGCTGATTGCAATTCAATAATTTCTGAATTGTTTCCTAATAAATGCAAGCACACAGTGTTTATGACAGTCATTGCAAAAGCTCGTGCTCCGGAAGTACACATTTCTGTACTCCTTCGTGAAATTGCTTCTGGAAGCAGCTTCAAATATAGTCACGGAGGTTTCATATTGTAGTTCGGTTCGTGTAGAACACTTTTAACGCCCAGTGGGTGTAGGTAGACGGATAACTGGGGCCATTACACGCTACGGTAGATCAGGTCCTATGTTTAACGCTATGAATATACACTGAACCCCACCCAATCGAGGAGATAAGGAAACTTCATTTTTTGCTTCCACTAACTTAGGTGGTAAGCTGAAAATGCCAAGCAATTCAAAAAATGCGCTGACACTTTGCTCTGAATAAAATGTTAGATGAAAGACCTCCAGGAATTACCTCTACGCCACGAGAACCAGGCACAAATTACCTTTATCCGACCACAATAAGGCTGTCTTGCTAGTAGGTGTGACGCCAGAGCGCCTGAACAACGCTAGCGCACGTGTGATTGCTAACGACTGGGCCCTCGAGTGTTGCAAGTGAGGTGATGTAAAGAGTTCGGGAATCATTTCGTCACCAATTTCCTCGAATAGTTTTTCATCTGCACATTATATCTCCTATAAAACTTTTTTAGGCGGCAACACAAGGGTTCCGCTGTTAAAAAACCTGTTTAAACCCACTAACAGACGAGTAGCTTCTAAGGCATATTGTAAAAACAAGAAATGGCAGCATTAATTCCCTTTATAAGTTGCTGCGTACTTGAGATGCAGAAAATACCGATTTTAGGGGGTAGACAAGCACGGCAGCGTTACGCTATCAAGTCACCCTTCTTGTCAAGTGAGATCCAAATTTGTTACATTCTGGTGAATCTTGTGGGTAGGCTTTCGTTGTGTGGGGATTTTGAAGGGCCTGTTATAGACGCCCTATAAAATTTGAGTACAAGTTGTACTTCTCCACTTTCTCGCATATCCCGTCTATCGTCAGGTGCCATCAGTGTGTATACAAGCGGGGTGTGGTGTAGCGAAGAAATGTCCTTGTTTCTCAGTTTTGGACGACCTGGAACAAATGGCTTATTACTGTTTTTGCATTTTAAATGCAAAATCATGAAAATAGGGCTCGTTATCTTGCAGTCGATGATCACACCACGAAAAAGAAATCAAAGAGGTTTACCACGGTCCTTTCGAACTTTTTTTGGGTAGGGGACGAGGGGTAAGGTGGGCTTGATTGGGTTGCTTTCTTTCGATTCTCTCCAAGCGTAGCCTATCAGCCGGATTAGTAGCCCGTTTCACTATGACTTCCTCCAGGTGCAGGATAGCAGCCTCATTTGTCCGGTTCATGTTGGTTAGTTCCGGACTGCAGGTATTCTCCATTTGCCTTGCATCACTTTCGGGCCATTTTAGCCGCGGAGGCAGCTTATTCTTGATGTCCGCAGCAATCGCCAGGAACACCTGAGCAACGCTCGTGCCTTCCTTTGCGCTGGCTTCTAGGTACCTGATGCCCCATCTATTTGCAAGCTCCTGCGGAGAAATGTAGCCCAGGGTAGTTAGCCGTACGTCCCACACAATTTCAACTAAAAATTGGAATTCCACAGAGAACATGCTACGTTTTGTGATTGCGGAACGCTTTTGAAGAGATTTGCCTCGTTGAGGTGAGTCCAATCGTGAATTCGCTGACTAAACCCATTGGCAAATCGCACACTGAAGATTACCCCCAAAACATACACTGGAGGACAATACTTTAACACGGGAAATAAATATACATTTGACGTTACACGAGTTCCTATTGTAGAGGAATGTATAATCCATTAAAACATTTATGTCCATAGTGTACTATACTAAACCCTCTACTGGTTTCCGCATAATTCGTGGTTAGGAAACGCAACATTGACGGTCGTGTCGCAGTGCTATTTTTTGTTAGGTAAAATGTAGGCTAGTGATAATCCATTATCCCAAGAACACAACGTTGAAGCATTTTTCAGTACCAACACTCCCGAGTTTTTTTCCTCAAGAGCTGTCACGTGACTTTTGAAGGGCGCTCTTCCCAAGTTTGATGTGCGGAAGCAGCACCGTAAGCAAATGGCAAGCGGACGTGAAGTTTGGTGGCCCCCAAAGTAAGTTGTTGCGATGGAGAAATTTTAGCTGTAAGGTATCTGAAAGGCAGCGGAAGCGAAAAGGAACCTAAGAGAGATGCAGTTTCCGAGAAAAGAACAACAAAACAATGCCGGATAAACTGCTCTTTTCTCACCCTTAAAATTGGTTACATTTTCTCACATAACTAAGGGGTAAATATACACAACATTTTTTAAACGATATAGCAAACATCCCCGGAAAGGGAGCCGGCAACCCGTGTTCAGGTCTCGGATTAAAATTTTAGCAGATGTTTTCCGGGCTTCTTCAAGGAGCAAAAACAAAATGGCAGCGCACTCATAGCTTGGGTGGAAATGATGCCCAAAGATGATAGTGTTTTTTCTACTCCGACCACGTAAAGTCTCTCATTTCTCTCTAAGGTACAGTCTTTGTCAAAATTTTTCAGGCAAAGCCGAAAGTGAGCAGGTTACAGAAAAATTCAAAGAACAAACTTGCGTCCCCAGCGAAGCTGAGAAGTTTAGAGAACTGTTAGAGAAAAAGGTAGCGAAAACACCTTTTTTACTGTCTTCAAATAATTTTTTCAGATATAAAGCTGGAGCTTTTTCTTTGAATTCTCTGTGGTCCAGGAGGCATAGGTTTGGCATAGAAAATTTTGACGAAGGGTGTACGTCTCACCGTCTTCCCTTCCGTATCTTTTGTTTTATTTATTTGCCCTTTTCCCTTGAACCCACCTTGAATCAATCCTACAGCTCCCCCCTCTCAAGAATGTGCCCCTTCTCCATCCCTGAAAACCCTTTTTCTCCGCGCTCCACCCCTTTAGCGGTCCCCCCACTCGCGTTTATTCCTATCTGTTTTCACTTTTACGAACGCTTTCTGACGCCTCCTTTTTCGCATCGCTCAATAGAGAGTCCTTCCCCTCGCACCCTCTCTCTACATTTTCTCACACTTTCTCTTCCTCTTCCTCCTCTCCTCCAATCTCCTTCACACTTTCAATGTGTCGTCACTCCTAGCTCCTCTTCCTCTTCCTTCCTCTATTTCATTTCTGCACTCCCCCACATCTCCTTCCTACCATTCTCATCGCTCTCACCCACAGATGCTGATCTTGCTCCTCTACTCCAACTTTAAAATCCCCCGTTCCTTATTTCTCCAACTCCATCGTGCTGTCATGATATACTGGCCATCCGGATTACAACCTACACATTAGTAGACGTGGAAAATCGGCTAGACAAAAACAAAAGACAATTGTCTAGCCTTCGCACTCGTAAAAGGTCTTTAATGTCCCTGATGGTGCTGTCCCAATTTTAAAATATTTTAAAAATGTACATAGTTAATATCGCGTGATTACATTGTGTTATTCTACAACACATAAGTTTCTCTAAATAAGGGCTGATGTTTCGTCTTCAGCGGGCCTTCAACGGGTCTTCAACCTTCTATGCGTTTCTCCACTTGTTTGAACTGGCAATGAAGGTTGACTCGAATTTTATTGCAGTAAGGGAAAACATCGTTACTTACCTCGGCCATCTGAGAGGAAACTACTTTTTCTGCTTTCATGTCGCATTTGTTCCCAACTAATATCTTTGTGACATTTCTTCTTCCGAGCTTGTCAAGCTGGAGGAGCCAGTCATTCATTCCAAAAAATGATGTCTTTAAATCACAGGTTTTCGTAACGGAATTCCATTTCGACAGTCCCGCGGGGATGGTTTTGTCGGGGCAGCATGAAAACAGGATAAAAAGATCGTACAGACAATCACGTAAGAAAAAGATGTTTCCGCAGTGCTACTTAGAGTATTAGATGCAACGCATCTCATGCTCGCCCATCTGGCCTTCCTGCGTCTGTCCGGCGTTGTCCGCACAGCTGCGCCTCTCCTCTTCTCCTCTCTCCGAAAGCGAACGCTCTCTCCCAAACAGCTGCGCGTTGGCGCAGCGCGCTCTCACTCCGTTGCTAGGCGCCGGTGGGCGGCGCTGCGCTCGGCGCTGCGCGTGCTGCGCATGTGCAGTACTCTCTCTCTCCGCGCTCTCCTCTCCTTCGGGCGTTGTGAATATAAAGCGGCATGCCGCGCTCCGACCCCCGCCCCCATGAGATGCGTTGCATCCCACCAGGGTTCCAGCGAGGGGAGGTGGGCGTAATTTTATAAAATCTGTAGTTTCAGAAAAACTCTTCGTACAGAAAAAAATTTAAAAATTCACCGCTCTGGTGCTGCTGCTAAACCGTTTCTGTGATGAAAGAACGTACATTCAGCTGGAGATTACTTTAGAATAACAGACAAACTTAAGCACACACTTATAAACAACGTCACACCAGTTGTAGTTTGTAACAATTAAACTCCGCGTTGAAGTAGAATAAATGGCAGTACTCGACATTCTTTATCGCCAACTAGTACCAGCTGGAAGAAGCCATTCCGCAGCTTCGGCTGGAATTGTTTCTTTAATGAAAAGCCCAACTTGGCAGTCAAAGTCCCGGACGCCAGTGACCTCGCATCACCTAGCCACGAAACACTGGGCAACGTTCACACTTAAAATGATGCTGTCTGAGCAGGTGGAATATTATTCGCCGATTTATACGTAACAAACCATTAGAAATGGCCATGTGGGGGTCTCATTGATTGATTGATTGATTGATTGATTGATTGATTGATTGATTGATTGATTGATTGATTGATTGATTGATTGATTGATTGATTGATTGATTGATTGATTGATTGATTGATTGATTGTGAGGTTTAACCCGCCGATGCTACACAGGCGATGAGGCGTGCGGTATGGGAGGTATCCAGATTTATTCGTACCCCTTGGGGATCTTTAACGTGCGCCGAAATCTCCAACACACATGCGATTTCCATTTCCGCCTCTATCAGATAACCGGCCATCGTGTCCGCGAATCAAACCGGCGTCCTTAGGCTCAGCAGCCCATTGCCTTCCTCGGCGGAAGCCGTTATGCCGATTAGGCAAAATCGACACAAATAACAATCTAAACAGTGTCGCATTGCGACGGCCATGTGAGCAGCCATAGTTGATTTCGCCCAACTGGGCAAACCGTTTATCCTCAGTGACGAGACAGAGGAACCATTAATTATTGATAGTGACTCTGGCCATTTAGTGGGTGGATGCTGTTTGGCCGGTTGAGTGAATCAAGACAGACTGTTCACTTGCAGATGCGGACCGACAGCCCCAATCATTGCCGTACAGGATGAGAGCAGTCTGTCAAGATCACTGACTAGTAGAGTCCTTATCAAAAATTAACAGTGACTCTCCCTGTCAGCAAGGGCAAGCACTTTGGATGGTTGGTGAAATCACTTATGACTGCACACAAGACGGCCAAGATGCAACACTAACGAGATAGTTACAGGTCTTGAAGATCCTGTGAGCAGATACGAATCCGTTGCATATGTGTTCGATATCCGTAGCCTAGCCAAGGCTACTTCTGTGTATCTTTTGCGTCTGTCAGTGGTGTAGGGTCCCAAGTGTGGTTTTATTACGTGCAATTTGTTGTCTGCCTGTCCAGTCCAACATGTTTGCCATGTTTTTCCCAAGTGTTCTCTGTTGTCTGGCTTGATGTCAGTGTAGGTTACTGTTGTTATGTCAACTGTGCCTTGCAGTGCAGCTCCGGCCGCCATGTCATCTGCAACCTCATAACCCACAATTCCAGAGTGTCCTGGGATCCAACAGATAGTCATTTCCAGGTTTCAGATATATACAAATATAATGGCATTACAAGAAAGAATAACTACATAGTTTTTACACTGCTTCCTACGTGACAAAGCAGGTACAACACTAAGGGAGTCCGCATACACAATAGACTTTGGTATTTGGTGTTAGATAATGTCATGTAAAATCAATTATATAACGTAGGCTTCTACCATGGAAATGTTATCTACATTCATCGTTTTACCGAATTGAAAGTTATCTCCGTACTAGGCCCAAGAGTCAGCGATAGTGCCTTCGAGGCATCGCTGTAAAATTCTTTGCCTGGTGCTTGTCCTGTAGAAGTAAGAAATGTTGCAGAATCGCAGTTCTTGGTGCCCTGTTTTTATTGAGTTCCGTAAACGACAGATCGCACGAAACGAGGCCGAGATTACAAGGTGGCATAAAATTCATGATGGGTATGTTGTGTGTGTCTAAAAATGAGAAAGAGAAAGAAACGGATGGATGATTTAAAAATAGTTATCATGTCAATGTATCTTTAAGATTGGAATTAAAAGGATGGTTAATCACAGCCATGCCTTTTGAGGCATTCAAGTCCATGTATATTCTCTGGTGATGGAGGGGCCACTTACTACACTCGACGTAGAGGCTCTGGACTGGGCTCGAGCGAAAGCGTCACACACAAGGCGAAGGCCCAGGCGCAGCACTGCGTCGAGCATTTATGGAGCCGTTTTTATTGGAGACCCATAACCGACCTAGCCATAATCCGATTGAGACGCCACCAGGCTTTTAAAATAAGTAACAGGAGTTGCTCTTCCGTTTCATAGGACTGGTGTGACAGATTTTAAGAATGTTGATAGCCTTTCGGCATTAATGTTTTAGTTGTTTAATGTGAGTGATGGATGTAAGTTTTTTATACAGCTCTATACCTAAAAACTTGTGTTCGTTTCTGACAGTACCCAAAACGCCATTTAGAGTAATGTCTGGTTCCGGATGAGTGCCACGCTTCCTGAAGAAGACAACGCGAGTACTTTTTTGTGGATTTAGCTTAAAATCATTCTTGTCTGCCCAGCTGGCACGTTTTCTCACACCGAGCTGGACTTTTCGTTCAGGGATTGACATATTACATCAATTAAAAAATATCTAGACGTCCTATACATACACTACAAAACAAACTGTAGGTAGCGATGCCTTACCAAGAGAGTTTATCTTAACTATGAACAGAGTGAAGGTTAAAACTCCGCCCTATGACGCGCCATTTTCTTGTATCGAAACCCTTGACATTGATCTTCCGGCTCTTACACTAATGTTCTCTCCGACATGTAACAAGCAAAGGTGTTCAAAATATGGCAAAAATCACTGAATGACTTCAGGTTATTTAGGATCACATAACGCCAAGCGGTGTCATACGCTTGGTGGTGTCATACGCTGCCCTTCCTAAATACCATGTAACTATTCAAGAAACTTGCGCGCTTGGAGGTTAAATGTGTTCCTTGGAGACACGCTACACTTGGCTGATTGGAATGCAATAACTAATAGACTTCAACATACCTAAGGAGCCCTCTGAAGTCCCATTGGATGATATTTTCTCTTCCCACTAGAGACATTTAACAGCTACTGGAGTGTGTGTGTGTGTGTGTGTGTATAGGTATTCTAGTTTTTTCTTTCGGATCTTGTTCTGTCGAAGGGGGCTTTTTGGGCCTTTCGGTTGTCTTGGACGTCGGAGGCCGCTCCTTGCGGTGCGTTTCAGGCAGGAATGGCCCGACATCCTTCCTATCATCACTTGTTCTGGGGGTATCCGGTGGACCGGCACCATGGACTGCACCCGTTCGGGTGCAGGTTGTTTGAGCCGCTACCGCCGGAGGTGTCCGGAGCACCACAGGTGTCATGGGCGGTGCGGCAGGGGTGGGAGATGGACACCTCAAGTGTCCATTTTCTCGGCAGTTTGCAGTGGAAGCAGGGAGGATAAGGAAGCAGTGGACGGAGTGGCATTGTTCCAGAAGGTGACTGTTGCTGCCACAACCGCTGCTGGCTCAGCAAGTGATGTGGTGACGGCTTGGGCTGCCTTAGGCAACCTGGGGGGGGGGGGGGGGCAGAAATTTTGACTCCCGGTACTGAATCCGGCCGAAACCCGACGCCGCTCTGCCCCTCGGCGACCTGCATCAGCGTACTTCCTCTGAGTGGAATCGGTGAACCCCTTGCACACCTCTGGGAATATGTTTTCAGTGACTTTGGCATCGATAATTTTAATTTCCTGTTGCAACTTCCCACAGGTACGGAACCATGCCACGTACGGTCTTTGGCAGTTACAATAAGTTAAGGTGGTGGAGCCACAGTTGTCAGTGGCGTGGTCCTGTGCGGTGCTTTTCGCACAGGTTGTTCTGCCGCAGAAAGAAGTACCGTGCCCGAACCGCTGGCTCTTGAAGCAGCGGTGAGAGTTTGGTATGTAAAGACGTACTCCACACCTAATGAAACCAGCATTGATGTGTTCAGTAAGTTTTGATCTGTTAAAAGTAAAGCTAATGTGTTTTGTTGGTATTTCCCCATTGCTCCGGCGGATGGCTACTCTCCTCTTGTAGCGCATTGATTACTCAGGCCTTTTCGAATTTCGGCCTCTGTTTACATTTGTCGACGTATTTAACTTTCAAAAACGGGGGTGGCTGTCGGATCGCGAGAGAATCATGGTTGAAAGAGGTTGAAAGGATCCTTCGCTGTGCTCTCATTTCAGGAACCCATCATGCTTGTGGGGGAGTTTTAAAAATACCATAGGGCTTTTAATAAAAAGCACGGGAATGGGGGTACTTTCGACAGCCTTACCCTGATAGCTGAAGAGGTCTCGGTGCTCCCTGCCTGGTAAACAGACAGCGAGCCCACCCGCCGGAGCTTTACCACGGCTCCGACTGCCAGCGTTTGTGGTTTCTGCCTTTCGCCTTAAACACGCTATTACGGATTGCTACACCGGGAGTATGGGAGTGCGCGGTCCAAGTACCGCCAATACCGTCCCCATGAATACTTCAGGTGCCCCTTGCGGTGCTTGGGCTTCCCTCAAGCCGAATAAAACGAACACTAAATCTGAATCATCTTTACGTCCATGGAACTCTTTCTCCGTTTAAACGTTTCCACGAACCCTACCGCTTCAATGCACATCTGAAAAATAAACTTCTTTTAAGTAGGTCGTGTGCATTATAGCACATCGATTGCCAATTGAAATTAATCAGTCCTCATCATCGTACTAATCTGTAATTTCAAATTTTATACATAAAAGGATGTAGTTTGAGTCGTTCCCGAGCATATATAGCCCTATTGTTGTGAGAGCTTTCAAGGCAGTATTCATCGGTGGATATGGGAACCCCACAACCACTCCCTGCGTGCGTTCGTATCTCCGAGAAACGATAGTTCACTTATACTTTAATGTAGCATTTATGCAATAAGGCATACTATCGCACTAAAATGATTCCAACGTATGAAGATTTCACTGTTCACGTACCTGATCTGTCACGTCGAAGACTACAATGAAACCATGGGCCTTCTTGTAGGCATCCGGTGCCACCGTGCGATACTCTTCTAAGCCAGCAACGTCACTCTAAAATGAACACCTGATAAGACACTGCGACGCGTCCATTCAAGACTTGAAGATTAAGGTTCAATCGTGCCCTTAGCTTGCATCTTTGGATGCTCACGGATGCCGCACTAACGTATTTACTAGTGGAACCCTTCGATCACTCTCTTCATTCGTGCCTTTGTACATTACAAGTGATACATTCAATCAGTTTCAAGTTATGGTCGCAGAAATATCTTGCCTTTGCCCCTGTGGTGCTCCCGAAATGATATCCAGAAACCGGAGTTAGAAATTTTTATGCCGAAAGCTCTTCCAAGGTAATTTCTTGTGTCGCAAGTGACCTTCAGCCGCTGGCGATCATGCTCCGCCTTTCTTATCGTTTCGGACGCTCGGGGCCTCCCAGCTGCTTTATTACATGACTAGGCGAGAGTGAAACGGAAGCTTCGACCGCACTTGATCGCTCAGCCCTGGCTGGGCCACCTGCGCGGGCTGGTCAGCAAACCGAATCCCGTGACTAGGCAAGGGTATAACCGACGCTACACAGGTGCTTCGACCCTTGGTCTGGACATCGATGGCGAACGGGCTGGGCTGTCTGCGCGTATAATTTAGCGCAAGCGAAATGGTGAGTCAAATCATCTAGTATATATTGCAGTACTGCAGCCGGCGACGTATCAGGCAAAAGCCGTCTTTCTCAAAACGCTGTGTAGAAAGTCTCTGCTTTCTGGCGTGATAACTACGTCTAAAATTGTTAAATCTAAGCCATTTTGTATAGTAGAAGCCATTTAAACGTGAATACGTAAATTCTGCTATAGTGCGTGCCCAGGACGATTCCTTGTTAAAACTGTTGGCACTCATCTCTAGCTTGCCGACTGCAACGAGCACAAATACGAAGTACTAAGGACGTACACCAGCATATAGTACCATTGTAATGACACCAGTGGCCCCAAATTCAAGCTCGAGCTGCTAACTACTCGAACCTAATAAAGAAACAAGATGGCTAAAGAAACTCTACCGCGGCTTCCTGGGTCGAATGGCAAACAAAATCATATCGCTGTCGCTGATACCTCTTATAGCGACATGATGGGTGGCATGCTTTAAAGATCCCGGTTCATAATTTGCGCCTGTTTTCCGTACTGCCTTCCAATCGTCGAAACTACTCTATCCAACAACTCCACGGGAAGAAAATGCCGATTATTTCAAACGCGATCTTGTAGCCCAGCCTTTTCTCTGTGAATTATGCTCACGCCTTCTAAAGAAAAGACGGAGAGAACTTCACCGAAATAAGAATATACCTACAGAACTGTCAGTTCAGCTATCAGTGTTCAGAGAGAACGCTGCATGAGGGAGCTCTGCCAGCTAGGACCAGCAAACTACAACGTGTAGGCCTACCAGCCTGATACTCCGCAAGCAATTGAGGACTGTTTCACTGGCATTCTGTCGCCCTAATATTGCCCCACCTGGCAGTTCCAATAGCACCTACAAACACTTTTGCGACGTTCCCGGTCATGCAAAGTGACGTTCCAGCGTGGTTTGGTAATAACTGTCTCCCCATTCATTTCTAATCCCGCTGAATTTTCTTCACCCGGCAAACCGCGGGTTTCCTGAAAGTCTTTCTTATGATACCATCTCGCTCTCCTTATCAATGCACTGAGTACCTGCATTGATATTACCTGAGCTAAAACTACCTTTCCTGGAACTGAAACAGCTTTGACGAAGTTTAATCGCAAGGATAATTGTTAACGCTTGCGCTCCTGAAACTTGGTGTTCTGCCTTTTCACTGGTTAGGTTAATTTTAAATAGTCGACAGCAGTTTCTATGAGTACTGTATCCCCCTTTTTCCGTTACTTCCCTTGGTCGTCGGCGAGCGAGAATTGTTTCGTCTGCTCTTTAATCTACATGAAAGACCTTTGAAACAAAATATTTCCTAACATTGGAGTTCCTGCAGATAAATGAATCATCTAAAATATCACCATACCATACATAACAGTAACTAAAGCACTTTCTTTCCATGTGATCTGCTAATTGTTCAAACTAACACGAAGTATGATTTCGCATTCGAATTTTAGATGAACGACACTCATTCGTTCTCATCGCCTGCAGCATTAGGCGCCAAACAAGTGCAGTCTCGGTTAAAACTCGGTGCTTTTGTGATTTTTTTTTTCATGAGTCCCACTTTTACAGATAATAAACGTTGCTAAAATTCTGCGTACAAAGTTCTATCCCAAGAACCTTCCGTCAAGCTCACCGATCAGTCACGCTATTATCTTAATCAACATTAGTGTGATAGAAGGTGAAAAATGCATCTCCTGTTTGGACTTCCCAATCACTTGCTCTTATTGAAGAACTTGATCTCGTATAGCGCCGGGTGGTAGTATCAATTCATTCAGATTATTCTTACCAACCTTTTAAACTTTATTTGCACCGCTAAAAAGTTGATTGCCTTGTCACGAATTTTTATATACATTGCGCATGAGTTTTGCTGTTCTCCAAGCACACTGATATTATTCCGCCCACAACATGTCCCCTCCCCCACCTGCGTGCACATTAAACTGCGCTTTAGAAATTATTTTGTTATGATTTCCTAATTCCTTCAGTCGTATCTCCGGGCTACTTGAATCTTCTACGCTTGAAAGGAGACACCTAAAAACCTTACTGCGTGTGAATAATTCCTTATTCACTCACCACACCCTGCCCACACCACTCGAGGTGAAAAAAAATAATTCGGCAGTTAAACCGGTTTACGATGTTTCTAGTAGAAAGCCTGGGGATTTTCAAAAACATCTTTACTGCTACAAGTAGCGTTTGCACATCTTGCGTCGTATTCATTTTTTCGCCTTTCGACGAGCATTTCTTTGACAGCAGACAGGCAGAAATTCACGCCGCAGAAGACCCGCAGTAACAGCTCCCCTCCCCGCGAACCAGTTCTACTCATGTGCTGTCACGATCAACTGTAACGCACCACCTCTCAGGCTAATACTTGATTTATTGCAGTAAGGTGCCGCGTTAGCGCAGTGGTTGGTGCAATTGGCACTTGCTCTGGCGACCCGCCCTCAAATGCCACACGAGATCAAATGTATTTTTACATAGGTATTTTCTTTCTAGGGGCGGCCATTTTGGAGCCATTTCTGTTGACGACGATGGCAACTCCTGTGTTGCATGAGATACATAGGGCTTTCGTCCTAATAAATGCATAAATATTCCACAAAGTCTCGAACTTGTTTTTTTTTCACATTTATTATTGCAACACACACATCGTGCTTTGGACAGCTATATTTGTCCAGCCAAGCCAAATATTTCAGTGCCCTGATAGCTAATAAACTTAGGTTTAGGCGGTCAGTCTAGAACATCCCGAGAATATACACCTCATATCTAATACCCTCTTGACAATGACGCTCAAGCAGCCCACCCAGTATAAAAGGACGACACATACAGCAATAAACAGCCTACGAGGGCATATCAGGTACCTGCGCTTTTGCTTAAACAGTGTCATGCTATTTATGAACACTTTTCTTTAAACAAATTGAATATCTGACAACAAATTGAGGGCATAAATAGTCCACTGTAGTATATACGACGGTGTTCATAGAGAGGCGAAATAAAATAGGTCGCACTTACGATCTGCAACTTGATCGTCTTTCCTTCCAGTGAAATCGTCACTGTCTTCTGCGGCACAGGAAGGCCCCAAAATAGAAGAGCAATTGGACTAAGTAATGCAAGATTGTCCCAATAACCACTACAGGTTCCGCTCATGTGTCTATGTTTGCATTATTTTCACACGCATTGTTGCAAGCACTTCCAGCCAGAGTTGAAACTTGATTCTAATAACTTTTTATGTTTTATCATTGCTCCGCTCCTAAAAAGCTTTCAAGTTGCTATAAAGAAAGATCTTAAATATACAGGTAGTTCCAATGCTCTATTTGAAAGTTCCCGAACTTTCTGAAGGAAATGCAAAAAAACACAATTCATTGTTTGCAGTTGCATTTCAAATTAAAATCGCTGTCTTATTGGCTATCGATTCCCACTATAAATTCTACTGCAAAGTATTCGTTAGCAGCGATGAAAAAGGTTTGGTTGGGTAAACCTCCATGGGCTGCACGGTAATGGTCTGAATAGTGTCGCATCCTGGCGGCCATGGGAGCAGTGATAGTTCATTTCACGCGATCGGTTGAACTGCTTCCGCTCACTCACTAGACGGAGTCACTGCTAATTATTGATAGTGACGCGGGCTAGTCAGTGAGCGGAAGACGTTTGGGCGGTTGGGTAAAAATCAAGACAGAGCGCTCCCATCCGGTATCGCAATCTTCGCTGGTGTCGTTTCGCGACGGCAAGTAATCAGTCCGTCTTGACTTGAACCAACCAGACAAACGCTTCCGCTCACTGACTAGCGAGCGTCACTATCAATAACTGCCAGTGACCCTGCTTGGTCAGTGAGCGGAAGCGCTTGGTCCCGTTGGGTGAAACCAAATATGACTGCTCCTAAGGAGCACATGATGCGAAACCAATTAGACCATTTCAGACTGATCCAACCCCTCAAAATCATGTGAAATCATTCATCCTTGCTTGTAAAGGGTTGCCTAATACCACAATGTGGCTGTCTGCTGTTCTGCTCTAATGTAAAACTGCTAGTGCAGCTGGTTAGGTCGCGATTCGGAGTACGGGCACGTAGTTTTTCCGACCGACCGCCCGAATGATGGCACTAAACGTTTTGTATTGATCCATTCATTCATTATTTACCTAATGCATTCCGCGGCAGCGTGTATATGAACGCGCATGAGGCAGTATACATTCGTATTTCTCAAGCGTTCCTCAGTATCCGTAGAAACTACGGATATCAGAAACTTCGTGGTCATGTGTACAGTCATGGACAATTCAAATACGAACCGCGGAGCGCACGACCGAAGATGCCGGTGCCGTTCCTGGCAGCGGCCGTGGAAGACGCACGGACATACGAAGTTCAGATGACGGGAGCGAGGCGGCTGCGTGTCCCACTGCGATATGTTGCCCTCTGCTCGCTCGCATGACGGCCTTGTCGCCATTCCGCAAAAGCACTGAAAACAATTGTTAGCCATGCGGCTCGAGATATTACCTGCGGACACTGTGTGCTCGGGTCACACGAGCGCCTTCTCTACATTTGTGCCGGCGTCACATTGCCGACATAGCTTTGCATGTGGAATGCAGTAACTCGAGCAAATAACGATGGACTGCTGGGTCATGTCCAAACCATGCTCTCTAATGGCTGCTACGCAGATTTCTACAAGCACTGAGGTGCCTGCCAAAAAAACCGAAAAAATAGGGCCGCCAAAAATGTTGTACAAGGGCAACTGGCCTATAGAATGGTCGTACCTGCATATCTTCTTAATTTTGGGGAATACTAGAATTCTGCCAGTAGTTTTCCCAGCTCACACAGTGCTTGCAGTTAATGTATATGATTCGAGACGAACTACGGTGGTATAGCTATTGTTTGCTACAAGCACAGTATCCGCGAAGTGACCCAGCCATGACTCGATCCAACGCCGCCTGTATAAACAGTGCCTAACGCGTCAGCGAAAAATGGCCAAACAGCCACTCTCCTGTTGCTCTCTCCTACCCTTCCCCGCTCCGTAGCCTTCCAGCGTGCTTTCGTGTCCGCCAGCCAGCGCCGCTTCTCGGAAACTATGCAAAATAGTGGAAAGTTTGTTTAGCGTTCCCGAGGCGGCGCTCCTACGCCTTCTTGTTTTTCACCATGCCTGTCTGTCTTGGTCTGTCACTGATAAAACTTCCTTTGTCACGAAGCAAAATCCCTTGCGCTGCAGCAGGCTGATGCCGGCTTTGCGCGCTTATCTACTCGGATCACAGGCCCTGAAATTTTCTGAGTGGGGCATCCCACCTCTATCCCCTCCGCATTTAGGTATTGTTTTGACCCCGCTGTTCGCACTCCGCATCGGTACGCACTTTTAAAATTGAGGACTGTACTGTAGAAGCGCCCGGACAGCGTGGCGGGATCCCAGCTGCTTATCCTTTTGTTTCCTATAATTTTCTGAAGTTTACAAGCACGTGATATTATTGGAAAGTAACCGTAAAAGTGAGCGCCTGAACAAAAAACGCGCACGCAAGTTTTTCTTCTCTAAATACATCAGAAAAAAAAATATCAGTAAAATAATGGCTGCCCCAGCAGAAAATATCGTTTTTCTGTTAGCTATATGTCTACCCGAAAATCAGTATGTTCTTACACTATTTCAGTTCGCCTCCGTCTTTATCTTTCGAAAAATGCAGCAAGTATGAAGCGAGCGACAGGTTGAACGAGATCCCCAGTGCGCCACAGAACTAGCGCCCCGTCGCGGCAAAGTTGTAAGCGAAACGGCCCTTGAAGCCCAACAGGCAAGCTGACAGACACACGTCGTAGAAGTGGGTGCAGCGTTCGCGACTCGCGAGCAGTGACGTAAGGCGAGATGTCCGCCGGAACGCGCCACATAGTGGATCAGTGCCTGAACTAAGCGTCCCTACCCTTCCCATTGAAAAGCGCGCGACGCGTCAGGCAATGTTAATACAGGCGGCGTTGACTCGATCCGTCGAAAAAAGGCGCATTCTTGTTCGCGGGCAGCTCATTGTTCAATTCCCGAGCCACTGCACCACGAACGCTAAACAACGCAGTGCCGTCAGAAGTTAGGCGGCATTCATTTATTTTTCTCTCCATTTCTGTGCGCTGGTTTTCTTCAAGAAAGCATGACGAGCTCAACAGTATGCCTTGCGAGAGCGTGCACGCGTTTCCAGCACAAGCACTGGCCACACCTGCAAGCAATTACGCGCCGCATTGCTCTCAGCGCGACTAACACCTTCAGCTGCAGCGGCGGTAGTACTTGCAGTGCCTGCTGCGCACTTGCGGCGTGGCGACAAGACAAGCATGCGAGTGATCACAGGGCAACATATCGCAGTGGGACACGCAGCCTCGCTCCCGTAATCTCAACTGCGCATGTCCGTGCGTTTTCCACGGCCTCTTCCAGGTGACGGCACCGGTATCTTCGGCCGTGCGCTCCGCGGTTCGTCTTTGAATTGCCCATGGCTATACCTTGTTCAACGGAGAGATTAACGAAGCACCAACGCAGCGGCGACCTATTAGAAGCGCCTGCGAACTTGGTCCATTACTGCAAGATATGAACAGGGTCCTCTTTGTTTAAAAAAACAATGATAATAGCACAGCACGGGCATCAAAACAAAGTTAAACTTTTAATCATATACCAGTTTTCTTGTTCCAAACTAATTAATTATATGCTATATATCTCGATTTCATCAATCGGTCATCGATGTAAAGACCTCTCCAAGGATGGCCGATGCATTTTCTCATGACTGTGCTTTACGAATGAATGCCCAGGTACCCTGGAGTTCAAAGAAATCGTAGAAGTCGATCTATATTTCAAATCAGTTTCACAGCTCCTGTTCACTGGCTGAAACCTCGTAAAAATTCAAAATGTATGTCTGCTCAAGTATGTGGTTCAAACATAATTTAATACATTGCGCCCCTCTTTCTGAGAATATAAAATGACCACAGGTGTACTGCAATAAGTATTGAATATCTAGTAAATAGTCATAAATTGGGTGCTTACAAAGTCCACTCCAATGGTAGGCGTAAACAACTCTCTGTATGTGTGTTCCTGCAAAAGCAAAGATATCACACAATGAACGGCTTTCTCGTACCAGCATAACGATATTTTATTTCGCCAAACACAAAAAGCCACGAAGCATACACACACGGATGGATGGTAAACCACAATGAAATTGGTGCGCCGATATAATACTCCCCTGCAAAGGCCGTTCAGCTCTTAAACATTTTTTGCACATAATGGCATTATACCGTTTGTAATTAGGAATGGAGGACCAATATTAAATTGACGCTCACATATTAAGTCAAGAAAAGTGCTGAAGGTACGTCGTTATCGCATAATTTTAAAATAGATCCCAACAATATAAAGGCTTAGGACCTACAAAACATGTATTTATTAGAGTTATGCACGCTGAAGTGTGCAGAACTCGTACTCTTTGTTAAGAGTGGCGCAGGAAAGCCTTTTTGAAAGCCCTAGTCTTTCATACAGAGTGATTCTATCTCGCAGCTCCATGACACAGTTTCTATATCTTACTTTCTAGTACGAGCAATTTCTCAGAACAAAGCTAGCTTTCATAATGTGTACACAAATGTTAGGCTGCAAGAAGTTTAAAACTAATAAAGCAAGATGTACAAGACGTATAAAAATAATTGTTCTCCGCTTCAAAGGAGTTTACGAATATATGAGTTCTTCTCCATCCACAACACGTTGACTAAAGCAATATTCAAAGATTCACCGATTCAAAGATTTATTTTCTCAAAAGTACGAGGAGGCAGGCTGGGACCATGACCTTGGTCGTGGCTGGGACTAAAGGCTCCAAAGCCTGACAGAGGCCCCAGCCCCCTTCGGTAGTGTACAATCAAGATGCAAAATCAAACAAGCTGGAAATTCTTCTGTGAGTTATAAAAATACAAGAAATATCTAGAGCACAAGACATTACAGAACAATGTGGTAACGGTACAGTAAAGTACGTTGGAGTACAAAATAGTAAAGTAAAGCAAAGTACAAGTGGACAATCAGAGGAGAACTATGGTGGAGTTTTAAAGATATACACAACTACAAAACCTGCGCATTAAACAAGTCTAAACAACATCCACAGTTCTAGCCATTGAAGCAGATATTCTCACTTAAGAGGTATTCTTTCACCTGAGTTTTAAATATGTTTCTACTGCATTTGAAATAAGTGTAGTCTCCAACTTTGTTGAGTATTTCGGTGCGTTGAAACAGAAGAGACTGCCTGCCGTAGTTTGTTCGCAATTTCGGTGTATGTATTTTGGCACACCTAAGAGAGTATATACTGCTATTGTCGTTATGTTTGCCATAGAGATTTTCTTTGTGTATAACATGCAACAGCTTCATATAATAAATTTGGTCAGCCTTAATTATACTGTACTGAACAAATAGTGGACCCGTTCTCAAGTCGGCATAATGCCTATGAAAATTGGCAAATAGACGGAGAACTCTTCTTTGTAAGATGATCAATCGTTTGTAATTTGTTTTGTTTGTTGTTCCCCACGCTAATATTCCGTATCAAAGCCTAGAATAGTTAAAGTGTTATAAAGCTGTGTTTTCAACCAAAGTGGTATTAAATCGCTGAATCTGTAGAGAACGCCAATATTTTTTGAAATTTCATTGCCTATGTGTTCTGTATGAGGATGCCAAGATACTTCTTCATGAAACCATACTCCTAAGAACTTCTGGTCTTTGACTTGGTTGATCATATTGCCCCGATATTTAATATGAATGCTATGATCTATCTTGTTATTCATTGGTCTAAAAATGATATAGGTAGTCTTCGATGCATTCAGCTGTATGTTATTTTCGTGCAACCACTTTGATAACATTTCTAAATATCCATTTACTTCATACTGGAGTTCTCTTATGCTCCTACAGGAGAAAAATATGTTCGTGTCATCTGCATACACGGCTACTTGGGGTGTACAAGGTATGTTTGCAATATCATTCACCTATATTAAAAATAATAGTTGTCCCAGCTTTGATCCTTGGGGAACACCCTGTTCTATTTCCAATAACTCCGATGAAACACCATAAAATTCCCCAAATTGCGCCCTATTACTTAAATAGCTCCTAATCAGTCAGCCGCTACTCCGCGTATTCCTAGTTTTTTTTAGTTTTCTTAGCAATAATTCATGATTGATAGAGTCAAATGCTTTTTGTAGGTCCACGAATAGCCCGAGTGTAAATTTCTTTCCCTCTATATTTTCCATTATATTGTCCTTAATATTGAGTAGAGCTTCCTGCGTTGACTTGTTTTGTTTGAAAGTCGTACTGATATGGTGAAATGACCTTGTGTGTTAAAAAGAAGATTGTTAGTCTATTATGTATTACATCCTCGAATATTTTTGAAAAGACAGTCTACACAGAGATTGGCCTACAATTGGACAACTGGTCTTCGCCACCACATTTGTGAATTGGACTAACTCGCGCTACTTTCAATTTTCGAGGACAAGCTCCATTAGATAGTGTCAAATTAATAATAAAAGCTAAAACTTCACTGCTTCCAGAAGCGATTTATTTAACAGGAAGTGGTTCAATACCATCGATGCCAAATGTCCATACCGTAAACCGCCGTAGCAGGCCAGACTTCCCGACTCCAGAGTCGCCGATGAGATAGATTTGAAACTGAAGTATCCTGCGAGTATGAGGTAGCAGTTTTAATAACAGGTTTTTTAGTTGGGGGAAAATGTTTTCGCACGAAAGAATAATAATTTCCAAATAAACCTCTTTATTCGGTTCCGAACCAAGCATACAAAGAGAAATTCATAATAACACAAGTCTGCTGCTACGAAGTCAAGCATCAGCCCATATCAGACTAAAGGAAGAAGAGCAGACACATAAACAACCTATGTTGATTGACACTTTACACTCGTGAAATATAAAAGTCCGTATTACTGAGCTACACCCAACCAATAGTCCTGAATAGTCCACAGGAAGTAAGAGGGCGCCTTCAAAATCGTGGGTCCCTTAGAAATATATCAAGAAAATCTGCCACCAACATTAACTTTTGTAGTCTACTGGCTATGCGTAACCGATAGTCGAGAAGCCCATTGCAATAAATAGTAAACAAGTGACGAACGCTGGCATCCAGAAACACATGTGACGAGGTCTGAAGCCAAGCATCATAAACAGCCAAAAAGTAAGTGACATTGGCAGTACAAAATGCGCCTGGCTAGGTACAAATTTTGAGTGTGGGTAAACTACAACCGAAGATATGCTGATATAGAATTAATAAACATGTTCCCAGCATGTGGCTGCTACATAGTCTTAGCATCCTTGCTTTCATATAGTCTCCCAATGCAAGATCCCACGTCTATTGAAAGATACTTAAACAAAGATGCGGCTGCCTTCTAATTGTTGAAGCCTGTAAACGATAAAGGAAGAAATTAACTCGTTCAGAATGCATGCGATGTTCACAATATTATAAAAAGGCGGCACAAGGGTAGGCTACGCGCGGCACCATTCTTAAACGTCTACACATTCACTCCTTGTGAGATCCGTATTTAGTGTTTTTGTTCCTTCTTCTTTTATCTGGTGATTTGGCAATAAGCTCCAGGTTGTAGTCCACCCTGAGTCATCTGCTTTCCTTCGCCTGCTTTAGCACATGCTTATTTGGTTTTAAAGAAAAAAATTGAAAATCGTGCGAAGCTTTTTCCTGTGCAACCTTAGTGAAAGTTCAAAATCCAAACTTTTTCTTCGACCATGTCGGTATGGTGCCATCAAATAGACGTCTTTTTTGCATACCGTAGGGACCCAGTCTATGATTCTGAACACGGTTTTTTAAAGCAAAGCTTTTACCTCTACTCCCCAAGGGTTCTTTCGCGACCGTTGGTGTCAACAGAAAACTCCCGCGAACAAATAAAACAATTTACTGGCACCGCCAGGAATCGGATCTGGAACTAATCGAGTAACAAAGACAGAGCCCGTTGTCTTACCCATTTAGCTACGAGCCCACGTGGAGACGGGGAAGTCAAGTGGTGTCCTAACCAAGCACATCTACGGGTTTAATCCCTGCATTCTCGCTGAATGCCAGACCATAGCGTAAAGGAAGCTCACACCAACCCATGGCGTCTCAATTCTTGTACGCCAATGTGCTAGAACCTGTGGCTTCCAGTGTTCACGTAACAAACCTCACCTCCTTGTCATCCGCCCTCACGCCAAACGACACCTCAAGGAACACATTCAAATACTGGTTGATTGCCAGGCCATCACTCTGCGTGTGCTAAAAACCTCTCCCCAAATGGTTCCATTCAGCTCATCTGGACACCCGCTCACGCTTCCATAGAGGGCAACGAATACGCCCACCAAGCCTGCACTTTTACCCCCCGTGCTATGAGCTGCCCAAGGACAATCACCCGCTCGTCTCGTTCAGGGACATAACCCAGCATTATCGCCTTCTGAGACGGACCCTACCTTCGCCTTACGCTGAATTTTCCATAGAACAACAAACTACCCTACGGCTCATACAATCCGGCTCCTTCCCACTCCCGACGTGTCTTCATTTAATGCACCCGAATCGCTACAAGGCTGAATGTAAATTTTGCTCTGAAGTGGAACACTGTGCCACATAATCGGGGTGTGCGACTTTAGCCCTGAGCACCCTCCTCTCTTCCTGTCAACTACCGAACAAGAGCAATGGGAGATGCTGCTGTCCGACCCCTCTCTGCCTACCCAGCTTCAGCTGGTGGACAGAGCACAGGCAGCGCGGACTGAATATGGGCTACAGTGAAGAAGGAACCACTCCCCTAAACCACACTCTAAGCCATTCAGAAATATGAATAGAAGTGTTTCCTCCTCCTCCTTCTGCTGTTCCCCCGTCTCTGCCGCCGATCTCGTCTCCTCCGTCCGCGAAGGCAGAGACTCAGAAGTGCGATCGTCTAACACCGGGTTAGAGGTTTAATTTTATAAAAAAAGAGTTTCCACTCATGTGCTACACCATTACAACTCAACCGACCACTGTTCATCCATAATGCATTAATTTAGCCTTACCAAGAATATCTCTTTGATGTAATAGAGGGTGTGGTTAGGTGCATTTCATTTTCTCTCTGGCATCACTATTTCTAAAGCGACGAGAGTGAATTCAAGTGACGTCGCATGGGTAATCGTTGTGGGTCCCGGTACAGCTTTGCTTTCCAACCACATTCACAGGGTGGATTGGCGCAAATTTTTTTACCAGCGACTGGGTCACCGGAGTATGACAGGCGCTGAGGGTTCCCTTGTGACATCAGCGGAACATCACTCCAGTTGTTAAGGGTGATTTCCGCACCAGAGCGTGTGATTCGCGGGTGCGTTCTTTTTGATTGAGTTATTCGAGCGGCGGGTTGGGTCAGAATTACTAATGTAGAAGCGCGCCAGAATGATCAGTCCCGTTCTACTGCTCGAAGTTTGAGTGTTTGTGTGTGACTCGTTACGTGTCAAGAGTGCCCCCAGGACGGCGAAGATATGTGACAAGGGAGTACCTGCTTCTTTTTTAATGCGGGCGCCATATTCACAAAGATGGAATTTCTGTTAGAGTTGGGTAATATATCGGCCTGCTTCGTATGAACGAGAGAGGCCGTCCACGGTTTCATTGTCAGCACTCAGAGTTCGTTTTACTGTGTTGGTTTTTATCTGTATTGCATTTGTGTCTTCATGAATATTTTAGAGTTGTCGAGGTAGTGTGTGAGTGACAGGGCTTTATACCTACCTAGGGTGTTTTTTTTTTATGTAGCCAATGAGCCGTCTCGTGTGCTTGTAGTTAGAGACATTTTCAATATCTGTTGTGACATACCCTTGGAGGCGTCACTTCTGTGTATTAAACTGGAGTTTGGGGATTGTGCAGGGGGTTAGGGAGCGAGTGATTTGAAGCTAGAGACAAGGGTCAGCCGGCATAACGAGAGCGAATGAGGGCAGACGTAGAGACCCTTCCGAGTCCGATATGTATATTAAAGTGTATCTCACTAGTTTTCCACTTTTTTATGTAAGCAGCGTAACACAGTCGACGCTCGTGTTCGGAATTTCGGCGCGCGTTAACATCTCATGTAGTCAAAGTCAACTCGGAGCCCACCACTACGGCGCGCCTCAACGCCTTTGTAGGTAGCTCCAGTGCGTTAAAGCCCACAATCAATGAAATCAGCAGTTGGTTGTCGATAATTAGAAGTCTTTTAATTGAAATATTCGATTATTTATAAGTGGAGGACTGATCCTGTCAATTTCCTATGCACTCACTGGAAGAAATTGCTGAATAATTCGCAGCTAAAGCGCATTATTACGTTAATTGGCAGTTAAATTTATAAAACATAGAGAGGAAACCCCCATTTCTCGATACGATTCAATATTCTCAAGCGCCTATACAGTGCCGTGCATTGTACAATCTCGGCGCCACAGCAGCTCGGCAGGCATAGTTGATACTTGATAAAGCGCAGGCTTTTGTGACTCACGCCAGCGTATACTTCGCGGGCACTCTCACCCTTCCTACTCCCAACACCTTACCAGGTAACCATTGTCTCGTTCATGTGCGTGCGTGTATGTATGCGTGTGTGTGTGTGTGTGTGTGTGTGTGTGTAAGCGAGAGAAAGAGAGAGTGAGTGTGTGCACGCATGTGTGTGCGTGCGTGCGTGTGCATGCGTGTCATTTGAGGCCCTTTACCTTCTTTTTTACGCACAGCGGCGTTCCCCAGCTGTGTAACTGATGCTTCAGGCTTTCATATTAATAAGTCTTGACTACCATGTCAACCTGTCGCAGGGTCGACGAGATTGTCAACGAAATCAAGAAGGGAAACGTGTTGTGGTCTAATGGAAATGCTGTTCTTGTGCATTTCAATAATTTAGCCGCTTCGTTTATTCGATGTTTTTTGCGGTCCCCGTGTACTTCGTATTAACGATCTCGAGTTGACTGTTAGTGCAGAAAACTTTATTGGTTCGCCTTGTCGTCTTTTCTCGCTAATGGTCGATGCGACTGCCGGATTCCGGCGCCACAGCGACATAACGGACCCAAGTAGAGCCTTGTGTACCGGGATCAAGGAGTCGCGCTGAGGCTTCGAAAACCACGCGGTTTTAATACCAATAACCGTTCAAACCTCGTGATCCGCTGGCACTTGTCATACATCTCCCCGTTATTTAGCGCAAAGAAAACTGCACGTACATTTCAGGCAAAATGTGTCCGTAGTGTTGAAAATAAAGAAGAGGGGAAAGCGGACAGGGGAACGCTCCGCATTATCATCATTCGGATAAGTGGTTCGAGCATATCGAATAAACAAGCACAGGTCGCTCTGTCTAAAGCTCAGGGTATTTGAGTCGCGCAAGCTACCGCGACACATATAACTGGTAGCCCCAGCGTTCATATACTTAGGATCGCTCATTGGGCTGGTCTTTACCATAGTAAGCGGAAAAAGCGGCCGCGCAATAAAGAAATGGCGCGTTGGACTTACACAGAAAGGCTCCGGTCGCGCAAGAAAAGATTGGCGCCGTCAACATGGCGCTGAAAGGGTCCGGCCACACAAGAAAAAAATTTATCGGTTCCAAACGACGCAGAACCGCTCCAGCATACGAAATTAAAGCAAGCGCAAAAAGAATAACACTCCCGCTGGCGCAGTTTCAGGCAGGGGGCCCGCGAACACTCCGAAAACGGCAAATTTGAAATGCAGTCGTGAGCTGATAATGGCCCTGCAGCCCATTATGGTGAATCCCTGCTCTGCACTTCCAACAGCTTTCACATTGAGTGAAACGGCTTTCATTTTTATGTTCGTACCCCTTGAAATGTAAAGAAATCTCATTGTTAGTAGATTAAATCAAAGCAAATTAACAGCACGACTTCAAGAGCTCCCGAGTACTTCCTTACCGGACCTAACATACTACCATAGAGGCAGGACATAAGCAGTCGCTACAGTTGTTGCTACCGAGCACGTGGTAAGTGCTTCATAAAATACTTTATTAATTGTTTGACACGCAGCGTTTCTCTGGAGCAACAACTTTAAAATGTTTTTTCGGGCTTTGTCAGGTTTTGAGCATTTAACGCCATATCTTTATAGACGAACGTACCCTGCCCTCTCAAATTGTAAACAAGAGGGCAGCACTGACTTCTGGCCCCTAAAAACCAGGCTTCTCTATGCGTGCCGCCTCGCATCTAGTCCGGCGGCTCAATGGGATCGTGGCAGGCAAGCTGCATTATGCAAGCTTGTTGTTATTCCAAATGACACTGCCAATTTCACGCTTATGGTCTCCAATCGAACCATAAATCGTGCCGATCAAGGTAACAATTTTGTTCAAGTGAGCAGCAAGTGCGCGGTGTTACCCATTAGTAAGACCTCATTGTGTCCGTCCTAAGGAACCAAGTTTTTTCTCACTTGATATTCGTGACGCCTATATTCCTTTTATATAATCAAGTTATTTTCGTTCTCTTAAAAAATAAAGCTTTGGGCATAAATGGGTTAAACATATTCAAGCATTTCCCCTCAGAAATTTCGGACAAGTGTTGCTCCACATATACCGCTTTTTTCCCAGCCAGCTCTCGTGGAAGCAACCATAAAAATTACGCATAGATATAATTCCCCTCAAACAACACCAGCAAAACTGGCTCTTAAGTGTTTTTGATGATCGGAAAAGAAACAAAAGAATGTCCATCGGTGCCCACTTCGCAGTGTAGGCTAAATATCCCGATATCTCTGAAATGGCTCCTTCAGGAGCTAACAAAACACAACTCAACAACAAATACTACACTTGTAGACATTGCCGGCAAGGGTTCTAATAACCTTCGTAAATTTCTAAAAACTGATAAGAAGAATTACTTACTCATCCTCGTCTACTACGGCCATGATGTACTCTGAGCTCCGACCAGTAACACCGGTTGTTTGGCGTTTTCTCTAGCCTATTTGGCCCCGGATATTCCCCAGGCGCCTCTCGCCCGCATATCAGCCGACTAAACGTTGAGCCAAGTTATCAACAGCCATCCGGTTTCGGCGGCCGTCCGGTTTCCTGCCTGGCAACAAGGAACTGCTTCCGCCGTCCCGGCCATAGTTTCGTAGTAAGTATACTAGAGAGGAAACTGCGCCGATAATACATGTCGTCGTGGGGGTTTATGGGAAGACCCCTCTTTTAGGCTTGGGCTTGGCACGAAAATTAGATTTTTAAGTGGTTCTGGCGATTTGCTTTCTTCATTATGCATCAACACGTACATGAGCTACTAGGAAGCCGAAATCCTTCCTGTCAGTTCCTGTTCTGTTGTAGCCTTGTTCGGTGAAACAGCAGGCAATGCGTGATCGCACCTGACGTTGGTCATGCCCCAGTCGAAGGACGTATGACTGAGCGGCCACTGTACCGCCGCGAAATTTGTAGCCGGCGAAAGAAATAAATAAAAGGTACTTCGACGAAGACAAGATACGACAGATTCGGGCGCCGGAATACGTCCTATCTTTTTATCGTGCACGACTGTTTAACGCCACGTTTTCATTTTTCTTGTTAAAGTGCAGCTGCCGGTTGCTACACCGGTTCACCAAGAATATGGCGTTAACATAGGCATGCTGCAAAAACTTTCCAAACTTATCAAACAACTTATTAATTGAAATAATGGTAAAATTATTCAGAGTCTAAAAGGAGTTTCCTCCCCAAATATCAACGTAGTTATTAACTACCAACTTGGCCTGCATAATAGTAGGAACAAATGTTCAGGCGAAAATACGCTTTACCTCCTTTTTTCTTAGTTTTAAAACAGCGTGTTTATTTTCCACTTACATAATTGCACACTATTTTTCGTGTTCTTGTTGAATTAGGTTTAAATTTGTGGTAACTATAGCATTTGAATCCAAGCCAATGATGACATTTAGGTGAGCGCATGATCTCATGTCATTCCATGACGACACCGATGGCCATAATGTGAGCCGCATAGACGCTAGCGCTAGATTCCTCTCTAGTGTACATTGTAAGAAACTCTATGGCCGCGACCACTTCGTGGGGTGGTCATACGCGCGCGCATTTCGACGCCGCTTCGGGCCACAAAACCGCGATGACATTACGGCACCCACCGTTCGCACTTCTGAAGACACTGCTCCTCGCTGTCCTGGGCCAGTCACCTCATTCAACCTCTGCCCAGCTGTTCGTGCCGTTCAAGCAAGACTGGAGTACTGGGTTGTGTCCCGTCTTCGACGGGCCATCGTTCGGCGATGGCCATTCTGCAGTTTTTCTGGCAGCACCAGCGCTTTCGGCGGCCATCCGGTTTCCTGCCTGGCAACAAGGAACTGCTTCCGCTGACCCGGCCACTTCGTGAGGTTGTCATAAGCGCGCGCATTTTCACGCCACTTCGGGCCACGGCAACGCGATGACGCTGCGGCACTCACCGTTCGCACTTCGGCAGGTCAGTTATTTTGATCCGAATGGCTACCGTGACAACGACGTTTCTGCAATTGCGGTGTCGTGGCCACCTTGTTCTTGTTTTTTGAAGCGAAGCGTGTTCGTGCGGCCTAAATGTACCTCTGGCGCCTGTTATTACTTCAGAGTGACATTGAGTCAAACCCAGGGCCCACGTCTAACGCTCAGGAAGAGAAACGTGACTTTGGCTTCGATTCAGTTAGGTGGATGGAAGCGTCAAATATTGCTGTCCTTCAGTCCGTAAATAAATCAATTCAATTCAATTCATTTTTTATCTTTCCAGAAAAAACAACAACAACATTCTGGAAGGTGGCGTTAACATAGGCATGCTGCAAAAACTTTCCATACTTTTCAAACAACTTATTATTTGAAATAATGGTAAAGTTATTCAGAGTCTATAATGAGTTGCCTCCCCAAATATTAACGTAGTTATTAACGATCAACTTGGCCTGCATAATAGTAGGAACAAATGTTCCGGCGAAAATACGCTTTACCTCCTTTTTTCTTAGTTTTAAAACAGCGTGTTTTATTTTCCACTTACATAATTGCACACTATTTTTCGTGTTCTTGTTGAACTAGGTTTAAATTTGTGGTCACTAAAGCGTTTGAATCCAAGTCTTCGAAGGTCTTGTACATTCATATTACCTTGAAAACGACTAGGATCGCTTTCGAAACGTGTTAATGAACTCGAATCTAGGTTAGAGTCTTCCATTTCTGCACAACTCCCCGCAAAAAAAATTATGCAAAACAGTCTGAAATGCAAAGCCAGATTGTCGACCTGCAGGCCAAAATTCACTCGTCTGGTTCTTCGGAGGCCACCACTAGCCGTAACAATATTTCAATTATCCTGGACAAGATCGATGATGTAGAAAATCGGTCGTGAAGGTCAAATGTTTTGTCGCCAACGCGACAGAGAGACAAGCCGAGACACGTTTGAACGATATGCCGTGCACCAAGAGAACTGGGGTCCCGTCTTATTCCACGCTCGTGGTTTTCGTGGCTACTTGCGCACCGGCGCCGCGTGGCCCGCACTCATTGGTTGTCACTTAGCCCCAGTGCTATCGCCACTGAGGCGCCGCCATATAGCCCCCTCCCCTTGAGACGAATTCTGAAGGAGAAGTCCTTGTAGAAAGCGGAAAACAAAACGCAGTCTTTGCGTTGCGAGGTTCACGAGTGGTGGTGCGAACGGAAGGGAGAGTGGTGGTGTTTAGGGTGGAATGGTGGATGGTGGAGTTGAACGCAGGCAGGGCAGCTTCGGTGAAAGCGGGCTTGAGGCGATCGATGGAAACGACGGTGTCGCGGCCGCTGACGCGAACTGTAAACGCCTTGTCAGAGCATGAAATGATGAGATGAGGGCCGGTATATGGCGTTTGAAGTGGCCGCCGGGTACTGTCGACACGGATGAAAACGTATTGGCTGTCAGAAAGGTTTGGAGGAATAAAAGTGTGCTTAGTGGAACACGAACGTGGTGGTTAGGGGGGGATATAGCTGAAAAACCGGGTTAAATCGTTTACGTAGGACAGGCCAGGGGAGGAAAGGTCGTCCTGCGGCTGCGGAGGGACCAGGAAGTCTTCGGGTAAGCGCAAAGACGTGCCATAGACCATTTTAGAGGCGGCACAACCAAGATCGTTTTTGATGACACTGCGTAACCCTAGCAGCACAAGAGGAAGTTGAACTGCCCACTGTTCAGGTGATTCGTGCGCCATCAGTGAGGCCTTTAGCTGCCGATGAAGCCTCTTAACCATGCCTTTGGCTTGAGGATGGTAGGCCGTTGCTTTCAAGTGAGTTACGCCAAGTAGGCATGTCAAACGGTGAAGGAGCGTGGACTCAAAATGCCGGCCACGGTCTCTGATAATCTGCGAAGGCACGCCAAAACGGGTGATCCACGTGGACATAAGTGTGGGAGCAACAGTCTCAGCCGTAATATTGTGGAATGGAACCGCCTCCGGCTAGCGAGTAAAACGGTCGATCACTGTCAAGATGTAACGGTAGTCCTTAGATGGCGGTAGCGGGCCAACGAGGTCGACGTGAATTGTAGAGAACTTAGAGTCCGGCCAGGGAAAAGGGGCCAGAGGTGATGTGGTATGCCGAGAGACCTTGCATTGCAGGCAGGCGAGGCAGGAACGAGCCCATGCGCGTACGTCAGTATTCATGCCAGGCCCGACATATTTCTCGGCAACTAAACGCCGTGGGGCACGAACTCTAGGATGGGAGAGACGGTGAATAGAGTTGAAAGCAATACGCCTGAGAGAAGCAGGAAGGTACGGTCGTCTGCGGCCTGAAACCGGGTCAACGTCGCAAACGATGCTGATTCCGGAATCAGGGCAGATAATGTCCTGGAGGTGCAGAGAGGAACTGTTTGAAGAACGCCGAGTGCCAAGCTCCTCGTTATCTCGTTAAGCTTGAGCCAACTCCTGAGTACTGAAACCGGAGCGCTGTATGGCCGACATACGGCTGAGGGCGTCGGCTGGGATGGTATTAAATCCCTTGACAAGCTGAATGTCAGTCGTGAACTCTGCAAGATACGCAAACTGTCGCGTTCTCTCGGAGAGAATATGCAGTCTTCGATGACTTGAAGGCGTTTGTAAGAGGCTTGTGATCGATGAAGATCACGAAACTGCGGCCCTCAAGGAAAAAAAAAAACGGAAATGCTTAACGGCGAGGTATGCCGCCAGAAGATCCCGCCCGAAAGTTCTGTAGCGTTGCTCACTTGGTGAAAGCTTTTTCGAAAAGAAACCGAGCTGGTGCCAGGTGCCACGGATGTGTTGCTGAAGTACACCTATAACCGCACAGTGGGATGCGTCTACCATCAGGCTCGTGGGAGCGTTGTGACGCGGGTGCACACGGAGAATAGCAGAAACGAAGCGCTCCTTGATGGTAGTGAATGCGCGATCAGCAGTTACCGGCCATTCAAGCCTGCAGTCTGGAGACTTGGAAGCTTGAAGGGAAATTTTGAGACGGTGCACAATGGCCGCACAGTATGGGATACACCATCGGTAATAATTTACCAGTCCTAGGAAACGGTGCAGTTGGCGCAGGGACTCAGGCCGAGGGAAGTAGATTATGGTCTTCACTTTGACTGGTAGAGGGCGAATACCATTACGGTCAATGAGGTGACCGAGAAACTACAGCGACGGCAACCCGAATGCACACGTTTCGCTGTTAAGGATGAGGCCATGCTCTGTTAGGCGTTCGAAAACTATCCGCAGATGGGGGAGATGCTCAGATGCCGATGAACTGGCGACAAGAACGTCATCTATGTAGGGGAAAACAAAAGGTAAGCCACGGAAGACGATATCTATGAAGCGTTGAAAAGTCTGAGCTGCGTTGCGCAACCCGAAAGGTATCCGGGTGAATTCGAAAAGGCCAAACGGTGTAATGATGGCAGTTTTCTTGAGGTCATCCGGGGCTACAGGGATTTGGTGGTAGGCTTTTTGGAGGTCCAGCTTTGAAAATATGGTACATCCGCTGAGGTTATTGGTGAAGTCCTGTATATTAGGTAGGGGGTACCTGTCGGGTACAGTGGGCACGGTACGTTCAAGGAGCGGTAATCACCACAGGGTCGCCAATCACCTGATTTCTTCGGGACCACATGTAATGACGAGGACCAGTTGCTCGAGGACGGGCGAGCAATGCCAATCTCAACCATGTGATGAAATTTCTGCTCCGCGATTTTATGTTTCTCCGGAGCCAGGCGACGCGCCACGGCATGAGTAGAGGGGACCGGTTGTAACGATCTGATGAACGACGTCATGCTTCAGTGTCTTTGTCCAGCCAGGAGGTGCAGTTATGGAAGGAAACTCATTGAGCAACTCCCGGTACGGAGAAGGTAGGTCGCAAAGAAGCGTAAAGACGAACGGGTAGACGGTAGACGATCGGCCTGTGACAGAACGGCCGGTTGCGGCGTCCAGGATTCTTTTTCGGGCCATGTCAACAAGGAGGCGGAAGTGCGAAAGGAAATCGGCTCCTAGAATGGTGTGACTCACGTTGGCCACGAGGAAAATCCAGCAGAACGCATGGCGTAGGCCGATGTTTACCATAAGGGATTTTTTTCTGTACACGGGGATGCTGGACTTGTTAATAGCTTGGAGATGGCACATTGGTGGTTGAGTGCGGTCTTAGGAATTAGCGGGGAGCACACTCACTTCCGCACCAGTGTCAACTAGAAAACGGTGACCACAATCGTCTTGATCATCTTGATATAGTTCTCACTGTCAGTAATAACAATTCCATTCCCATGTCTCAGTGTCCACAGGTTTTAAACGACGAATTATTATCAGTATTCACGTGTGCAGACATCACGTAATGCCAGAACGTTAACCTGATTCCTGATATCAGAATGCAGAAATAATAATCGGTGAAGCGGGTATATTCTCCTTACTAAAAAAGCTCAAAATTTCTACTGCTTCTGATCACGTCGGCTTTAAAAATAAAACACTAAAGAATATATCAGCTAGCATTTATCCCCTACTGTCCACCCTTTTTTCAAATCGTTATCGTTAGGTTGCATCCCACATGACTGGAGAATCGCAAAAGTAATTCCGACCTTCAATTCTACTGAACGCTCATCGCTATTGAACTATCGTCCCATCTCCTTAACCAGTACCGTTTGTAAACTTCTTGAACGTATAATACATATACAAGTAATTAACTACCTGGAAGATCATAACGTCATACATGAATATCAGCATGGTTTCCGCCGATGATACTCATGTGACACGCAGCTCCCCGTCTTCATTCATGACATACATTCAGCTCTTGACGGTGGATCCCAGGTTGATGCTATTTTCCTCGGCTTTTATAAAGCTTTTCACGTTGTCCCTCATAACCGGCTTCTAACAAAACTGCGTAGGCTTAACATTCACCCTAAAAGTTTGGTATGGGTAAAAGATTTTCTTTCTTCTAGAACACAGTTCACGTCCGCTAACAATTGTAACTCTTCCTTCAGACCAGTAACTTCCGGAGTCCCGCAGGGTATCGTACTAGTTCCACTACTGTTTCTAATCTACGTTAATGACTTGACATCCTGTGTATCATCCCGAATAAAACTTTTGCTGATGACTGTGTGATTTACCGAATAATTTCCTCTGACAATGGCTGGAAAGCTGTGCAAACTTATGGAAAGGCTATAAATGCATGGTGCTCATCCTGGGTAATGATTCTAAATTACTGTAAAACCAAGTCTATGTCTTTTAGTAAACAAGTACCCCGGATTCCCACCTTTTACGTATTAAATAATGCTACTGTTGACCTCGTCTCCACTTATAAATATCTTCTCATTCATTTGCAGCCTGATCTGTCCTGTCACTACCCCCTAAACCTTACACTGGCGGATGCTAACCGCTCTATCAGACTTCTCAAGCGTAACCTTAAACAGGCTCCTCCTAACATACGCAAACTTGCCTATAGTACACTAATACGTCCGAAATGAGAATATGCATCATTCATTTAGGATCTCGAACATGCTTCTATAATAAACGACATTGAATCGCTGCAAAATCGTGCCGCTCGCTTCACATTTTCAGATTATTCATGTCATTCCCGGATCACAGCACTAGAACGCCAAGCAGAACTACCCGAACTATTCAATCGTCGCAAACTTTCACGCCTATCTCTTTTCCATATGCTTTATCACCACGCGTCACTTCACGGCGAATTCTTCCAGCTACCTGCCATTCTTTTTCCACGCCGAGATCACCCCTGCAAAGTTAAACGCGTAAACTGTAAGTCATCTGCTTCTGCCCGGACATTCATTCCACGTACCACAGTCGATTCGAATAATCTACCATCATACATTGCCTCAGAAAAAGATGTCACGATATTTCAAAAACTAATTCAAAATACTGACACCATCTAACTTTTGCTCTCTTAATTGTTTTTTTTTCCTCTTTTTCTGAACGTGCAGCGCAAATATGCACTATTTTTAGATTGATACAGCTTGTTTGTGGTGTGATGAGTGAGTGTATATTTTTTATTTGTTTTTGAGTGTATATTTATTTATTTTCTTTTTATTTTCATGTGTATTGATTATTTTTCTTTGACTTTTCGTAGGTTGTTCACTCTGTACTTGTCTTTATTCGAACGATTTGTTGCCTATTCCTTGTTCTATTTTGCTGTCTTTACCAATTGTTATAATTTACCTTACACCTTATTCTGTATTTGATTTATAAATTTATCCCTTTTTGTTTCTATTTTCGTTTTTGACGTTGATTGTACTTTTGCTCATGTAAACCGCTATGTAATGCCCTCTCATGAGGGCATTTAGCGGTATTATGAATAAATAAATTAATTATCAATCTGCAAGGCTCACTAACCTGTACTGTTCTGTTTGAAGACCCCATAGAACGTGGACATCATCCACGTACATTAGGTGAGTAATCAGAGTTTCTGAGAAAAATGTGACATTTGAGTCTTCATCTTCTAGAACTCCTCTGGAACACGTACCTTTTTTTTATGGCCGGCGCAATATGACCCGCGCACATTTTCGGTACGCTTGCAATGACTGTTATCAGAACAAATCCGACTTTCGATAAACAAAACCTATATTTTATCTTTCTGGCAACATAAAGAGAAGCCAGAACGTTGTAGGCACCCGTGGACATTCACGTTTGAGCCGTGTGGGGGGTATCCTGCGGGCCCTCGCGTCGTGTTTTTGACGACCTGTGTGTTGCACCAAAACCCACAAACCTGCCGCTTCTACCATGCTTACAAAAGTGACCGCCGGAAGCTTCTAAAATGACAAAGCGACAACCTGATGCGTACTAAACGGCCTGTGAAAAGATATGATCATTTTCTGTCCTATCAAATAACCGGCCAATGAGCTTTTCATTGTTTGGATAAACAAGGGGGCACGTTTCTGCATAAAACGCATAAGAGGCGACCTAGCGGACTTCTGTTGCGGGCGAAGAGAAGGGGGGGGAGAGGTCTGGTTAGAACATATGGAAGTGTTCAAGCTTTGAAGTCCTTTTTATCGTTCAATTTGGGTTCTTTTCTGTTTTGAAGAAACGCTGCAGCTCCCTAGTGAAAGCAGCGAATTCCTGTAGCAGCCTGAGTTCATTGCTTCTTACCGTGGTAGATCAAGAATACAAGCATTGCGTAGCAACCCCGATCGCTGGTGAAACATCTCAGCCCCCTTATCAATGCAGGTTCTCCCCGCCATGGCGCCACCGGCTTAGTTTTTAACTACTTGTGGTGAACGACTCCGTTGAATATGGCATTACTGTTTTGCCAAGACCAAACACAGCTCCAGTCTAAATGTTGCAACTAATCCCACTCACTTTCCACTCTTAACCGCCACTACAACACGTGTCATATGTACGAAGTACCCACGACCAATTCATCACTGCCAAGTCTGTGAGGGCTTTGCTTGCAAGCGTTGCGAACACATTAACGGATCTCAGGGACAATAAAAAAGTGACTGACAACCGTCGCAAAGGTTCATAAATGCAAGTGATTGTAAAGTTTCTTCCTCGTCAAGTAACGGTACTTTACTCTTTGAGGCCGAGTCAAACTTTAGTTCTCGCAAAATGGAATTTAATAAACATTTCTGCCTTCATGTTTTGGTGATTCCTGTATGGGCTTATGCTAAGCAACAGCAAAGTCCACCGGAACGAGTGAAGAAGTCTATGCCAGACGCAAATTACGTGGCGCCCGGTGCTAGAACCTTGTGAGCCCTCCAGCAGACTTTTGTCCTCCACACATACATATTTCGTGTAGTAACTTCATTGCGCTCAACAAACAGCCCAAAAAGGGTTAACCGGGAGCGCTCGGTAAATGGCAGATTTCAGCATGCCGGGCGCGTTGTTTCATTCGTCAAGTGTCGCTAAACTATCTCTATTCGGGGAGGGCCACTACCCGAGATTGCAAAGAGCGGAGCGGCAGTCGTTTGCACAGTCCGTAACGGACGCGAGCGCTACAGAACGACCAGGCCCAATCATCTCGATGAGCCTAAAAATGAAGTGTTCCCCCTTCATTCACCGGTGTTCGTTCCGAATATACTCTTACTGTCCCATCCATTTCATTTTTTACCCATGGTGTCTAACATAGCCTCCTTCCTACGTTTTCTGAGCTCATCTTCACAAACACATCGAAGAGACTCTCAAGCGACCTACACAATACCGGTTGTTATAGAACGAACTACCCGCACTTATTTTTTCGCCTCGATAAACTACAGTGTATTAACCTTAAAACCGTACATTGTTTGTTCGTAGTTCAAACATTCAGCGGTAAATTATAAAGTCACCAACAAAAAGTTCTCAAAACGTTTGAGGTTAAGGCAATCGCCTGTCTCCACGCGTACTTTGGTGGTTATACCGTTCCTGCCACTCAATATTCAAAATTCGGAGAGCGAATTGTCTAGGTGGCTGCGGCTGTAGTCAGGAGGCTGTGTGGGGTATGATGGCACAATGACCGGAACTGCCGATTCCCACCTATCGACTTTATAGGCCGTCTCTAGCGGAGTATAATTGTTTAAGCGCTGATCACATTACGGGCTCGCTTTATCGTTGTAGCTGGCTAACGTTCGATGCGACTGCTGGAATCCGGTGGCGCAGAGAAAAACGTACCCAAGTAGAGCCTTCTGAACCGGGGTCAGGGAGTCACGCTGAGGCTTCAAAAACCACGGGGTGTAAATAGTCACAAACGTTCAAACCTCGTGAAGCGCAGTTGCTCTTCAAACATCTCCCGGTTATTTAGCGCAAAGAAAACTGCAGATAAATTTGAGGTATAATATGTGCGTAGTGTTGAAAATGAAGAGAAGGGAAAAGCGGGCAGGGGCACACGGTGCATTGTCATAATAGGGATAAGTGGTTCGAGCATATCGAATAAAGAAGCACGGCCCGCTCTGTATAGGGCTCAGAGTGTTTGAATCGCGCTAGCTTCCGTGACACATAACTGGCAGCCCCCGCGTTCATGTGCTTAGGAAGCTGGTTGGGTTGGTCTTTACGATATTAAGCGAAAAAAAGCAGCCGCAGAAGAAAAAAAATGGCGCGTTCGAATTACGCAGAAAGGCTCCAGTCGCGCAAGAAAAAAATTACGCGTTCTTAATGGCAAAAAGGGTCCAGCCGCGCGAAAAGAATGGCGCGGTCGAAATGATGCAAAACCACTCCAGCATACGAAATTAAAGCAAGCGCAATAAGAACAGAACTCTCGCTGGCGCAGTTTCAGGCAGGGGACGCGCGAGCACTGCGACAGAGGGAAATTGGAAATCCAGTCGTGAGCGGATAACGGCGCTGCTGCCCATTATGGGGAATCACTTCTCTGCACTTCCGACAGCTTTCACATTGATGGAAACGGCTTTAATTTTTTTGTTCGTACACTTTGAAAGGTAAAGAAATGTCATTGTTAGTAGATTAAAGCAAATTACCCCCCGAATTCAAGAGCTCCCCAGTGCTTCCTTACCGGATCTAACAAACTACCGTAGAGGCAGGACATAAGCAGTCGCTACAGTTATTTCTACTCAGCACGCGGTAACTGTCTCATAAAATACTTGATCAACCGTTTGATACCCAACGTTTCTCGGGAGCAGCATCATCAACATGTTTTTTCGGGCTTTGTGGGGTTTTGAACATTTAACGCCATATCTTGACAGACGAACGTACCCAGACCTCCAAAATTGTAAACAAGAAGGCAGCACTAACTTCTGGCGTCTAAAAACCAGACTTGTCTATGCGTGCGCCTCGCATATAGTCGGGCGGCTCAATGGGCTCGTTACAGGCAAGCTGCATTATGCAAGCTTGTTGTTATTCCAAATGACAATGCCAACTTCACGCTTATGGTCTCCAATCGAACCACAAATCGTGCTGACAAAGGTAACTTTTTTGGTAAAGTGATATATAGAGCACCAAGTGCTCAGTGTTACCCATTAGTAAGACCTCATTGTGTCGTCCTAATGAACAACTTTTTTTTCTCACTTGATATTTGCGACGCCTATAATCCTTTTAGATAACCAAGTTGTTTTCGTTATCTTAAAAAATAAAGTTTTCGGCATAAACGGGTTAAATAAATGAAAGAATTTCCCCTCAGAAATTTTAAACAAAAGTTGCTCCACATGTACCGCTTTTTTCTCCAGCCAGCTCTAGTGAAAGCAACCATAACAAGTACGCATAGATATTTCCGCTCAAACAACACCAGCAAAACTGGCTCTTATATGTTTTTGATCATCGAAAAGGAAACAAAAGAATGTCCATCGGTACCCACTTCACTGTGTAGGCTAAATATCCCGATATCTCTAAAATGGCTCTTGCAGGAGCTAACAAAACACAACTCAACAACAAATACTACACTTGTAGACATTACTAGCAGCGGTTCTAATAACCTTCAGAAAATTTACAAAACTTAAAATAAGGGTTGCTTACTCATCCTCGTTGACTACGGCCATAATGTACTCAGAGCACCGACCAGTAACACCGGTCGTTTGGAGTTTCCTCTAGCATATTTGGCCCCGAACATTTCCCAGGCGCCTATCGCCCGCATATCAGCCGACTAAACTTTGAGCCACGTTATCAGTCTGCGGGGCTCAGTAATCTGATAAGTTTTGTTTGAAGACCCCGTAAATCGTGGGCGTCGTCCGCGTACATGAGGGGAATAATCCGAGTTTCTCCGAAAATTATGACCTTTCAGTCTTCATGTTCTTCAACTCCTCTGGAACAAGTACCTTTTTTATGGCCGGCGCAATGTGGCCCGCGCACGTTTCCGATACATTTGGAATGACTGTTATCAGAACAAATCAGACTTTCGGTAAACAAAACTTATATTGTATCTTTATGGCAGCATTAAGAGACGCCAGCACGTTGTAGGCACCCGTGGACATTCACGTTTGAGACGTGCCGGGGTATCTTGCGGGCGCTTTCGTCGTGCTTTTGACGACCTGTGTGTTGCAGCAAACCCCACAAAGCAGGCGCTTCTACTGTGCTTTCAAAAGCTAAAGCCGGTACCTTCGAAAAGTCAACAATCTGATGGGCACTGAATGGCCTGTGAAAAGAGGCTATGATCATTCTCTGACCCATCAAATAACCGGCAAATGAGCTTGCCATTGTTTGGATAAACAAGGGGGCACGTTTCTGCATAAAACGCATAAGAGGCCACCTAGCAGACTTCGGTTGCGTGCGTAAGAAAAGGGGAGGTGGGAAGGACGGGGGTTAGAGGATATCCAAGTGTACAAGCTTTCAAGTACTTCTAATCGTTCACATTTGGGTTCTTTTTTTGTTTTGAAGAAACCTGGAGATCCCTAGTGAAAGCACCGACTTCCTGTAGCTCCTGAGTTCATCACTTCTGCCCCGGCAGATCAAGAATAGATCACTTGCGACAGCTTTCACGCTAAGTGAAACGGCTTTACTTTTTGTCTCGCTACTTCAGTGCGTCGCAGAGCTCCTTTGACTTTACGCTGTTTAGAAGTCCCGCGGCTTGGCGCCACTGCTCTTCTGTCGCCGTGTCTTGTCGCTGTGCTCTTCTTGTCACGTGCTGTTTAATTGCCGTCTTGAGTGGTCGGGGTTGTTTTGTGCTATGGTGTCAAGCTTATAAATCCAAGTGTTGAAGCTGATGAAATTGTGCTAGGGTCTCTGCAACCTTTGCACTGTGCGCAGAAATCCATAGGAGCAGCGAAATTTGTTTTTCCGAAACATTTACAAGCAACACTTCCGATTTAGCGGCGGGGCGCGTCAGCCATGGAGTTGTTGTTGCGTGACATATTTCGTTCTTAGAACTCAATTCGAAATTCACTACCGTTGCCCCTCTCTTTACCTTAATATATTTTTATCACCCCTCTTCCACCTTTGATAAGCGTTACTTTCTCCACCGTTCTAATCCACCGTGGTTGTACACAAACAACTTCTCCGTTTTTATAAATACCAGTACTTCTTGTGGAAGGTGTAGGCGCGGTGAGTTTTCCCCATGGGCGTGACGGAACGCGCTTAGCAAAGTTCAAGGCTGCCAACAGATCCTTTTTTGGGGCATTGGCCATGATAGGCACCACTTCTTTGTCATCACCTCCATGATAACTGATAAGAGAGCAGCCTATCAATCGACGCTGGAAAAACCGGGAAATGGTTAAGCGAATAAGTAAACAAAAGAAAAGACAAACGCTTTGAACATTTGATGATTTTTGGTGTTCATCCGAGTTGGAGGCAAGGGAAAAACGAGCGCAATTCCTAGAATAGGCGACAGTTTTTCTCAGAAGCCTTGCGAGGAATCACAGCTCCTGGTTTGTTGGTAAAGTTCCTCTTGCCAGGGGGGCCAACACTCTTTATGATCAATGCTGTTATGGTTTTGAAGACTTCCTCCACGCCTTCACCAGTCTTTGCACTGGCTTCCAAGACTGGAATACGAAGCTCATCCGCGAACATCTGAAAAAAATACATAATTCACTCGGCTTTAGATTCGAAAACTCTTGAACTGAATTTCTCTTAGAAATTTAGGCAACTCTAGAACCACTCTGACTTCGTGTAAGAAGACACTCTAGTTCAAGAATGTAATTTAGGTCTAGTAGACGTGTACTTGAAACAATACCTTTTTGGATAAAGATGCATCTCATGTAGTATTTTAATTATACAATGGCAGGTGCTGAACAGTTATGTATTTAAAGAAAAGTACAAAGGCCAACAGACACCACAAATATTTAAGGCTTCATGCGGTGTCTTTTGTCCAAGTGCTCGTATACCGTGCTCACAACAAGCAGCAAACTCTCGTGTATGTGCTTTCCATACAAACTAGCGGAAGCAATTCGAAAGTACCTCCTAGCAGTGTGTAAGAGCGCGTACAGGTCTACTGACAATTATGGCATGTCACGAACTATAACCAAAAGGGCTGCTTTGAATCACAAAACAGTTGCCTGGGGGAACTCAGAGCGTTCTGTCTCGAGCCCTCAAGAGGAACCAACTGTTGTCCCTATTTTCTTTACCACGGGGTTGGGCTGGAAACCAGACTCTGGGCCGGCCTGCGTATTCCCAAACTATATTACGTAGGGGCCCAGGCCGACCACACCCCTAAGCAGCGGCGCAGCCAATGAGGTTAAAAAAATTGCAATTTTTTTAACCTCCTTGGACACAGCACCGTGACGTCACTTCCTCTATGTGCGCGACTTCACGAGAGGTGGATTTTTTCTTTTTTCTCTTCCCCTCGTTCCGACTGCTTGGCGGGCGGCCGGTGGTTTCGCTCCGTGAGCGGGGCTGGCCTGCGGCGCAGGGGAAGCTGACGCACATATGGTAGAAGTTAACTTTTTTGTACCTGAGCCCCTGATCTCTCCGCGCTCTTCTTGCGCGCCTGCAAGTTGACGCTGACCTCCGATCGTGTTCCTATATAAGCGTTCCGCTCGGTGCTCGAAGTGCGCGCGCGCGCGGATGGACGCTTTCATGCGCATGTGGCAATTATACACGTTCCAGAAAGCAAACACCCTCATTGAAACTCATTCTACAGCACACAGAAGGGTATACAATTGAGTTGGGTGCTTGTTCACTATATACACACCTCAAAACACGATTCGGTGCGGCAGGTAAGGGTTACAAGAAAGGCTGCCAATTACCCATGATTACATTCACAAACTGTCCTACCCTTGCGAAATATTACAGCTGCATGAGCTGCTACATTTTGGCACTTTCATAAGCACTATTACATTGAATTTTGTTAACATTAACTTCATTGCATTATTCTTTATCAGGAACAGTGCCACTAAGGAAAACATTCACATTTTGTTAACAGAAATGGAAGGTGTTAATCGTTCTTGCAAGGGTGGTACATTGATAAGAACGACACCAGCTCAAACGTACACGTTTTACACTCGGTCATGAATTCCGCATAATTTACACTGCTGGTCATAACAATTTAGGGAAACAATATCGAAAACATATACCAACCAAGGGCTAAGTAATAGTTGGATTGTACAGAAACTGAAGTACTCGAGGAGTTTGATATATGTCTTCTGTACAGGGCTATTGACCACAGTCTCTTCACTGAAGCCACCAGGCCGAGTTTGATATCAGTAATCACGAGTGCTACCAGTCGCAGTGTTGCCAATGTCAATTAGTTATTTTTAACAATTTGTGCTTCATGCACACGCAGATTTTGCTGCATAAGATACGTTATTTATAAATGGACAGCTCCAGCAGGATCAAAATGGCGCTGATGCCCCGCTTGAAATCGGGAAGGCGCACCAAATCGTTACCACTTAATTTGGCTCTGTCCATTATTCGACCGTAATCGCCACCAGCTTTTAACTCTGGGTCCCGCCCCTGCGACTGAACAGGAACATGTTAGTCGGGTCCCTGACGAGTACAATTACCGAGTGCGCCCTTGAAAACGGACTCTACAAATTGGTGTAGCAGCCTGGGCGACTTCCCAGTTAGGTCTACAATGTGAACTGTCTGCAGCGTGCACTGTTTTCAGTGTGAACCGCATTGTCTACAGTGTGAACTGTAGATTAAACTGTGAACTGTGCGTTTTGCTGCCACTGACTGACTTTAATGTGTTCATTTCGCGATTAGGACCCCAAGACTGCAACTGTGTTCATTGTGCGAGTTGTGACCTTCCCCTTTTCCCCTCATCCTTGCTCCCCCGGTGCCCCATGGCCTCTCATTTAATAAAGTGTTACACTCACTCAAATACGTATATTCTTTTCGCTGGGACTAATGAGTAGTTGCGCGTGAGCTTGAAGTCACGGTTGTCGCAGCAGAGATAAAACTAAGTAAAAGAAATGTTATCTCCTTGGCGCACTATTTTTGCGATAGTGATCTGGGAGTCCAACTAGCGGGAAAAATATTGTCACTTTTCGAGATCCACTGATGGGTATAGATGAGCAGTTTTTGTCTGTTTCTGCGATGCATTTTTAGCTACCACATATATAGATTTCTGTAGTGTCTCGCCTTTTAATTCGCCAGCATTGTGTATCAGCTCGCGCCTAAAGTGTAAGCCACACACACGCAAAAAAGTATACAATTTTATAAACAATAAATAACAGGAATAAAAATATAAATAGTACAACAGAAGTTGCAAAACGCCGCCTCGCGTACTACAACGCTTCGTATCGAAAAACATACCTTTTGCCCCGTTTCTGGACCTTTTGGACAATCCAGGTTGTGTTGGTGCACCCTCTCTACGTGTCCATGAAGGCGTTGACTGCTACTTCGTCAGACACGTTCGCGCGGAACACAGACTCATGATTTGCTGACGCGAGGTCATCTCTGACGACCTCGAGCGGCTGCTCCTGCTAATCCATGAAGAAGAAGTTATAAGCTTCGCGACCATCGCGTGAATGCGCGGGGGACGCGGGTGGCGCACACAATTATGAGAACGGACCTTGTGATGGGCACTTCTGCGCGAGTGCGAGGCATAGACGAGTATAGCGAATAACACGGTCGCTGATGTTCGAAGCAGGCGAGCGGCCGACCTACGCGTGTGCTTTCGACCGAATGAGAGCAAACGTTCTGCGCGTCGGTAGGGAGTCCAAAGGACCAAAGGACCAAGACCAAAAAAAAAAAACATCTTTACCTTCACTTTATTAGGAGTGCTTTCTTTTCGGAACGTAAACAATAACTACATATCTACGTGCAAAAGCATCTATCCGCGCGCGCACTTTGAGAAGCGCGCCAAGCTCTAGCTTAACTAGGAACAGCATGTGAGACGAGCGACTGACGGCGCACAAGGAGCGCGGAGAGCGAGCTTCATCTTCCCAGCGCGTACGCCAGGCTTGTGCTACGAGCGAAACCATAAGCCGCCGCGAAGCAGCGCGATCACAAAAGATCAAAACAGATTTTTGTCTTCATTTTTATGAGAGTGTTTGCTTTCCGGAACTTTTATAATTGCCACATGTACGTGAAAGCGTCCATCCGCGCGTGCGCACTTCGAGCACCGAGCGGAGCGCTTATATAGGAACACGATGGGAGGTCAGCGTCAACTTGCAGGCGCGCAAGAAGAGCGCGGAGAGATCAGGGGCTCAGGTACAAAAGGTTAACTTCTACCACATATGCGTCAGCTTTCCCAGCGCCGCAGGCCAGCCCCGCCCACGGAGCGAAATCATCGGCCGCCCGCAAAGCACACGAAATTAGGGGAGGGGGGAAAAGAACAAAATCCACCTCGCATGAAGTCGCGCACATATAGGTAGTGGCGTCACGGTGCTGCGTCCAAGAACATTAAAAAATTGAAATTTTTTAACCTCATTGGCTGCGCCGCTGCTTAGGGGGTGTGGTCGGCCTGGGCACCTACGGGATATGGTTTGGGAATACGCGGCCGGGCTAGAGCGGTGGACGCCGCCGCTGTTGCCCGCCCGTGAGCCTGGACAACAAAAACTCAGACGAGCGTCTTTGGAAGGGTGAGCCAGCACGATCTTTTTTCGTGATCTCCAGAAGTTAGGAGTGCCCCATGCTACATCGGAGGACATTATTTTTCCTAGGAACCACTGGATTGTGCGAAGAGAGGGGTCTCATCTCCTACTCGGATTCTTGCAGTCCACAGAACTAAGTGAGGTGTGGTGACATTGTGTGTCTGTTATTTTACGTCTAAGTGAGGTGTGATGACTTTGAGAGTCTCTGATATGGTATTGGAGACGATTCGGCGGAGCAATTGCCGGCAGTTATGCAAGGCTAAGTGTCCGCCTTATTCAACAATACATACTTACTTACTTACTACTACAGCAGAACTTAGCCACCTGATGTGCTAGCTTATGGGGCTACACCACCGCGCGACACAAGCGCAGACACCGAAACGATTCGGCATGTGAGCTTAGTGATTCCCATTTATACGGATTCAAACTAGTTACTTTAGTGAGTTAGATAATTGCGAGAAAACTGAGGGAACTTTTATAACCGCTGTTTTTCTGAACAAGTTGCTTCTTTCTATATTGGTATTCACCAATATAGAAAACTGAGTCCCATTCATGGCAAAGAGTGCGTTTCTCTAGCGTTTCTTCAGCGGCCAGATGTCTACATGCGGTCACTATATTTTGTTTTCCCGCCCTGGAAACCAATCATTAGCGTATGTTTGCCGTACAACCATACAATTCCGTCGGGTCCGGGTTACCCGGAAGGTGCTGTCGAACAAGTTAATGAAGCCGTGCGAAAAACGTGCGCAATGTACGCGTAGCTGCACCAAAACAGGCCCAAAACAACCGCCGCTAAAGCAGACGACAAAGCCTAAGGAATGGTCCCGCCGCCGTGACCGCCGAGGTTTTTAATCTCCGGCGCCTGGGGAACGCTGGGTAAATTCGCCGCGACATCTACAGTGTGCCCTGTAAGTGAAACCATCTGCCACCCCCCTCCCCCCCCACCAATGCCGCCTCCACCGTATTGGAAGTTTATTGTCCCGCACCTTACGAAAGAACAGCTGGCTGGTAGAGGTAGACAGCTTAGCTTTAAAATTTTGAGGGCACCAAGTAAACTGGTGTCTTTTATGTAATTTTGTATGGTAGTTCAGGAGTCAGACAAAATGATGTGGGTGTAGGTAACTCAGTAACGGCAAGGGCAATGCCCGCTTCCTCCGCAGTTACTAAAGAGGTGGCGGCGGTCGTAGCTGAGACCTTACGGGATGTTGGAGAAGCACCTAGTACAGCGAGTGCGAAGGCAGGACGTGTAAGTAGGCCGCTGTGTCTACGTAGAGCGTGGGATGAGGTGCGGGATAGCGGTACAGGTGCGCTTGGGCGCGGGCTAGACAGCGTCGCTGGGAATAGGTGGGATGAATATTTCGTGAGATCTGCTTAATTTTGAGACGTGCGCGGAGAAGCCGGTGGGTGCAAGCTGGAGGATCTAGTGGCAACGGGTAATAGAATTCGATGCGCTCAAGGATCAGTCGCCAGCCGGAGTCTGGGACATGCGCACCAGCTGAGCCAGGTGATGTGCTTCGATTTGTTTCTCAACAGTATTAGGTATCTCGAGCGTGACGAGTCGTTGAGTGGGTGCGTTTCTTAGAAGTAGCAGGACAAAGCGGTAGGCTCTTCGAAGTGAGGCATCAAGGGAGCGGTGTTGAGAGGAGGTGAGCTGTGCGCACGGGAGGTGATAGTGAAAAAGGCTCACCACGAAGCACCGCACCAGTCGAATAAATTCGGTGTTCTATGTCTCTGAGATGCGATACGTTTAACAAGACCAGTTGTCTGGATGGAGTTGGTGCGCAAGACAAGAGTATTGTCAGTGTTGCTTCTTTCGGAATGGAGATGCATGCCGAGTTGTCGAAACTGGAGACACGGGGGATTGGGTGTTCGTTCAGCATAATCCGACTACGGGTGGGGGAGTGAGTCTAATCCAAAGTGAAGGAACAAATAAGAGTGCCGATTTAGCAGCCGAGCAAGTCAAGCCTGCTTGTGGCGCAATAGGAGAGACCGTGGCAGCACCTGGGGAGAGCGTGGCCTCTACGTGGGCGTCTCAGCGGCAACTCTGGACGTTCACACCAATTTTGGCCGCAGGCTGAACTTCTGAAGTCTGTGGCCGCATCGCCGTCCCTTTCAACTGCATCATTGGTTCAGCGCCTGGAGTGCGAAATTGATCTATTGTCTTTACAGGGATCCTCGTCCTTGTAACAGAGAGGGGCGTATTTGAACATTTGTTTAACATCAATAATCCACTGTCAAGGGTCTGTACCCTTATCGTATGCTTGAAACAAACTTCAATTAGTGACCCCGCGAAATGAACACGCTAATGATGGTACACCGCCTCAAGCACCGCCACCTTTCGTGCGACCCGGCCGTCAGTGCCCAGCTGGTAAGATCCTTCTAAGTTTGTTTGCGTGTGTGCGTGTTCTAATTAGTCGTCTTCACATAAAGTGTCGTTATGAATAACTTTGTCCCAGAAATGCACGCCAACGTTTTCTCTTGTTGCCCTAAACCCTTGCATTGCCTAAAATAGCCCCAATGACAATGCTCATTTATACTTCGCAGTTCTTGTCATCTTTCCGCACTGCTCACGCTTTTCCAGCGTTACAACCTTAAAGATCAAGCCGGTCTGTTTGGCTTATCACAGTGACACTATGTTTCACCGTTGACACATTTCAACGAAGCTTGTATTCGCAGATTTGCGCCGTCGGTTGTGGCGTACGTGAAAACGCATTGCAGTAAAGTCAACTTTACCCACGTGGTCTGCGGTCGCAGGTCTCGGTCGCTCTTCTAAGCTGGCGTGGGACGCGCGCGCACAGGTGCCACTCGTAGTCGTCATGGACGTCCTTCGCATCAGACCAAACTGCAGGTTTGGTCACTTGCTATCTTTGGGCAGTTCATCTTCAAGCACGGCAATGGTTGGCTACGCATAGCTAGCTCGGCGGAGGGCAGCCAGCCATTGAAGAACGTAAACGTGACCAATAACTGCAGAATAATGACCTACAATACCGCATGCCAGACATTTACGTCCGGATAACGCTCGGCCAATTGAAATACTGTCGTTTTGGTCAATCTATTATTTCGCGCTTTCATTTCGGTCATTGCGTGTCGATTTTTTTTGTTCCTTTACGTATTCAGTAAGGTAAAAAGCTCATGTGCAAACCTGTTTCTGGGGGAGATGGGTTGCGTAATCTTTTCTTAAACTGTGTCATACCTCACCGCTTAACACCGACCTTTATTCGCCACCTACCATACGTCTTCTGCAAGAGCCGTTTTTCAAGGTAAGACGTATAACATGTGACACATTCAATTACTCACAATCGTTGATTCCATGCACAATTCCTGAGTGTAATGCGTTACCACCACACAACACCATCACCTATTCTGTCGGAATATATGAAGTAGCAATACTCGCGTAGGTAGCAATCTGAGATTGAATCTCTCAGTTTTTGATTTTGATTGTACAATTTCTGCTTGACTTACTGATCTTTTTAAGGCAAGTGCCTAATTTGTGCAACGCTTGACGTGCAAAAAATTGTCGTGACTAGCACAGAATCACCCAGAAAATCAGCGCTCCTTGGGAAATGGAAGCAGCAACGCTGACGGACAGACCTGAGAAAGGGTGATGGCGCACTCGCCAGGAAAAGGAAACAGCACCGTCAAAGGAAAGGTGTGTGAGAACAGAACGCAACGGAATGTAGAACGTATTGAACGCGCCTAATACATCCCGCCACTCAGGCATCTTGCTGCTATTCCACATCAGCATAAGTGACGACGCACCATGCCCCTGCTGCACGCGGGGAAGAGGGACAGAGTACGCCATGTGGCCTGCTAGAGAAGCATGAAAGCTCAATGGGGACTCTACCAAATGGTTGACGAGACGTTCACGTTCACATATTCTTAGAAAGTTGTAAGCATACCCCCCAAGTTTTTGTTCTTGTGCTGATTTTAAAGCGAAGCTATATCAGGTAAGTACAGCAGATTGTGTCGGTGGGCGTAGACCAACAACATTCTCCCTCGTTACTACCGATACCTGCTTCAGAAGTCATAAAAATAAGGAACTGAACACTCTATATAGGCAACGCCTTTCCAACTCACTTAATATAGTCGGGGTGGTTAAACAAAAATACATTACGCATATTGACACAAAACGACAGTATATAACTTGAATTGGCCGTGTTCTTGTAATTAAAAAAATACTTGGGCTTGATTTTGACGACAGAAAACAAAAACAACTATTGAAGATATAATTTCCCCCAAAATATTCAGGGCATCTTATTGGCGTTCCAACTCCAAAAGGAAGGAAATGTTTCAATGATGGCGATAAAGCGGGGGAACGCGGAAAAATCATATTGGCTTTAGGAAACCTCCACCGTGTTTATTGTTCGAGGGGATGAGCGTGACAGGTGGACGGAAACCGAACACATGCATTTACGTGGCAGGGGGGTAGAACAATGCCGTAGTCCGACATTTGCAGTGAAGTGAGCAGATACGCAAAGCTTGTGGTTCAATTAAGCCAAGAGCAATAATTAAAGGAGAGTCGGTGTGCAGTTGGCAGGAGTACGCCGGCATGCACCGCGCACTCGAAAGCCCACATTACCTACAGCTACGCTGGCTTTTATCTTCACCAAGTGGAAAAGGTCTAAATTTCTTTTCATTTATATTTTGGTGCATATATCACTCGCCCTCTATTCTACTAATTGGTTTTTCGCGCTTTCCACTGAACTGGTTTTTCGAATTTTCCGTCTTTCGAGCACAGTGTATCACATTTCGGTGGGTATCCATCCCCCATTTAATATCCACCTGCGTGAGGGCCTTTTCGAGTATATTTACTGAATCATTCAATATATACCTTGATCATTGCGCAGATATTGACGCAGGTGTTCACTGGGATAGGCAGAATATACTAAACTCCCACGTGAAATTTCGGCGCACTACATTATCGAGCCGCATATCCAGTGCCTTCTGGCAACATATGCTATAGTTTTGAAACCAATTTGTACTAATTAACATTTTCTCTGATACTCTGTTCTAGCAAATAAGGCTTTCCAGAAGATGGTCTTCATGGGTCAGCGCGTGTCTTGGTGCTACCTACGCAGTAAATGCTCAAAACTCGCATGGAAAGCTCGTGTACTAAAAATGGTATCTGTGTTTAATCGCACTCCTGGTGTAAGTACTGACATTGAAAAATGTGGTTTCGAGCAACCTTTTGCAGCAGCGGTGCCACCTGGGGAGAATGAACCTTGAGTAATGCATAAATTATTCCGATTATAATGCAAAATTACCGCATGACCTGCAGCCACAGCCCGCGGCCTACCGGAATAGGATGGCCACCCAGTGCTCCACTTTTAACCCAACTCCCTTCCCCTCTTTTCGTAATAAACGTTTTCAACAACAACAACAACTGGCCCTTAACGCCTGCACGGAATTATCGCCAAAAAGACACGGTCCTTATTGGTGGTTAAAGGTCACCGTGCTTGAGTAACCACAACAGGTCAGGGTAATTCAAACACAGGGGCATCTGTCATGCTTTAGCTGGCATCCAGCTGTCCCGGCAAAGCTAGCACGGTCACAAAATTGGCCCTGGGAGGAATATGTGCGAGAATACTAAGTACAGTACCCATAATACAATGACCAATTTGCTTCTTCGTACCAATAACGAATTATGCACCAAAGGTTTACTTTGAATAAGTTACTATTTAAATTGTAAATGTACGGTGTGCTGATAATTGGGATACGTTTCCTTGGCTGCAAAAAAAGGAAGAGTGGACGCACCCACAGAAACCTGGCCTTAACCCATATAATTGTATTTCTCAGCAAAATATTTGCATTATTATTCTGAAAACTAATCGCGAATACTTCCAAAAGTGTCTGTGTTCGGGCTAAGTGTGCTGTGAGAATTATGGAATTCTTTAGGCTTCAGTTTCTGACGCTTGTGCAGGCAAAGTATTTATTCCGAAACAATCCAGCAGGCGTGAACCACGTCACTCCGGCTGTTTACACCGATGTGACCCAGCATTCTCCCTTGGCAATCCTCCCTTCATTTATTATTCAGCGAATGCACGTTGGGTACAAAAAGCCACACGATAGACACAAACTATACGCAAATTTTTATGTGAATTTATTACAATTCCTCATAGTGCTAATATGTTTAACAGAGCCGCAAAACAAAACTGTCACTTGCCTGTGCAGACTGGTGGCTAACGGCCTTCTTTTCGGTCATGTCGCTCTTGTTTCCCACCAGAAGCTTGATGACATCACCAGGTGCATATTCTGCTATTTCTTCCAGCCACTTATTTATGTTGTCGAAAGACGTCTGCAATAAAGTGCCAACATCGTGCTTTTATCCACCGCTATATAACGCAGCACCCGGCGTTGGCTAACCAAGCGTGTGCAAGCCGTGGCGAAAAAGAATCCCCCATCGCTTTATCGAATAGTGGCTCCAACGACTATTCTTCATGATCGAAATTCCTGAACGCTTTCGTCCTCAAGGTAAAATTTTTGAAAAATGTACCTCCAGTTGGGCAGAACGTTTACCTGCAATTTCGGCCGGCCATTTTCGGAATCACGACATCTATAGCAGCCGCGTTTTTGTTTCTGCAGAATCTGTGCTGCTTTGATAGAGCTTGCGAAACAAGTATCTCTCTTACAATGGCAACGCGGTTTCTGGAGCAAGACAATTATGGTTGTTATAACCCAGAGATTAACGGTTCCTATACCAACGCGGATCAGGTAGTATCACGGAGTCACCCGTATTTTTATCAAAGTGGGCATGCAGTTTCATATCATGGTAACTCTATTATCCAAGCTTTGATGACATCGTTGCAATGTTTGGTTTAGCAATTGCGACGTGGTTGCACCGCCCATCTACATAAAAATGGCTCTAGCGGGATTTTAACTATCGTTTGAAAATGTCACTGGAAGCGGGCCTACAAGTGACGTCATGATTGCTTCCAGGTCACCAGAAATTTCGGGCAGCTGAGCATGATGTCGTAAATGCTCGCGGCATTTGAACATACAGTCCAGAGCTCACAACTAACCTTCTCAGCAAGCGGAGCGGAGGGTTAAAGGTTCCTAATTATTTAGCGATATTAGCGGCAATGCCGTTAATGGCTTAAAATTTATTTCTAAGAAAATTCACAAGGCAACTACACAAAAAAACTACGAGACTTTCAACCGCCCCAAATCTTTACCTTGCACCGCCGGACTAATGAACCAAGTTAAGCAGTTCTCCAACACGTTAGATTCGAAAGCTCAGTGCAGTGCAACGTCTTTGAAATGACTTGTCTGTAATATTTCCTACGAAATTTGCGTCTCTACTGTAGCCGCGAAAGGTTTCCGGAGATTGTTTTGGATAATACTAATATCTAGCCTAAAATTTCTATAAAATAGGTCTTAGACGTGTATCTCATAACTTAAAACTGCGCGCTTCTGGAAGTGGCAAGCCCCTTGCATTAACATTACTTTGACATATCTTTTTTTTATTTAATTACAGCAACAGCCACACCGTTCGAAGTCGAAAGCCCTCGCAACAAGATCTGGGCTAGGATTCAAGAACGTGCTGGTGGGCTACGGTCATTTCTGCCCGCGCTCTTAATTCACAGATCTCAATGCAGTGAAACACGTCGTGATATGTCCATTAATCGCCGATCTTTTGTTATTAAAAGAGGAAGAGCTACGAAGCGCACGCCAGTAAAGGTAAACTTCAGCGCGAAATGTAGGTACTTGGCTGGCACAAGATTCATACAAGCCGCATTGAGAAGGGACTGCACCGACGGGCCGACAGGAGCGAACACGTGGCTTCAGGCAAAGGTGAGCCTGCGGAACGAACTTCGGAGAGGGCTGTCTGCAGCGGCTGGTCAGTTGGTGACTTGCGCGGCCGCAAATTCAGGCAGACGTTCAACAGCAGATCGACACACGTTCTAACTAGGCTTTTCCCATCACATCCTTAGAAAGCTATAAACACCCCTTGTAATTTTGGTTTGATCCCATCTTCTTTGGTGGCAAAGGCTGCGAATTTGTCTAACGAATCTCCTGTTGCGTTTGCCCTCCGCTTCGGCAATTGCAACCCTTGACACGCACCACTCCTAAGATCGGACACCAGCTGCTAAGAAGGGGAGCCACGGAGACGACGGTACGTACTTTTAAAAACTTTTTGTCATCTTCAGCGTGCGAGAAATAGCCCGAAAATGAACAAAAGGTTTACTCAGCTGCCCTAAATAAATGACTTTTATTGTGTTACAACGAAAACGTAACCTTGCAGTTTTCTGTTATGCATTTACGGAAAAGAGTTCGTAAAAGTTCTACCTTTCTGAGTATCTAAGCGCTATAAGCCGGTGGTTCCTTCGCGTTAATTTTTAGGGCTGGGCGTCGGTTACAAATTTAACCCCCGAACTTTTATCGATTAATAGATTGATCAAACGAGTGCGTTGGTTAGGTAGAAAGAAAGTAGAAAAAATATTGCACGTTTGACCACGGTTTTTACTGTCATGTGGCCGGCACGGTCAAGCCTGAGTAATTACAGGCATTCATGGCGAGTTCGCACTGGCTAGTTGGAATGGCGAGTTCGCACTGCGTTGGCAACTAAGTTTGTTAACGTTTTCAGGTATCCAAATTCCAAATGAGCCAAGCTGACCAAATGAGCCAAATGAGCCAAAGACATTCCAAATGAGCCAAGCTGATCACCGTCATGGCGCTGATGCGGCCGGGACGCTTATCACCATGTTCGTTGTGATTCACACGATATCTGGACCCAGGAACATCGGCAGTCATCGATGTCATCCAGTTAACTGGAGGGGGACCTGATCAATCGTAGTTCAGTTAAGTCAGTTAGTCTATACAACGCCAAAGCGGTTTGAGTGAGGAGGATGATTTAGGGTTCAATGGCGCAAGGCCGACAAAAGCAGACAGCGCCATGACAGTGGTCAATGAGATGAGAATAATTTGTAATAAATGCACTTGCTTAAGAAATTTTACTAAGGGGGTTGGCGTATAGGGCCACATTTGAAATAGTGAGTATACTAAGAGAAATGGTGTATAGGGTCTTGTGAAAACATAGTGAGTGCAGGCACCTACGGTGCAACGCCTCAGGTTCCGCCGCTGTTTTAAAGCACATAATGAACACAGGTGAGGTTATGGGATATATGATAAGTGTTTTAAACCGTCTGCATCTGCTAGGTAACTAAAAACGTTTTTGCAAGAGAAGATGGGATGGTTCGATAAAAATAATGAAGGGTTCAAGAGAATGTTATGTGTGTAGGGTTCATTACCATGACGTTTCCTTTCAATGCTGCACATATCACATTCAATACGAATATGAAATACAGAAAGCTGCCCCCCACATCGTTGGCACTGTGGCTTGTTTGTGCAAGCTAACAGGTATGAATGTGCGATGTCTGTGCGGCCAATTCTCAGCCTGCATAAGGCCGCCTCCGTGGATCTGTCATGTTTCTCGGCAGTACGTTTTGGTATTTTAGGTTTAATAACATGTAATATATTATTTATTACTTTATCCAACTGTTGTTTCCAGTGGTTTTGAAGCTTCCTCCTCACAAATAGTTTTAGGTCTTGATATGTTCGAAGGTTTATGTCTATGGCGCACTTTGGTCAGCGGCTTCGTTTCCCGCCATGCCACAGTGGCGCCGAACCCAGTACAGCTGTGACAGCAAGATTGATACTATAAGCCGAGTACAGAGCTCTTTAAACGGCTTTAAAAGTTGGGTTTGTTCTGGCCTTCAGAGACGAAAGATTTGAAACAAGACTCAAAGAGTCTGTATATATGACTGAGCTCTTAATTTTGTGTTAGAAAAATTGGCTCAATGCTAGCAGCACACCGTATGCCTCTGCAGTAAATATACTAGTGTTCCTGCTAATTGTTTTGGATGAAGTTAATATCGCGCTATTTGCAGCACACGAAACGCCTGCAGAACTATTCCAGGGTTCCGTGTAGAATTCCGCTTCTTTGTATTCGTCCCTAAGGGACAGAAAGGGCTGAGCAATAACAAAATTTGGTACATTTTTCTTTTGTGTTTCTCTGAAGGACATGTCACACTGAATTGCAAAATGTCCAACGGAGCAACCGACTAATGAATAGAGGTGCAGTAAAAATCAGTAAGAGGAACTTGGAACTCTTTTACAAGGCGTGACACTGCTAAAGGAAAAGGAGGTGCTATGGATGGTCGTTTTTCAAAAAGTTGAATACTAGTGTTATTCTTCATAATGGTCTTCAAAGGGTGTTCCTTCAGAGAAGTGATCTTTGCAGCATTCATCAGAGCTGTGTAAGTGCGCTGGTACTCCAAGGACCAAACATTGGATTCAAAATGCAGGGATGGAATAAGGGTCATTAGATATGCACCTGTGGCCAAGCGAAGCCCCGAGATGTATACCGGGTACAACATTTTCAGGGCTGTTTTGCTTGCAGACTGGTATACAATACATCCATAGTTGACCTTACAAGGCTATTTAGAAGTGCGAGCAGACACTTCATGCCCGTTGCCCAGGACTGATGGGATAAAACTTTTAAAATGGCCATCGTTTTTGGGCATTGCATTTTGAGTAATTTGATATGCGGAATTAATGTGTTTGTGCACAAGTAAAATAACCAGAAACTTGTGCTCATTTTTTAGAGGTATGGGCTGACGTTTTAGCGTAATGCAGGGAAGGGGATGGACGCCGCGTTGCCTAGAAAATACCAGAACAGCGCTTTTATCAGCGTTAATGTAAACCCGTTTTTCTGAGCCCATGTAACATATTGTTTAAACCTAATTAGATCTGGCGTTCACATATAGATGAATTACAGGATTTAAAACTCCCTTGAAAGTCGTCGACTTAAGAGGAGTACGAGACAGTTCCGGGGAGAACATTTTTAGCGAATTAATTTTTACAAGGAAATGTGCACAGCTCAGCACTCCCCCCTGGGGTACGCCATTTTCTTGAACAAAGGTTCTGGACAGCACATTACGCACACGCGCACAAAATGTGCGATAGAAAGATGGTCCTTAACAATATTGAGCGCGTTAAAGCCAAGGCCGAATGATTGCAAATCCAGCAATATATCGTGTCACCATGTTCTATCACTTGCCCTTTCCATGTAAAAAAACACACAAGCAGTGTTCTTAATGGACGAAGGCATCTTTCACATACGATTCTAAAGCAACCAGACTATCCGTAGTTGATCCGGACCTATAACCTGTCTGAATTTTGCCTAAAACACCATGAAACTCAAGAAAATAATGAAGTCGCCTATATATCCTGTTTTCGAGGGGCTCACATAAACAGCTAGTCCAAGTGATAGGCCTTTACTAGCAGCGAGACAGGATTCTTTTCCTTTTTTAACAAGTGGTACAACGATAGCCTCTTTTCATGTTTGCATATTTTGTTAAAAAGACAGAGCATTGTATTGAGATTGTCGCTGTGTAGGTGTCTAATCATGTCATAGGTAATTCTATTCGCTCCAGGGGCTGACTTCCCACATATCGTAAGTGCACTCATCAATTCACGCATGTCAAACGGGGAACTGTATCCATCATTCAAACCCTGTTTCACACCTAAGGGATAACGCTTAGCTGTCTTCATCATCATCATCATCATCACCAGCCTATCTACGCCCACTGCAGGGCAAAGGCCTCTCACATTATTCTCCAATTGCCTCGGTCCTGTGCTAACTGTGACCAATTTATCCCCGCAAACTTCTTTATCTCATCTGCCCATCTAACTTTCTGCCGCCCCCTGCAACGCTTGCCTTCTCTAGGGATCCGCTCTGTTACCCTTAATGACCAGCGGTTATCTTGCCTTCGCATTACATGTCCTGCCCACGTCCATTTCTTCTTAATTTCTACTAATATGTCTTTAACACCAGTTTGCTCCCTGACCCACTCCGCTCTCTTCCTGTCCCTTAATGTTACACCTATCATTTTCCGCTCCATTGCCCGCTGAATTGTTCTCAATTTAAGTTGAACCCTCTTAGTGAGCCTCCAAGTTTCTGCCCCGTAGGTAAGTACCGGTAAGATGCAGCTGTCATACACTTTCTTCTTCAGCGACAATGGTAGGCTGCTATTCATTATCTGAGAATGTCTGCCATATGCACCCCACCCCATTCTGATCCTTCTAATTATCTCTGCCTCATGGTTTGTATCTGGGGTCACAACTTGGCCTAAGTAGATATATTCGCTTACCACTTCCACTGCCTCGCCACCTATGTCAAACCGCTGTGCTGTCCCGAGGTTATTGATCATTACTTTAGTTTTCTGCATATTAATTTTCAGTCCCACGGTTCTACTCTGTTCGCCCAGTGCGAAAAGCATGCTTTGCAATTCGTCCCCCGAGTTACTTAGCAAGGCAACGTCATCAGCAAATCTGAGGTTACTGAGGTATTCTCCATTAACCCTTACACCCACCTGTTCCCAATCCAACGTTCTGAATACTTCTTGTAAACATGCTGTGAATAGCATTGGAGAGATTGTGTCTCCTTGTCTGACACCCTTTCTTATAGGTATTTTACTGCTCTCCCTATGGAGCATGATCGTAGCTGTAGACCCATTGTAGATATCCTCTAGTATTGTTACATAATGCTCATCTACCCCCTGGTTCCGTAATGCCTGAATGACTGCTAGGGTTTCGACCGAGTCAAATGCTTTCTCATAATCTATGAAGGCTATATATAGGGGTTCAGTATACTCAGCGCACTTCTCTATCACCTGATTGATCGTGTGAATATGGTCCATTGTTGAATAACCTTTACGGAACCCTGCTTGTTCTTTAAGTTGACTGAAATCTAGGGTTGCAGAAATTCGATTAGCGATTACCTTGGTAAATACCTTGTAGACGACTGACAGTAAGCTGATCGGCCGGTAATTTTTCAAGTCCTTCATGTCGCCTTTCTTATGAATTAGGATGATATTCGCGTTCTTCCAAGATTCCGGTACCATTGCGGTCATTAGGCATTGCGTATACAGGTTTGCCAGTTTTTCAAGGACAATTTCTCCGCCATCCTTCAAGAGGTCTGCTGTTATCTGATCCTCACCAGGTGCTTTGCCCCCTTTCATTTCTTTCAAAGCCTTCCTTACTTCTTCGGTCGTTACTGGTGGGATGTCTATCTCCTGTGAACTACTGTCTCGTTCGGCATTATCCTGTATGTCCTGGCTACTGTACAGATCCCTGTAGAACTCCTCGGCCACTGTGACTATTTTATCCCTATTTGTGATGACATTGCCTTGCTTATCCTTAAGTGCATACATCTGATTTTTCCCCACGCCAAGACGTCTCTTCACTGCTTTCAGGCTACCTGCGTTCTTTACAGCGTATTCAATTTACACGATTACAGCTGTCTTCTGGTGCTGCAAAAATGTTTGTGTATAATGTGAAGAGCTGCATACATGTTCAAAGTGTTTCCCAAGAGCATCTGCTTGATCTGTTACAGTGGTACCTAGACTGCTTACGAGGGGGAAGAGGATGAGTACTGCAGCCTTTTATTTCTTTTCTTCTAGTCCAGCCTTTCCTAGAGTCTATATAAGAATAAAAACCTTGCCCAATTTTCATTTGTTGCCATACGACGCGTACGCTTTCCTTTGGCTTTTCCAGTTTAAAGTTGAGCAGTTTCTAGGCCGTGGAATAGCGGCGTAAGAGTGTTCACGGCTTGTTCTGTTCAGACCGTGCACGTCTGCAGTCCTCATTCCACCACGGTCTGGGTTCTAGAAAAGTTTTAGATGTAGTCCCTGGAATGTTTTTCTGTGCGCAGTCAAGAATATGGGGCTCAATCAGTGAAGTGGCAGCTTCAACATTTAAATGGGGTGGTGATGTAGGAGCTGGCCTGGCAAAGTTCTTTGTATGTTTTCCATTGAGCTGCTTGTACTTTAAATCTTCGAAGGGGTTCTGTGTCTTGAGAGTCATCGTTTGTAGGGATTTGTTTTACGGGAGAATGGCACTGCCAAGGGGGTTGTTAATTACATTCCATTCAAGCGTAGACAGTAATATTGCGGAGCCAATTTCAAGGTCGATTGCTGAATAACTGTGGTGTGTGGTGTTGTAATATGTGGGGTGTTTTGTATTAAAGATGCAACATCCGGACGACGTGCCAAACCTTTCAATAAGCCACCCTCAAGCATCGGCTCGCACAGATCCCCAGATGGGGTTTGGATAATTAAGATCACCAAATATGATGTAGGGTTCCCGTAGCTAATTAATTAGGTTTTCAAATTCTGCGTTGGGCAGGTCATGCTCAGGCGGAATGTAAAGAGAGCACACTAACTAGTTTTCCAAAAACTATGGCTCTAACAGGTACAGCTTCAAGAGATGTGTAGCATAAGATAATGACAAGTCACTGATCTTTGTAGTAATGTTGCTACACGACCAGACGGCTGGATGCAGTTTTGTCTGTCCTTACGGAAGACGACGTACTGCGTTAAAAAGTTTGTCTGTGATGGGTGCAGGAGTCTTTCTTGGAGGCACAATATTTTTTGTTTGTGATTGGGGGGTATGTCATAAATATCGTTAAGATTGCATAACCCCGTACAATTTCAGAGCAAAACATTTTCAGCAGCCATGAGAATCAACAAAAAAAGAATCATCTGCTTTTTTTGTTTGTTTGTTCTTTAAGTGCTATTTTTAGTACGCCGTGTTTTTGGAGCCCTTCTCAACAAATTCGTTAGGTTGCAGAGTGAGTTTCGGGTGCAATGACCATACAGGTCTTTGGTTTGGTCGGTTTACCACGACCAGTGGCACCGCGACGTTGTTGTGATGACTTAGGAGTAGACATTATTGGCGAGACATCCATTGCCTGAACCGCGGCTTCTGAGCATGAAACCGTGTCGTGGGCACCAGAGGTTGTTCTAGAGGCCGTAGCCTCAGTCCTAGACCGAGCAGCAACAGCAGTGGCCACAGGGGCAGCCTTCTGCTGCTGCACAGAGGATTGAGACGAAAACAGGCCAACATTGCTGACCCGAGCGGAAGTCGTGCTGGCGGCCTTTGGCCCAGCACTACATCCATGTGCAGCAGCAGAAGCCTCAGTAACGACTTCCTGCTGCTGAGTGGAGGGCTGCGACGGGGCTAGGTCAGCCTCGCTGCACTGGGTGCCCGCATCTAAGAGACGACGCCCCTCCCTCCCCCCCTTCCCGCGAGCTGCGTCTGCATAATTTTTGTCCGATATCAAGGCGTGCTTCAGGCGCGCTTGTGGGAACGTTAGGTTCTCAGTGACTTTCAGTTGGAGGATTTCTTTTTTTTTTTCTTGAATGATGGACATGCACGTGAGAAGGCAGGGTGGGGTCAACTGAACTTTCTCCTTTCTGGCCTTTCTCCTATCTGTCACGGCTACTGCTTTGCGGACTTAATATGTGTGATCTGGGAGCATGCTTGCATAGTTTCCTGTTGTGATGTAAAGCCGGCTGTGTAACCGCGACAAAATCATTGGCAGGCTTCCGCAGAATTTCACCCTGGCACTCTTGGTTCATGGCAACCGATTAACTAGTTAAGAAATCAATCGCGACTGAAGCATTATTTGATCAACAAGAAGGTTAGTCGCTCAACCGCTCACGCCTATTAATTTTATAAACCGGCTAATTTAAATTGTTCACATATCCCCGCCCTGTCACTACCAATCACTGGTAACTTGGGAGATAGCCACACCAAATTTTGAAAATATCATACTGCCTTATTTAAGAAAACTGACCTATTTAATTTTTGAAGCTTGGATCTGCCAGCTTATCGTACTGTTTTTATCTACTTCAGTGATACCAAAAATGAAGAATGAGATTTATTTGCATCATATGCAGAGTGCACGATGCTGTAAGTAGGCAGAAAAGGCTGTCTCAAAGAATACTTTGGCAAAGCTGGGGGTCCACGTTTTGGCACAACAGAACGTACAGTACCCACTGTTCACTAGTGCGTAAGCAATGAAAATTCCCAATTTCATAGAAATAGCGTTTGATTCACGCATTTTGTGGAAAAGATTTGGTAACATGCAGACAAACCACTTCATACATCCCAACAAGGAAAACGATCATCATGTTAGAAACTATCATGTCGTACTCAAAATTTATAGCCACAAGACCAGCCAGCAAATGCATTGGGGAAACACACAAGTACTATTCAATAATCGCTAACATGGAAACCTTCAAAGGAAGGAAATGCTAGCGATTGGTATTGAACATTAGGTGTAACATACTACAGGAATTGCTAAGACGGCGGTAGAAAACAAAGGAAGGATAAACTACACTTGCGGACAAGTGAGACGTGAACACGAGAATATGAACCCCAACACATAAATAGCGCGATTAACTTCCGCACATGTGAGATTATCGCTTGGCTTTATTACAATCGGTAATATTGAAAATTTGCCGTTCCGAATACGCCACTAGAGAGCCAAGATTGTGTCTCCATTATCCATGTTTGCGATTTCTCATGTCCTGGTTCATATTTTCGTGCTGCTATTTCATTTGTCTATGGCTTTACAGTGACTCATGTACCATAACTGACTCTCATAGGCGTGCACCTGAAATGATGTTATATCTGGGTGGTTGCAGACAAAAACACAGGCGCACTGTTTTAAATGTGTCTCTACACCTAAATGGTTTATGCATGGAGTCTGTTTAGTATATTTTGAAAGCCTGTTTCCCATCTTATGTCACCAAAAAGTTGTTTTATAAGCTTTTACATGCCTAATTCGGCAGTTTGGCCTATATTATGTTGTGAAATTCATTCTCAGGTGGACGAGTTCACTCTGAAAGATATTTTCTTTTCCTTTTTTTGTTTAAAAGATTTAAGCTTTAGCAAACTATATATATATATATATATATATATATATATATATATATATATATATATATATATATATATATATATATATATATATATATATATATATATATATATATATATATATATATATATATATATATATATATATAGATGTATATATATAAATATATATATATATATATATATATATGTGTGTGTGTGTGTGTGTAGGTGTGTGTGTTAACAGGGTTTTAAAAAAAGGCATTTTATACCTCATTCCCAAAATACATCGTACTTTGGGAAGTGGCTCACAGACAAGACACAAATTATCTTGACTGGGAATTTTTTAACTGAAATACGTCTTTGAAACTACTCCCAGCAGGCGTCTTAGTGCCACGTTCGGTAGTAGGATAGCGGAAAAAACTACCAGTTTACTTTCGTGTCCAAGAGCCGCCGTAAGTAGGCGAATTTACCCTAATTTTGCCTCGCCCAAAACGAAGCATTTGTCCTAAGGGGAGTATGGAAAACTCCGACTCCACCTGCTTCTCTTCCTTTTCCACACCCCCCCTTCACTACGCATCCTGACAATATGGCTGCCGGTGAGTTTCCTGTGAGCTCTACCGTCCCCGAAATCTGTTTGCCTGTGTGAGCTTCAGGCAGCACGAGAAGATGCGAGGTGGTGCTTCCCGCCAGCCGAAGCTCTTTGCGAACATTGTGGAACCAGCCCACACTAACCGGCCACGCCCTGAAACGTCACCTCCGAGTCACCGAACCTCGCCCCAACGGAGTACGCCAGCGAACCGGCGCGAGGCGTAAATGAAGTGACCGCGAACGGAGAGTGGCTCGTTGAAAACGATGCAGTTGCGCCTCTGCGAGCCAGTAAGGGTAAGCATTGAACTTGCACGTTTTTTCAAAGACGATAGCTTTCCCTGGACTACTTGTACACCGAAATTTTGGTCTGTCTGTCTGTCTGTCTGTCTGTCTGTCTGTCTGTCTGTCTGTCTGTGACTCGATTCCGCCACCCGGACAAAGTGAAGCAGAATCTGCGTAGCAAAAGTCTTATATACCGAAAGTCAGATCTAAACGTCTAAGTCCGGTGACAATCTTCATACTTGTTAGCATTGTTGAACAAGAACAAAACATTACGCAAATGTGAGGCAGGAAATCAATAAATCAGTTATATTTGGCGTCTTCTTTTTTAAAGAATTCATGGATGCTTGGTTTTTGTGATATCAAATGAAATACTTTTTCAACTGCAGAATCTCGTCATCTGCTGTTTCCCGCGCCACTATAGCTTCTGGCGATATTTTAATAAATCAAACGGCAACAGTAACTGAAGGCTCCTCTAGATAGGTTCCACGTGTTTCTTGGAATGTACGTGGAGCAGGGCAACGGGGTTCTGTAAGCATTGTAGTAGGGTGCCTCGAATCAGGCGCGTCTCCCCTGCACGACAGCGCTGGCTACGAGGCACCCGACCTGTAGCAGTAGAACGCGGTAAATTTAAATTGTCTTGAGCTAACCTCTAGCGGTTATTATGGAAGGAAGGAGACGGGAGAGGAACAGCATGAGACGCGAGCGGGAAAGAGAAGGGAGACATTTACATGGCAGGGACGCCAGTTGACTGTCGTCTTTCGAAGATATTTGCAACAAAAGGACTAGATACGTGGCCATTCTTTTTATTCAACATTTGGGTTGCGAGAGCCCTTGCAGTGTCAAATTAAACCGTGGGTTTCCCGCGTCATTCTACCGGTAATTCTCCGCCTGTCGAGGCGAGCGCTGTGCGTGAGAGATGGCGCCATGCCCGGAACGTCATTGGGGAGGCTAAACTGTGTACAGGAAAAGTGGCCATCACAAGCAGTGTCTGCTTCATTTTTGTGCGCGCCGGTCGCGAGAAGACTGAAGCGTTTCCGCATTGTAAACAGTGATCGAGGAAGTAGGGCTAGTTGGTGTTTTTGTCAGGCTGTAGACGTGGCTGATCATTTGCAGGAGAAGCTGAAGTTGGCCTAGCCAGCGCCGCAGAGCCGATTTTCTGCAGAAGTAAGAGCGGTTCCTGTCACTCCTGGTACGTGGTAGAATACCGCCCCGTGCACGTAATAGCCGCATTGGTTGCTCTAAGAAGGTATAGGGTCGGTGCGCCTTGGAGGGACGTCGATAAAGGGAGCTCTCCGTGCGCTAGGTGGGTACGAATTGAACCAGCAAGTGCCATTTGTGGGAGCATTTTTGTAGGGCCTCGGACGTCTGTTTTGTTTAGGAGCACTGGAAACAGTGTTCAGCGGATGCGTCACAACGACCTTAGTCTCTTCGCAATGTTAGTGATGGGAGAGAGGTGGAAGTGCAGAGGGTAGAACCTAAAGCCTGCGACCACAACACTACCCAAGAGTGGAGGAAGGAGATATAGAATTATTTTGTGAAGTTGATGGATTGATTGTGGGGTTTAACGCGCCTATGCTTCACAGGCGATGAGACGCGATTTTCAGAAGTTGGTCTCAACGAGGGTCACTCTCGTTTCGAACAACACTTCATCTTGACCTGCGTGTTCTTGACCAGCGAGTGAGCGGAGGTGTCTCGGATGAAAGAAACTTGACACAGCTTTAAATAAAAATTCAGATATTAAGAAAAGTTGACCACATAGTGACAAGTTGCGCGTCATTACAATGCCGTGTTTTTTTCAGGGCGGCTTCACAACATGCGCCTGTATTTGTTGCTGTAGATTTAAAGAGCTCTGTCACCCCTGTAATCCTGGTTGTTCCGTGGCGTCGTGGTTTCATGCCAGGAGAGGGCACATAGTCAGTGTTTAGCAAGCATGTGTAAGTGAACAGCGCAACTATCAATGGCTAGCTGACCTCATTACTTGCAAATGGCTTACACTTATTTTGGATGAAGAGTGTTGTAGTAAATAAAGATCTTACCAGATGCCTTGTGATCTCGATGTATAGTCGTGAAGAAATGAAACACACACAGGAAAATATAAACCACAACACATAAACAGCCAGATTACTTTCCATGCACGTCAAAATGACCAGTAGCATAGTCATAACAGCCAAGGTGGGAAAAATGGCGTTCCAAATATACCGTTGGCGCGCCATTATTTGCCCCAACGTACAGTATTTTTTTCAATTTTGCGAGTTCTGGTTCATATTTTTTTCCGCATTTCATTTGTCCATGACTGTACGTATTTTCATTTATAGTGTGTTGTTTTATATACGTGTTAAGAAAAAGTTTTTCGTGCATGCAGTTTCTATGCAATAAGCTGTCTCCGCACAGAAAATAATCCTTTCGCGTTTTGCAATTGAAATGTCCGAATAGGAATCGGAAAATTATGCCCTACTCGGTTCCTTGACACTCCTGAATGAAAACAACATACGGGCTACGAACCTACTTAAACACCCACATGTAGTCATAAATTCCCTTGTAGCGTTTTATAAAACACCAAGAAAACAGCAAAAAGACTCCGAATGCGCCTCAACAGTTCTCCCAGTTCTGAAAACTCTTAAAGCGCAGAAAGTAACATACTCCTAATGCACCCCTTCAAAACTCCCATTTTGGTGGCTGTAAAACGTGACCCAAAATAACACTAAGTGAACTCTGAAAATACTGGGAGTAAGGCGATATTTCTACTCGAGGGAGTATAGTATACTCCGACTTGGGATTGAGTTATGGGATAAGTAATTTACTCCCATTTCGGCTTACTAGTGTTCTGTGTGCAGTGACACTTTTAGATGCAACATACCTTGTTTGTGACGTCATAGACTATGATGAAGCCATCTGATTTTGGGTAGTGGCTGCCTCTAAACTTGCGGAACCTCTCATGATATCCGCCAGTCCACTGCAAAATACATGCGGGGATATAAATATGTAGTAGAGGCCAGTAAAGACCATAACACACCACATTTTATGATTTCGTTTAATAAATCTCTGCTTGCAACGAGTCTTTACGCGCTTGAGGTGCCCCGAAAAAGGCTGAACTGAGCTGAAAAAATACACGCTTTCCTTACTTACGGCAAATTCTTTTACTGACTCTTGGTTCCTGGTTCGCCTCTTTGTGTCATCTAGCAGGCTTTCCGCTTTGCCATCCTCGTTACTGAGCAACGTTTTCCCCATGATCGCAATAGTACAGCCTTTTATTTCCGAAAAAGGACGACGCCCTGTTCATTTTATCTACAGCCGGTGTAACTCTTCGGTTTCCGTAAATTCTTTCACCGGATTTGTTTATCTCGTCCCTTAGGCAAATTATCGGTTTTCCAAGAAATGTTGGGTAATGTCTGCATCCAATCTGTTCCCGCTTTCACTACTTTATAACTCTACGAAGACTAATGAATTATCCTAAACGTATACAAAACAGCCAAAAAAGTCTCAGGTTTGGCTTCTCTAATTTCTCCAAACTCCATACGCCCAGAAAAGTGTAGAATAAAATAAGCGCGCTTTAATTTCTTGGAACAACAATTACTTTTGCCCTTACGGCGTTTCCAAGCGTCACTGTTCTCAGCGCAAGCGCGTGGCATTGCATTACACATATGTAAACTGTTTCCCGAGAACCTTCCATTCACGGCGGATCGCCGTGGCGGGCGGGAGTTTCGAGAACCTCCCATTCATGGCGGACGCGTTCGGACGGAGCTGCGGGAATTTTCCCATTCTCGTCAAGAAATCTTCCACGTGAGTTGTAATCCTTTCGCACTCCTCTTTCATAAAGTTGTGGAGCACCCCTGTACAAAATGCGAACCTCCTGGCAGCAATTGTTTTAGACTAAATGCTTTATTTTTTTTTTCGGTGTGGGGGGTGGCCGCGTTGAGTCACACCTCACGTCACGACAACTAAAACAAACCTCGCTAACTTCTGCGACACGGTAACCTTTTAAAAACTGTACTCGCATTACCACGCAACTGTTTCAATACTTTGACAAGTTAAATAAGCAAGGTAGGCGCTTTTTTTATGTTACATACACAATACCAAATGTAAACAACACAGAAACCTTAGCCCCATTCCGCGAAGCAGCCTGTGCAAAATCGGGGTATAAGCAAGTAATTCACCTGCCATTTCCTCAAACAGTTGAAATAGGTTAAACAACCCTTCCGATGCATACGGAAGGCACTTTGAAACAACGAAAGACCGAAATAATAATAGCGCTCGTCCATAGGCTATGTACACAAACCGTAGTGACCGCAAGCCTAACCGGCCCAGCCACACAATTAATAAAACTTGTTGCTGGGTTAGTTGGTTCATGATCATAACAACTGGGATTAGCGCTTTAAAGAACAGGACACACGTAAGAGAAAACGGACAGGACTGGCAGGATGGACAGGACTGACAGGACACAATTAAATTTGAAAAAAGGACACTATTGGTTATTTAGTGTCAAAAGATTGTTCGAAAAGCTAAAAAAGACCCTCCGCAACGTCGGACACTGAGCTACAAAGAGAAAAACTCTGACTAAGTTCATCGCTACGTCGCAAACGCCGTGACCATACCGAGCTATGAGTACGGAGGTGATGCGGGGCGGCGCAGTTGCCATCGCTAAAATTTGAATAACTCGAAAATGCCTGGGCGCGCCAATAATTACAACAACTTGCTGTGACCGCCCGACCAAGGGTTACCAAGATATCTAACAGGCGTTTATTTAAAAAACACAGAAATACAGTTTTGGAACCCCTGTCGCGGTCCCAAGGGTTCAAGATTTTAGAGAGCACAGGGTACCCCAACTATCGCGCCGCCCGGCAAAAAGCCCACCGTCGTCCCGCTAAGGAGTGTTTCTGCCGAGATTAGTTTTAAAACGGCGAGGAATGTCGCTGTTACACGTTCAGCGGCGTTTTTGGCCACCTGAACGTGTAAAGGCAGGATAACTTTCCACAATCAAAGTGATCAATTCCCGATCTGAAAGGGAGTAAGACAGGGAGGTACCATCTCGCCAGAACTATTCACAGCATGTCTGGAGGGGGTGTTTAGAAAGCATGACTAGGAAAACAGAGTATTAAGAATAAACGGGGAATATTTTTACCATTTGCTGTTTGCGGATGACATAGTATTGCTGAGTGAGACTGCAGAACACCTGCAAACAATGCTTGAGGAACTACAATCAGAAAGCACGGCCTTGTGGATAAAAAAAAAACACCTGAATAAATCTAAAGTAATTATGAAATTTAAAGTAATGAAAATAAGTATGGCAAAACGTCCTCTTCGGCTTAGGAAACTAAATGGTAGAAGTAATATAATACAGCTACCTCGGACAGATCGTTAGTGCTGACCCCAAACACGAAAGAGAAATCCGGCATAGTAGTAAGCAGTAAAGTCCTTTATTCTGAAGAGAAGTTCGGTTGCCCAAGGGGGGGGGGGGTGGGGCAAATGCGAATACCAGGGAGGTAGGAATAACATTTCCTGAATCTTCAAGGTTCGTGTTGGCAGCTTCGAATTGAGGATCTAATTGTCCAGTTTGAAGCGCCGAGTGGGCTAGACCGCTCTCAAGCGGAAATGTGCCTTGAGCGGCGAGGAATTGCGAGTCATGGCATGGGGGATTCTCTGGTGAAGAACCATTCGGGAATGCACTTTTGAGAATATATCGATTGTCTGAAAATGCAGCGCATTGCCAGAAAAAAATGGTTTAGGCCCGCGATAGAAGAAGCTGAACAGTGAGGACATCGTGAGGGGGGGGGGTGACTTCCCAGGGTGAATCCATTTCAGTATAATGGGAGGAGTGAGAGCAGCGTTGGCACGAGTCTTAATAATGAAAATGTCGGCTGGGTGTGGTTGAGAGGGGACGCCGTTGAGGTAGCCAAGGAGGGTGCTTGATGCTGGCCGGATTCGGCGCGCGTGGTGAGCGTGGTCTAGTTGCTGGACAAAGCAGGCGGGGGAAACAGCAGCAGGGGATTGGTCATCCCGCGGATGGGTTATGAGGAGGATTTCCCTAGCCGTGGAGTTCGCGGTCTGGTTGCGATTTCCCTGCATCATGTGTGCCGGTATCCATGTCAGGTGAGTCTTAGTTCCGTTCCTAGCGAGTATATTGACCATAGCTTGAATCTGGTGGACAGTAGGATGGTCATAAAAAGCTTTGTTGAGTTCTTCAATAGCAGTTTTGGAGTCGGTGGAGATACAAATGCTGCCAGGTTGTAGAGTAGAGACGTTGTAGTCACGATGATTTAGTGAATAGAGAATGCCACGCAGTTCGGTTTATGTGCGACCCGGATGAAGTATAAGATGTAACTAAACCATCACATTCAGGTCATGCTTGACAATGCCATGCGAAGCCCATTCAATGTTAGTCCAGGCTGGCGTCGGTAAAGATGTCTATTTCATCTGGGAGCTTCGTGTCCGGGATGCAACGAAGGGCTTTATGGCGTGGACACATCCTTGCTTTGGGAATGACAGGTCGGTGATGTGGCGTTCGTCAGAAGCGGTCTATCCCAGCGGGCAAGCGATGCCTGACTCCGTGGTGGCGGCAACATAGTTCGAGCATTCCACGCGGCGCGCGCCTCTCCATGACACGTAAGAGATCAGAGTTGCTCGCGTTGGAGGGCAGCTTCAGAAAGCAGGGCTTCCATAGGAGGCAGAGGCCATTTCGAGGGCGTAGGGATGGGCATGTCGCGGCAATCCGGTTATTGTTCAGAGCGTGGCCCTGTGCAGTACTGATAATGCTTCTTGTGACTGTTTGAGAGGGTAACGATACAAGGGCACCGTAGAGAAGGCGGCTTAGAGCAACTGCTCGTGCTAGGGTAATGCAAGCCGCTTGTTGGGCTCCTAAGTACTTATTTGACATTAAAGAGATTATAGGAAGCATTGGCTTCAAGTACCTGGAAATTGTTTTAACCGGCACTGCGCGCTGTTATGACTGGCAAAAGGCATAACCAGCAGTCTATTTCTGCCGCACATAGAGCTAATTGGTGTGTCACATAAGTAGATGGTGTGTAGCATATCAGCAGGTATATTATGCCGTTCGTGCACCATCACGAACTGTTTTTTTCAGGAGCCAGATCTACCCCTAATGTCGGAAGATTCGACGTAAGGCTGTGGGCTGCGACCTGCAACTCAGTTTTCATTTATTCAGATGATGTGTAGTTTGCAGCTTCAGTCCATACAGTAAGTTCATCTGCATATAAGCGTGCAGCAGAATTCTTTTCTAGTTGCCAGCAACACAAGGCATTGCCAAATTGAAACGCGCAGGTGCAAGGATAGAGTTTTGAGGCACGCCCTTGTCCATGTAGTAGGTCTTGGGGCTCCATCTCGTGTTCGTGGCGCTATATCGTATGGGGGCGGTTGTCTAGAAAGGACTGGATCCAGTTTTGGGGTCACTGGCTTCAGAATGCATGTGCCAATTCTGTAAGGATTGCAGTTTGGCAGTTTCGCATGTCCCTTGCAAGGGCATAGTCGGGGTTCTCTGCTGTGGAAGATGTGTATTTAATCACTCGTCGCAGCAGCCATAAAGAACCGCGCGAATCCAGGTGTGTTCGGAAGCCAGTTTTTGATGGGTGTAGCTATGGCCGCACGTATTCCATATAGCGTTTCACGCGATTATTTGCGAGGCGCTCGATGAGTTTGCAGATTGTTGGGGTCAAGGAAATGGGCCGAAGGTCAGACATATCGGTCGGATTTTTTTAGGTCTTGGGATGGGTGGACGAGCAAGCCCAGTATCTGAAATGGATTAAACTTGTGGCGAGTACGCTGACGCTTCTTCGTCGTAAATGATGTTGCACAACGGGCGTAAGTTCACTCACGAAACGGCGGAGACAAATCGATGTCAAACGCACGGCCACTGTACAATGTTCAGAGGAGCTTAGAGCACGTCAAAAAGAAGTTAGGATGCCCAAACTCTCGCAGCTGTTTTAAAAAAAAATCGAATAAATTACGCGTTACGATCGCGTTGTGTGAGCTGTCATGGGGAGTTCACACAAACAGCGTTGTTTTACACGCATGCCGCTGGTGCCTGCGAATTACCTTGCTTCATACAGTCGTTGGTCAAACCACTTAAAGCCTAGGACGCTGCGAAGCTTAGTTAGGAGTTCTGCCACCAGGTGGCCTTTCAATCAAAGGTCTACGTGCGGCACGATGGTGCCACCAACTCTATTTGACACATTTTTAGGCGGCTGTGTCCACACCTAGAAATGTATCTTACACCGTGACCTAGGCACCCTACTAAACACCTAGAAACCAAACTTAGGTCGGCTCAAAGATCCATCAAGCGAATAATGTTAGGAGTATCGCTCAGAGACAGAACATGAGCTACCTGCATCAGAGAAAAACCAAATATAAGATATCCAAGTACAAATAAAGAAAAATAAATTAATGTGGGCAGACCATGTAGTCAGACGAACGGACAACCAGTGGTCAATTAGGGCAACAGAGTGGATACCAAGAGATAGAACTAGAAGAAGTAGAAGTCCAATAATTCGATGGAGGATTAAACAAGGAAATTAGGGGGTACATTGTGGACTTTAGCAGCGCAGGACAGGAACAGTTGGAGGTCAGTGGGAGTGGCCTTCATCCTGCAGTGAACCTGAGTAGGCTGCTAATGATGATGGTGATAAAATCTTCCATATTGTTAAGATCTTCGCATCTCTGCGCGAATCCTGGAAAAAAATATTGAACCCCGGCGTATTGGCAGCGCGGAACTAAACTTCTGTACACAGAATTTTCGATAGCGACGAAATTGTTAGTGCCTTAAATTGTTTGTTGCAGAAATCTGTGTCTCATATTATAACCAATGGTAGAGTGTGAATCTGCAGTAGTTGTTTTTAATGCAAAAAAATGCTCTCCATGTACTCCGTACAAATTACTAACCAGTGGAACTGCAGCGTGCCGCCCTGTGTTCAATAACGACTTCAAACCTGGCACAATAAAGTTTGTTTTGTTGTACATAGCCAGTTTGTCGTATTCTCATTTGTCCCCGTTTCTGCTCGTGACATCGCTGATCGTAAGCTGCCTGCTCAAAAGAGAACGTATGACGTGTGGCCTACCCATTAGGAACGCGTGGCCAGTGTTTTCCACTGCGGCGCTGACACCGTCCCTTCAAGCCGTCGTCTCTTCATATGTGCGTCATGAGTGGTTTACCGCGGCAAATGGCATGGCGGGAAAGTCCATGCACTAACCAAAGTACATGTAAAGGAAAGTTTGACATCCACCTAAATGCAGCCATACGGCTACAAAGGAAAGCCCGAAATCTGGTCGATAAACAAACTACAGAAGAGGAGAACTCGGAGGGGGGGACCAGGTGCAGTGAGGCCTTCGCCTGAGCACACAATAAAAGTGACACAAGTCATTCGACCTTGCGACGAAAGTCACGGCCTCGTTACTGTCTCTACATATGGGCGCCGTAAACTCGGTAAAAGGTTTGCATCCTTCTCACCGACACCGTCCCGAGAAGCTGCGCGTGCGTCGGGGCATGTTTGCGCTTCTACCACTCGACTTCGGTCTGCGGGAGGCGAGATCCTCATCGAAGACACTCAACCGATATTGTCCGACCTCCAGGAAATCGTCGACGGGCTTCCAGAAAATAACTTTCTTCTAGTCGAGCTGGACGACCAGATCGCCGATTCCCTTGACAGTGAAGAGCTGGAGGAAGAAGTCGTAGGCGCTCTCAACTATCATAAGATCAGCAACGCGGTTAGCAAGCTTAAGTCGGGACTGGGCGCGCCCGCATAGTCTGAGGCTGCGGTCATGGATGGCTACGTGCAGAGGCCGCCGGGTACTGCTCCCATACCTCGCCACGCCATCCAAGCTGCGCACTTGGACCTCATCATCCAAGTTCTCGCAACACATCGTAGGCCCCGAGCACCAAGTGTCCACGTCGCCATGACATAGCTTCAAATACCCGTCCTAAGTATGTAGGGCCGCTAGTGCAGGGATTTCGGGAGAACTACAAGATGACCATGCACGCTCACCCCAATCTCACAGAAGATGTAGAGTTTCAATGCCTGATAATTAGGCTGGGCAGCGCTGAAAAGCTTGCAATCGAAGGATGCGCCTGACTAATGCTATTTACTTGATTCCCGTCAAGACCCTCAGAGCGTTATGCCGGAAAGGATCTCCTCATCGACGATCACATGGGCATTCTGCTTTCCACCAAACCGATCGAGTGTCACGGCTGCGAGACCATTACGAGCAGCTCCAATTCAGGACCGGCTGTTTCGGCAGCTTTGGCATGCCGTCTGCTGAGTACGCGGTTGTTCTGCTGCAGTTGGTGACGCACTCATTGAATCCTCTTCCGCCAGCGCACAAAGACAGATACGGGTACGGCCGTAGCGAACTCTCCAGCAGTATCGTGAAAAATCAAGTAACGGCACTGCTGAAGTTCCCGCATATGGGCGTTAAAAGGTAATAGTGGAGCCGCGTGTTAGGCGAGAAACGTACCTTAAGAAGGTTTCAACCAATCACAACGTGACACCCTTCAGCTCCCTTGTGCACAAGCACTGGCAGCAGGCCTTTCATCGCCTGGTGCCAGTTCATCAATGACTGGGTAGACTATGTGCCCCGACTGTGGCATTAAGAGACACGTGACCCGTGATTGCTAGGCCACGCTATCAGCGGAGGAAAAGCGCCTACGGCTCTCCAGAAGACATTCCTGCCTTAACGGGGGGGAGGGAGCAAAGCTACATTGCCCGTAATTGTCGCACCGCAGCATAGCCCAGGTGCGACCACTAGTCAGGGCGGCACATTTCCCCCATGTGTGACATCTGGGGGCGAGCAGCAACGCACATTCCACGACCACCCACTGCTAGCGTCACCGAAAACCAATAGGCGGCCACACATCGGGCAAAGCAGGTATAAACGGCCCCTGCGACCAACATGTCTTTATCACCTGTGTTGCCCAAAACCGCCGCGGTTTGAGCATGGGAAAACCGCGGCCACGTGCTGGCACATATACTGCTTGACAATGGCAGCCAACGTACCTTGCGAATAGATTGGTTCCCTCTGAAATCCTGGGGCAGACCTCTATTACCTACCTCATCATGCAGTAGTCCGGCGTAAAATCTTGTCAACGAAGGCCCTAGTCGTGGTCGATGCCTCGCGGTACGAATGCGATAAATTGTCTTTGAACCAAATGGTTTATAAAAGAATCAAGCTTGGGCAGCATAAACTACAAGTTCAAAGCCCAACGGCTCCGTGGTGGAGTGACTTCTAGGAACATGTCAACCGGACAATTAAAGTTCGTTGAAGCGCTGGACAGCCCTATCTCCCACTGCTCAAGAGAAGGGGACGGGTTAAGCGGCGGAAGGTCTGAGTTTTTTGTGCAGTCAAATAATATGTGTGTCAAAGTTCCTGGTTCCAGGCAGAATTTACACTTATCAGAGTACGGTGTAGGAAAGAGTAAATGCATACGGATAGGGTAGGAAAAGTGCCTCTTTGAATTTGCCTGAGTGTGATTTCTTAGCTTTAGATCGAAGATGTGTGAGGACTGGGGAAGGTCTGCCTCGTGCTTCGGTAGTAGTGGGTGATTTCTTAGTAGGTGAGGAGAGATGCGGAAACAGCCCCCGTTTCAGCGGCATGGTGAGTGAGGTCTCGAGCCTGTCGATGAGGAAAATTGTTGCTTGTCAATGCAAAGTGGGCGGAAATCCATAGAATGTACACCCGGTAGGCAGGCAGATGTTCTTGCATAAGTCGGCATGTGGCGGAGGCCACCCGTCCCGACAAGAGCCTGCGGCAGGCGGCTTGCGAATCGGTCAATATAATCTTGGAGGTAGTTTGGGTAAGGGCGAGCGCAATAGCTAATTCTTCAGCGTCCAGGGAGGAAGTTGTCCAAAATTCGTCACGACATAGGATATCTACCGGGGGCGCTCCCAGGGAAGGTTTTGTGTAGACTTGCTATGCAGTTTCTGAAACGTTTCCTACACAACATTCGTCCCAAATAGTGCGACTAGAAACAAACAAAAAAAATATTTTGCAGCTGTCCATTCACATGGCACTTCACGAAGGACTATTTTCTATTTAAAACGGGAGCTGATTGTCATAAGACCTGATAGTAGGTTCGAAAGAAACGCCAGTATAGTTCTGCGGCAGAGCATGAAATATCAGTTGGAGCCGTCCAACTAATACGTACGCAATCATTCCAGTATCTGTGCCTGTATTCATCAAAAAGAGCAGTCCGCCACGGTGGCTACTTGGCTAAGGCGCTGTGCTGCTGAACACGAGGACGCGGGTTCGGTTCCCTACCGCGGCGGCCGCTTTTCTGATGGAGGCGAAAACCAAAAATGTCCATGTGTATGAGATTTCGCCGCACTTTAAAGATCCCCAGGTGGTCAACATTAATCCGGAGCCCTTCACTACGCTGCGCCTCATCGCCTTCGTTGCGTCGGCGCGTTAAACCCTAAAATAAATCAAATCAACCAAAAAAAGCAATCTTGGAATTTCATTCGGGACAACCGCAATGTTCTTTCACAGCTCAAAGTTCTCATTAAAGCGTTGATTAAACCCGTATTAAAAGTGCTCGCTCTACACGTATGGTGCCCAGGTTATTAGTAGCATTCTTAGATTTCCAAAGCACAAGCAAGTAAGATATGATCTGATAATTGAAAGCCGAACTACACACATCTCAAACACGAAACCAAAGCTCGAAGCTGAATTACATGATCAGAGAAGAGGTAACTTATGTACTTACAATTATTAACTTCACACGGTGACCATCAAAATCAAACTCCTTCCGTTTCTGCAGAAACAACATCAAGAGATAGTTTAAACAAACGATCAAACCATCAGTGCAACTGCAATGTCGGGCAGTGTGAACGCATACAAAATTATGTGTGTTAATGTCTTATTTATATGTCTATACGGTAACACATCCGCTTTACCCCAATTCGTTGCAATATGCTTCCTACCTATCACATCACACAACGAAAGGCCCCTGCCAGCTATCTTCAGGCTCAATATCACCATCTAAAGTATGCACGATATTCGGATGCCTACGTGATCAAAAACGTATGTTCAGTATTCCTGGTAAATAGCGAAATTCAGACAGTAGCCATAACCGCAATCCGCACCATGGCGGTCAGCACAAAACATTACGTGGCACATTACGTGGCTCTAATGACGGCCTGTGGAGAAGCTTGCCGCACCTTCCGGCAGGATATTCTCTTTCCAGCAGCTCTGCATATTATCAAGGAAGTGAATCAGTTGCCTAATTTCTCCACTTTCAGGCACCAGGTCACTCTTGCAGATTCTGCAATGAATCGGCAAATAATGCGGCTCGAGAACCAGTACGCCGAACCATTGCGAAAAGCCATAACCCTATACTAACCACCCCGTCGGTGATAATTTCAGGTTTCGGTGACGGGGGTAATGTAAGGGAACAGCCAATTCCCGAAGGGGTATGTCTTCAATTGGGATTCATGGGAGTTTGTGGCCGTTACTACACCAGGGTGGCCAATCCTGCTCTGGTGAGGAAGTGCATTACCGGCAATGGTCGCCGGGGTCAGGCCGCACCCCAAGCCCCTTGTTGTGCAATTCCGTCAATACGCGGATTTTGTTTTAATCCGGTGGGCATTGCCCGGCACCGGGATTTGAACCACGGTCCTTCTGCACGCGAGGCGGGTGTTCTACCTCTACGCCATCGCTGCACATGGACGTGGGCAGGGCATGTAATGCGAAGGCAAGATAACTGCTGGTCATTAAGGGTAGCAGAGTGGATCCCTAGAGAAGGCAAGCGCTGCAGGGGGCGGCAGAAAGTTAGATGGGCAGATGAGATCAAGAAGTTTGCGGGGATAAATTGGTCACAGTTGGCACAGGACCAAGGTAATTGGAGAACAATGGGAGAGGCCTTTGCACTGCAGTGGGCGTAGATAGTGGGCGTAGGTGATGATGATGATGATTATCTTCCCCTACCCCCGAAAGCAACTCATTAAAGCGGGAGAAATAATACTTCGCCAGCTCCAAACACCTCCCCCGGCCAAACGCTAGGTCGCAGAAGATTTTTTCAGGGAATGCTCACCTCCAATCATCTTCTGCCACACATCAGGAATACTACACGTCATGGCGTGGGAATCTCCAAACACCCCACGCCTCCCTCCTAATCTTAACTCTACCCCTTAGCAATAGAAGGCGACAATGACCAGCTCCGACCACTGCTTCCAGCTTGAGCAGGTGAATGAGGCACGGACGGCTGGCTACAGCCAGCGAGTCCCAGACTGAAGACATCCCTCACTGGACCGGAGTGACCAAAATTACAAAGAATGGGCAAGTCAATATTTATTCTTGCTGCCTTCGTATGTCTTAGACCTGAGAAATGTGTTTTAAGGAAGGTGAAACAGACATTTTATTGCTATGTTAGTAAACAAATACCGCCTTCATGGTATTTGGTGCAGATGCAATGGCGATATTCAGTGTCTCTCATGTTATGCCTTACACGCCCTTAAAGCAACGACCAGAGCTGTGCTTCATTAAGCAACACATCGTATATTTTCTTCATGTTCTCTTTTTTCCGAACTACTGCAAAATTCAAAATATCCGTCTTCGACTTCTGGCGTGACTATTTTCCTAACACCCCTGATATTGCCATTCACAACAATTCGCCTTGTTATTCAAAATTTTACGCCTTAACTACTCCATCTAATTATTTGGCGCACATAATTATAATTCACTTGTTGGACCACATTTTTCCACACCCCCCAGCTATGGTATGAGATTGTGGACAGCCACCCCTCGCCACAGCCGAGTTACAGTTCCCGCTATGAAACGGCTAGTCCTAGGAAATGCTTCTGAAGGACAATCTTTTTTATACGACGGCAATCATTTTTCGCTCGAGGACACTGAATGTCGGCTGAAAAGTTAAATAACCTACTTTATTAGTAATTCAAAGTTTTAAAAATGCGTGTTGTATGTAACGTTGTTTTGTTTATTGAAAATTACTCCTCACAGGTTGTCCAGCAAGTCTGGCCTGCCGTGTTCGCAATAAAGAAATAAACTACCGAAGTCATTTTCACGTTCAGTATGGCATTTGGGCCTCTTGCACTGCTAGTTTTCGTTGTTTCCCCTGAAATAAGTAACCCTAGCAATTTCGACGAATGCCCCTCGCGAGATTAAATTAAAGTAGTTCTATACGCCTCCAAAGTGTTCCTAAAATTCGCTTTGCAAAAAATATTTTTAGGTGCTAAATAAAGGAGACACTTACAAAATCGACACCAATAGTGACGCTATTGTCGGCAGGGTACTCATCGTCCTGAAACCAAAACCAAGGTTTGGAACAAATATTACCACTGATGCGTGAGAATACAAACACTCGCGCGTTCATGAAACAAACGATACCAGCTTATAAACATAGAGACTGGTTTTGCATTTTCTGAGCCCTGCAAGCCTATAGAAAAAAAATTAACTATGATCAGCCTGCTTCTACTTCGATTTCCCTCCGCTGTAAGTTACGCATTTCTGTTTCGATGTGTACTGCAAAACGCTGCTCAGAAATTGAAGAATTTTTTCATGTGACAGGTACCCACGCTGCTCATAAAAATGAAGGCCGGAATAATGGGCGCTTCGATTCCCCATTCGGTCATTCATTTTGTTATCCCGCAGGCCGACAGCAGTGACGATGATTGATTCCGTTTTTCACTGCTCCCGCATCGATCAAGAAGAGAGTCGCAATACTCAGATCTGCAATCAGTCTCTTGGCCCTACGCCTATGTCACCGAAGACGACGGCAACAATAACGACTAGTTTTGGGGAGAGTAAAGCCATTTCAAATTTAGTTTCTAAGTTAATGAATCAACCAATACGGCTGAGCAAAAAAAATTACTGCTTTGTTTCAATCTTCCCAGCCATCGTCGGAAGGGATTGTAGCTGCAGAATGGTCGCGAGTCCTAAAATGAGCCTATTCCTTGCAGCGACGACGTAAGGACAGCCCAGGGGCACACGACGCGCCCCAAAATACCCCGAATTATCACCATGCTCGGACAGGTAGCGCAAGGTACCTAACGCGTTGCTACGGACTATCAAGGAGGTCCTCCCTAAAGCTCAACAGCAGAGCAACCCAACCACTCTTTATCCACGCACAGCTGCACCCCCAGTGAATCCCTACCACATAACCCCTGCCTCCTCTCTAATTGTGCAGCCAGTAGCCCTTCGGCTGCCCATCCCTAAATTATGTCCATCACCTATTCCCCACCACTTTTTCCGGCTAATAAACCAAGTTGCCACACACCGACTAATATACAGATCACCTCTCGCCACTTCCTCTGCATTTTTTCTTAGCATGTAGCCACTATCCTACTGACTCAAGCACAAGCCAATATCCACGGCCAACATCAAGCCTAAGCGTGTATCCACACCTGCGCAAAAAACCGAGTCTACAAGCAATGAGTAGTACTTGATTTGACCCAAACCCTTCTCAATTGCACCGGTCCCTCAACGTCTAGTTGTGGAACTGCAGTGGTTTCAACCGGAACAATTCTCATTCCTCTGGCCATATAGCTAAGGAACACAGTCTAAAATATATTCATTCAACCAGCTTGTGGTGCATTTTCCTTGTGTGGCTCTATTTTGTATTTTGGGGAGACAATCACTCGTTGTCGCCGATCGAATATCAGCACCACCCGTACTGTGACAGTCCCACACGCGGAAGCACACTCCTGTTCACAAACACCAATCCATGCATGTAAACACATCTACCGAATAACGTGCCGCCCCCACTACCCTCCCAGGGGACCGCCGTCTCACAATCATTGTTTACTCGAGTCTCTATCTAACCTTTCGCCCGATTCCCTCACTGCAGCTGTCAACCCTCCTCACCGTATTTGTTCCCCTTGTTGCTACACCCATATAATGACTTTCAACTGCCCTCAGCCACTCTGGGGCTATGATTTGTTCCACTTTCCTATCAATCGGTCTTCTTCGTTCCCATTCTTCTCATTGCCTTGACTAAACAAGGACCTACGCGCCGGAAGACTGGTCAAGAGCCGGGAGCATGCCTTGGCCTCGCATATCCACGTGGACCACTTAAAGGGGCACTGACACAAAATTTTGAAGGCGAGATAACTTCGGAGATAGATTGGTGGGAACACATATACATCATCTGCAAAATGTCAGCGGCGAATACAGCCTAGAGCATATTTAAAATCAATTTTAAAGTGTGCGAAACGCAACCGAGCAGCCAGCAGAGGACCACGCGCAATCGGCATCCCGAGGATATTGTGTAAATAAACAACATCCAACACGTCAAGAGTTTGTGTTTGCCGCTTCCGCACTGCCGGTGTTTTTCGCCGGCTCGACAGGCTCACCGCTCCAATCGGAGGGCCGGAGGGCGGAGCTTCTGTTCTCGAGAACGAACGACCCGATCGTTGGCGGCGGAGGCGCCGTGATTTCGTCAGCTGATCGGACAGCTGGCCGCGACCAAAGTTCTACAGCGATTCCAGGCACTCTGTTTCTATTACTGTTTATTACCATTGGAGGCGAAAACGCGCCGGAGGCACGAAAAGCCCACTGAGCTAGCCGCACGGTCGCTGTGCAGGCGGCGGCCACGGCCGCGAAATGGCCCAGGTCGGCGCAGGTAGCTCGAGTGATAGCTTGTTACCGCTGCACAAAATTGTCCCCAAGTCCCGACCATGGTGGCTTACATGAGAAAGGAGTTAATGATGCGATGGCGGGTTGCATTAAAAATTGTCATCTGCACCGCTCACGAGAGCGGCACTCGAATATCCGCCGCAGTGCTAAGCCGAACACATCTGTAGGCGGACCTGTAGGCAGACCGGCCGGCCAGGCGGCTGCTCCCAGCGCGCGTCTTGCCACCCACCGTCTCGATCGTCGCGCGTCGTTCTTTAGCCGCGGTAGCATTTGCACTCGCAGCGCCTGCGTCACATCCACGGTCGCTTTTTAATTAAGCGCCGCACGAGATCAGTACGTGGGGGCATTCGCAGAAACTGCCGTCGATGCGGATTCGACAGTGCTACGGCGCTTCTGCTCTGTGATATCCCTCCGACGGTCACGTGGTCAGCTTTGTTAACTCAAAATCCACAAAATCCATCGTTTCGCGGCACTCGCTGAAACCGAAACTACGACTGGCCGCATTGAAAATGCCTCTAATTAAACAACCGTCGCACGCTGAAGCAAATGAGGTTTCTACAGGTTATAAGAAGGTCACTAGCTACTTATCGCAGCAAAAAAACAAGATGCAAAATTTTTGTGTCAGTGCCCCTTTAAACTAATTGCGAGCTGCGAGGACTCACCACGGATGACTTTGATATTGCTAATAGAAGGCGAAAAAGGCCGCAGTAGGGCATGCGGCTGTGGGCCCGACTATCAACCACGACAAAGCTGCGTGTTGGGCGTGTAGCCTGGGTGAACTCTCTGTAGCGGCTGTCTTGTAAATATTGTAAATAGACCATCTCGTCCTGTAAATAGATCGCTTCTTCAACAACCATGGTTCCTGTCATCCGTTCGACCGCTCCGTAACATGTTGTTGGAGCTGCTGGGCATCGATCCCCATTGTGTCCCCCGCCTCACCCCGTCTCGATTTCTGAAGCCATCGCTACAAGCCTCTTGAATCACGCCGCCCGCCACAGTCCCGGGGAACCGCGGACATGACCATCCCCAGCCCCGTTTCCCCTGCCAAGGACCCGCCGTGACCTGTCGACGTGACCAGCCGCGATCCAACGAGACGACGATGCCGATCCCCTGCCAACTTCTCCAGCGTGACTCCAAGGGCTTTGGCCGCTGCTTCATTGCATTGGCGGGCATTGCTGTTTTGCGGCCGCTGCTCCTCGAACTCTCCATCATCATGCGTGGCGGTCAGAAGTTTTCCCCTAGTTTTTTCTCTCATTCCCATCCTCACAGCCTCGACCAGGACGGTGTGGCCTCGACCAGGACGGTCGATTTAGACGTGCGTTTATGTTACGAGAAGACGAAAAAGGCTGAAGTGGAACATGCGGCTGTGGGCCCAACGATCAACCACGGCGAAGCTGTGTGAGGAGCGTTCGCCCAGACTGCACGCCCCACACGCAGCTTCGTCGTGGTTGATTGTCGGGCCCACAGCCGCATGCCCTACTGCGGCCTTTTTCGTCTTCTCCTAACAATATTATGAAAAGGCATCTTCTTTCTAAAATACCGTGGACACCACCCAATAACGCACAGCCACTATCTCCGGCGAGAGAAATCAACTGCTTAAAACCCAGAGCCGGTTTTACCGTGACGGAAACCATGGGACTGCCCCTAGATGAGAAATGAAGAATCTCGTGATGCGTTCATGTTTGCTAACACAAAAACCACACTGTCCCAATATACGACCTTTTCGCGTCGATAACCTCCTTTCAGTGCAGAAGCGCAGAGCTCAGGTCAACTGCTTTGCCATCGAAACAAAGCAGCACGTGCCCCTTCTACATGGCACTTCTGTTGATAAACCGGTGTCGCAAATACGATGATGGACTTCCAAGGGAGTACCGGCTTTCCATTTTCAAAAACCTGTATTGCCACTTTCACGGTTCCCGCTTTTTGAGAATATTGTTAGGAGGGGAGGATGCGGTAGAGAAAAACGTATTCACAGAATTCAAACTATTTACAGGAGAAAAAGCTGTGCTGCCGCTAGCATTCAGAACGGATAACCAAAGATGTCGTCCTCTTCTTCCGAGACTACCCTTCACTGATAGCAAGAGAGAGAGAGAATAAACGTCCTTTTTTGATTCTGTGGCAATCCCTCATAAACACATCGTTTGTCACTTGTCTTCTAGTTTGCCCCGTGGCAGCAATCTCTCGTTTCTCCTTGAAAGCTTAAACCTCAAATAGTCTATTGAAGTATAACCGGCCAACACCTGTCTTCCAATCTTCAGTGAAGATATTCGGCGTATTGATTCCCCATCCTTTCGACTCTTCTGTTTATTGTCGGTGCTTAGCATCAAACACAGTTCCACGCAAGCGCCACTACATATACATCAAAATATAATAAATTTTTTAAGAACTTCACAAGGTTTTCTTAATTCGATACAACCAACACCAGGCCGCTTAGCCTGATAGTACAACGTAAGCGGTACTCCATAACCTACCAAACAAACCTCGAGCTGCTATTCACGCATACCGCGATTATTACCACCTTAGCTTTGGCCTCCCCACGTCTACTACCGGAATGGGAAGAGGCCTGTTTTATCGTGTTCCTCAAAGCTGTCTATCCAAGAACTCCAAACAAAATTTATTGCCTAATGTTTGACACCTCAGGATAAAAATAACGGGAAAAATATTGTCCGCTTACGTGAATATTTTGCTGCCAATGTTTTCGAAAGAGGATAATTGTGTGCCGCCCCTGCCCCGTAACTGCCAATCTTGTTTTTCTAGCTTACCTCTTAAGCTTTTCCTCTCACATCTCGCTTCTCCCACGATAAACACGTTGGATCTGTGCTGAAGTCGATTCAATTTTACACTGTTCCGGTGCTCGCGCTCTATCTGTTGTATATTTTCCTTACTACTGGTCTTCTTCGAAGGCCTCCAGGAGTGCTACTACCGCACAGGAGAGCTTTTTGTAATTTTCAGTCAAAACATTTTTAATGCGTCTTCCTCTCACGAAAATCAAGCATTCGGGTAGGTTTAATTAAATAATCACTGTAGATATCACTTATTTATTCATGTTGTTCGTCCAATATGCTTAATGTTTTCTTTTTGCTCAGCATTGTTAACCATTATGAACATTGCCAGTAGATTTAGTAGCTTGGAAATGTTGGCTCTATATAAAGGTCTCGTTCAAGCATTCAACCAGGCGGATGAATTCAGGGAACGCAGACATGCAGACAGACCAAACCTTTCGCGTTCAAGTAGCCCAAGAAACACTATCGCCTTTAAAAATATTCGTCGCCTACCTCAAGTGTCACCTAGAGGGACTAAACCGATTACTCAAACGCTGAACTCAAAAAACACACCATCAATACAAGCATTGCGTGACGATTTAAGCATTCCTGTGAAGATAGTAGTCATAAAAGAGCTGGATAGCGTTCCACAATGTTCAACATCTACCAAACAACACCCGGAGTATATATCCTTGAATAAATAAGACACTTCCTTTCGGACGCGGGTTTGTTCCCAGCGACTGTGGCTGCTTTTTTTTATTGAGGCGAAGGCGAAAAACACCAGTGTGCTGAGATTTCGGCACCCTTGCAGGATCCCCAGGTGGTCGAAATTAACCCGAAGACCTTTATTACAGCCTTCCTCATAGCCCACGTGTAGCCTCTGTGCGTTAAACCCCACAATATTATCATCCACGGATTTTATTTAACCTCGCACTGCACGCCTATGGTATCCGAGAATGAACACCCACATTTCTATGCTTCCTTTATTTCATAAAACGCCCTCTGTTGCAGGCCTTAGTGATATGGGGTCTTCAACGCAAAAATAGGCACGTTCTGAGGCAGTAATCGGAAATACTGATTGCGCACTACCTGTCAATATTTATTTCTGATGTTCTACGGGATTTTTCTTAGACCTGCGCACGACGCTGACTTGATGTTTTTTTAAGAATTTTCCGCAAAAAAATCTTTTCCTCTCTTTTTTTCGCTCTTTTGTATCTCTGTATCCCCCTTCAATTTGCAGCAGCAAGCCCTACCGTTAGTAGGGCGGACCTCTTCAGCTTTCAAAAAAATTTTTGTATGTTCCAGCGAAGGAACCCATATGTTTCACGTATTGCGTGTGTAACTCTGTGTACAGGGTTATAGGAACGTTTATTTACGGCGACGTTGAAGACAGTCGACCAGATTTTGACATCGTTTTGAGTTACGTAATTCAAAATAAGTTCACTTCTGTAATTTTTTTCATGCTGCCACTTCCGTACATTGTTTCAGTACAAATAACATAGTTTCTATGCATTTCTTACCCGTAGGCCTTACAACGACTGCTCTGTAAGCTGGGCCTTATCTTTTGGGCCTCCGTTATCTCATGCCATACTACGCATTCTTCTTTTGTACCAATTAAATCAAACCAAAGCACATCAACACTAAGAGTCAAACAGAACAGTGAAGAAGCACTCACCGTGAACCTCAGTATGAGACAATCTTTTCCAACTAGTTCATCCCCAAGCACAAAAATTTTAAATATGTAGTCTCTGAAAAGTGAAAGCGACATCAGAGAAGTTAGGATCTTTGTGTGATGGGATACCAAAAGCTGCAGAGCCAGCACCAAGCAAAACGTTTCAGTTTGCTTTCCAGGCACAAAACTTTTGAAATATGCCAACACTTTTTTTATTTGCTAATATTACAATGATAACGCTGTCATTCCGGGGTTTCTTTTTTTGCATATTGCACATTGGAGTGCTGCGATGTTAGGAATTAGCTAATCCACGCAGCACTATACATCTACAGCGACTTGTCTCGATGTTTAGTACGGCCATCGATGACCGCGACTCTTTCTGAGGGAAATATTTCCAAATTCAAATGACGGAAACATGGATCAAGCAATATACCGACATTGCAATCCAGAATGGTAAATTATTTTGACCGAAGGAGCTGGAACTTCGACGAGAACAAAAAAAAAGAACGCAGGCCCTACCACTGGCATTTACTTCTTGTGAACGCTGCTAACATCTTACTCAACAATATTCCTTCCCCATGCGTTGAAAAAAATTACAATGATAACGCTGTCATTCCGGGGTTTCTTTTTTTGCATATTGCACATTGGAGTGCTGCGATGTTAGGAATTAGCTAATCCACGCAGCACTATACATCTACAGCGACTTGTCTCGATGTTTAGTACGGCTATCGATGACCGCGACTCTTTCTGAGGGAAATATTTCCGAATGCAAATGACAGAAACATGGATCAAGTAATCTACCGACATTGCAATCCAGAATGGTGAATTATTTTGACCGAAGCAGCTGGAACTTCGACGATAACAAATAAAAAAGAATGCAGGCCCTACCACTGTCATTTACTTCTTGTGAACGCTGCTAACATCCTACTCAACAATATTCCTTCCTCATGCGTTGAAAAAAATTGTTCTTCGAGTAAAGTATGTATGCGGGAAAATAATTACCTGCACGAACATAACCTGTATTTCAAAAAAGTTGAGCACATCGCCATGTTATGTACTCTCGTATGAGTTTTTATGTTGTCGTTTCGGGCTCGCCTAAACTGAGAAAAAATACTATTGCCATGTAACTCGGAAGTACACTTCGGGCCAGGAAACAGACTCTAAGCGGAAAAGTAACATGCCATCACTGAAGCGGGGTTCAGGGGTGGAATAATCCGTTTTTACCTTGTTCATGTCTGTTTCAAGTGAGCCCTAATTGTCTGGAACCATAGGAAAAGATGTGACGCACCACAGCCATTGACCAAAGGCCCCGCAGGAGACACTACCTTACGACTGAAACGGACGCGACATGGACAGTTTCCACACGGACACAACTCATAATTCCGCCCCACGTGGTCTTATAATCGAACAGATTCAGGAGAAATCCCCAATGTGAAGTAAGTTACTGGGAAGGAAAATTTGACATCGACCTCAATGCAGCCATGCGGCTACAACGGAAAGCTGTACAGCTTTTTAAGTAACTTCGCCGAGGAAGAAAATTCGTGCTGGCCCAGGATTTGAACCAGCGATCACCGCTTCACCGCTTAACCACAGCTTAATCGTTTATAATACTGTTTCTTCGATAAGACGTTAAAAGGGGCGATTCACTTCAGCGGTGCATCATGGGACAACTCGATGTTCTTAGGTGTAGCAAAGAGCGTCCGAATAACGTTAGCATTACCGCGATGACAAAGGTTCGTATGCCTGCGCTTTGCCGGTGAGGAGCCTATGAAAAAAAATTACACCATCTTCCCGTAGGGGAACCCTGAATAGTATGCGCAGCAGCCATGGGGTCAACTGAAGTTCCCATTAGATTTCAGTTCGTCGTTTCCGTTGACGTTCAGGTTCGCGTGCCTTCGTTATATCAGTAGTTTCTGGACGTAGTTTGAATGAAGGAAGGACATAAGGCGCGTTCGTAGCACATGCTCCCGTCTCGGCTTGTAGCGCAGTGGGAAGAGCACCATATTTCTTTTTATAGTGGACTGCGCTGACGCCAGCCCAAACGCTGACGGGGCTGAAGAGAGACCCATGCGCAGTAGAGTGCGGATGACGGACAACGACAACGAGGGAGGGAGTGACACAGCCCCGAGCATGAGATGCTTCGCATTTAAAACTTTGGAAACATTTTCTTCGTCGCCTTAACCGAAGATTTTCTTCCAGTTGTCTTTGCATCCTGTTGTTCCAAACCACATACCCGCGTTAATACTGAGCCTCTTCAGCAGATTTCCACGTTTTAAACAACAAATAAAAGAACATTTCCAAAGCACAATGCAAAAAAGAACCTGAAATGACTGATACCCTCTTACCGCAAGACGTCGTTGAGACTTAAAATGCTCGAATGAATGTATTCTGTGAGCGGGCACTGTGAGTGGGTGAAGAAAGTAGAATGCAACAAACACGAAAGCTTTCATATCTCGAAACAGCTCGATTCGATACCGCCTTGCTAAATATACAGCGTACACATGTGTCACGGGAGAATAATTGGGAATGTGGCTCAGGTCGACGGCCTTCGAGATTTTCGTACCAAGATCCTCCATCTTCCGCAAAGGTGTGTCATGCGTGGGTATCGGGCAGGGGACTTACGCCGCAAACTACTGCTCTTGTTTTTATTTCTTCTGCTGTTCTCAAAAAATGATCATTACAGCTTTGCTGCTAGGAGACCGCATTAAGCAATTGCCGCCTTTTAGACTTTTCAAGTAAAGCATAAATAAAAAAAATGCGTTGACGGTTACTGTACATACTTCATGATGCGAAAATTTTCGACAGCGCGGACTGCAGTCTTCTCCGTCACGGCGGGTATCTGCTATGGCTCAGGAAGTGATCACGTGATCAGCGAAAGCACGGCCGTGCGCGCTACCCTGCCGTTACTCGGAGCGCTTTGCTGCCGCCGAGCATGTTGTGGAAAATCCGGTTTGAACCTCATACGCAAATTCCATGTGGTTCGGATGAAACACTAACGAAGGATGAGCTTTTGCTGACAGTGTCAGGAGGAGGGCGCTTTTCGGCGCCGACGCATGGCGAAAATGTGAAGGGAAGGCAGTGAGACATACTGAGCTGTGGCGACGGTCTGGGAGATTACGCCTTCACAACACGTGCCGCCCTCCCCATCACGCTTTCTTCAGGCGCGGCTCCTTGGTCTTCTTTTGCGTGGGGGGTCTCGTTCGCTCGCTCGCTTGCGCGGACACCGCATTCGCTTTGGCCGCCGCAGCCGCCGCCGCCGCGGCAAATGCCGCCAAACACTTGTACCGGCTGCCAAAGTGCTGCACACTCAAATTACTGAATATTACTATACTCCCTAATGCGAAATTTGTGCCCAGCGAGAACTGCAGTCATCTCAGTCACGACGCGTATACCTGCTGTGTCTCAGAGCGTCATAGCGTGATTAGCGAGCGCACTCCTGCGCGCGCTACTCTGTCGTTATCTCCTTGCGCGTCGCTCTCCTCTCTCCCCCCCCCCCCCCCCCTTCCGATCATGTTGTGTACGAACCTGGTTTCAACCTCCCGCGCGAATCTCACATGGTTCAGATGAGCCACGCAGAAAATACGATGCCAAAAGACCACGTGGAGCACGCGGCGGGTGCTGGGCTTCTGCTCGGCTGCGCTGCACTCCCTCTCACACTTTCCGCGCGCTTTCTTCCTCCATTTTCTTAAGTGCAATGCACTTCTTAAAGGGACACTGAAGTGAATTTGTCAAGCTCCCGTTTTTGCTTGCACTGCGTAGACTGGCTCAAATTAGCACACTTTTCATCGTTTATCCGGTTGACAAATCGGTAATTATTTTACAAAGCGCGAAACAAGAAAAACTACCATGCGCAGTTTGCGGCGGCCGCACCAACTAAGGCTGTGACGTTGGGAGGAGGGGCGCCGTGATTGGACGATGCCAAAGGTTAGCAATCAAACAAGTTTCGGTTTCGGTTTCGGTTCTGTAAAACATAACCAATGGCGTTGTTGGATGGGCATTCTCAATATCTCAGTAATCATCGTACCGCGCTTCTGCCATGTTGTCGGCTGTAAAATTCACAAGATAAGCATCCTAGGAGGGCTTGTAGTCGTAGCATTCACTAGCCGAGAGCTACGCAGTGCATGAACGCCCTCCGCGTACCCGCAGACGCCCAAATGTCATGCGCTTTTCCCCATATTTGGAGCTTGCCTCCCTCCTGCCTGTATCGTAAAAAGCGTGTTCGCACCAGGCCAAGGGTCTGTTCATTCTGGCCTGTGCCCACTGCCTGCAAGCAGTCGGTGCTTATGGCAACAGCACGCCAACGAGAACTCGCTAGCGCGCCAGTGCCAGCCTGCGCGCGTTTTGTGAACTAGTTCGTGTAGCCATGAACGTCGCGGCACAAAAAAAGGTGAACTCAATATAGAAAACATCGGCGGTAAACAAAAAAGTTAACTTACAAAAAAAAGCACGTACCCGCGGGGATTCGAACTCGTGACTTGCCAAACACTTGCGGTGACATACCAAGCGCCCCGGACCACTGTTCCACAGAGCGGGATGCGAAGGCTTTGCTAATATAGGGTATATATTGTACAACCGGTTTACACTTTTATTTAGTTTTGGCATTTCAAGCAGCTTAGGTGGCTATTTGTTGTACTGCGCTCGTGCAGTAAGCATTGCCCGAGTTTCCGCAGTAGCTCACGTCTAGCAATTGCATTTCGTAGACGGAAAAGCGTTCGCAGATGCGTAGTCGTGCTGCTGACCGCTGTGCTTGTTCGCCCAGCGCAAAAAAGTGCTTCCCGCGCCCTATTTTTACGCTGTACGGTAAAAATATCAGTTGATTTTATTTCCTTAGTACCTATATTGACTTCCCTGACTCTTCTCCCGCCTTCAAGATGCCTTATATTTTCCTACTGGCGTACCAGTCAGCGAAGCGTCGCATGTGCGCTTGTGAAGCGCTTGTGTGAAGCGACCTTGACTTGGAGCTAGATACAGTGTACAAACAAACCAAGTAAAGAAAGGCACAATATTCTTCCATTCACAAACGTGTCCTGGCTTCGTTTCAACTAAGCGAACGAATTGCGACCAAGCAATTTTTTTTAACCTCCTTGATTGCGACGACCCGCCGGCGGCCGGCGGACGAAACGCTGGGCCGACTGACTCTGTCTGAAGGCCGGGGAGCCGTGCAGTAGCGCAGCCAATTGCCAGCTCATCTCCTCCTGACGTCACACGAAAACGCCACAGAAAATGGGCGAGCGTAAAGAGAGGAGGACAGCATTTTCGAATTAATTTTTCTACTAAATAAAATCGCGTAAACGCGCCTAGAGTGGTCGAAACATATCCTGGGGACTCCGGACTACAATTTGCGCTAGTAATCCCGCAATGTTTACATATCACTTCAGTGTCCCTTTAAGCGACCCTGAATCACGCGTCCACCGGCGTTGTCCGCGCTCCTCACAGGTGTTATCGCGCGCGCCTCCTCGCCCCTAGCAACGGCGCGGAGCGGAGGGGAGCGTGCGCATAGCAACGGCGCGCGCGTGTAGTAACGGAGCGCGCCACGTGATGGCGCGCGGTTAGCGGGACCGGACTGCGCATGCGCGCGCGGGGAGTGCGAGGAGGTTGCCCCTCAGCGGAGGGAAAGAGCGGGCATGGCGAAGGCAGGCCGCGCGGAACTAATCCACCCCACCGTGACGAATTTGCTCTCCCCAGTCGCGCTCCCCTACCCGCCGCCGTAGCGTTAGCGGACGGAGCACGCTATGCTAAAACTCTATGGCGCGGGCCGGCGCGCGGGCAGCCGCGGCGGGCTCGCGGCGGTGCTCTCCTGCGGGCGCTGCTCTCCTCCTTCTCTCTCCTCGCAGTGACTGCTAGCGTTGGCGCGCCTCGTACACTGTACATACTCTTTCTACTGCTCGACTCAGGGACGCCGGAACCGGGGGGGCAAGGGGGGCCAGAGCCCCCCCAAGCATTTTTATGTCAGGGCTCGGCCCCCCCTACTTCCTGCCTCATTGACATTTTTTTGCGCAACTTACGGTGTCCAAGTTTCTATAAATTTGGCTCCATCACTGACGTGAGAGTAGCCAATTTTGCGTTGATAATACTCGCAAAACGTGACAGCTGCAGCCACGGATTACCGAACCGACACGCTGACACTGGTCTGCGTGGCTGCAACTTGCGCTGAGGTAAAAAAAAGCGGGCGCTATTTTCTCGTCTCCCTAGGCCTGCAGTCTCAGACGTTTCTTGTGCGGGGTTACAATAGGTATTGTACTGACTCAGCATCGCGACGTGGAATAATTGCCACCACCACCACTACCAACAACATCATCATCATCATCATCATCGGCCTATTTAGGTCCACTGCAGGACGAAGGCTTCTCCCATTGACTTCCATCCGCTCCTGTCCTGCGCTGTTCGAGTCCATTCTTTGCTTCCGAACTTTCGTATTTCGTCCCTCCATCGAGTTACCGGCCTTCCCCTCCTTCTGGTCCCGTCTCTCGGTAGCCACTCAGTTACCCTGGTGGTCCACCGGTTGTCATTTCGTCTCATTACATGGCCTGCCCAAGTCCATTTCTTCTTATTTTGAATTATGATATCTTCTACTCGAGCGTGTTCCCTGATCCAGGAGGCTTCGTTTCCTGTCCCTAAGTGTTACTCCTATCATTATTCGTTCCATGGCTCGTTGAGCCGACCTAAGTTTTCTTTCCAATTGTTTAGTAAGGCGCCAAGTTTCCGCCCCATATGTCAACACCGGTAGTACGCATTGGTTGTATACTATTCTTTTTAGTGATAGAGGTAGCTTAATTTTGAATATTTGGGGGTGCTTGCCGAATGCATCCCGTCCCATTCCTATCTGGGCCAGATTTCTTTCTCGTGGTTAGGGTCAGCACTGACAACCTGTCCAAGATGGATATAATCTTCTACTTCTTCTAGTATTTCGGTACCTAGGCGGAAGAGAGTGCTTCCAGCATGTTTATTTAGCATTACTTTAGACGTATTCATGTTTATCTTTAATCCGATGGCCCAGCTTTCTGACTAGGTCTTGAAGCATTTTTTACAGGTGTTCTGCAGTCTCACTGAACAAGACTATGTCGTCCGCAAACCTCAAATGGCTCAAGAATTCTCCGTTTGCCCGTAATCCCACCTCTTCCCAGTTAAGCTTCCTAAATATATTTTCCAGACATGCTGTGAACAATTTTGGTGCTCCCTTTCTGATCGTAAACTTTTCGCTTTTCGTGTGGAGGATTTTCCTGCCCGTACACCCCTTATATATGTCGTCTAGGAGTCTTATGTAAGTCTCCTCGATTCCCTGGTCTTTTAATGCTTCCAGCACTGCTGCGGTGTCTAGCGAATCGAACGCTTTTTCATAGTCTATGAATGCCATGTGAAGGGGTTTATTATACTCCGCTGATTTTTCAATTGCTTCATTGATGACATGGATGTGATCTGTCGTCCTTTTCTAAAGCCGGCTTGTTCCCTCGGTTGTTGGAAATCTAGGCTGTCGCTTATGCGGTTAACTATTACCTTGGTAAACAACCAACACACCACCGAGAGGAGGCTGATCTCCCTTCTTGTGGATAAGAACCCCCCCCCCCCCCCCCGTAGGTGCGCTGCGCCACTGCTAATGGTGCTTTACATTACCTGCTTGTAGGGAGGCGGCGGCAGCAAAGAGACGAGTGCATTGAACCTTCGGGTCGGGTTATAACTATGCGAACTGACCCCTTCTTCTGGCGGCTTTTCTGTTTTAATCCGGTATTCAAATCCATCCACGCTCTTTCTCCGTATTTTTCCACGAACAAGCGCCCTCCCGTTCCCCAACGGCGTGTCGAGGGAAAACATGAAGTACAATGGCTAATTGTGTCTTACTTTACCTGCCAGTGGCGAGGCTGCGGTAGCGCAGACACAGGCGGCGGCAGCAGAGAGACGAGACGAGCCGTTTGAACCTTTGGGTCGCGAACTGACCCCTTCTTCTGGCGGCTTTTCTGTTTTAATCGGGTATTTAAATCCATCCGGGCTCTTTCTCTGTATTTTTCCACGAAGAAGCACTCACCGTTCCCCATCGGCGTGTTGCGGGAAACGCATGAAATACAATAGCTAATGGTGTCTTACTTTAACTGCCAGTGGCGAGGTTACGGTAGCGCAGACACAGGAGGCGGCAACAAAGAGACGATAATTGCCTGGTGGGGTCATTCTCCCCGCGCGAGAAAGCGGCAGAGGGGCGCGCAGCTCCAAGTCAGTCTGGTCGGAAAAGGGGATTGACTCGTCACGCCGTGGCGGGGGAAGCAAGGCTTGAGAGTGAGTGGAGGAGACAAACTAGAAACGACTGCTATTGATCCTTCAGGAGTGCTACCGAGGCTGAAAGGCGACGCCGAGCTTTTTCTGTCTTATCAGGAATGCTTGTCAGTAAGTGACGGCGGCAAGCGAGGTACACCAGCTTTTGATGGGTGAAACTGAAGAGAAACCGGCGAGCAGGATTTCGTATTTGTGTTGCACCGGAAGGGGCGACGGAGCGGGCAATGTTACCATGCACCAGAAGCCGAGGCGGCAGACAGACGACCATTCTTGCGATGGATGACCATAGCTCTCGAAAGTACGGAGAATTCGGCGCGTCATCGTAAAAGCCACGTGGAAGACCTTAGGTTAACGCACCCACCGGCATGTGTGGTGGTTTGGCGGCAAGATAAGCCGCCAAACGATGCCGCGCCGCCGTGCAGAAGCGCCAACAACAGTTGTTCTGTGCCACCCGTTTCTCCCCTCTATTCCACGTCTTTGTCGAAACCGCAGGAGCGTTCTGTGTACATTATAGGTGTGCAGTCCTCACGTTCGTGCACGGCGTGTTAGCTCTCTGAAATGGGGAGGAACGGAGTGTTTCTATGTAAAACGCGTATGGCGGCACTTTAGCTCAACGCATCCAGCGGCATGCGTATTGTGGCGGCGGAAGGGCTCGCACGTGGGCCAGGTCCTTTAGCTTTAAAGAATAGCGCGAAAATAGCGCGAACGATGCCGCGGCGGCGTTGAACATCCTGTAAGGTGCTGCAGTGTGTCCTCCCCTTCCTCACCTATTTCCTGCGTTTTTTTCTAACCGGCAAGGGCATTGAGCGTAAGTTTGTTGTGGGTATGCAGTCTTGCAGTGCGCCCAAGGCGTGTCCCTCTTTTGAGGGTGGTGCAGCAGAGAGGGGACCTGTCACTTTTCCGATGGGACAGCATTGTTTGCGGAGACTTTCTGACGTTGGAAAGTTGGAAACCACGAAACGATGGGCAGATTAAAAGGCCCTGCGGCGGGTCACAAGGTGTTTAATAAGCAAGTTCAGCTTGTGCGAAGCTGCACTAGTCCTTCGCACAGGAGGCACGACGGCGACCGGCCCTACTACCGGACCGGCAGACTGCGCTCGCTACGGTATGTACCGTCCTTTACAATTATTATCAGTTCGGTAGGCCTGTTTAGTCTTCCTTTTTTGGACATAGACAATCAGTCACTTATACACGCTACGCTACAAATTCACTAGGCCCGTTGGCGCAGTTTGTGAGCAAAATAGTCGTCATTTTCCATTTAGGCGTTGGAAAAGACGTTCTTATGAATTTATCCACATGTTGCCCTTAATTCTTGAGACGCGACAGCCTGTTCTGATCTTATGTTCTACTTCCTCCAATCAGCATGTAACGGCTTTGGCAGTACTTTTAGACCGAGTTTACTACATAAAGATCGGTGAGATACTGTAGGCTTTCAGAAGCAAGATGCATCCGCGCTAATACTTGATGGACGTGAACGGAGAACGAAAAGAAGTTATGATATAAAGTTCTCATTAAAGAGCATTGCTGGTACCCGGTAAGAAAGTCGAACGTTATTTAGCTAGGTCATGAATTTTACTTGATGTTTGTTTTTATTTCTTTTGACGATTTGATATTTACGCTTGATGTAGAAAAAGAAGACTGTTTCCTTTTGATCGTAAATCTTGATCGTAATCTTCTTGCACATGAACTGGAATTCTATGCTATTCGAGGTATGGCTTTCAGCCTTATTACATTATAATTTAGTCATCGTTCCCAGTTTGTGACAATAATACAATTGCAAGTCGGATATTCAGGAAACATGTTCTGGTGTTCCCCAGGGCAGTATTCTAGGACTGCTCTTATTTCATATTTATATTAATGACATTGTGCAGATAGACCCGTCAGTGAAGTTCGTAATTTACGCCGACGACACGAGTTTGTTTATCGCAGAAGAGGCTAGCGAGAGATTACTCCAACGAGGTAATGAGGTCGTTGAAAAATTAGCCGTATGGGCTTGTTGCAGTGGGTTCAAGAATAACACTGAAAAATCTAAGGCAGTTATTTTTGGTGCAAAAGGTGAATATGTCAATAAAAACCAATATTTAGTTTTAAATGCGTGTCCTGTAGAGATTGTAGCCAGCTTTAAAAATCTTAGGAGTAGTTTGGGAACACATGCTTTGGGAATTGCACGTTGACCAAGTTGTCAACAAACTGTCGAGAGTAACGAGATTGCTTTACAAAAATAGTGACCTATTGCGGACGAATACAAAGCTACTCATTTATTATTGGCTGTTCCTGTCGTACTTAAACTGTTGTTTTCTTGTTTGGGGCCCAACAACGGTTACAAATATTCCTACAATATCTAGGTGCAAAATAAAGCTGTTCGATTTATACCCAACGTTGCAGCAGACAAGCCAACTAGATCTTTGTTCAAATAGTTTGGTTTAGTCAACACGAACAATTACTATAATTACCGTTTATGGAAGGCGTGGGTTGCTGAAAGAATAAGGGAAACGTTTTCTATTTGTACTATGTCCAACCTAACCGTTAAAGAGCATTCCTACAACACGAGACGACCTGATTATTAGACTCTCCGTCCCACTAGAACAAATTATGACGACCACTTGATGCAAAACATTGTCCCGAAACTTTGGATGAGCAGTGGAAATCGACTTACATTCAAAGATGGGCTTGATTTGTATGTATAGCGTAGTGTTTGAGCGCCATTGTCGCTAATGTAGCGTTTGTTTTTAACTTTACCACCTTTCTTATTTTTTTCCGTTTCCATTGTTTGCCAGTTGTACATCTCCCATGCAAGTGTTGTATAGGTGTTTGTAGCATGCAAATTTTGGTTTTTCTCTGATGTGAATAGCTTTGCTTGAATTATTTATGATTTCACTGTTGTACGCCATTTTCTTTTCTCCGAGTGGGAGAACTTTAACAGTTTGGTTTGTCACCGAAGCATCCCGTGATTTTCTCACATATGTGTTTTTATGTTAATGTTTTTAATACGTTTTCTCATGTGGTATTACAACTATGTAGCTGCTGACCTCGTAATCGGGCGGGGGGAGGGGAGCAATGTCAAGCTACGAATGTTTCTATTTGCAAACATTAAATAACGTTTCTATGTCGACGTCTATGACAGCCACCACTTGGGGGGTCTCGGGGCCTTTGGGCTGTCTTTCAGATTTTTTTAAATAGGCCATAAAATATCCCGAACCCGAATTACCGAATTAAAAATACTTCCTAGCTCTCATATTATAACAGCCACATGCTGCTCGACATTTCCTAATACAAATGCAATTTAAGTTCCCATTATTCAAATTGATATAGCCCTCGGATTACGGATCACCGCTTTTCTATACAATAAAATATTTGGCCTCTATATTTTCTTTCGTACTGGTCACAAACTGTTCAAAACAGAAAAAGAAACAGGACAGAGGTCTATCAACGCTGAGTTTTGTCCAGCTCGATCCATGTTGCACTGTTAGTGCAACAAAACCAAACGAACTGGGGCATTGATCATGCCGACGTGTGTTAGGTGTGGGCAGCGTCAACTAACGGCTCTTTTATTTGATCCCAGCCCTCACGCAATGCCCGGCTCCCAAAGAAAGATCAGTGGTTTCTTTCTACCAGCTCCAAAGCGCGCATGCCTTGGAAGCAGAGATTGTCAAGGTATAATAACGCACAGATTTTTGTATATAATCACGAGTTCTGTTTGTGTGAATGCCTCCGTTCAACAATTCTCTTTGCTTCTACGCTTTTCTCTGTCGCTACCAGATATTTCTTCTGAAAGACCCGGCCTACAGTGTCATCGCGCAGAGCAAGGCACAGGCCATGATGGTAATAATTGATATTTCATTGATACATTTTTGCATTTTAAAAGTGGCATTTTGAGACAGTTAAGGACGGTGCGAATTTTGCAGAAATTGGTCCATCCCGTACCGACAACACGAACGCCGTTGTTGCACAACCATTACCTGACAACAGCGCCCGTCCTCCGGACCTGTCACCACTGTCGACTGATTGCTCAGCGGGTAAGTAGTTTCAGTATATCCAAATTAAGGTCATGCCTATCGGTTATGCCAATAATACTTTTTTGTTAGACATAGGCTAGGGAAAATAGTGTAAACTTGATTTAAAAACCGAATAGGAACAGAAGAAGCAATGAATGCCTTTTATTTCATTTGTACAAGCCCAAACATTGCGGCCTGCTAGCCGGACGGAAGAAGCAACCAGCTCGGACGAAATGAGCAATCTGCAATCGCTCGCCTTCAAGAATTCGAGAGAGAGTTTAAGCGAGGACGAGTCAGCGCTGAACGACCATCCGTCACTTCCGGCAAAAAACTACAGGTTCCCAAAAAACCAAGGAGGTAGATCATGTCAACGTGGCTGGTTTGAGCGATTTTCTTGGCTGTCCTACCAAAGCAAGAGCGACTTAGTCTTTTGTCAAGTGTGCCGTCGACATTTCAAGAAAAAAGGGGACAACACTAGAAATGTGGAGCGAGCTTTTGTTAAGACTGGTTTTAACAACTGGAAAAAGGCTATCGAAAGGTTCAAATCGCACGAAAAGAGCCAATTTCACGTTGACTCCGTGAGCATAAACTTGTCATACCAGAGAGGCATTCCTGTTTTGAGTCTCCTTTCGCAGCAATGCAACAAACATCAGGAGGATGCCAGGGCAGTACTTCGCGTCATAGTTAGCTCTGTGCGCTATCTCTGCCGCACAGGGCAAGCTCTTAGAGGACAAGGTAAACTGGATGGAAATTTTCTCGATTTGCTTCATGAGAGATCAGAGGATGTCCCGGTCCTTAAGACGTGGATGGCTAAGAGGGACAAATGGGTGAGCGGGGACGTGCCGAATGAGCTTATAGAAATTATGGCGCATACCGTACAGCGAGAGATTGTGGAGGACGTGAAATCCAGCCCGTTCTACGGTATCATCGCTGATGGAACAACGGATGTGAATGGTGACGAGCAGTTCACCTTTTGCGTGCGGTGGGTGCAGAGCAAGACCCTTGAGCTTCGGGAAGAGTATATTGGCATGTACAACGCGCCCGACAGCAGAGCTGAAACTCTATACTCTGCCATCAAGGACATGCTTTTGCGCCTGGGCCTAGACTTTCACTGCGTCCGTGGCCACTGCTTTGATGGGGCGGCAAATATGTCCGGTCGTTTTTCGGGTGTACAAAAAAGAATTAGCGATTGCGAACCGCGTTCTTTGTATGTCCACTGCAGTAATCACTGTTTAGATCTTGTACTGCAGGAAGCTAGCAGGAGCTGCGACATAATTGGAGACGCTCTTAGCACTGTTAAAGATATTTCCAACGTAATCCTCGACTCCAAAAAGCGCAAAAGTGCTTACGCCAACATAGTAGTTTCTACAGGGGGCGAAGTAGATTTGGAGAACGGTTCCAGGCCAAACAATTTACTGCCGCTTTGCCCTACGCGATGGACCGTTAGAGTTAAGTCCATGCAAAGGTTTCTTGACAACTACGCTAGGGTACAGGAGACGCTCAAGGAGCTTTTGGAGACACCAGGTTCAGTGACAGATGGCAGCAAGGCCATTTTCAGGGGTTACTACACCCTTTTGCAGAAATTTGAAACGTTGTTAGGGATCAACATTTCCATAGCTTTTTTCGGCCCTTGTGAAGAATTGGCAAGGGCTTTCCAGAGCTCAACATGTCGAGCGGCGGGTGCAAAAGAGGCTGCAGAGGCTCTCCGCGAGGCGATCTCTCGGCTGCGCTCTGATGCCGCGTTTGAGGAGCTGTGGCAGCACACGAGCACAACTGCAGCACGCCTATGCCTGAAAGAGCCTCGAGTGTCCAGGCCGGCAAAACCGCCTAGGCGGTACGAGGCGACTGACAGGCCTGTTCAGCCAGTTACACTCGACGTTAAAGCAGCACTGCGCAAGGAGTATTTCGCTGCTGCCGATCGGATTATGAATGAAACGCAACGGCGTTTTGAGCAGCCGGGCATGTTACAGCTCGTAAAACTGGAAGGCATTTTAGCCAGCGCTGCAAGGGGAACTCAGTTCACAGCTGATGGGCTAAAGGCGTCTTTGGGAGTGCATGCAGTAGATTTTGACCTGTGCAGACTCTCGGCGCAGTTTCTGCTTCTACCAACTCTTCTACGCGATGCCGATTCCACCACATCCCTGGGCATTTTGAAGATGCTGCAAAGCAAACCGGAAAACATTCGCGAGCTAATGGACCAGGTCGTGCGGTATGTTCAGCTTTTGCTGTCCATACCTGCATCGGTCGCTTCTGGGGAGCGCTCTTTTAGTGCTCTGCGCCGAGTAAAAACTTATTTGCGCAACCGAATGACCCAGAAGAGGTTGTCGCATCTTCTGATTTTGAACATTCATAAGGAAAGAACGGCGGCCCTCAGGTTAGAGGACATCATCAAATAATTTGTGACCAGAACAGCGGAGCGAGTAGCAACCTTTGGTCCCGTCTAGCTGTCCGAAATGCCTGCTGCTTTTGTGCATTTTTGACATTCATGTACAGTCATGGTCACATGAAGTGCGAACACAAAATTATGAACAAGAACACGCAAAATTGAAAAATGCTGTTCTTGGAGGTCCAAAAATGGCGCACTGTTGGTATATTTTGAAAGCCACATTTTCCATCTTCGTTATTGTTATTAGGCCACACATCAATGTGACTTGCATGGAGAGAAATCGCGCTATTTATGTGTTCTGGTTTATATTATCCTGGTCGCGTTTCACTTGTCCGTGACTATACATACATGTATTATAGCGTGCTTGTTCGTATTGTTGCATTTCCATTATTTTTACGTCATGTTTTTATATGCGTCAATATACAAATAGAAACAGACCTAACTTTACAGGATGGCATCAAAGAACTTTGGAGATAGCAGCAACCTTTGGTTCCACCTAAGCCCCTATAGCAATAACACCACTGACTGATAAGTGTGATGCTTGTGTGCAATATTTCCAATTGTATGTATGTATTATAGCGTGGCTGTTTGTACTGTGGTATTGCAATTTTTGTATTTGTATTACGCTTGTTTTCTGCGCCATTGTATAAACGTACCAAACATTCTGTTGCTTAAATAATATGTCAAATGCGAATAAATATGTGGTCACTGAAAATTCACTCTATTTTCTGCTTAATAGTACGCGGCCTATCTTGACTAAGATGGCCACTCGCAACACATTCTCTTTCTTCCCCCTTCCCCATCCCGTTTATTTTTTATTCAATGAACGTATAATAAGCACAATTTAAAGTTAAGAATAACCAGTGGGTAAAAAAAGATTTTTGCACGTGGTTAATAGAAAAGAAGTCGATTTTTTTTCTTTCTAGCGAAACTCTGATTTTAATCGCGTAAAAATTTCGAAGTACATAAAAAAATAAAAAAATTGCTTCAGCCCCCCCACTGAAAATATAGTTCCGGCGTCACTGCCTCGACTCTTTAATCCACAAATTAACAACCGTGCATTCGCACTTCACTTACACACTCTCCCCCTCGGGGAAGTGCGGGGGAATTTTTTCTGCCTTCGATCGCTCGGTTACGGCAGCGTCGTCACCTCCAAACCGCTATAGCAGGTGCCAAAGTGATGCGCACAAAAATGGCACACTGGGCTTATACGTCAAAAATGACGTATACCAAAGATTTACACTTATACTTGTACGCTGACTTCATAACTTGCATCTTTTTAAGTCAGCGTACTGGCGTCCTCAGAAACGTTACGCGGAAAGGTCATAACAATGGGATTCACGTCTACCGTAACATTCCATATTCAACGACAATGCTGTGCTGACATCCGGACTTCAAGCGTTTCAGCTCTATCAGCCGTGCCGTTCGTTGCTTCTGAACGTGGTTTTCAGGACGCTCATCATTTTTCATGGCCACTTGCCTCACGTCTTCGAGCCGAAATACATTCGCGGCTTGCACCACGTTTCGCTTTGTAGCGAAGACGAACATGTTCCGCGAGACGCTTCTTTCTGGCCTGCTTGTTCTGCTTACGTGAGCAGAACGCAGTTGACACGCCACCTCAAAGCGCACAGCACGTGCCATTTGCACTAATTGCGAACCACTCTCACGGCACCGCCAGTTACGATACGCGAAGGCCAGCGCCATCTTGTAGCGTAAGCAAGCGTGCGGTGCGTGTACGCAAGATCACAGCAGCAGCAGCACCCGGAAAGTAGGGAGGAGAGGCAAAAGAAGACTGGTGTCCAAATATAAAAAAAACAGTACTGCTACCACCCAATTGATCTTTTGTTTCAGTGAGGGGCTAGGAAAGCTGCGAGCATGACTTGGCCAGCTCCTCTTGAATTTCCTGGTGGTAGTCTGGTAGTAGCAATCCTTTAGATCCTCGAAACTTCAACGAGTCTCCTTTGTCGAGCATTGGCAGGCAATATTAAATTTAGGCTGCAATACGTCTGGAATCCTTATACCGAGGTGATTTATCGAAACAAAATTCTCCTTTAGTTTTCTCCGAGGGCCTTAGCTTAACGGTTGAGGGAAAATGTCGGCGTCTTATAACTGCAGCCAAAAAAATTGATTTTCGTCGGCACGTTTTGCGGTGCCTGGGGTAGAATAAGCGTAAAGAAAATGAGCGTGAACCTGTGTTTGGGGCAAATTAGGTGGGAGTGGCGCTGTGCGAAGGCGCGACCCAATCCACTTCGAAGTGCCACCGTGGCAGCAAGCATCGCATTGAATTTTGAATCTTCCATGTTTTCAGCACGGTCCGCTTTACGTCAATATAGTTGCTTTCTAGAGCTCTACATAGGATCGAGACCTGAAGTAAATTTTCTCGTTCTTAACCAAGCGCAAGGCTATATGCTCGTCGCGGTCAACCCAGATATGCAAACGCTGCCCGCACGGAGGCCTTCACATGCGAAAACTACACATCCTCCATCTACCCTCCAGACGACTACTAGAAGTACATGATCGCCACAGTAAAAGACATCATCCACTGTGTGAACCATCCCTAGGTCATCACCCACCTGACCCATTGAAACAGACGATACCTAGGAATATGCTTCGAACGTAAGGAGGTTGGTCAGCATGGATGAGCTAGGGCATACTTTGATTCAAACAACATCCGCAAGAGGACTCAGTAGGAAAGCAATGAAGAAAATAATATGAACTGCGTAGTGTCGCCACCTTCAGGAGACTATAAAAATACGTCGACCCGTTACCCCGTATTGACCACGCACTATTGTTCGATCGACCTTAATTAGGTGTATTGGCAATATTCCGTTGGCTACACGGACCGATGAAGAAACGCATTTATCATCCCTATCATTTATCATCCACAATTTTATTGTCCTCCCATTGTCTGTGCAACGCGCTAGCAACATTCGAGCACTTGGGCACGCTGCTTTATAAGCCCAAGCCTTCTCTACTCTGGCCGCCCTCCTTACCACACCACCTATATTCTGCCGCATTTTCACCCTTCCGCCCAAACGGAGATACAGAGTCATTAAAGCGGTAACGTGAGGCTGTGCTCAGCCAACAACAGAAGGGAAATAACCGTGCGATTTCTCAGGCTAGCCACCTTCTGTTCGCTTCAGAACATGAGTGCCTAGCCCTGGGCCATTCCAAAATTTTCCCATTTTCAAGATGCCTGGAATTTCGCTGTTGTAACTGACCATCATGCCTTGTGTAGGCTTGCGTCATTGAAAGATTCCAAAAACCGTTTTTTACGCTTGGCTCTGAGCGCACAAAATGCAGGTTCACACTTGTCTACAAATATGGGCGATTCCACAAACACGCAGCATAAGAAAAGTAAACAGATGAGCTACGCTTTTATGCGAGAAACAGAAGTGTGTAGTCTGCCCTGGTGACCCTTGCCAAACTGATGTTCACGTTACCGGTCTGGTTCTCTCACAAAATGTAAACAAACACTCGCACGTGCATTGTTTTGAAATAATCGCATTCCTGAAGCGGATCGGCCCAAACGGCAAAAATGGAAGTGGCAGCAAACGACCAAAAACGTTTCTCTCTGCGATAGCTAAGCTCTACAGGCGTGTTTGGGAACAATTTCGTTGCTTGCACATTCTACAGGGTTTGTTAAGGCCGCGAATGAGGCCGCCAAAATTACAGAAAAGAACTCAACCACTAAAATGAAAGGTCAGACAAATTAAGAGAAAATATTGCGTGTTTGTTGTTGGTGAGAAAAATTAAACACCAAAAAAGAAATGTGTGAATATTACCACGGTTCTCTTTCGGGGCTGTCAGGCAGGCTGGGCTGGTTTATGCTGCTGTTTTCGATATGTAGGCCACCACCTGAATGTGGCCGGTTCAGGCTGATTCGCTTCTGGTGGCGACTCATCTCCAGCCACTCGGCATCCATGCAAGGTTCATTTAACTGTGGGTACAGGCGATTCTTGATGTCCGCTGCAATCTCCACGAAAATCTCGGCAACGTTCGTGCCGTTCTTAGCGCTGGTTTCCAAGTGCTTGCTTCCCCACTGGTTCGCAAGTTCCTGTGGAAAAATTTCACTGATTATTAAAAGCAGAAACAATGTTCACGAAACTTTACCAAAGCAAAACATAAATTAGACTGCTAGCGTGTAAAACGCTGTAGTTGCATGAAGGCTTCAAAGCTTACTGCGATATTGTGTACATGAGAGGAAGCACTAGTTATGTTTGGTCGCTGAAAACAGTTGTAGCTCATAAGACTAAGCGCATTTATTTTCAGCTGCAAAGACGATACTGCAAGAGTTCCAAGAAATTTCCAATGAGCAAACAAAAGTTCTCCGAACGAGTAAATGTAAACGCACTGAAGATTTGTGGATATATTACTAAAACATTTCGCGTTTTCAGCAACACCCCAGTTCTGCAACGGTCACATTGCCGGTCACGTCACACCCCGGACTAGCGTTACTGCAATGATCATCTACGCATTAGGGTAGTGTAAGGACAGCACTAGGTTACTTGATTATAAACGACACCTTTTAATTAGGGAAAATTGCTCTTGCAGTGGTAATGTTAAATGACGGATTAGACGTGAACAAAGTATTCTTTCAGACGACCCGACGTTCAGAGGGTGCCCATTCAAACATCGTCGCGTATATTTCGCCCCCACAAACGAACGGAAAGGGGGTATGCACTCATACATGGACAAAAGGCATCCGGGTATCTTGTTTTACCGTTGAAGAAATGTGCGCTTTTAGGTAATCTAAGCACAAATGAAATGGAAAGAACGCTTGGTTGAACACAGCAAGAGCAGGGAGAAAAACATAAATCAATTGGGGAAACGCATATTTTGAAAGGTTTAAAAATTGGTTTAAATATTTGGCCAATGCACAAACCTGAAACGTCTCTTTGGATAAATTTTTTGAATTGTAACTGCGAAACATCACCGGAAAAGTCAAATATTCTTGAAGTTTAAATCCCCGTTAGAGCTTTCCGAATACGTTGTGCAGAGCTCGGCCAGCAGCAATTAAATTACCAGACCCTTTATGAGTAACATTTGCGCTTGCGTTGAATTGTCATGAACTGTTCCTACTATAAACATCGGAAATTATTCTATGTGCACGTAATTCCTTATTCGCCGCTACTTCAGAACCAACCGACTAGCTCTTTTTTGCTACTTAGGTGCTTATCTGCTCAGTGCGAACTGCTAAGAGTTCTAGTTAAAACTATTGCTTTTTTGCATAAAACGAAGAGAAGTTTTGATCGGGGCAGGGAAAATTTTCATAAAGTTGCGATCACCAGATAGGGGGCGAAAATTTTACGCTCTCCTTTTCCAACGCAACTGAAATAAATCACAGAATAATTATTGCGAGGGGCTGAATTAACTTTGGGCAGCAGCAAGCGTCATCTTCGGGTGCTCTTCGGGTAACGAGAAAATATTATTATTTTCCTATTAGCGTTATTAATCTGCTGCTGTTTTCCTTGGTGACAAGCCCGCCTTCACACACCCTGTCAGACAATTTATTGTATGTATCACACAGTGCCCGCGTAGAGATCTTTCTTGCTTTTATCTGTGTTTTTTATCTTGCTTTAACCCGCAATTTTACCTTATATATATGGGCACGTAATTAAATCTTTATTGTTTGGTTGATTGAATGATTAATTGGTTGACTTGTTTATTTGTTTATTTTTTATTTATTTATTTTTTATTTATTTATTTGTTTATTTATTTATTTGTGTATTTATTTATTTATTTATTGAGCAATCCATTGGCCGACCGGTCGTTTGGTTGATTGATTGATTGATTGATTGATTGATTGATTGATTGATTGATTGATTGATTGATTGATTGATTGATTTGTTTTGTTTTCCAACTAACCGGGTTGGTCTGTACTGAATGTTTCTTCTAATTAAACTGTACAGAATGGCGTTTCGCTGCTGCTTTCTGAGTCGGCGCAAAGCCAGTTCCAGTGGTGTATACACTGTCAACGTTATTTCTTGCGGTTATTTTTTCTCTTGTGCATCAATAATGTCGCCTCTGGTTATTCCTTTGCACTTAAATAAGTAGCCGTTTCTTCCTCGGGTACACTACCTTACACTACCGAATTTCGCGCTACACCGAATAGCAACAACGTTGTTGGTTAGTATGATTATATAGTCGAAATTTGTTCTTTATTACCAGAGGCTTCCGTTTTATTGTTTTACTACACCCGAGCTGTGCGCTGCAATTTTGACAAGATTTTTTATATGTTTGCATTTGAAAGCATGCCCGGTTTTTTTTGTAGCTAACAAGGACTAGTTTTACTGACGACAACAAGAATTGTACGTATGTGGACAAAAAATAGCATCGCTTACCTGGGCCATCTCGGACGTGATTACTTTTTCTGCTTCCATGTCGCATTTGTTACCAACTAGAATCTTCATGACATTCTTGTTTCGAAGCCAGTCAAGCTCACGAAGCCAATCCTTCACTCCAGAAAATGACCTCTTAAAATGGCGATTTTTATTGGAATTTCATTTCGCCGATGCGGCGGGGATGGTCCCAGCGTGGCAGCATGGAAACAGGGTAGAAAGATGGTACAAAACTACAATGTAGTAGAAACGTGCACATGGAGACACTTCTCTGTGTGATAACTGCAGGCTCAGTATAAATTTCAGCTGGCTGGTTTTGCTGCTAAAAGATCAATCGGCTATGGGAGCAAACATACAGCTGGCAATTGTTTTGTTTTCTTGAATGAAGCAAAGCCAAATTTTGTCAAAGACAAACTTACCACCAACTGTAGTTCCGCCTTATATTACTCCACGACACAATCGAATCAATGAGAGCAATCGATTGCCTTTAACAGTAACATGAAGCTTCGTAAAAACATTTACTACATCATTAGGCTCAAATGTATTCTCTTTAGAACAGAAGCACAAAAAAGAGTAAGCTAATTAGGAGCGCTGATGGCTTCGCCAATTGACATCCCGGTGACTTCACCGCGTTCAGGCCGGACAAGATGAGCGCGGAAAAGCAAGCGTGCTTGCTGGTGCAGCTAAAACGTAAGGCGGCCAATTATGTAATAGGGTGGACACTGCTTACTACAGGCAACACCCATGTTCTGGCATGTATTACGTGTTTGGAATACCATCAGCGTCGTGTAACCCCCCGTTGGTACGTGCCGTGTTTTCCGTACCGTCCCATATCCTGAAGACGACTGCGTAAAGCGCGAGAACTGGCACTCGTTGGTACCCAACCCCCAACAATTTTTGGAAGAAACCGTACAGGCACCATCCCCAACGAATAAATTTACCATCTGGCTGCAGTTTCTTTCTGAGTCCAATGGGAAGCAGAAATATGTTACAAGCGATTGCGGTTTCTTTGCGAAGGTAGTCCACAAAATGATAATTTCTCCAATTTATTATCAACTACTATTTTCAACACTGCGAATATCTGCTTTCGAACAAATAAATTCGACAAATTAGTAAAAGAGTCTTGTGGTATTAAAAAAAGTCTTGTTTGCGGCATAACGAAGCTGGGGTCGACGAAATTTAGGCGGAACGTATATCCGATGAACAGATTTGATGCATCCCCATTCTTCCGGTCAGGCGACAAATTTGCGTTCGTGAACTGAATTCGCTCCTGCATCCGCCCCCGCCATTTTCTCATCCCCTTTCCTCCACACTCTTTGGCTTTAAAGCCAAATTTTTCCCCATGCCCTTACCAGAACTTCCAACTACTCCACTTCCTCCAACGAGCGATGAAGACGAATTGCAACTGTGTTTAATTTGAAAGAATCAGGTTTCAGTACTGCATTCAATCCCGTTTGGGCTACGAAAGACGTCTTTTTAAAAAACATAAAACCCCTAGAAGTATTAAAAACGTTCGAAAATCGCGCTACACCGATGTGTTTTCGGCCGAAGTGACGTCATATGGGCCAGAACCAATAACCATTTTCAGCGTGTTAACTGAGAGTTAACATTGAAGTGACGCGATCAAACAGAACTGGATGCCCCACAGAAGTCGTCCTGTCATGTGTCTTAGCAATTAATTTGTTCGGCGGCCGCCATTTACACGAACATGATTCTGTGACGTCACAGAAAAATTCGCGAAAATGGCTACGGAGGCGCCACGGCTGCTCATTGTCTGATACCTCCATTACTTGTTCGAAGTTAATGATCAAACAGGCGTTGCTGTTATCGGGACACAACAGTCTTTCTAATGAACCAAACCTGTTTTCTTGTGTTCATGGCCCATTTAACACTCGTTTTGAAGTAAAAGTAACACCCTACTGTGGTAAAACCGTTAGAGTGCCATCGCGGGACAAAAAGCTGAGCTATATCGTTCAGTAAAGCTAATCCCATCATGTGTTAAAAAACAGTGACAGGCACAAATTTACACCTCTTAAGCAAAGACTGATTTGACATATTAACAGGAGGAAAATTGTAGTGCAAGGGAGGGTTGAAACATGAGGCAAAAAAAATCACCAAGAGCCACAACCAAAGCCATCGTCGTAGGGGCAAATATGAATCTGAATTAATCTCAAGAAATACGGCACAAGTATGCAGAAAACATCCCCTTTAGCTTTATCCTGAGCAGAATGAGGTCTTCCACATTGTCCGGAGAAAAAAGGCCCTTTTAAACTTCTCCAGTTTTTCAAACTAGAAAATAGTCGCGTTATCTATCCCTTTTCTCATTTTCCTTTTGTTCCTATCCAGTTTAGGTGCTCGCGCTAATCCAATATTTCTCCGTTACAGCCGATACCGCGCACGGCTCTCGCGGTTCCGGTTTTCTTATAAAAAAAATAAGCCCCACTGAAATTAAGTCTTCTTAACCTAAGTTGGTATTTAGTTTGCTATTCCCGATAATTCGCTATACCAGTGTTTGGTACAGCGAGTTAGGACTGTAACCCGCCGCGGTGGCTGAGTGGCTAAGGCGTTGCGCTGCTGAGCACGAGGTCCCGGCTTTGATTCCCGGCCGTGGCGGCCGCTTTTCTGATGGAGGCGAAAAGCAAAAACGCCCGTGTGCTCGAAATTTCGGCGCACGTTGATTCCCAGGTGGTCAAAATTAATCCGGAGCCCTCCACTACGGCGCGCCTCATCGCCTGCGTTGCGTCGGCGCGTTAAACACCACAATCAATCAATCAAATCAATCAATCGAGTTGGGACTGTACATGAAGCGACTGCCCGCTACAAGGGTACGACCTCATACGTCACGCACAACAAATTTAAAAAATAGGTAGAAATAGACTGTGCGTGTTGTGGGTAATTCAGAACTCCTGCGGACCTGACGGTGTAAATAGTTTGTCGTGGGGAAAACATGGCTACCCAGAGGCAAGACTTAAACCACAGGGAAGAAAATGTACTCTACGGAGGAACGAAAAAACGCAATTGGAACCTCGCTAGACCAATGCGCTTAGACCTCTATTCTAGAAGCCTTCGTTCGGCTGTGGACTTAAAGGGACTCTGCAACACTTTTTTTTTTTTTGAAATCCTAAATACTTGCCAAACGTAGTCACCCAACACACCCAGTACTTAGATTAGGGGGTCGAAAAGTACCTCATCCAAAAATTACTCCTCTGTGCCCACCAGATAACTTGGAAACTCGCTCAAAAGATTTTTCTCTCTTTCCCAGTCTTCACGTTCGTCGACGCCTCCAATTACATGACTAAGGCCATTTAGCAGTTGTTGGCAGCTTTTCCTTCAGTTGCAGCAAAGAACGCTTTTCGATAACAGCTAAAATAAAGCCACAAAACAAAGCAGAAATGGAAGGCGTATCTGTTGCGACGAGCAAATCATGAAGTGCCGCTCCGTGCTGGCAATGGCGAGAGCTTTCGCAGTGCTTCCAGACGCGAAAGAAAAAGTAAAAGTGCTTATCGAAAATGTTTCAGGGTCCATCTAACTGGGCTGCTCAAGATAATGAAGGTTATTGACGCTACCGAATGACCACCGCCCCCTCCAAATGCTATTCTGTTCCGAGATGGGTACAAGCCAGGCACTTCGTGTGCGATGCAAAACGGCAATTAAATGTCTTGATACGCCACGCCTGTCCCGTAAACCGACCTAAAAAACCAAATCACGTTTATTTCTGAAAATAATGCGCACAACTGACCTAAGATAGCATCTTTAAAATAAATCAAGAGTCTTGCAGGCATTTTCGCACTGCTGGGGCTAGAGCCTACGTTATTTGCACCAAAACTCAAGATTCTGCCTTTAGGCTGCTCAGGCCAGACATGGAGTCACTCCTAAAGTCCTGAAACGCGTTTTGAGCACACTAAATGAACTAACGCAAAAGGGCACCATGTTGGGCTAGTTGGTGGTCAGACACAAAGAAAGGAACAGCAGGCATTTTGACGAATTAAGGACGAAAAAAAAACACACACCACAAGCGCTCACTATCAACTTATCGCATTTTTACAAGTTGCGGAAAATAAATAGCCCACCTGCAGGGAAATGTGCTTCCGTGTTGGCAAACCGTGTTGGCAAACCGCTTTGCCACACGTCGCCGACGGCGACACGAACACGTCGACTGATCGATAGTCCGCGTGGTGTGACGGGGTCGCTGACTGAAGACGCCGAAGATACCGATCGGACGAACGGTCGTCGGGAATCGATTGAGAAGTGAAAACTGCGCCCCGACAACATTTGCGCTGTAATCAATGCGGCTCTGTTCTGTTACTTCCTGGAGTGCAATAAACATAGTAAGGTCCATTAAGTTCATACAGCTCAATACATGCGATCCGTATTTCGGCTTACGATGCTTCGGCCGTTTGCTTTGGCAAGAATTCGTTTCCCGGAGTTGCAATTTGCATATTCGTGTGCTACCAGCAACGAGCCTGTAGAAAATATAAGCTCAGTTAAGAGCAGAACTTGGTTTACGGAAGGTTTCTTAGGTATTAAGGAACAAATATCGATCAGAGGTTTTAGCGCAAAGCGTTAAACAAAAGCAGGGCGAGCACTATTGCTGCAGGGCGAAATCGCAGTCGCAGCCGAAACAGTGCTCTTGCTAGGCTACGCTGTGGTGCGGACTTCATGGATAATTACTGCGGAACTGTTATTCAAGAAATGTTCAGTTAACCTGCCTCGTATCCTTGAAATCAGGTAGGAAACATTGATGCGACACATAGGGTGGGTCTAAATGTAATATGCAGATTATTTTTGGGCAATGTTCGGCGATCTCGTGGTGGAGTGGACTGAAGCCTTGCGCCCACTAAAAGCCGCGGGCTCAAATCCCGGTAGGGTGTTGCTTTTTTTCTGCCTTCTAAGTGGCGTGGCTTGCGAATGGTATTCGCGAATTCAAAACAATACTTTTTGGATGCACTGTGGAACTACCGTATCAAAATTCAATGCATCGTTTAATTCGTAGGGCCGATTTGTTCAGCTTTGAGTGATTATAGTGTTTAACGCTCCGACACAACACAGGCGATGAGGCGCGCCGTAATGGAGGGCTCCGGACTAATTATGACCACTTTGGGATCTTTAACGTGCGCCGAAATCTCGTACAGACGGGCGTTTTTGCTTTTCGTCTCAATCAGAAAAGCGGCTGCCGCGGCCAGGAATCGAACCCGCGTCCTCGTGCTCAGCAGCACAAGATTTGATCAGTTTTAAACTCGTGCTTTGTATATATAAACAGGTACGGTGTTATCCCTGTACTTTCACAGGAAGAAATACTGGTGTGTGTATTTTACAAGATTGGTATGTATTTCTATAGCGCAAACATAGTTTCCTCCTAACCACTTAAACAAGACAGAAGGTGGAAGGGCCACGGCCGGCAACCAATCCAAATAACGCAAACTAGCACTGAGCACGTAGAAAATGAGCGAATAGCGTTTATAGATACAAAATGGGCTCCATGCTATCAGTGGAAAAAGCGAGGGTGGAAAAATTGTTTTGTGCAAGCATATGCACAGTCGAAAAAAGAGGCAGGCGCGCACAGCCCCAAAACTCACACCACTCTTCAAAGACCGCTCATAATATCTGTTACGGTGTACGTGTCTAATAGTTGATAAGGGCAAGGTCGCGTAGAAGTTTCCGGGAAAGTAAGGAGAAAGGGGCAAATTGAATGCACGACGCACTTTAAAAGACGTCTCTGTGCCGTACAGTGCAAACCTTCAGCTGCTTCATGTTACGGCTATAAACGCTTAGAACCGATAGGAATAGCGTAATGGAATACTGCAACTGCTTGTGTACGCGCGTGCATGGCAACACTACAGCATTACCAAGCTCGACGACATTGGTGCTAACGAGGGACCAGTTAATTAGCGTGCTCATGGGAGGTTCTGACCGTAACTACACCAGGGCCCTTCATTATATAAATCGACGTTGGTTCGGAACGCGTGTACGCGCTAACTGTGACAAATTTTAGGAGATTCTTTTGCCATTCGCGCACATATTTTACATTCCCGTATCTACCAAGACATCACGTCGCCTCGGACGCGCAGTGGCAGGGTCGTGCACTCTTCTCGTGGTCTTTGGGCGTGGTGTGGAAGCGTAAACGTCCCTCCCCATTCCTTCCATCAGCTTTTCCGGCCGTGAGCGGAGTTCGCGATTCATAAGCACAATGATGAAAGAACGGCCCAAACGGTACGCAGAAAATCAGACGGCCCCATCAAAGAGCGGTGCTGCGGCGCAGAATATCGCCGTAGCAAACGACGCCCGCAATCAGATGTTCTTGCAGACGTCACCGAGAAGCGAGGCACGATGGGCAGTCACGCTGGCGCAGTGCGATGAGGTAGGCGAAACGGGGAAGAATCGCGGCGGAAGCGAAAAGGCGATGTTTTAAGAGCGAATGCTCTTTATAAGCGACCCCAAACCATCCACCGCCGGCGGCGGCGGCGGCGTCGGCGGCGTTGGCGTCCGCAGTGCTGTTTAAAGAAAAAACAGCATCCGGCGCCAGGTTTCGATCCGAGGACTTTGCGGGCCGCAGCGCGACGCGCTACCGACCAAGCCACAGACGCGACGGTGATATCAGTGTTAGACGCGCCTTATATCTTTAACGCATTCAAACTACGTCGTCAGCGGCGTGCGTTGGCGACTCAGCGGCGTTATAGCGGCTTGATAACTGCGTGGTGTACACGTGATACTACAAACCCGATGGAAGAGATGGAAGAGAAGGCGGCGAGGGGGTGGGCTGCGGGGGCCGAGCGCAAGCGCCGCAAGCGGGCCGACAACCGTGCATTCGCACTTTCACATTCTCCCCCTCGGGGAAATGCGGGGGAATTTTTTTTTATTTGCAATAACCCCTCATCGCTGTAACAAAATTCCTGAAGGCGGGGATTACAAGGACACTGATTTACTTGAAATTACAAACGTCCATGTATGGGCAAAGGTCTTTCAGGGCCCCTTTAACACCTGCTCAAAAATGATGCGCCCCTCCGTTTAACAGTGACGATGGTTGAACGCGAAGCTTTCTCGTGAGGAATTCCTTGGGGGTCGCCTGAGATCAGACTTTGACTCGGCTACGGCTTGGACTTTTGATCACAACAGCTTTGATTTTGACCCTTCGACATTCTATTTTGTAATAGCCAGCTTTGCGTTCAACCACCGTCGTCGTTAGAAAAGGGATGCATGATTTTCATAATTTTGCTGGTCTATGCATCCCTCTCCAAATCCAAAGTGTTTCGGCCATTTCGTAATAGCTATATTTGATAGACGTGGGGTTAATAACGCGAGGGACCAGGGTTCGCTTCAGATCACGGGAAGCGCTCTTATCTTTCATTTCCCCCTTATTATCATCGTCACAGAAAGTGGGCGTTCCTCCAGTGCGTTTTCGACGCGACATATGCCATCAGGGAAAGATGGAAAGCGTCGCTTTATAATGAAGGCGGAAAGTTTGAAGCAAACCGTTAGATTCCGATTGGTGCGAACAGGAAGTGCCGGTCTTGTACCCATAATTTTGCATCTGCCAGACGTGTGGTAACAGCCACCAGACCATACTGTTCAGGAAGTTTTCAAGCTACGATGTTTCCAACGCTGGAAGCTTTTTTAAAACTCCATGTACCTGATCTGTGACGTCGTAAACGATGATGAAGCCATGCGCCTTCTTGAAGTCATCTGCAGTCGCAGTGCGATACTCCTTCCTTCCAGCAACGTCATTCTGAAACAAGCACATAATTCATCACTGCGCGTTCACTCACAGTGTATAGATTACGCTTCGCTCGCATCGTTGCATTTGGCTGTCATTGTTTTTTTGGAAATGCATCACGGCTGACGTAACACATTCACTGGCCAACCCCTTAGCAGGTTGACCCCACTTGTGATGTTTTGAAGACAGAAAAAAATAAAAATTTAATCGGTTGCGATAAAACAAACATCTAATAATTGCTGCGATTGCAGTCCCAGAGAGGCAGGACGCCAATTTTCTTGGCAAGCTTTGAGGCGAAAGCCTAAAGTGCAGCAATTAGCAAAAAATTCCCCGCATTTCCCCGAGGGGAAGAGTGTGAAAGTGCGAATGCACGAGTTGAATTTGCGCGGTTCGGTAATGTTCGCGAAAGAGAGATCACACACACACACAACTACAAAGAAAGAAAGATGCATTTATTCACAGACACCTAGTTGTGTTGTCGTTGTACTTGATTGCTAGAGCGGATCTCAGCTTTGAAATTTCGTGTCAGTACTCCTTTAAGCAGGTGCATTAGCCCTTCTCACGCCCGATTCTTGGCCAATCCCCCACGTGGGTATGTGCCATGTCAGCGGCCAGGCAGCGCGCGCCCATCTCCCCCCGTTGCCAAGGAAGACGAGGAGATTCCTGGCCAATCCCCCACGTGGGTATGTGTCGCTTAAGAAGTGCACTCGCACGAGCGCGGACATCGCCGGTGGACGCAGGTTCAGGGTCGCTTAAGAAGTGCATTCGCACTTAAAAGTTGTCCTTGCCGTCGTTGCCTGCCGATGCGTGCGTTCAAAGAACTGTCTTATCCGTTTATAGTTGCAGCGATTGCCTTTTGGAATGAGCTGAAACCAATATTTTGACACGAAAATACAAGAAGGGTTCGCCCCAAAACCTAGAGCTGGTGGCGGCTTTTCAAGTCCAATGGTAACGAAAGGTTCCAATAGATGGCGAGCTTGCACTGGAGTGCGCGAAAAACGAATTGACTTCCGCAAACCTCCACCGTCTTTATCCTGAAAGGAGCGAGACCGTAAGGGAAGAGCGTTAAAGGTGGACGCGGGAGAGAATAGCGGCCTTTGCGTGGCAGGGGCGGCAAAAAGGCTGTCGTCTGTCGCCATTTGGAGCCAAGTGAGCGAATACACGACGCTTGTCGTTTTCTCGGAGGTTCTAATCTGGTAATTGAAGGAGGTTCAGAGTTCGATTTGAAGGAGGAGCACCCGGAGATGATCCTGGCACTCGAAAACCCACCATATACACAGCTTAACTGGCTTCTATCTCAACGGAATGGAAAGGCTCCGGATTTCTTGTTCGCTTTGTATATATCTGTAACTAAGAGCCTTGTTTAGTCGCTCTTGTTAGGCTGCCCTATATGTATAATAAAACCAGGTTGCATTTGTAGGGATCCCTTCGGCAGACCCATATTGTTCACAACATTTCCCACAATCCTGCTCAGCTGCTAACACCCCGACCGGCTGCAAGGACAGCCATAGTTTCAAATAATACGGCACTCCCAGTGAGTGGGCGTTGAGGAATAGTAAGGTTTGTCGTACAGATTAAAGGGGGGAATGAGGGTGAGCTGCGTGACGCTTTGGGAGTGTGGCAAGGAGGATGGGCTTGCGGGAACACGAGGTTTGTTTCAAATTTTGGTGTTTCAAGGGACCCTGCAACACTTCTTTCACCTTTTTTTTTGAAAACGTAAATGCTCGCAGAACGAAGTCACCCAACCCACCAAGTACTTAGATTAGGGGGTCGGAAAGTACCTCAGCCAAAAATTACGGCTCTATTCCCATCAGATAACTTGCAAACTCGTTCGAAAGATTTTCTCTCTTTCCCGGTCTTGACGTTCTTCGACGACTCGAATTACGTCACTGAGGCGATGTAGCGGCTGTTGGCCGGTTTTCCTTCAGTTGCAGCAATGAACGCTTTTCGATAGCAACTTAAAAAAAACACAAAAACAATGCAGAAACGGAATGCGTATCTGGTGCGATGAGCAAATCACGCATTGCCGCTCCGTGCTGGCAATAACTATAGCTTCCGCAATGGTTGCAGACGCAAAGAAAAGAGTGAAAGCTTTTATGGAAAGTGTTGCAGGGGCCCTTTGACGTGCCGAAGCCAAGCTTGGGCTATGAGGCATGTCGCAACGGACGGTCTCCAAATGGCAAGGGTGCCCGGTGACTCGCATGGAGTCGGCCGCGCCCTTACAGATGGGAGGCAAGACCAGCTTTGTAATATAGGCCCAGTAAACTCTCTCTCTCTATCTGGAATAATTTCGACCACCTGGGTATATTTAGCAGCCCCGAATCTAGACATATAGACATCGTTGTTCTGTTCCTGCATCATAAAAGCAGCCATTGCGACCGGGATCGAACCCACGTCCTCGGGCTCAGCAGCACAATGCCTTAGACACTGAGCCACCGCAGGGGGTCAATCGGTCAGTCTGGTTTTGGTGCAGGCTCGAGCGGACGATTATCGATGATGTAGTTGGTTGTTGTTGCTGCACGCAACAAACGACTATTGTCTGAGCAGAAACGTTTGTTACGAAACTGCAACTTGCCTCATTCTTTGGCAGGCTGTACGAAGCAAGCGCACGAACTATACGCGGTCAAGCTCCGCGTGCTGTTTGAGGGCGGTACAGCTTTAAGAGTAAGGTTGGCACTTACCTGCCAACATCACTAAGGTACATTCTCTTGTGCCTTGTGTTAACATCATATTTCTAGTGGTTCTCGACATAATAAGCGCCCCTAAGGAGGCTGGGTTCCAAGTCACATGCATAAGTGCTTCCGTATACCTACAAGCACACCTAGACTCCTAACTAATAATACTCCTACCGAAGCTAGAATGTGCATGCGTTGTATAGTATCCCCACAAGCGTAATCTCTGGAAGTACTAAAGAATATTTTCAGATGATTAATTACTTCTCATTATTCATAACAACGTTTTGAACCTTGAATCTCACACCGAAACTTCTGAGCTTCCTAACATCGCAAATTTTGTTATATATTTCAAAATTATCATTTCGATTTCGCATCAGTTATGAGAAGACAGCAGCTTCCATGGGTATTATTCCTTTATGTAGAGGGGCGTCTGCAATACGTTTGAATATTACTTGCCGCCGACGCGGTCCGACCCTTCAACATCACACCTTTGAGTAAAGCCATCTAACAAAACATTTACCTGTGACCTGCTCACGCATACTGCAACACCCACTGAGTAGGTTTCTTTGGAGTACCATGTAAGTAAACATATTCACACAAAGCTTAAAGGTGTGCTTTCTACTTTGACTAGCATCACACCATCTTCGGGAACTCGATTTTTAGTTTTATGGGTTGGTTACGGTTGCCCAAAACAATAAATTCACCATGATGAGATGTAGTTGCAGCTGCTTAGTTTTATATTACTTGCAGAACTACGCACAGCTGTTCGTAACATATACGACGACAAGAAACGGTGCTAACGACGGATTCCTTCAGGTTCTTCCCGGCGAACACCAATGCCTGTTTCACTAGAAAACGCTTACATCAACAAACAGCCTACGGAAAAGCTAACTCTAGTCCTAATACCGCTAAAGCTGTGGTCCTAACGGAATTGGTATTTTTAGATGATTCCCTATACAGAAAATCTCCTTTTTGACTACAGCTTGATGGCGTAAAAGGTGCGGTGTAGGTAAGTACATCTTTTTGGAATCCTGAGAGAATGAAAGCCAAATAAACTGCACTTACGATCTGCAACCTGATCATTTTTTCCTCGAGTGGAATTGTCCATGTCATCTGAGGGTAGAAAATCTCACATTTAGAAGAAAAAAGGAGTCCATAAACACAAAAAAACAACACACAACACACGTTACACTTGTCACATTTGCGACTACCGAGTGAACTCCATAAGTTAATACTGGTTTCGTTATTTCGACAGCTGCCATTCTACACACGGACTGTCAAATTTAAGCTTGAATACGTAGTTCTAGAAATTTTATTTATCCTTAAAATATATTTTTGTTTGCTATCAGACAAGCGCACGACTGTATGCACGTATTATTCATAAATTTGGATAGGCAGAAAAATGTTGTCACAGAACACCGGGAACAGCGAATTTTTCCGCCTTACCCTTTCTTTCCTTGTCATTGAAACTTTCGGGCGTAATTTTATCTCTTGTTCATTACCGGTCTAATGACTAATAAGAAACTATTGGTGCACCGCTTCCGGTGGACCATAAATACAAATAGTTCTTTCATTGGCGGATTTTAAAGTAACAACACTCACGTCAATAGCCTATTCACGGGATCGTGACCACCTTACGCCGCTTCAGTCGTCCGATCCATACGCTGGAAAAATATCAAGGTTGCACTAAAGCATTCACCTGCCAATCAGTGAATACATTAGTGCAGCCGTGAAAATTTTTTGCCACCAACCGCAAATACATCTGCAGTGTGTTTGCGGTTGCGCTAAGGTTGCATTATTGGACAGTCGGAGCAGAACTGACCGGGATGCCCACAATTCTTGCTTTTGTTTTGAACAAAGCTTTTCGCGCAAAGTGCTAAATCACAGTATGGATGCATATGATTTTCAATAGTTTGCCAAATGCGCGGTATCTGCTTTTATCTTATACCATCTATTAATGCTATTAGCACTTACACTAAGTGCACTCATACTTGGCTAAGAAGGAAATTACATTCTTCGACCGTAATTAGGATACGCGAAGTTTATCAGAGCCAGGAAATTCTTGGTGCCCACAGGAGTCATCACTGAAGGGGCCAACGCCGATACACCAATGGACGCCAATACTGCAGGTTAATTTCACCTCCCGAAGCAGGTTCAAGAAGAGTTTCGAGTAGGTTACGAGAGGGTACCGGACACCATGCGACAATATGTAATGAAGTGCAGAGGGGTGCGACACAATATCGATGGCACAAAGCGTCGGCAAAATGTGATGCCGATTTCAAAGGTACGTTTCCACGCACCCGCTATCACTTTTACTGTAGTGTGAGCAATAGTTGCCGCACGGCGGCAAACATTTTCGCCATTGATTTGAGGACACAGCGACAGAGGAACAGAGCGCGTGTGGAGAGCAGGCATCATACCGAGCCTTGAATCAGCGGCGCCATTCGCTGCGGTCGCTGATTGCTTGCGCCGGTGCGATGCCAGTGCTTGTCCTGATAGGTGGCAAAAGATGTGGTAATTCTAAAAGTGTTCCTGACGTTGCTTTTTTTTTTTCAAGCTCCTTTCGAATTGAGGGCACCAGTATTCCGTCCGGCAAAAAAAAAATTAGTTATACTTAGACCTTTCTAATATGTGAGGGTGAAAGCAGCCCAGTTAAACCTTCTGTTCGTAGTCTTTTGCGCCTTCTGTTTAACGTCGCAGACGCACCGGCCACCACTTAAGGAGCCCTAGGGACAGCACTCCCCGAAGCTCATTCCGCACAGTCGCCGTCCACCCCGTCGGAATCTCCAACCCTCAAAAGCGGCTTGTATAGCACTTGTGACAGCGGCCCACCCTCCCCCGATGCTATCATGTCCCTTCCCCAGCGCCCGCTCAGGTCTTCTCTGCGATTCTGTGTTACCCCGCCTATGAATGAAGCTTCAGAGTGGCCCAACGAGGGCAACATACAAGTTCAACAGGAAGTTTGACAGCAGATAAACAGAAGGTCCAGCTAAACTTTCCCCAGCAAATTCTCAGAATGTTATAGGCATACTCCCTTTTTTTCCTGAAAATGCCTATTATCGATCAGTTGTTAAATGTATTTGCGGTTAAAGGACATGCTTTCAGTAGAAACGTCATTTTACTATGGCCAAAGGTATGTATAGTAATATGATTTCTTCGAGCTAAAGCATCTACTGCTACCAATTGGGCTTAACTGCGCATTCAACGTTGCACCGGAAATATAGAAATACCATTATCTCTGATTTAAAACTTTCCTTATCAAATATTCCTGTTTCCTTCAGCTGGGTCAGATGCTTGACATAAGCATCTCTGCAAAATTTTTATAACTACTCCCGTGAGCTCAACACCTAGATCTCTGACTTACAAACAGCCTTCTCTGTTTTTGTAATAAATTATTAGTTCCCCTATTCAATAAATAGTGATTATGGCACTCAAGCAATCGATACAACCAAATATCCTACCACAGCCGATGCATTGTTTTGGAGCTGTATCTACCGAAACCCCGGTGAGTGCCACAGAACTTTAAAAGATCGTGGAAGCCATTTCCCGCATTTCGCGAAAACTCCATTGCTGCCGAAGAGAGGGCAATGCTTGCTAAAACATTCGCAATACAGGTTTACAGATGTAGCTGCTTTAAACATCACCCCAATCAGGGAGAACTTCAGGCTAAGTAAGTACGTTCGTTTAACAAGAGTTCAACTCAATAGTCCATGAATAGTTCAGAAAATAACTCTCTCGCTTACGTACAAATTCTGCTCCAGTGGTGGGTGTAAATTGTTCCCTGTATGTTCCCTCCTGTAAAAACAAAGGTACAAATATACAAATAACACCTTTTATACCAACAAACCCATATTTTTAATGCAGTCACCACGACTACAAAAGCGCAAGTAACCGCAAAGCACAAATATACAACGTACACAAACACAGTTATAAAATTCGTGCGCTGGCATAGAGCTGCTCTGTAATGACCATTCAACAAGTTACAGTGTTTTCGTTTTTTCCACAGCAGCGTGGTATAGGGATCGTAAGGAAGTCTAAGCGGCAAGCATATGTTTCGCACTTGAATAATGAACAGGCCATTGACAGCAGCTTCGTCGAAAACACAGAATTTGTAACACGAGCCAAGCTAAGTTGAAGCCCTACAGGCAGTGTACACACTAAACTTTTTGATACCCTTTTTATGCCGAAAAGGGTGTAAAAAACTTGTCCCATGGCACACATCTTCGAAAGGTGTTTTGACTAAAAAAGTGTGTGTAAGGAAAGGGTGGGATTGTGAGCACCCAAAAATAATGGTGTAAAGCCGCTTATCATCCCAAACTAAGGATATGGGCAGCACAGCTGCGCGCGATAATACGGACCGCCTGAGTGCGCAGCATGACATACGGACACATTCAACCCGCACAAATCACACTTAGATCACAAATAAATTGTGCAAGAAAAATCACCTGGATTCACGGAGAGCGTGACTATATGATTACCTAGCTTGCAATTGAGCAACGAAACCAACGAGATGTACAGGGCGAGCGAGGGTATACTTACTTGCCTTGCCACAACATCTGCCCTTTTTACCATTAAGGCCAGCAGAGGAAAGTCCGCAGGTAAAGTCAGTGAGATTGCCATAAAAATCAAATGTTTGAGCAACAATTTTGGAAATACGCAGCTTACTGTGAGTATTTACTGTGAGCTTACTGTAAGTATATGAGTAAGCATGAAGATTTGCAAAGACCTCTTTATCGTGACGCGGAGTGAAAAAGAGTGATGTAGTCATTATGTCCAATAAGACACGACATTTGAATAAATACCCACACCTATTTCACCCCGTTTCGGCATCTCCAAGAAAGGTGTCATTACTTCCATACCCTTAGTGCCACGTCGGTAAAGAGCAGCAAATTAGAGGCCTGCAACCTACAAAAAACGGTGTAAAAGACCTCCAAACTATAAGCTCTTTTGTACCTTTTACAGGTGGGGAGTTGAGCATTTGCTACGCGCGGGGGGATGTCTTCTATCTCGCGGTGTTTAAAACAATATAAATTGCCATAATTTATAACAGTGGAGCTGTTTAAGCTTGAGCTTGTTTAAGTGGCGTAAGCAAAAAGATACAAAAAAAACCGCGCGGTCTGTGAAGGGTGCACCACAGCAGGTAGGTATTATAACAGTGAAGCCGGTTTTCGCGCCTGCTCGGATGTGGACACAACGTGCATATCCGTATGCACTCCTTTGATTTTACCGTTTTAAAGGTGATGGTCATTTCTGGGCTACTGCAAGACTACGGAAAGAGCGGAGGTGCGGGTCAACCAGGCTTGTTTCCCTGCTTGATCCCCTGTCAGGGTTGGAGCAAGTCCGGACACCTTTGTAAAATATGGCTATACTTGGCTACACACCTAAGCACTTTACCTAGCCTAGCGAGAATATCGCTAAACCTAACAAAACTTAGCAAAGCCTAATAACACTAGCAAAACTTAGCAAGACCTGAAAACGCTTGGTCGCCAGCTCCGTCGTTTGTTTTCCAGATGAACTCACATTTCCACCCATTCAACAACCTACAGAAAATTCAGGGCATTTCAGTTGGTCAACACCCTTTTAAGGGCGAAGCCCCTTAGGCGCTCGGGCCGGCGGCGTCTCATGTCGTCATCGTCGTTAGTCGTATTCTCATGTCGTCGCGGTACTTAAACACTGGGACACTAGTATACGCCTAGCGCTAGAACGCTTCGTAACGCGTACTAAAACACCACCGGCACAATCGCTTACGCCTCGCGCTAGAACGCTTCGTGGTTCAAAGACACAGACTTTTTCAGGTAAGCTGTATACCTGTACCCCCCAACGGTTTCATCTCCGTTAGAAAAAATGCCGAGGCGCCAAGAATACACTCACACACTACATGCTTCCACCCTCCCCAGGTTTCACGTTAGTGGGGATGCCTGCGAGTTTAAGTGCGGAGCACTTTAAGCGCAGGCCTTGTTGTCGTAGCTAACTCGCTGGACCCAAGTAGAGCAACAGGGCGTTCTGTTGTAGCGCTATGGTGGCGGCGTACCTCAGAGGCTTCGAAAGCCAAGCAGTTTATATAGTCATAAGCATTCGAAACTCGTGAAGCGCTGCCGCTTGTCCTACATCTAACCATTGTTTAGCGCAAAGAAAATTATCGGTAGTGTCTTTGTCAAAATTTTGTGGGCCAAGCCGGACACGCGCAGGCTGCAAAAAATATTATGTGCAAGCTTACGCTCCGACCCAGGCTTACACTTTATGCAGGAAAGCTAAAGAAAACACCTTTCTTTCTAACTGCCTTAAAAAATTGTTGCCACATTTAAGGGTAAAGCCGATTATTTGAATTTTTTGTGGTTGAGAAGGCTTAGGATTAACGCACAAGTTTTTGCAAAGGGTGTACATCTGAGGCAAAATATACGTAATTAACCCACAGCGCCCACGTTCATTTAGTTAGGAACACTCGTTCGGTTGGTTTTTACGATATTAAGCGAAAAACGCGGCCGCCCAAGACAACAATTACAGGTTTGAAATGACGCAGAAAGGCTCCACGCGCAAGAAGAAAATGGTGCGTTCGAAATGCCGCCGAAAGGCTCCACCATCGCAAGAAAAAAGTTATGCGTTCGAGATGACGAAAAACAGCTCCAACATACGAAATCAAAGCAAGTACAAAAAGAACAGAACTTCCGCTGGCGCGGTTTCAGGCAGGGGGCGCGCGAGCACTGCGAATGCGGGAAATTTGAATTGCATGGGGTGGTAGCAGTGAGCCAATCACTGCTCAGCACTTTGAGTGAAACAGCTTTGTTTTAAATGCGAATGCATTTCTTAGTCGGAGGTTGTCGGGCGTTGGCCGGCGTGCGCCTAGCAACAGCTGTGGCGCGCCTAGCAACCGGAGCACCTGGTAGCTCGGGCGGGAGTAGCGGAGGGCAAGGGGAGAGGAGGAGCGCGCTCGGCGTGTGAGGGCGCTCGCATCGCGGAGCTCGGGCGGAGTAGCGGAGAGTGAGTGGAGAGGAGGAGCGCGCTCGGGCGTGTGAGGGCGCTCGCATCGCGGAGCTCGGCGGAGAGAACTCGCGCGCGGGGCGGGCGTGTTGCGCGGGTCTCTCTCTCCTCTCCGAGTACCCTCTCTCCGCTCGCTGCGCTCGGAAAAATATATATAAATGCAGTGGAGCGCGCGCCTCTCTCCGTGACTGCTTGCCGCAGCGCACTCATCGGTGCAATCCGACGCAACACAAGACCGCATCACTTTTCGCATCCGAAGGGACCAAAACCTGGTCGTAGTGAGTACCCCGGACCTGGACATCGCTAAGAAAATCCAGCAAATCACCACCCTTAACATGGAGAGCAAGCAGTATGAAGTTACCGCTTACATTGCTATCCCAGACAACTCAAGCAAAGGCATAATCACGGGAATTGCGGCCAACACCACCACCGACGAACTTGTAGAGCATCTGCGGTCACCAAACGCTGAAATCATCCACGCCAGGATGATGGGAAAATCTGCCACCACCCTTCTCACCTTCGCGGGTCTTCGTGTGCCTCATTACGTCAACTATTACGGGGGAGAATACCGTTGCCGCGTATTTCAACCTCGCCACCAAGTATGCCGGATATGCCTTAAGCTCGGCCACCGAGCTGACGTCTGCCCGAGTCCGGACACGCACAGGTGCAGCGCTTGTGGGACGGTGAACCCAGTGCCAAATCACGTGAGCGTTCCCCGCTGCGCCAACTGCCATGCAGACCACCCGGCCACGGATCCCCGCTGCCCGGTCCGCCAACGACGCCCATACAACAAGACGCATGTTCTTCGATCCTTGGCATCGACAAACCACTCGCCGCCATTTTTCCATCCCGCCACTACCCAACAGTGTAACACCACTAACTGTACCGGTGAAACTGTTGCCCATCAAACCCAGGGATCCCTGCAGTCCTGTGCAACCACCGAGCGCCCGCTTGCCGATTCGGAGCTACCGTCCACGGAGTCCCGTTCGTGCGGCCGCAGCAACAGCCACGACCGGAGACGCGGGGACCGAGGCCGGTCAGCGAGCCGTGGCCAATCCAGGGTACCAGGGTGCAGCCGGGAGGCCAGCGACAGCCGCGGAAACCAAGCTCCACCTAACTTCCGGCCGCAGAGCACCAACCTCAAGGTGAGCTGGACAGGGCAGTTTCCTCCCCTCCCTTCTAACAACACCTCCTCGTTCCAACCCATCACAACACCGTGCCCCACACCCACACACGCACCCCCAATACCCGATTCGCTCCAGGCGATGCGAACCGATCTCCAAGCCCAATTCGCGGCCACCATACAAAAACTGCAGGCAGACGTCGACGAGCTCCGTCAACAACACACACGAGCCTTACAGCACTACACCGCCACCATTGATGAAATCCGGAGCCAGCTGCGGACGCATCACGAGTCCCTTCAGAACGAACTCCGAACCCTCGCAACTGATGCCATCCGCGAGGTGCTCAAACAAGTTCAACCCCAGCCGATTCTCCCACTTACTCTGCCCGCAGACACGCATGGAGGAGACAGAGATCACCGAGACTTACGCCGTGTCCACCCCTGCCTCACACCCACGACGGATCGTCCCGGCAATGCTCTAAACTACGCCCAGCCACCCCCTCAACACGGCTAGCAAGTCGAGACCACCAAAGCCACACACCCGTCATACGCCCGAACCCCTGCGCATTTGGCAATGGAATTGTAGAGGCTACCGCCGCAAGAAAGGGGCACTTTTGCAATATATAGCCACGCACTGAAATCAAATTCGCCGGACGTAATTGCTCTTCAAGAAGTCAGATGCGATCCCACCCTACCAGGCTACTCTCCGTACTCGAACTCCAGAAATGACGACCAGGCGCCTCTAGTGACGACATTTGTAGACAAGAGGATTGCAGTCATTGATCACTCTCCAAGCAGTCCCCATCACATCCCGCACGTATTACTAGAAATCATCCCGAATACCTCCAAGCAAACAAGTGTATACGTCCTCAACATTTACAGTACGCCCCAGGCCAGACGAGACACATTTGACCACCTCTTCGACAGCACCCTCTCTTTAGCAAAACGGACCAACAGCCCCGTGCTTATAGTGGGCGACTTCAACGCGGCACACCCTACTTGGGGCTACATGACAGAAACTCCCAAGGGACGAAAGCAAGCCCTGACAATAGCCAGGTGCCACCTTACGGTTCTTACAGAACCTGGCCAGCCCACTCGCATGGGTAACAGCGTTACACGGGATACATGTCCGGACCTCACTCTAACCCGTGGCCTCAGCAACCACAGGTGGTCTAACCTTGGGGAGACACTCGGCAGTGATCACTGCATCCTCTTCACTGAGATAGCGGACTTCGGCGCCAAGGTTTCCAACCGATCGGTCGCAATCACCGACTGGGTCGCCTTCCGCAAGTGTCGTGCCCAACCGAGTGGCGATAGCTCACCCGACACTGACCCTACGTCAACTACTGGAGACCCCGAGCAATCGCCTCTTCCTTCCCTCCCAGAGTGGATAAAACAAATTCAAAGTGATCTGGCAGACGCTACTAGAACCGTACAAACAACAGCTCACATGCCAGACGTGGACAGCCACCTTCTTCATATTTTGGATGCCCGCCGTAGCTTCAGCAAACGATGGCGAGGGCAAAGGCACAATCGGAAACTTCGTAAACGGATCGCCTTGCTCACCGCCGAAGCCGAACGCTACGCAGCAGAGTTGACACGGGCCAACTGGCAAAATTTCTGCAACCAGCTACAAGGAACACTTGGAACAGCAAAGACATGGTCGCTGCTACGCAGTCTCCTCGACCCCAAGCAGACCAAAACAGAAACCACCAAAGCCATCCGTACATTACTCCACAGGGAAAACCTCGACAAAGATACCCTTCTCGCTACACTGAAACAGCGCTATATCAGCGTCGGTCCCCGCCCCCAGTATCGGCCTTACCCAGACACCTCTGGCACGAATGTCCTGCTCGATGCTGACATCACAGAGGCAGAAGTGAGAGCGGCCCTTCAACACCTCTCAAAAAGCACCGCACCGGGAGCGGACGGCATCCAATATAAGTTACTTCGCAACCTGGACGACCACGCCATAACCCAGTTGACGGCTTACTACAACGATGCGTGGCGCAAGGGCACTCTACCACAGGAATGGAAGCGCGCGGACATCATCCTGATACCCAAACCGGGCAAACCTCTTTCATTTGGCAACCTCCGCCCCATCTCACTTACTTCGTGTCTGGGCAAGCTTCTCGAACATATCATTCTTGCTAGGCTGCAACCACATCTCGAAGCCACCCACTTTTTCCCCGACACAATGTTCGGTTTTCGTTCCCACCTGGCCACACAGGATGTTCTCCTCCAACTCAAGCACGACATCCTGGATCAACCCAACAGAGCCCAAACACGCGCCGTCCTGACACTCGACCTAAAAGGTGCGTTTGATAACATCGCACACGACCTCATTCTCGACAATCTGGCATCATCAAATTGTGGAGAACGCACATACAATTACGTCAGAGCCTTTCTGGCCGATAGGACAGCCACCATAGGGTTAGGTGAGCACCGCTCACCACCCTTTCAACTGACTGGAAGAGGAACGCCCCAGGGCTCAGTTCTATCCCCGATACTCTTCAATGTGACCATGACTAAGCTGCCTCCTCTACTCAACGCAATTCCGGGGCTTCGCCACGCGCTGTACGCGGACGATGTGACCATGTGGGCAACACGCGGATCGGACGGCCAAATACAGGACGCCCTGCAAGAGGCAGCAGATGTAGTTCTGAACTATGCCTCTCTGGGTGGCCTGTCTTGCGCAGCGGAGAAGTCCGGCCTTCTTGTGTTGCCTCCCCGCATGCGACCAGTAACCAAGCCAGAAATATCCGTTTACCTTACCAGTAATTTGATCCCGTGCGTCACCCGAGTCCGAGTCCTAGGACTCCATCTACAGTCTAACGGCCGCGCCACGCACACAGTTCACCTCCTCAAAGCTCAAATCACGCAAATCACGCACATGATCCGCCGCATCTCCAACAGACGCGCCGGCCTCAAGGAAGCAGACACCCTCCGCATAGTTCATTCCTTACTCATCAGCCGCCTTGCCTACCACGTCCCCTTTCACAATTTGCTGCGCTCCGAACTCCAGCGCCTCAACACTGCCTTACGGACGGGAATCAAAGCAGCCCTGGGACTTCTCCCTACACTTCTACACAGCGTCTCCTTCAATTGGGTGTCCACAACACGATAGAGGAAATTATTGAGGCACAACGAGCTGGTCAGCTTATCCGCCTTAGCACCACCCGCACCGGTCGTCACGTGCTCGCCAGCCTGGGATACCCCGAGCCGTCGTCACCTCTCCCACCAAACCCTGTGGCTCTCGCCCCTGTCCTTCGTGCACGTTTACAAGTTGCCCCGCTCCCCAAGAACATGCACGTGGAAACCAACCAGGGCCGACGCCGCGCCCGAGTCGAAGCGCTAGCCCGCCGGTACGGTCAGGACCCACATGGGATTTACACCGACGCAGCCAGTTATCCAGCCAACCCCAACGCTAAAGTGACAGTGGCCTCTGCAGTTGCTGGCAATGCGCAAACAACTTGCTCTCTACGCACTGATTCCATCAGGGTGGCCGAGGAAACAGCCATAGCATTGGCTGTGTCCCACATCACCACCGCTCGACCCGCGGAAGCTGACGACGACGAAACCTGGGCAATTATAACAGACTCGCAAGCCGCCTGCCGGGCATATTCTTCTGGAATCCTCTCCATCCACGCAAACAACATTCTTCGACACTCCGATCCATCCAAGCTTCCCTTCATTCATATCGTCTCGACCCCTGGCCATGCCTCCCTTCCTGGAAATGAGCACGCACACGCGCTCGCCCGAGAAATGACCCACCGGGCGTCAGAGGAAGCGGATAGACAGATCCGGGGTGGCTCCAAGACATCAGCTTCCATCATCCCATCCCACGAACCTCTCAACTATACACTCACACTCGCCTACTACCGCACACAAAGAAAAACACTACCTCCACCCCACCACTCCCTGTCCCGCGCCGACGCCACGTCATGGCGGCAGCTCCAGACACACACGTTCCCAAACTTACACCACAAACACCTCTTCTACCCCACCCAATACGCAGGCAACTGCCCAGCTTGCCAGAGCCCCACTCCCACCCTCTACCACTCTGTATGGGAGTGTCCGCGTCCACCAGACGGGCTCACCCCTATACGCATCCCCACCTTCTCCTCTTGGGAGGCTGCTCTGTGCAGCACTGCCCCGCAAGACCAACAACGGCTGATCGAGCGGGCCCGCCGGATAGCGTCCGCCATTGGAGTCCTGGACTGAGGACCCCACTCATAGAGGCTGCTCTTCGGCTAACAAATGATCAATAAATGTTTTCACCACCACCCCCAATGCATTCGCATTTCCGCACGATCCCCTTCGGGGAGGTGGGGGGAGTTTTTTTTCTCATTCGTAAGCTAAAGCCATCCTTGCGGCACCATTCAATAATAGTGGGAGACGTACTACCGAAAATTGAGAAAGTTCGAACGTCTTGGAAATGTTGGGCTAGGAAGGGAGGTAAATATTTATATATTTGAGTTTTTTGGCAAGACAATTCAATATGCCGAAAACATAATAAACATATACCCATTTTGGTTCGTAATACCTCCCAATTTTCTAAAAATTGCAATAAAAACCTAGATTTTACGTAGTTCTATTTTCATTCGTACAAAAACAGCATGTGTTTTTATGGTTAATGTGATTTTCTCTTCATTAAAAGTACCACAACATAAATTTGCAGCGCCTCATTAAAGGAGTTTTTGCTTCTTCAAAACAGTACAAACTATACAGGATGCATGAGTTTTAAAAAATGGGAAAGCAAAAACTTTTTTTACCGTGTTAATTGGCAGTATTATTTCTCTTAAACTTTCAGGCAGCGCCAATCGCCAGTTCAGCAGATCCGTATCGCAATTTCCTATGCTTGTTCTATTTGCTCGCCATTGACCCGAGCATCGTCTTCACCGCATCGGTAAATCCAGATTGCTGCATTATCGAGAACGGTAAATTATCGTGAATGCGCAAGTTTGGAAAGATCAATGGTATTAGTGCCGGTGCGATACGCCAGACAGGTGTTATTTGCCACACAAAAAGGTTGTAAAGCTACCAATTACGGTGCTGGAATCGAAAAAATGATGCAGCAACTACCCAACACCCTTTTTACACCTATACTACACCTTTTAGGCGACAAGGGTATAGAAATTTTAATGTCTGTTCAATGTATGTTTAATGTCTGTTCAATAAATATTCCTTACAGGGACCGATGTTCACGCACACCGGTCGGTTAAGACACATTTCATATATTTCTAACACTTTTATAGTGACATTTATCAAAGCAGTAGGTTCTTCTATTATACGCAAAAGTTGGTTTAGCTGCGACAGTTTTAACAGATAAAAACAAACATGCTTGGCCACTTTACGAATAACACAATATATTTGAGGCTCCCCTTTCCCACAACACGTTTGGAAAAAACTATTTGAGGAACGCTTACCGCAAACCTTTCGAGCAGGCAAGACTTCCCAACTCCAGAGTCACCGATGAGAAAGACTTGGAAAATAAGCGTGCTGCGAGTACAGTACACTAGATTTATTACGAGGCTTTGGGTTTCAGGCACACAATATCGTCTTGCAAGCGTAATTAAACAATAAAGCGACTAGCTGAACGAAAATCAATGGACCAGTTCGTAATTCAAAGAGACCAACTCTACTGTGTTGCTACATATTCAAGCATCAATTAAGTGCATAGTGAAGAAAAAATTCGTAGAACAGAAATGGTGACCACCAGACCTGTGGTGCAAGCAGTAGCGGCGTGGTAGTTGAGAGCGGAAAGTTACAAGCATTAATGGGTCAGTGCAGCGGCAGGTTTCGTGACATGAATGCAGCTCAAAAGGATTTTTAAGGTGACAGCCGGAGGTGTCTGGTTAAACGCGAAAGGGACCGTATTGGTAGTCGTCGTCTACTTTGTTGTCGGTGTCAACGCGAATAGTACCAGAATGGCCACAGCTCTAATGAGAAAAAATTACGCCCATCTTCCCGCGAGGGAACTCTGAAGTGATGCGACGCATTGGGGGGTTCAGTTGGCGTTTCCATTGGGTTGATTCTCTAAATCGGGTGAAACGTGTTGTGAACGCGTAGGATGCATTCCATCACATGCAGGTGTTCTCATACGCGGGAAGATGGGCGTAATTTTCATTCTTTTCCTGGGAGAGAGGGACTGGTTGCCGTTTTTCGAGCGAGAGCGAGCGCTTGACTGAACCGCCGCAGCCCGCTACCCGCTTTATATTCCCAACGCCTGAAGGAGAGGAGGCAGCGGAGGAGAGTCGCGCATGCGCGCGCTTGCGGCGCCGGAGCAGACGCGAGCACAGAGAGGCGCACATGCGCAGCTGTTATGCTAATGAGACGGAGTGAGAGTGTTGCATGCAGCTGTCGGAGAGTAGAACGGGAGAGAGTTGCACATGTCCATTGAGCGTGCGGACGCCGCGATGACAACAACGCCGATGGAGGGACATGCCCGAGAGCAAGAGAAGCGTCGCATCTAATAAAGGTTGTTTGTGTAGGATTTGAGCCCTAGTCGTCAGAGAAGAAGCCGCCCTACTGAAACGTTCTGTATGTATGGAATGTATAGGCAGGAAGAGTTTATACCGAGAAAACCGCGCCAAGTCGTAACAAAAGGAGATAGTATGGTTAAAAACAGCGGTATCACTTTTCTCCCAGTAATAACGATTGGCAAAGTTTTTATGTTTCTATCGTCAAGCAAGAGTGAAATGAGACCACGTATGTTTTTCGTGTACTCCGTATACACGGAATTCATGCAGAGAATCATTTGGCATTTCTGCAAGTCTAGTGTGAGTAAGAATGGTTTCACATGACACCATTCTTCGACACCATTGTTTTGAACGGTACACAATATTTTATTGTCATGTATTTTCTAAGGATATGCCTTGTTTTATAGCGGCCTTTTGACATGATACGTAAGAACTCCGTGCTCCAAATTTTCCCTATATACAGAAGGTTTCAGGATGGCAGGTGCACTAACCACACGTCTAGTTGGGCACCCTTCCAGAATGGAACAGAGCGAAATATGTATAGAATTAGTTTGCTTAGATAAGGAACTCAGATATCCTCGGGGGAGGGGCAAAAAAACGCAGGGGGTACAAATGTAGGGGAAAGAGCAGTTCAGCACATGTTCACTACAAACGCAAAGTTCTCCATTGAACAAACGTCTCGCTATTAATATGAACTTTACATTAACTCAGCGTTTCATAGTCACACAAAGGTAACTCGGGCAGGCGGTGCGTTTATTGTGCACTCTAGGAGAGGCGGACCGACTTTTACACCAGTTTGAAGAGACCATTCTCAAGAACGCATTGGGTAATAATCTCTACAGTTGGTGAATCTCACCGTGCACGACGTACTAAGTGTTCGGATGCGGATGTAGGTACCCGGGGAATTGCTAAAAGCGGTGCACGGCCTCTCTAGAAGGCGGGAGGGACCCAGATCAGATTAAACAAATTTGGTGTGCCATCGCAACCACAGTGTGAAAAGCTCCGGAGCTCGGACCCTGAATGAGCTGGTCCCTTTGTATATACGTGATGGGTATAGGCTGCCATAGCTTGATGCTGGCGACGTGACAGCTGCACGTGGCAGTTTGTGCTTAGAACAGTGCCATCTGTAAAGACCTCAGAGTACGGGAAAGCCTTAGAGTTAACCACAGCCAGTTTGCGTGTCGGAGTAATTCACGTCAAGAGGCGAAACCAACGAAGAAAGACCCGCAATTACAACGAAGCATTAAAGAAGTGATTATGAACAGTAAGAATATCGCCTTTAAAACACGCAAGAAGACTGAAGTTACTCAGCAATTTTGTTCCACAATCCAACGCGCATGTGTGCTTACGCCACGCGACGAGCTTTCGACGTCGTCATCTGCGATGCAGTGGACACTGAGCATGCCGCTCACTCTAAGCCCAGTCTATTTACCCCTCCTTTGAACATAATACAACGCATCATTTTTTAGAATCTTTGGAGGCTACCGTGGCCAGCAATACCAGCGCAAGGTAATAACGGGGCCTGGGCCGGAGCAAGAACTTCTAGGGCCATGAAAAGAGAACTCCACCCTTTAATCCTCTCCTGAACCTCTGAAGAGTTCGGGAAAGGAACTGATATTGTCGCGTATTAGTATTACACTGTGTTTGACGTTTGAGGTCGGCCTTCCGGGTTGTCCCGAAGGAGCTCCAGCGCCGGGTTTCAGAAGCCAGAAAGCAAATCTCATGATGATAATTATTCCGAAAACGCCTCCATTTGTGGTCATTCGCTCATGCTCCGTATTAGTCACGCGCAGGGCGCTGGTTACAACGCTGCTTCGTCATCACTGCTGCCTTTTGTAGCCGGCGTAAATAACACACAAAGATATTCTGCCAGAAGTGATATCACGACCTACAAACAGAGAGCCCCACAGTAATACAAAAAAACTTAACCAGCGTATATCGTCCCTCCGTAGCATGCGGCAAGTGCAAAACGGATTATCGAGAACAGTGAAAGGCCCGAGCACAGGCATCTACAATACGAGGAACTGCGCTTGCTGTAATGACATTTTTGTTCCGACAAATTATGCGCGAAAACGATATAAAAACGTTCCTCACGAAACATGTCACCTCAAACCCACGTAGTATTGTCACAGTTATGCCGCCTTCATAGAACAGTCTCGACGTTTTAATGCGTAAGAACCCAAGCAAGTTCAGTTTATCAAGTAACATTCATCCTTCTGGTGACGCTGTCACAATAATAATGATGTCCAAGCAACCTACGAATGTGATGGCTGAATACATCATATACATTACTATATATATATATATATCGAACTATTGGTCTTGTCACGTGGTACTGTCATGAATATTTCCATTAGGAAGCTGCTTTCATAACTCACAGGTTAGCGTGCAAGTAACAGATATCCTTTGTTCATGCGTAGAAGTTTTCCGCAAGAAAATGCGGCTCATACAAAGTATAATTACGCATGCATATATAAACAAAAAAGTCATGCCAGACCATCCAGGCAGTGTTTAAACTATCACGGATGCTTCTATAATTTGTGCGTGTTTATGGATAGATATAGACTACCACAAAAACGCTCAGTTCAAATAACGATTTTCATCTGGCGCGGAAAGTGCCAGCTTCTGTTGGCACTGTCCGCAAATCGTCTAGGACAGTGGCGTAGACTTCTTATTTTTCCAGGGGGGGCAGACCTGGAGTGCGCCTCGAAGCGGCGAAGAGAGGGGGGAGGAAACGGTGGGGGGTCCCTATGAGATGACGCGTCATCACCCCGCTACAAAGAGGCTACCACTAATCATCATCATCATCATCATAAGGGGCACCTGCAGCAGTGAGGGCCTTTTACATAGTGTCGGCTAACTACGAGGTGTCCCCAAATAAGACGTCCCGCAAATCTATGAACCGTGAACTTCAGCGGTTTTACGTGTTTTACTGGTCACATTTATTCAAAAATATTGCATGCCTGAACATCAGCACAAAAAAAACGAGTCGATTTGTTTTTCTTTTACTGGGCAGTTCATGAGAAAAAGAAACGGACACGAGAAAGGGACACGACAGGGGCGCTACGCGCTTCTATGTTCCTTTCCGTTAAGAGCCCCCAAAACGGGGCTGACTTTGACCACTCATTTTTGTATCCGCGTGTGTGTTGTGCCAGAGCGCCCGACACAAATTCGCTGCACTTGGCGACGTGCCGATGGCGGGGTTGATTCGCGCTTAGGTCAAACCACCCGCGTCAGACGTGCTGTGACTAGGCGGGAAAGGCGCCGCAGAGTCTGCTCTCCCTTTCCCGTCGCGACGGCTGGACCAAATCATCCCTGGGACAAACTAATCCCCGCAGACACGCAGCAAGTAGCGCCTGGAGACGCCGCCGCAGAATCGCCTTCCCTTTCCCGGTCGTGGCGGCTCGGCTGACGCAATCGCTTCGCCTCCATTTTCCATATTCATAATGCGGCCAGTGATAGCTCCGACTGGAGGCATTGGAACTGCACGCGGCTGTAACGGAACCCTGGGGGTATAAAACCAGCCCGGAAGCAGCGGTGGTGCGGCGGCATCTCATCGAAGGCCCTAAGTTGAGGAGTGCTATCGCGCTTGTCTTAGCCATGTAACGCTCTTGCTACCTTTGTATATATTGTATATAAATGCTGCTTCAAATAACCGTCAGCTCGGGTTCTTCGTCGCTATGGTCTGCGCAGCATCGATAGCGGACTGGGCAGGGCAACGTCGCAACAGTAGTGACTGAGCTGGGATGGCCAAGTCCCAACAGTGTATGTGTATGTGTTTGGAGGCTTGGAGCGGGTATCGCTCGCAGTCGACGGCCGCAGTGCACCCAGTTGCTGCCGGTGGTTGGCAGCCGCTACAGCACTGTCCAACTGATCTGGCGTGCTTTGTGACCTCGAAAACAAAGTTTGCAGACAGGCTTTTCGGAGGCGTGATAGCTTGCACTGACGTCAATGTATTCCCGTGTTGGTGCGTTGGTTGCACAGTGGAAATCTGCAGCTCTTGGTTCGAGAAGCGCTGATGAAGCTGAGAGCTATCGATAAAAAAGTGCGGTGGCGTCGTTATGGGCAAGCAACATATTTTACGAGACGTTCCAAGGCGCGAGCTTAAGGTAAAAACCCAACGTCTGGCGTTGGCGCTCATCATATAAAACGGCCCTTTCACGAGGCCATCCACACTGCGAGCTTAAACTGGGCACAAGTTGCTAGCGAGGAGTGGTCGCCCCGCCAGTAAACAGTAGATGAAGGTAGGGGAAGAACAACCACCCCGACATAGCATTTCCTCGAATAAACAATATAAGATTCTGTTTATTACCCCCTCTTTATTTTTATTAATTAATTAATCTTTATGTTAAGTATTGAACGTAAAATTGCATAGGCGAAGAGAAAATATCATTCTGGTTGAATATGAGGTGGTGTAATTATGGGATTTGCTATATTAAAATTTGCTGTCACCGTCGTCGTCAGCTTCATCATTACACGGTGGCATAAACGAGAAGCAGCGCATCGGGTTGCCATTCGAAAGCAAAACGCTCCTCCAGCAACAAGATGCCAGCGCTGTTCGACAAAATATGGGAGGCGAAACAAGGCGTCACACGCGTTCGACTGGGCATTATGATGTCCGATTAACAACCCACGACCTGCACGGTGGGTCCATATGCTCACTTGTAAATGGACAGCACGAGCACATAGTCCTACCAAACCTGAGCAAAAAGTTTCAAAACGGGAGCCTAATAAAACCATGTGGTTGACACAAACCATGCAGTCAATTGGACGCGAATGGCGTAAACTAACTGTGACTGTTTAAATGAGCGGTTCCGCTCACGAAACGACTCCAGAGCATGACATGCATCTATGGAAACTGCTGAAGACCGGAAAAGAGCGACTTCGGTGCGCGTAGTGCATGCATTGTGAGCAGCCCCCCCCCCCCCCCCCCCCGCTTCCCCAAAACAATTTCAATGAAGCAAGCGTAACGAAGCAGCTACGCGGTCCCAGGCAGCGCCTTTGTGAACAAAAATAACTGCTCCAATCAACAGGTTCCGTAGAAACAGAGCAACTGTGGCCGCGCTTCCCACCGGGACCTCACCCCCTCGTTTTTCCCTTTTCACCGCGGCCCCTTAGCGAGCGACCGCCGAAAAACGCTAACAGCGCCAAACAAGGACAGGCAAAGGAGGGAGGTGCAGTTTTCGTTGCCTGATTTTACCATCCTTGAGAGTTAAGCAGCACAGCGCCACCGCTAAATGTCTGAAACCCGTACACGTGCGTCCAGACCTGAGTTTGTGATAGAACTTGTTTGCACTGCTGTACTCACGAGTGCAAGCACTCGAAAATACAGTATTCATGAGTATTGTAATCATGAGTACTGTGTACTCATGAGTACCATACTCACCAGTACTCATACACGTGAGTACTCATGCTCATGAGTATTGTACTCGTGAGAACTAATACTCATGAGTAGTGTACACATGAGTAGTGGACTTACCCCTGTACTCAATCGTCATCATACTCACTTTTTAATCTGGGTGTGTACTCACTCATCATCGTACTCACTCGCGAGTTAGAGTACAAATGAATGTACTCACAAGTGAATGCGCTGACCTATGCTCCCGACAAAATGTCGCTTTGCTGGCGTGCTGCTGAAACCAAGCTGGTGGCTAGAAGGGCCACCTTTCTAGCCACCATAGCCAAGCGCAGCGCTACATTGTTGTCAACAATCCGCACACTGAGCACGTCTAACTCAGCGTGAAGAAAAGCGACACAGCCCTGCGTTTCCCCCTGCCCATCGGGAGGACGGAACTGTCTTTCAAGATCCCAACCCCTATTGTAAACAATAGTTGGCTGACAGGACGGCCAACAGTCCGATGTCGACGGGCGCAGAGCCGAGCCAAGCCCTTAAAAAAAATCCTCAGCCGGGGCTAGAGGGGGCTCTGCCCCCCCATAAAGCCGTCCGGGGGGAGCACGAGCTCCATTGCCCCCCCCGTAGTTGGCGCTTCTGGTCAAGGACACAGACCGAGCCCCATAAGCACCCATGATTGCTGGACTTCAGTGGAGGACACAGGACACTCGTGACCTCAACATTCCACGCATACCCCTTTCGCGAAGATGTCTGTAACCTGCACAGATGTGTGTTGCATACCTGGAGTTTTCTCGTCTGATGCTTCTCCCTGAAGAAAGGTTTCTTCTTTCCATTACTGTTCAGTAAAGTTTTCTCCTCCTCCTCCATAAGAAAAAGCACAATGTGCGGAAAGTTGCGATTTTTAGAAGGGACGCAATGACCCTCCATGACAAAAGGGCTCTCCATTCAGCGCTCAACATTCAGAGAGATTCGAATGTCCTCGAGCGAAGGCAGAAATCCTACCAGCAAGCATACCGAACTGAAGAAACATGGCCTCACAGAAAGAGGGGGGCCACTTTGGCGGAGGTGTCCATGGCCTTCGATACAGCAGAGTCATTATGTCGCCGCTCTGCTGTCTTTAATTTGACGTACATTCACTAATAAAAGTTAGGACCCACGCACACAACTCTTTAGAGGCGGTTTGCCATGCCTCTATTTAAAACTTCTACGGGAAAACAGAGGGAATGAAGCTTCAAAGGGCCATAATGAAAAAGGCTCAATGCAGGAGTCCTATATTGCACTCATCCAGAAAGACTAATAAGGACGTAGAAGGCATCTTGTAGAGGGGGCATAATGCGTACCCAGGAACCACATTGTAAGCCAGTTTATTTTTTTCTGCCTGCATGCGTCGCTATTTGTGTTATACCCGGCGTGTATCCCGGTACACCTTTTGGCGCTTTCAAACAGTGCTTTGTAGCAGAGGATTTGTCCCAAGTCTCGCTTCATAGAACCACCAGACGAACCCCGAAAAGAAGTTTGATGAATGGAATTATACTATATGTATACATCACCGCGTGAACTACGCAGATTACCGCGACGTAGGCGAATTTAGCGGCCTTCTAAAAATAACCAACACAACGCTTCAATGTGAGATGTTTACAGCTGAAGTTGTGGTCTTCTATGGCTGCGTCCTTGGTAGAAGAAAGCGAGCTACAGTGCAAACACCCGAGGTAGTATAGGCATCATCGGCCAGAAACGCTAGTTTCCTTCATAATAATGACAAAACCAAGAAAAGAAAGAGCGCTTACTTTTCATTTTTGGCCGCGGCCATGCTGCAGGCCCCCCTCTACTTGACTCTCGACTAAGTGTAATGGAACACCGTAGATATCGCAACCACACCTACGCGGCGCATCAGGCGAGGAAACACTGAACCTTCGATAACGTGGAAACGCTCACAATATATCCTCCTCTTACTGCCTGACCCTACAGATAACTTATCAGCGATACCGGCACTATACTGCAGGCTTTTATTCCTTGGTAGGCCTGTTGGATGAGCGCTAGACACGAATGCTCTCCCGCACATGCGTGGCACCTCTTCGAAACGTGTTCGTACCCCTCCTATGTGCTTCTGTTATTTTGTTCCGTCGCGCGGATTATTGGATCCCCCTATGTCTGCCTCGTTCATCTGCAGAAACACTTGGAAAATACTCTGTGTCTTACAAAAGAGGTCTTATCTCTAACGTATGCATTAGTGTGAACGAATGTTCCTTCTGTTTCCGCGACACCTAGAATTATTAATCCTAACAAGGCCATTTCTTGCTTCTGAGTTTCTTTATTTTTTTGTTTTTATTCAGCAAGACAGTTAGACCTGAGGGCATTACAGGGATGGGGGTGCCGCCGAGAAAAAACAAACTGCAATATACACAGCTCGCGCACCTTATATATGAAATACGCTCACATTGAGCACGCATACACAAAACACACGGGATGACTAGAACCAACCGTACAAGTATAAGAGCGAGATTCTGTAAAAATTAACACAACATGTTTTATATCTTGTTTAATGCACGGGATTTTGTTGAGATTTATATTCGCTCCAGCTTGTTTTCAAGTTGTGTTCCAGTTTCATTTTGAATAATGGTTGTTAACGTAATTCGTTATCTATTGTGCTATCGACAAAATCTTAGCTGCTTATGTGCCATAAAACACAACACGTAATCGGGACATTCCGGAATTATGTTTGTGTGCGCTGCTCGAAGTTCTGCCTTGTTGGGCCGTTAAGAAAAGCGTAGCGTTTATTTAAAATAGTGTTTCGAAAGCAAGAAAAGAATCCTTAGTCGGTCTAGACGCCATCATGTCTGCCACAGAATCAGTTTGCGAGTAACGAATCAAAATAAATCGAGCTACTCTTCGTTATACGTTTTTGATCAATACTTGAACTTTACCTTGACTCTTAATCAATCCTTTTGAAACAGTTTGACTCACATAACAGTCTATATGCTAGTGACGTATTCGAATGTAGGTCTTGCAGGTAAAGTGTGTTGCTAACTTAGCGTCTGTTGAAACAAGCTTAAAAAACCAGAGTTTCGTTTCTGCAGTTGAACCGGTGTTCTTAACATGTTCCTTCGAACTCCGTGGAAATATGTGCGCCTCAATATTTGGGAATCTCAACCTCGGCAAGTGTAAGAGAACCCATTTGTCTTTGCGGCAGGAAATACAACAGTTTTATCTCTTTTAATTTTTCGTTTGTACTATTTTGCACCCTTGTTAAACGACTTTGCAAGAGCGCCATCAGGAATTTTTGAGCCGTCCTGGGTGGTTATTTTTTACAAACACTGAATGTATCGGCGAAAATTCTAACCCTAACATTTTTGTTGATAGATTACGCAATATCCTAAGATTTAAATTAAAACTTCGCCCGCGTTTTAAGATATCAAACGAAGTGTTGCCAAAGCTGTAGCTATACCTCAGTTATTTTATAGCCTTTCTAAACACTTGCGAGAAAATAGAAGCACACAGAACTCGCAGACACATATAAATGGGCGCTGTAAGTTCAAATCCTGGCGTAGTCTGGAGGCAGCGAGAAAAACAGCAAAGGTCAGGGACGAGGGCAGGTTAACAAAACTACTTCTTCATTCCACATTGTCCTGAGGCTTTACAGGTGCTGCGATGTTTGATTTCTGCCCCAGTGCATTATTATAACCGAGGCACTGCGCCTCGGTTACACCCACAATCATCCCGAGCTGTTCGAAAACCCGCGCCAACCATAGCACTCGCATCGCCGTTTCGTGGAGCAGGCGTCCGTCCAGCTGAGACATCATAACATTTATTTTGATCAAGAATAAAGGTGTTTCCTACGAGCCTGACGCCGAGGTAATCCTTGAGTTAGGATGCTTGCTGTTCAATAGTGGCAGCCACGTTCGTGCAGCGTTTGTGCAATATAAAGGAAGTTAATGTGTGGTTTTACCGCCCACTACGAATATCAACAGGAGCTGCAAAGGCGCTTCGTGGGGGGGGGGGGGGGGGAATGAACGCCACCCAAGCGAGTTTACAAACTGAGTGAAATGAACCTTTTGGAGGCAAAAGAAAAATGATCAATGGGGTCATACTCGTGCCCTGTATATTTAACTGCGTGAGAAATGACTGGTGCATATCAGCAAATTTTTCACGCAGCTCTGATCATTTCTGCGCCGCTGTGTCAACACAACCAGTGATCTAACAGCGCAGAATGACATAGTGGAGTGCGTGCGTTGAATGAGCTGTCTTGTAGAGTCGAAAGAGCTCTTTTGGCCGCCCTCTAGATGTTGCCAAGGGTAAGGTGTGTCGAACCGCGCCTGCCTCGGCTCGAAGTACATTGCGACTCCCGCGCAACATTTGAACGAGTGGTAGAATCCAGCCTGCCGCCAGTTTGGGCGGCGAAAAAAATTTCTTGGTACACCTAAGTCTGCTTACGTGCCATGAATGCTAAAGCCTGGCGGTATTTATTAGCACATTCTTTTCTGATACATCGAATTTGCGTCTCTTTTTAGCTGTTGTTCCTTCGTCGCGCCGTAGCGCAGATTTTGTCAACAAGCAGCCTGCACACGCCACAGCCTCCCTAGAATCAGGGTTTTGCGCAGCTCGTGTGTACAGTTCTCCTCGTCTTCTATCATGTTCCCGCGTAAAACAGCTTCCTATATTTTACAACCTTTGTGTTTTCATTTCACAGTGTTGTTGTCAAAGTCGTGCAAGATGTAACAGTCCGAATTCATTTCAATCCAACCGCCAAAACCACTCTCGCTTGTTGTCGAGCCAGAGTCAGTATGAATAATCCATGGCGACTCTGGCTAGTCAGTGAGCGGAAGTGGTTTGGCAGAGTGCGCAAAGACTCACAATGCTCTCATACAAGACCGCCGCCGGCAACTCTATTTGGACCGTTACCAGGGTCAGCAAGGACTACATCGTTGAATTTTTTTCTTGTTGCCAGCGACTAGCCATGCTAGGTTACACGATCGACTTCCTCAATGCCTCTCTCGCGCGAATAAACCGTACTGTTTCGCCTGTTCCTAAAATGGTAGTTTACTGCTACCTCCTCAGAATGATAGCGAATGCCAACTGTGATTACTCTCATGTCTCCTAGAATGTTGATCGAAACTCTCCGGGGTCTGCGCTCGTTTTAAGTGGTGCGCTTTAACGCTCGTTTTAACGCTCGTTTTAACTTAACAGCGATCAGCATAGTGTCATTTTCAAGCAAACCTTTCTACCCCTACCTACCAACAGTTCTTACGCGGCGTGCGGGACAACAAGGGAAGGGGGGGGCCGGGAGGGAGGTTCTCACTCTTGGAGCACAGTGTAGATTGCGCGTTGAATTTACCCAGCATTTCCCGCGCGGAGTTGCCTGCTTGGCGGCGGTACGGCTTTGTAGTCTGCTTTAGCGACGGTTGTTTTGGCTGGTTTGGCGCAGCTTCTCGTGCACTGCGCGCTTCCTTCACACGGCTTAATTAACATGCTCGACAGCATCTCCTGGATAACGCAGACCCGACGGAATTAAATGGTCGTACGGCAAAGATACGTAAATGATTGGTTTGAAGGGCGGGTAAACGAAATGTAGAGACCACATATACACATCTGGCCGCTAAAGAAACGCTGCCTTTTGCGCACTGCTTGCCGTGAATGGGGCTCCGTTTTATAAATTGTTGAAGGCCGAGTTGGTTGCGTTTTAAGAGGTATTACAAAAGCCGGAAGAAGCAACTGGTCCTGATAAATAACGGTTATAAATGTTCCCTCAGCTTTCTCGCAATTCTCAAACTTACTAAAGTAACTAGTTTAAATCGCTGTAAATGGGGATCACTAAGCTCACACGCGGAATCGTTTCGGTGTCTACGCTTGTGTCGCGCGGTGGTGTAGCCCTGAGCTAGCACATCGGGATGGCTAGGTTCCACTGTCTCACCCTTCGAAAGACGCTTCCCTCCGTTTTCTTTCCGCCGACGCATGGCCGGGCACCAGCGGTGGAGTCCGCCCCTCTAGCCCGGCCGTGGCCGAAACTGCTGCGTTCGCGATGCCGCACCCTCGAATTCCAAGTAACGGCTGGCAGAATCTTTCGTTTCATTCTTTGTTACTTAGAAAAAACCAGCGCCAAAAAACGATAAGACAGGGAGTAAAGCTGCTCAGCGCGCTAGCGGAGACTTTGATTTCGCAGACCCACAAGCAACGCACACCATGCACAAGGGAAGAAGGGGCCCCAAGAATTGCGGTGATACCGTATGTCCATAGCGTGTCCCACCGGATTAAGAAGGCGGGTGGTCGCGCGGGCGTGCGTGTTGTTTTTTCGGCTAATAAAAAACTTAGCGGTATGTGCGGCCGGGTGAATACGGGGCCGGTAAACAGCAAAAAATACAGAAACATGCCAATCGCTTCAGGGAGTGTATAGAAGGTGTGGTGTATAAGATTGAGCTCTCTTGTGGCAAAAGCTATGTCGGACAAACTGGCCGCTGCCCTAATGACCGGGTCAGGGAGCACGCAAACACGGTGCGGACAGGCACTGGCAGCAATCTAGCGGCACACTGTGCAAAGTGCCAGCAATGCCAGATATCCCCATCAGCATTCGACCGCACCGTCATCCTGAAGCGGTATCGCGAGCAGTGCACGAGGGAGATACACGAGGCTTTCGTCACCCACACAATGGGAGATAGGTGCGTGAGCACACCCTCTATCGAGTTGTACGACAGGGAGATAAAATACCTAGGATCATGATCAACGCATTACACGTGGCTGCTTTCATTTCCACAATCAACTTCAATTTTATGTGTTTGTGTTATGAATTTCCTTCTCTTCTCCTTGTTTTTTTATTCTAGTATATATACATTGTTCTTCTAAATAAACCTCAGTTCGCAGTTCAGCGCAGTGCTTGTCTTTTCTCCCTGTCGTATCGTTTTTGGAGCTGTTTTTTCTAAGTAACATCATGCACCAACTAGCCCGTCTCACTTCACTTGTTCACTCTTTGTAGAGCCACGTGAGGGAATTCAAATGAAGTCGCATGGGAAATTGTTGTGGGTGTCGTTTGGATATTCGCTTTTCAACAACCCTCACAGCGTGGATTGGAGCCAATTTTTTTACAACCTCGCAGTATACGGGCACATTCCTGCTTCTTCGCTCTGCGACCAAAACGTGTCAGCTGCAGTACTTCCAAACTACAATGATATTTACGCGACTTAGAATGGGAACAGCAGCTATGGACAGCGTCACCTAAAGGGACGTCGTTTGTAAGCACTGACACAAATTGCCCTGATCCACTTTGTGTAACCTCTGGGGTTCCTCAGGGGATTGTTGCCATTATTATTTTTATTTGTATTCATCACATCATCGATAACAATTCCGCACCGCTCATTAAAATCACTTGTGAAGATGACCGCCTCTTGTCGAACCCTAACCGTACAGAACATCTTTGCAAAGTACGCAGAATGGCACATAAAATTAAAAACTGATAAATCCGTTTACATACATGCGAGTAAGTAACAAAAAAGCTTTTCCTCCTTCACGGATCTATATGACACCCAGGAACTAGCTGAATTTGAGTGAAAGTGCCTCGATTTCACTTAACCAACAACCTAAGTTGGAAAACGTAAATTTCTCATGTCTGGCCCGTGATCCTTTCACAAAGTTATTTTCTTGAGGCACAAATTAAAACATGTCTTTCCTACTGTTACAAAAATTTCTTACACGACTGCTATACGTCCCACGTTGAAATATGCATCTATAGTCAGGGAACCATGCAATAAAAACATATTGAAGCACTTCAAATGATCCAATGCGAAGCAGTTCGTTTTATCTTCTCCAAAGGCCGAAGATTTAATTCCCCGGGTAACTTTAGAAAAGCAAGCAGGATTGTCCTTCTTGAAATCCGACGTAAAGTTCAGAGGCTCCTATTACTTTTCCTTTTGAATAACAACCGGCTGTCAATAAACGGTGCGTTTTATCTGAAACCGCTTACGATAAGACTTACACGCCGTTGCCAGAATCAATCGTTAGCACCGTATTTCGCGACGACTAACCTTGTCTAATAGCCATACGTTCCTCGCGCAATAAACGACTCGACCTGCCTACTACAGCCGTTATTCACAATGGTAGAATTACTTGAACGCCCGATTGCTCTGACAAGCACTTCCTATAGACTGCTGAAGCATATCAGTTAGAAGCACATTACCCTTTTTCTCATTACCATTGAAGTCTGTCTTATACCAGTATGGCTTCCGGTGGGGTTTTCCGCTCTGACTCAACTTCATGAAACCATCCATGACTTTGCTTAGGCTATTAGTGAACGGTCTCAAGTAAAAGCAGTTTCTTCCTAATTAGCGAAGTCCTTCCTAAGAACTCCCCTAATAAGCTCATTATTGCGCTAAAAAGTTCCCAGCTCTGCAACTGAATTAGATCTTTTATCACGTGCAGACAGCAAATGTACTATACGAAGAAACTCCGTGAAAAGTTTTGAATGTGTGCTCTAGCTTGCCGCAAGGTTCGGTATTCGGCCCATTACCTTTTCTCATCTTTAAAAACAATGCTGTAGACCAGTGTGACGTCCATACAAGACTGTATGCGGGCGACTGTGTTATATTCCGTAATCACCCCCCCCCCCCCGCTATCACCTAAAATGGAACGCCGCTTCCGCAAAATATTCTAATGGTGCAAGAAGTGGCAGATGTCTGTGAAATACAAAAAATGTGCTATTGTGCCTGGTACTAACAAAAATCACCTTCTCCACTTTTAATTACACAGCCGATGGAAAATACATTAACACGAGTCAAAGAGTTTAAATACCTTTGTCTTGTCAGATCCGATGACATGCATTGGGACAAACATATCGGTCATGCGTACAGAAAAGCAATGTCTAAACTTGGCTATCCAAAATAATAAGCTTTGTGCAGAGCTTCAAGTTACACTAAGCTCTTAGCCTATAAAACCATTATTCTACTAATTCTGGACTATGTGAATTATATCTGGGAAACATGCATGTCTCTTAACCTTCGCACAACAGAAAGGGTGCAAAATAGGGATTTCAGGTTTATAATTAACAGCTATGAAATAACATCGTTCCTCAGTTAGTTGCCAAAGCAGGCTTTAAACAAATTATGGTGCGAAATCGTATTTGTCGCTTGTTTTTTATGTTCAAATTGGTCAAATGAAGGCTCCGCAGCTGAGCCGCTTACTACACTGAATTTTCCTCAGGCTATGTTCTTTAGCGCAGGATATCATTTCGGAACCGACACAATGCATTTAAATACTTTTTTTTTAATTCTGCGGATCATAATAGACTGGAATTACTTAGAAGCACGCGTGCTTGCGGAAGACGATACTGCCAAATTCCACACTCATCTTCAAACTTGAAATTGCTCTTGTTAAATGGTATCACTGTTTTCATTTTTGTTCTATTGGTTTGTTGATGATTTTGCGTACCTACATTTCTGAAATATTCTAACTCTTGCTTCAATTTATGTTCCTCGTGATTTGTGAAAACTGCACATTTGTTAAACCTCGCGAAAATACTCGGGATATTCCTCTGTTGTTTACTCTGAAAGTACCGTAATGTTTGCCCTGGTGTTTACATTTAATAGCAGGCTTCGTTGGGCGAGTTGGTTCATGGCTTCAAAAAAGAAAAAGAGCGCAATGGACGAGGGCAGAGAAACACAATAGACGGGACGAGCGCTCGTCCAGTCTACTGTGTTGCTCTGTCCTCGTCCATTGTGCAGTTTTTTTTTTTTTTGAAGGTGGGGCTTGCAGTCCGAACTTTTACACATGCATACCATGTTTAAACCCTTCCACTACAGCGCCTGCTATTGGTTTTAGTAGTAATGCTAAATAAAAAAACATAAACCATTACCCAAGCGTTGTATTTATGCGCTATGTATTGTTTCTGCTGATGTTTCTGCGTACAGCTTCATTATGCCTCTCCAGCAGGGGCCCTAAAATTGGCGTGCAGTATTGTATAAACAATAAATAAATAAACACTTCGTCGACAATAATCCCATCTCGACGGCGAGCACCTCGGCGGACGAACCGAAATGGCAAGCTAGGTAAAACGCTGTGGCCTTGAAGGGGGTGTTTGGCTTCTATGTGTGGTGGATGCCCACGCAGCGACCTACCATTTAACGCATCTTACGAACAAAAGATGAAAAAACAACCACCAAAAATAAAATGAAATAGCAAAACACAGAAATTTTTTTGAAACAATGAATATTCTTTTTCAAAAAAAAATAAACAGAAAAATAGCCATAGCTAGCAGCAACCAGAGCGTTTTTTAGGCTTCTTTTCAGAGTCCAGTTGGACTGTGTCAGTCTGGTCGCCTTTATTGTCCCTTTTCTTAGGGGGCCCCGCACGCTCCTTGAGCAGTGTTGCAATTGTTTCAAAGATTTTCTCAACGTTTGTAGCATTCCGGGCACTGGCTTCGAGGAATGGAAGACCGTGTTGATCCGCAAAACCCTGAAAAGGTAAAAAACGAAATATGCTGACCCTTATTAGGTTCTAAAATTTTTCAATGGAAGTTGGCTCAGAAATTTTACATGCTTGAGGAGAAGTGCGACGTTAAATAACTATAGGCTGTAGTTTGGGAATTATTAAACAGGTGGTAAATTTTTACACACAACAATTCACTCTTCTGGTAAAGATGCGCGTGATTTCACATGTAGAATTAGGCAAGTGCTCGTGGTCAAAATAATTAAGCCTGAAAGGCGGAATCGTGAATGCACATACTGGCCATCACATTTTCACGCTGCATACACGTTTGATTCCTCGCCTTTTACCAAAGTGGTAACACACCGTTCTTATTGTAAGAAGTAGAATTATCTGAGTTAGTGAGACAATCTGAACCGACAATTTCGAGCTCCGCAAGCAAACGCAACTAAGGGTAATAACTTTCAGCAGTACCTGGGCTGCTACAAATACATTTCTCACGCAAATGTGATGTGCTATGACCGAAAGGGTTTCATCGCATTGCAACCAAATGAAAACGAGAACCAAGAGCCCTTCATCTAGTGTTCGCAACAGCAACAAGCAGTAGAGAATTCTGTTGTTATTTCGTGACCGAAACCACTCAAATTACAAATAAATTAACAGTCGACTTACATTGGAGGAAATGATTTCTTTTTGGACGCTTCTATACTGCCATAACCTCAGTAACGCAGCTAGCTGTCGCAGCAATCGCACGGGTCTTTTTATGGCATACTGCGGACACTCGGTCCAAGCAGGACACTCGATACTAGGGTGCACAATTCAACAGTATTACACCGCATTACAAGAGTGTGTTCGTGGTGGCTAGGTGATACCATTACTTACCGTGCATGGAAAAAAAGAAAAGTTCAAAAGAGTAATTTGTGCCAACCTCTCTGCCTTAGACTAAGGCAGAGAGGTTGGCGGTGTCGGGTAACTGGTTGCTAAGGACGATACAAACAGTGAGGGGTCGAGTGCTAGTTTGTTACTTACAAGTAGAGAAAAAATCTAATCTCAATTGCTTTCTTCGAATTTCGAGTAAATATAGGTGGTTAATTTTTATTACTTCCGTGGGTGAGTCAGTTCAGAAAACTTTCTTCTGAATAAACCGCATCGCCATTCCTTAGAATTGTTCAAGATTATCAATATTGTATTTTGTATATGTATCCCGAACTGTGCAGGCGTACTCAAGCTGGGCGCGTATTAATGCTGAGTAACCTAGAAGTTTAATGCAAATGCTAAGTAACCTGAAAGGGGAACCTTAGCGGGGCACATTTAACATTGTGTTTTAAAAAACAAAGCTTTCGGAAGACATGCACGAGCAATTGTTGTTGATGCGAAGGTTCCAAGACACGTTATTTGTTAGTGTCATGCCTAAATACTTATAGTTGCTAGCCTCTTTCAGCGGCAAAGGACATAGTTTGTGCACATGCTTGAGTGCTGCTTTTTTCGAGTTACAGGAAGATACGCACACTTGCTGACATCAAGAATTATACCACGTTTATCAAGACATTTCCGAAAGCTATTTAGGCTATTGTTGAGCTTGTCTTGATCCATGCCAGAATTGACATTTTTATACGGATGAAGAGTCGAAGAGTCGAATCTGGACACCACGGCTAACTACATCTTAAATGCCACTATTACACAAGTGAAAAAGAATCAGGCCTAATAGACTTCCCTATGGCACTCCAAAAGGGACTGGAAGACCGACATCGACAAACTGATTGCGGTTGGTTAAGTAAGCTGCAATCCAAGAAACAAACATTTCAGCGACCCCAGTTTCCCTTTCCCTAAGATTTTGATATTATTTCCATGTGAGGCAGCTTTTCAAAGGCTTTGCAGATATCTATAAATAACTACATCAACTTGGCCATGTTTATCTACAGCGGAAGCAAATGAATGAATCATCGCGATCAGTTGCGTAACGGTAGAGTGGTCTGAAACTGTAATGAAGTTTTTTTATGATTGAGTGTTCTACAAATTCAATTATACAGGGGCATATCATGTGTTCTACTATTTTGCAGCATGACGAAGCTGACGAAATTGGATTTTAATTTGCCATCTACAGCCGTTCTCCCTTTTTAAATATGCGCACCACCCTGGTCGTCCTCCAGTTATCCGATAATTCAGCTGATCGCAAGGAAACATCAAAAGCTGCCAAATATTTCGCGAGAATTTCAGCAAAACGACGAAGCAACCTAGTTGGGATGTCATTTAAACCACAATAAGTTTTATTTTTCAGATTGCCTTGTGTGCATATTGTTCTACTGTTGCCTGCTGTGCTCAAGCGGGTCCGTCTCTTCCCGACCCTGCATGAATTGGTGACAAAGATTCACCTCCACGGGTTTACGACATTTGTCGGCCCGTGCTTCATACTGTGCTGCGTTTGGTATATCTCCTAGGCAGACTTCTTTCCGAATTAGTTCACTCATTAGTACTCCTTTTTAGAGTACGCAGACCATCGCCCACGTATTGTGTACCTCGTGCCTGCTGGCGAAAATTCAGTGAGCACGCGAGGAAAAAGTTGTACACTAAGTTCTCACGTCAAACAATTCGGCAAAGGATGCAAAAGCGTGCCAATAACCTGTTGATTTTAGGAATTATTTTTTCTTCGTGTAAAAGATTGGTCAGGTTTAGCGCTCATCAACCTAGTTATCACAAGCGAAAGGTCCATTTGGTCTGATTTTTGAAAGATTATGCACGCAATGTTTAACGAACGTTCGGTTTTGTGAACGTTAAGCGCATCCTGCCGTCTTGCTATAGTCTACTCGATGGTTGAATTCGGCCTGTTACTATCCCTCAAGCGCACGCTTTTACAGCTCAGCCCATGCGCCATCCATGGCGAGACTCAGTGGCCAAGCATCGGTGAAGCAGCCGCTAAGCCCTCGCGTTGTCACATGATATAATAGTGTCGAGGCTCCGAGACAGTCAGCGCGCCCTCTATTGCAAGACTGAGCGACTAAGCGCCTGCAAAGTAGCCATTAAATCATTGCCTACTCTTGTGGTACCACAATGGTGAGATTTCGAGCGAGCGCGCAGCTGCAATGTCTCTCCGCAGCGGATCACTTGGAGTGGTGTGACGTCACACCTACAATAGAGACTTTTAGCACTCCGTGTGTTTCGTTGGTTACGTGTTACCGGGTTGACCGAGACCTGTCTGCGCCTGCGCGCACGAAAGGGCGAGGAGGCGCGAACATGGCGAAGGCAGGCCCGCGGAACTAATCCCCCTACGGCTACGAATGCCCAAGTGCCCAGACGGGTCCCGGTCAACACGGTAACTACGTACACGACGGAACAGACGGTCGGCTATATTTCCCTAATATTTGCGCTTACGCGGCCCAAAGTCGTTGTGACGCAAAAAATTACCTGGCGATGCACGGACTAGTGGGGTTTTCGTTCTGAAATTCAGTTGCCGCATTCCCGAAAACTACTTTTATTCGCAGTATTTTTCTATTAAAACTGAAAACAAACGGCGTGATTTTCCCTAACGTCACCACTTGTGGCCCTCCTGCGGACAGGGAAATTTATTTCTGACCATGCCACCTCGCTGGCGTCAAATTAGGTACTGTGTTTCGCAGTTATGCAATTTTTTCCCAGATGTAAAGATGCGTACCCACTAGCTTCATGCCTGCTCTCAAAATAATTACTTATACACAGGTTACACACCAAAAATCACCGTGATAAACAACAACTAGTCGTATATTTGCATTTGAACTCATGTAGCATTGTTATAAAGCTTACAAATACATGTTTCTTGTGCTTAATTTCCACTTGCCTGTGCGAAACTGTGGTCGACAACCTTTTCCTTCGTCATGTCATTTTTGTTACCCACGAGGATCTTGATGGTATCCTCACGAGCATAAGTGTCTATGTCTTCCAGCCACGATTGTATGCTGTCGAAAGTTTCCTGGAAAAGTGAACGTACCGGTGACAGTCAAAAAATGACCCACATCCAGCCCTCCGCAAGTGGGTATTCAGTGAAGCTGTTGTAAAAACTACCCATGCTGATGGCGGAGGTTTTGACATGCTCCTCGTAGTTTTGGCGGCCTTGTCACTTGCGCTCGCCTTCTCTGGCGGCAAAGCGTGACGCATGTGCTCGCCCTCGAATGACTGCAGGTCCCCTTTTCTGGAGCAGCTGCAAACATATTCTTTACCACGAACGCATGAACGCATGAGGCGGGTTTTCGTTACATTTTTCACAGGCGTCTGATCTTCATCCACCATGAGGTTTCGATTCTTGATTCGTGTTTTCTTAAACAAATACTGAACTTGGTGTTGTAAGCCTGATTGGAACGAAGCACTGCCTTCGGCTTCCCTGGCCTTTTCTGGGTCCTGCTAGCTGGGCGCGTGCGCTCTGTGTCTTGGGTTAGAACTGCAGGGTCCTGCCTGGGTTTTTTAGGTTGCAACGACGCAAAATTTGCAGACTAACGAAGAGCTAACAGCTTCCCTATAAAGCTACTTCAGCTTGTGGTGAGATCGCCAAAATCATTTTTTCGCGGGCCATAATCACTAAAACAACCATCTGCGTTCTATCACCGCACGGTGGAGCCGACAACTAAAAAATGTACAGACCTTTCGAGACGTGTGCGCTAATGGCTAAGCGTTCCGAAGCAGCTTCTCCTGTTTTTAGGTCTTCTCGCTCCGAAAAATAATATATATTTGCACTTTTATAGCTCATGAGTGTGTTACCTCCGCCAAATAAGCATTTTAGTGCATGTACAGGGCAGTAAGTGGCTGAGGTTTTTTCATGACTTGCATTAAGTTTTGTTTTTTTTTTTCTTTCCTTTACTACCTTCCGTGGTTGGGTATGATATAGAAGGTATTTTTGTTTCCACGTATAGTTTTTTTTACAAATTTCTGCTGTATTTTTAAAGGGGCAGCCAAGTGATTTTTGTGGAGTGCATGTTCTCTAGCTCATACGAAAGCCGGCATTTTATATCGTGAAGTACCCGAAAGAAGTTAGCAAATAATTTGGCGGAAATAATTTCAATTTGGCACGAAACTTTCTGAAGTCTCAAAGGTGGCCTCATGCAGTGTCTAAATGTAACACTACTGTACCTAGACAGCAGCTCCGCAAGTTTCAATGCATGGTTCAAGAACTCCATAGAGCAATAGGAAAGGCTACACTTTATTAGTTTTTTAGCTGGCAACAATTTTCTATGTACCTCTTTTCATCTCGCGTGCATTGAAATGTATGTTGCCGCACAGCTCACTGTCGTGGTTCCCAGCATTTCTTTCGGCAGCCTACATAAGAACGGTATATCTCAAAGTTACGCTTTGAAAAGTATTACGGTACTTTCAAGGAAACAGTTTCGGTGCACTGTGTTTTAAGCGATTGACTTTTATTTATCTCAGGGAGCAAACACTCCGCAAAATTTATTGTTTTTCTTTAATTGTCCTTCGAATTTACCTCGACCAACTATGCCCATTTACACTATTATAAGTAATAATTCCCTTCACTTCTCTGATGATATATTTTTGTCCATATGCAGGAAATTACGATGTTACTGCTATTTCACTATTCTTCCAGCCAAGCTGTTTACCTCTAGCTCCTGTATTCAAGTCAACCGCTTGTTACCGGAAGCGGCGCGGAAGGGGGTGCTGGGAAGTACCCATGTTCAGAAATCATGGTAGGGGCAAAGGACCCGGCGTGAATGGTTTATAGCATGATGCGTTCCAACGCATAAAGCTTGAACTTGGCGTGGCCGGCTATGCCAGTACGCCGCAGGTGAAGAGAACAAAATAACGTAGCCAAGAGCGCAAAAAGACGTGCAGAGAAATCCCCTATCGTCTACAACTCTCTCCTATTAGTTCTAGGCACGAACGAGTAGCGGCGCCATGCGTCGGAGAGAGATCGAAGCTGTTCGTGAGAGATAATAAAAATTGGAAAGCAAAGCGTTCGAATCTGCCGGTATACAGAGCCCTTCGAGAACGCGAGGCAGAAGGGAGACTTCACACCCGTTCGACTGGGCCTTCCTACTTTCGCATTCACAACCCATAAGAAGTGCTCAGGTTTTTGTACTCACATTTTGTACTCACAATTTTACTCAATTTTTTTGTCCCGTAAAGGCGTGTAACTCAATGAAACCGCCACAACTACGCTTGGTAATCCACCACCCACATGAAAGTTCCGCCACTATATGAATGGCTCAGCCTTTCAATTTTCGCATTATTGTCTGGGTTCGGTTTTACGGGGCTTTTTTTAGTTTTGCCTGCGTCGTGCGGGGACAGTTTTAAAGACAAGGAACTTGGTTTTTTTATTTCGTTAGTTCATTGTAATTGGCTGTTCTTGATTCACTCAGAAGAACAAATGATGAAGAACAATTAAGTTCTTCATCATTTTTGTTTAATTATGCCTGTTTACTTTGCAATAACAATTTAACACGTAGACTTCACCAAATTAGCATTTTTGCTCAGAGAAAGGTGGAGATGAGCGTGATCCAGGACACAAGTGCCGTAAGGAGTCGTTGTGGCACTGCACGACTGGTAAAGTCAGAAGCAAAGAAAAGTAGTCAAGTTCCTATTGACTCTGTAGCGGTCGTGTAAAGAAGCGCTGGTTACTGGGATCACATGATACACCACATTTACCGACCGACGTAGTAGACGGGGACCCTCGTTGCGCCGCATACAAGTCTGAACCGGTAGATTATTTCTTAAAATTCTTGGTAACAGACCCCGTAGCGAGAGGTTGGAATCTCAACACCACCAGTATTCATTTATAAACAACTCATTCCTTTGGAGATGTTACGTCTGTCTTAATCGTGCAGTGTTCTCTTCTGCGGCGAAAGTGTGACACAACGAGCGTTACAGATGCAGAGGTGGTTTCTCTCTAGTTGAGTCGACTTAAAAATACCTAGACATTCAACAATTGGAACTGGTCCTACTTGCTCTCTACATTAACAATCTGAATATCTAAAGCTAAATTTCTGAAACTTTTATACAGCGAGGAGCAAGTGGTCTGCGCAAGCTAATTTTTGAAGTCCGAGGACGCCTGTGCCCTTCTGAATTAATGTGAATGCGAAAGCATTAACGTTTAACTGAACACCGCTGAATGTTTTTTGGGTGCCTACTCTACAAGCGAGGCTGGCGGCGACACTTGGGTTCCCGGTACCGCTCACTCAATTATCAACGCTCCACATTTGAACAATTGCTTCAGCCGGCAGTTCAACATTTCAACCAAGTGTTCCTCACCCTGGTATTCTGGTTTTTGTCAGATCACCAGCTCCGGAAACGCTTCAGGATCTGGGCAACCAGACCCTGTCCCTCTCCCACCTAATTGAGCTTGAGGAGATTTCAGGTTGAACGACCTTACATCAACTGAGAGCCCCTGAAAGCACAATAAAAGCGTTTTGCCAACCGACCAAGCCTTTCTGTGCTCAGTCCAGTTTCCCTCAGCAGGTAATTGAGGCTGCTGTGCGGCTGGGCCTCGTCAACGGAATGTGTGCTTAAAGAAACTCCGCAGCACTTCTGATAAACGCTTTCACACTTTCCTTCGCATCAAGAAGCATTGCGAAGGCTATAGTTATCGCCACTATGGAGTGGCACTGCGTGATTTGCTGGTCGCAGCAGATACGCCTTTTGTCTCTGCTTTGCTTTGTGGCATTTTTGTTAAATAAGCTATCGACTGCTTTCATTGCTGCAACTGAAGGAAAGCTAGCCACCACGCTGCTTTAATGACGTAATTTTAGTGGTCGAAGTGTTGCATAAGTACGTTCTGCAAGCATTTAAGATTTCGAAAAAAGTTGACCAAGGTGTTGCAATGTCCCTTTAACACGCAGACGAACACCACACTTAAATCCACAGAGAGAACCCTCTGGTTTTCACGTGTTCCGCTTTTCACGTGTTTCATGCGTTCCCTTGCAGGGCAGGTCTTGTGTTTTTCTTATATTGCGCTGTTTCCTCTATAGAACGCGGAGAACCTCGTGCCGCGCTTGCGAAGGCTCTTGAACGCTCTGTTTTTCTGTCCCAGATGCTAACGCCTGCGCGGATGCAGACGCCTCATGCCAGCCTTCTCGAGCAATGGGCCATAAAATGCTTCCGCATTCTTAACACGCAGCCATTATATTTTTCTGGCCGCCATGTAGGTATGAGTGCACCTTCAGTAACGGAAACCGGTGCCTGTGGAGACAGCCAACCCGAATAAAAAAAAAATAACAGTAATAGCTGATTCAAAAAAGGTAGTCTTTCATTTCTGTTAATTAACTAAGACCGCGGGTCATCCAGTTTGAACTGTGCCAGTGATACAACTCAATAAAACGTGAGCAGAAACATACCTTGCGTGTGACGTCATAGACAATTATGATACCATCCGAGCCTCGGTAGTAGCTGCGCGTAATGGCGCGGTGTATCTCTTGCCCCGCTGTGTCCCTCTGGAAAATGGGTGGGGCAGAATAACATAACTGGAAGAGCCAAAATTGCTTTCACACTCCTAAACACCGCCTATTAACGGCGGAGCTTTTATTTCTGGCCGTAATGTGTGCGCCCTCATAAATAAAACCGTCAGTCATAGTTACTTCCGCAGTTTACCACGCACGTGCGCACGCTCTTTACGAAGAGCGAACGGCGTCGTCCAGGCTTGCGCGTGGCGCTCTAAAAATATACCAAGAAAATAGTTCACGTGCGTCTGCGCCTCGAGGCGGAACACAAGACAGCTCGCGTTACAGACGCCCACTTCGCGAAACCGGTTGCCGCCGGTTCTAGAGCATGCTGACCCTTTAGGATAAATGTTGATTGATTGTAGGGCTTAACGCGCGGACGCTACGCAGGCGATGAGGCGCGCCGTAGTGGATGGCTCCGGATTAATTTTGACCACTTGGGGATCTTTAACGTGCGCCGAAACCTCGTACACACGGGAGTTTTTGCTTTTCGCCTCCGCCAGAAAAGCGGCCGCCGCGGCCAGGAATCGAACCCGCGGCCTCGTGCTCAGCAGCGCAACGCCTTAGCCACTGAGCCACCGCGGCGGGTAAAACAATCATTCTAGACCTCCAGACCACTCGGCCACGAGCCAGGGCAATTTAGGATAAATGTCAAAGCCTGAGCACAGAAAGATCCGTGCCTGCCAGTGATGCATGAGGACGACGACGATATACAATAGCTTACCGATTTTCGGGACCTTTAGTGGAACGAGAAGTGGTCCGAGTAAAAGTGGAGCCCGAAAACTCCGCTAGTCTCAGAAACGAACTTTATTTCACTAGAATAGGACCTAAGCAGCCGCAAATGATTCCTTGTCGCAAATTCCCCCTTGATGTGAACATCTGCCTCCATCTCTGAAAGCGTCACGTTTTCTTCGTAAGCATAGACAATGACGCGAAAGCGGTGGCAAAGTCTTGCGTTGACGGTTGCGGCTGCTTGGGAGTGGCTTCGTCGGAGTCAGAGTCGCTTTGGGGTGATGGGGTGGACCTCGCGAACTACAGTCACCACAGTGGCTACCAAACAAGTAAAAGAAAAACGTGCACGGCTGTCGACAAACAAACCTAATGATGATGTTGCTCATATTCAGCGTCACCCAGTGCCTAGAAAACTTTGTGTCTAAGAAAACTAGCCATGTATGACCCGTTTCCGGCTTTCGAGATTGCTTCCGCCGCAGACTACATGCAAAATATGGCCTCAAAAATCAAATTTTGCTACCCCGGTGGGAGCCAAGCCATTCCCCATCCAATCTGAAGCTAGCGAGGTGGCTTAGAATTTAAAAAAGCGTCATCTTGGAGTCACACCACAACTTTGTCGACGAAAATTTTGGCCGGAAAATGAAACTTTTGGTTTTATTTTGTCCGAAATATCTGCTGTTAATATAGATTACTTCTATGGGACAACTGACGGTTTCTCGGGAAAGTCCGGAATATCCAGCAAGTCCGAATTTTTGGAGTCCGAATGAGCGGTCGGCTACTGTAGATGGATGTGACGAATGACTACTACTACCACAGCGAAAAGCGACGACGGAACATTTAAATAAACGAGTTCCAACAAATGGCTGGTTTCCTGCTTCGCCGCCCTAGTTCTGCACTTCCGTTGTAGCATGGTCGCTTCAAGACAGCAGCAGTGCATACATGTAGCACGGTACGGAAATGGGGCTTTTGATCTAACCCATATGCTTTCATTTAACACAACCAACCCCAACGGTGCGCCATGCTTACTAGGTAAAGCACTAAAGAAAATCTTTAGAAATGACAGCATGCCATGCGTATGTACATCCCTCATTTACATATCACCATCGCGTCTACACACGGTCAGGAATCAAGGTAGGATAAGCTGGCAATATTTTCGGCTGCGGACTTATGTTATTCCTCCATTTTAAGAACTACTGCCGGTACAAAAGAAGGTAGTTGGTCTAGTTATGTTCACTAAAAAAATTAAAGTACGTGAAAAGCTAATAAGGATCGTCGAATAATATGATTTTGGTCAGATATAATTTAATGCGAAAAGCTTACAGAAATAAGTGACGAAAAATTTTTCGGGAGCTGATATATATTGAAATAGAGCAGGCCTGAATAAACGTCATATCACGTCGTTTACGTATCTGCTCGTATTTGTGTCAACTCAAATCGAAAAACCGATTTCTAAACATTATTCAATGTCGATTTCATCGCATTACCTTAAATGGTTGAATCATTGCGACCGAATTCGTGCCTTTCCAAACACATGGCCTATGTCAGCCTTCTTTGCACAATCCACCAGTTTTGTTACACAACACCCGAACTGTGTGTACGCGCGTGCGTGCGTGTGTACGCGAGCGTCGCGATTTTTGAGCCTGTATACTGCACCGAGTCATGCGGGGAAGTTTATTTCCAGACTAGTACAGTACTCTTTCACTAGCTAAAATTAACGCTAAAGCGTTGTTAAAACCGCTAATAAATATATACAGGGTCTGCACTTATCCCTCGACACTTAGTTGTACCTTTGTAGCATAAGAAAAGAAACACACATCATTTCAAATCGATCGGCAGCAACGAGATTATAACCAAAAACCAAACCTCAACAAAACACACTTACGGGCTGCAAAGATGAGAGAGTTACGACAGCCATGTTGATGTAAAATGATACTTACAATTAGTAACTCTACGGTGTGACCATCAACCTTCAGAACCTTCGTTCTCTGCAGGCAAAAACGGGATGAGATCAAATGAAAGCACAAAGGGAGGCGCAAATGGAACATTGGGCACCGTAGCGAACGGAAAATTTACGTTTTGTTATAAGACAACAAACGAAAAATTCTTTGGGAAAGCGCAAAACCGGAGCGGGATAGCAAGAAACGCGTCTCTCTAGTTCACGATAAGCTGAAAATCGGTGATGAACTGTACGTCTGGGATAACGAGAAAAAACAGCGTGTCTTGCTGCACTCACAGATCCCTCAAACAGCGCATGTAAACGAGCGCACAGCAATAAAGCCAGCAGCAGTGGCGTCAAATCAAATGATGTGCGAACTGATAGCGTTACAGACTGACAAGAATTCCGTTGCGCCCAGAAAGAACTACGAGTGTTAAGCCTAAACGCCCAAAGCCTTGCCAACAAAAGTGATAAACTCGAATATTTCCTTCTTGAATACAATCAACACATAACGGTGATAAGCGAAACGTGGTAGCATAATGACATCCCCGATTCTGTTGTAGTTCCTGCATCTTCTCAAATGATCCGCAGTGACCGCCCTGCTCAAGGTGGTGGGGTAGCAATTTTGTTAAAACGTTCGCTTACGTATATTATTCGGCCGCATATACCCGACCATGAGAGTGTGTTCTTGAGGGTCAACTGCCGGGGTCATAATTTCACGGTATGTGCTGCGTATAGGCCTCCTAATTCCTCGCCCAGTTACTTGCAAATGCTTCACGACCATTTTTGTATGTACAAAGATGACCAGCTGATTATATCTGGGGACTTTAATCTTCCACAAATTGACTGGTGTCAGAAGCAATCAGTGTTTAATGCTGATGTGAAACCTCTCCTAGATGTTATGCTCATTTGTGACCTAGTACAGACTGTTACCGATTACACAAGAGTTGTCGGTAATGCCCGTTCAATATTAGACCTTGTTTTCGTTAATTCAAGCCGTTTCTATTAACAATGGTATCTCTGATCACAAGAGTGTGCTGCTGTCTTTACCTCTAGGGGGTATCAAGCAACTCCGTAAACAAGGTGTGAAAATTGTGACAAATAATTCTAATGCCGATGACCAATCTATCCTAGACATTCTTTGGAACTTCTGTGAAAACCTCCCCAGTTCAGTTGATATTTTTTGGAATACCCTAAAATCTACCATTCACTTTTGCATCAACATATATGCTTCGAGCAGGCGTGTCTGCACCAACCAAGACAATTCGTGGATATCAAGGGAAATCATCCAGCTACATCGCAAGATTAAACGTGCCAAACGGCACCATTCTCCTCCTTGTAAGCTATATAACTCCGTTGACAACTCTTAAACTTTCTGAGCCCAAGGAGAAATATTTTTCGAGCACTCTCCCAAAGTTTATAGAAAACTACCCCGAGACGTTTTGGTGGTACTGGGGTGATCCGCCTAAAAATACCGATCATATATCCATTAACGGCTATGTCACAAGTGACTCAGCTGTCATCGCTAACCACTTCAACAAGTATTTTCACTCCTTATTCTCCCCAATTCAAGATAGTACGCCGTTTACCATACCTCTTCGCAATCTAGCTTCCGACTTCACAATCGTTGAAGGTGTTATAAATATGCTGCTCAATCTAAAAACTAGATCTTGTGTTGGTCCTGACAATGTACCAAATGCCTTTCTGCACCGTTACGCGGAACCATTGGGACATATTCTTACTCATCTTTTTGGGCTATCCTTCGATTGCTGCGAAATCCCTGATGACTGGCGCATGGCCTGTGTCATGCCAATCTTTTAAAAAAGGTTACCGCCTCTTTGCAGACAACTATCGCCCCATCTCTATGACGCCTAGCATATGCAAACTTTTTGAACACGTATCCAATTTTATTGTCTCGTTTTTAGAAGCCAACAATATTCTGAGGCCTTTCCAGCACGGATTCAGAAAACGCTTATCCACAGTCACCGAGCTCGTAACCACTATTCACGAATTCGCCTCTTCACTTGATACGGCTGAACAAATTGACGTCATCTTTCTGGACTTTAGCAAAGCCTTCGACCGTGTTCTCACAGTAAACTTATCTTAAAGCTTAAAAAATTTGCCTACCAATGACTCTCGTAAAATGGATCCAGTGCTATCTCTCTAACCGCAAGCAGTTTGGTAAAATAAATAACTCCTGTTCCACCACCCTCCCCGTAACTTCCGGTGTTCCCCAGGGCAGCGTACTCGGACCTGTACTGTTCTTAATTTACATTAATGATATTACTGAGTGTATTGATGCATCATCGACTGGTGTAAAATTGTTTGCTGATGACTGTGTACTCTTCAAGCGTATTTCATCCCCTTGTGACCAGGTTAACCTTCAATGTACCTTTCATGCCGTCGATGAATGGTGTGTGAAATGGGACATGGAATTGAACTTTGACAAATCTGTATTGCTTCAAGTAACTATCAAGAAACACGTATTCTCGTTTTCTTACAAGCTTAACCGCGCGCTGATACAGGTGGGGGAATATAAATGTTTAGGGGTTACTATAACTCACCATCTGACTTGGTCCAGTCACATAAATAAAATTTGCACGTCAGCCTCTACAAAACACGGATTCTTAAGCCATAAACTAAAAGCCGCACCTTCTCATGTGAAGTTACTAGCCTATAATTCTATTGTGAGGCCTCAACTAGAATACGCATCCGCAGCATGAGACCCATTTTTCAAGAAGGATATTCATAAACTAGAAATGGTGCAAAGGAAGGCTGTCCGATTTATCTGTAACTCTTATAACAGCAGTACGTCGCCTTCGCTTCTTATGGGTAACAACAATATAATGACCTTGGAAAAGAGGAGGAGGATTGCGCGGCTCAAGTTTCTATTTTCACTTATCTCACATCAATTCAATATTAATCCAGAATATTTCATACAGCCCCGTTTATCTCACCGTACTACATACACCCACAAGCACACTTTAACACAAATTTTCGCTTGCACTAACCTTTTCAACTATTCTTTTTCCCCCGCCCAATCGATTAAGAATGGAATGTGTTGCCGGCGGAAGTGTTTTCTGCGCGGGATGTTTCCCATTTTGCAAAACGCTTTATTTCACTGCTTTAGCATTTACGCCCTGCTGCTGTCACTGGTATATGCTTTTTCTGTCAAGACATGTTCTCTTGTCCTTGCTTTTTCTTCTCTTGTTTTTTTCTTCTGAGGTTTGATTACCATTTTGTAAATATGTATTACCTACTTCATTCAATGCTTTGTTTTGAATACCCTGTGAACTTGCCCACCTGCTTGGTCTACGGACTGCAGTATCTAATAAATAAAATAAAAAATAAACAAAGACGTCCTGGGGCTCTTAGCAAAAAAAATTAGTTTCAAATATTGCTTAAAATATCTTAACAATTGAAAAATAACCTAAACGCAAAAAATATGTTTACGGGCTCGAGTACACATGCTCCAATCGGGCAAGAGTAACGATTTTTTTTAATTGACGCGAAAGCCAAAAGCGTCAGTCAGTACAATTGTAGGAGTGAATAAAGATACCTCGCAGTCTAACTCGTTCCCGTAGCCCTAAACTAGAGTGCGCCACATGGCCGAAGTTTAGAAGCCTTCCTTTACAACGCAAACCACTACGCAAATTTGCGTATGGCTTGTGATTGAAGTTGGAAGCAAGGTTAAACTTGGTGAGTAATGAGTGCGCAAGCGGAAGGACATTTCCGCAAACTCATGCTTATTCGAAGTAGACGCCTAATTCTGTAAGCTGCATGGCGCATTTCTTTAACAATTTCATTTATGAGTGGTAGCTTTGATCCAGCACTTATATATATTGTTGCGTCATGTCAAACGGAGACGCACTCAAGTTGTCTTAACCAAGAAGAAGAGGTCAAAGTATTTATTAGGCGAAGTGCCTAACTGGCGAGGGCAGGCAGAGAGACCACCGGGCGGTGGCTGGCAATATGGCGAAGAAAAACCAAAAGCACGAATCAAAAGCATGTCGGAGAAGCTCGGAATAGGTCAATCCATGCATCTGATTGCGACGCCCACTGCTACAGACGCTGCGACTGACATGGCACTAGACGACTCACCCCCAATGGAGGTAACACCACCGTTCCCGCTACCTCCGGCTGACCCGTCTAGTCTACCGAAGCGCCTGTCGAACCAAACAGCACCCCCAGTCCCGACCATTGACACAACTGCGCAAGCAACCAAGCGGGTGTGTACACCAGCCACAAACCCGTCACTCCCACGATTGGGTGAACAAGCTACACCGCCGGCTGCCCCACCCCCAATAAAGCAACCGGCGCTTTCCAGTGCGCCACGGAAACCGCCGTGGCGCACTGGAAACTGCCACATCTCTTCGCGTGCTAGGGTTGGAGATTTCTGCGTCTGGGTCGGCTGCCATGTGGTTTCGATCTGCCCGACAAAAAGCAGGTCAGATTCTTCACGTGATTCGTCGAATCTCGCAGAAGTCTGGTGGCTCCAGCTCCAAGATGGCTCGCCTCCTGGTGATGTCAGTACTGCAGTCCCGACTGGTTTATCAGGCCCAATTCCTGTACATGACTCAGACGGAGTGGGCCCGACTTGAGGCTATTAACAGAGCCGCAATGCGCCCCATCCCCTGCCTCCCTAGATTGACCCCGATACCATCGCTCCAAGCTGAGGCTCAGCTGAACACGCTTGACGAACTGGTTGAACAACGTCACTCAGCCCGTATGCAGAAACGTACTTTTGTTGTGGAAGCAGCAGCCTTAGCTAGTTATATGGGCTGTTCCCTACCTGCATCACCAGATCGCGCTGTAACCAGGCCGCCATGGCTGTGTCACCAGGTTACCGACAATCGACCACTGACTCAACTTCACACTCGATCTCCCGGAAACGCATGAGTGAGAGGATCGCTACTGACGGCGGAATTCCAGCACGAGGCGGTAGAGGCCTTTATGGACGCTGGGACCCAGGATGGCGTTTTATCCACTGGGATGCAGTGTCCCGTCTACCCTGACGCCTGTCAAACTTGCCTCTACCAAACCATCCGCACCCTGAAAGCTCTACTGGCGGAGCTAACAGCCATCCGGGATGGCCTAAACGCACTAACGCCGGCCTTACAGCGCGTCCCAGTGGGTTCCATCGTGCATCTTTATACGGACTCAACGGCGGCGATACGGGATTTACGCCGACTATCGAACAATTACGCTATTTCAAGGCACATCAGCACACTACCAGACGCGTACCCCTGCCCTCTCCGGCTGTTGTGGGTTCGGTGGAATACGCTCCCCGCTCACATTGCAGCGGATAGGGCTTGTCACCTTACGTCTATTCCTCGGCCGCTGCCGATGTTAACAACCAGTTCAATAGAAAAGTTTCTCGAACGGAAGGACGATCTGCGTCGCGTACACGTGCCCTCATCCCACCGTGTGGAACAGACCTCCCCAGTAGACTTGCTCGCTGGGAAGAGGTTTTTCTGCGCAGGCCTCGTGTTGGAGTGGCGCTTTCACCTGCTGTGACCCGGCTGTGGCTACCACGCTACCATTCCCCGTTTGATGACACCTGCCCCTTCTGCACGGCTAATGCCGCGCAAGCTGATGCGTACCACCTAATATGGGCGTGTCCTCCACTAAACGCAGCCAGAAAGCGACACCTGAGAGGCACAGGCCTCCATCCTGGAAGACCCCCCGACCTTCAGCGGTGGCTCTGGGGACCCCACCACTGCTCCCTTCGTGACTTCCTTCGAGAGACAGGTGCCTATCTCTACCTATAAATAGGTTTTTATGCCAACGGGCATTCTATCGCAAATTAAAAAAAAACCCCAAGTCAACGCGCTTCTTCGTAGTCGTCTACTGAATGGCACGTACCGAAATATGGGGGAAATGCCGCATAGTCTTTCATTCGTATGAAATGAAGAGGATAAAGGCAGGGATCGCTGCCTTAAGTACAAGTGGGAAAATGCCACTTTCCAATAAACGTTTGATATTAGTCCACGTAAATAACCCACAAGCTTACCATGTCCAAGCAAACAGTGGCGGCAGTCAAGTGGGAGAAGCAATCATCCTGAAGCAAAAAGAAACATAACAGGAACTAGGAACAAAACGTGGTAAACAACCAGAACCAGGAAAAAGCGTGATAACGAAGACACTTCTTCACGCCCCTAGAACAAAATCAACCATCAAACAAATGAAACCGATCTGTTTCGCTTACGTATAAGGCATGGTCAAAAACCTATGAAAATTCCACCTATGCACTGAGGACGTGTTTTACAATTTGATGCAGCTGTCGGTTATTGACATCTGCTGAAATTTACTGCCAAACAGTGCTGACCATTCCAAGAAGCCTCCGTGTTTTTATGCATGCCGCATGCCAAACATGCTGACGACAGCGAGTTCAAGGTTGTTTTCATTTAGCATTTGGGAATGTGCTGGCTTTGCGAGCACGACGATGGCAAGGACGATGATTCCGTAGACTGCTCACTGATCAGTCGTCGGTTAAAAAGAAACCGGAAATTATTAAGATGCACTGCCTGGTCCTTCGCTGGTCTTCAGTTTGCGTATCCTCCACAATGTGGACTTAGTTTCAGGTACAAAATTACCACTAAAATATATAACACCGAATAATGGAATGCAACAGCGAAAAAACACTTACTGTGAACCTGAGCATTAGGCAAGATTTTCCAACTCCTGAATCCCCAATGAGGGCGACGTTAAAAGTGTAGTCACTGAAAGCAGAAATAATTTCCTTGTGTGCGAAAGTCTATTTCGGCAAAAACCACCTAAATGAACTAATTTGTTTTTTCACTGAAATGAGCAGTGTTGGAGAAACACACACATAAACCGTTAGAAATATTTTTTATGAAATGCGATTTTCGCTTGACCTCTTCATGTTACCAGGAACCTGGTTTACCACCGACAAATATCCATTTCGAATTCCAGGATACAACGTTTTCTATTAAAATCGCCCCTGTCGGCAAGGTGGAGGTGCATCTAAGCTCAGTAAAGGTATTTGCCAGCGTGCACTGCTACAACATTTCGCGTTTTCAACCAGTAAGTAGGAAATATTGCGCGTAAAATTGAGTAAATACGTCATTTTTGTTAGGTCATTTCATAAGCCTTTACTATTCAGCTAACTAGAAGGCTTCTTTAATGTCGACATGTCTTGTGATGGTAATACAACGAACAAAATCACGTGGCTATTTCAGTTTCAACTTAATTAACGTAATCAACTTTCCAACAGGAATAACTCCAAGCGCTTCAACAATCGACTTTTTTATAGGCGCGGACATTCTAAACGTTGAAGCTGGTGTGATAGCTTTAAGCGATCAGTTACCTATATACTTGACAACTGAACTAAACTTAAAGTTAAAAAACACCGGTTAAAGAAAGGAATTCCCCGCAAGAAAACCTGAATCTCTCTGAACGCGATGTTCCAGAAATAGATTGGGAGAATTTCTGTAGCGCCACAAATACCAGCACTGCGATCGACAGCTTCAATAATAAAATTAGGCACATATACGATCAATGTTTTTTTTCTTGTAAGGAGCCTGCCTCCTCCCGAAAAATCCATAAATTCTGGATCAATACATATAGACGCCTACTCACTAAAATAAAAAGGAAAAGCGCCATGTATTGCAACTTTCTCGCTCACTGTAAACGAGAACTTTTAAAGCAATATAAGACTTTTCACCTCAACAGCGGAATTCGTTGCACTAGAAACCAGTATTTTGATAACGTGTTTCTAGAAAGCAGTCACAATATGATGGCTACCCGGGAAAACACTGGATTAAACTTTGGCTCTCAGAGCACCTCAACCACAGTTCCGGAAATTACCGTACACGGAAAAAAATATTAACATGAACCGATCTGGTGAATGCCTTTAAATGGATACCGAGCGAAAAATACAAGTTGCTCTAGCTCTCACCCCATTGATTTTTAAAAATAAGGTAGAAGAGATCAAAAAGTGAGGCGAGAAAGTGAAGTGGCGCGAAGACAGATATCGCCATCACTAGGCATACCACGAAAGTTAAACCGGAAGTGGTTAAAAGTGGTAGACAAAAAATTTTAAACCATCTTCCCGCGAGGGGAACTATGGGGTAAATGCGACGCGTCGGGGGTTGCCGTTGCGTTTCCGCTACGTTAGCGATGTCAGCGTGTGGATTGCTGTTGTTGTGTATCCTATTTACGCAGCATGTTCACCCCCGATGCGTCGCATCTACCCCATGGTTCCCCTCGCGGGAAGATGGTGTAAATTTTTTAACCGAGCGCAAGCTGCGCGCTAACGCACAGCTGGCACGGCGACGGGAGCGAGCGCAGCCGAGCGCAAGCTGCGCGTTGACCGCGCTGACGCACCGATGGCGCTGCGGTGAGAGCGGCGGAGCGCGCAGCTGCCGCGGTGAGAAGAATGGGGGAGGGAGGCGGACTACGCCGCGACAACGCGGGACAAGGCGAGTTAAAGAGATGCGTTGCACCTAATAATAACAACATATCTCGAGAGATTTGTGAAAACAACTGGAAGTTTTAATGTCACGTTTGACCGTGGAAAAACAAAAACAAAGCTAGAAACAGTATGATAGGAGCGCAGACGACAGATCACGCGGCGACCCGAGACGCCAACAAGTTCGTTTCGATTTCGGTGCAATACCTGGTGCAATACTCCGGCAGAAAATTGTATAACTCTTGTGCAGTACTGTACGCATAGCCGCCTTCGTTTTTACCATCTGCGTGCTTCTGCTGTGGTAAAAAACATGATAGCGCCTATCTTGCCTAAAGTCAGTATTTTCAAGTGCACGCAACGTCTGGCGCATGATGCAACGTGGTTCCTTGTATGCCGCCGAATGGAGCTACTCGCCCAGGGCATGTGTCGTAACGTTATGCGCGGAGACGCTGCGGGCTGCACGCGAATGGGCGATTCGACGCCAGCATTCACTCGGCCTAAAAAACAATGTGCTTTTTTTCAACAAAGCGAAAATCCTGATCACGAGCCCCATAAACAAACATTTTGTTTAGTGGTCCAGAGCAGCAAAGCAAAAAGGTAGTTCTGGAAAGCACGCCTGATTTGACCAAAACTGACAAAAGCCGTTTAGTACGTGGAGCTTTGCTTCTATAGATGGTGTTCGTTGAAAAGTTTAGCTGTCAATTTCTTCGCTTGGCAAAACTGGAAACGGCCACAGACATGGCCGATGCGCCACGGACAAGGTGCAGCTTGGGCCACTGCGCCCGCACGCCTAAGGAAAAAACACCGGCGTGCGTCATCTGCCCCGTTTCAACCCGATTCTCAAAGGCGGCGTCAACAGAGATGTTATTAATCGCACTCACATTGGACTCGCGGCAATACTATGCGTTCGGTGAGGTAGAGTTTGTAACGTGCCACACAGTCATTGCTTAGCACGGACAAGTACCGCCATCCAGCGGAGCCCGACGTCACAAGTGACGGCGCACTCACACGGTTGCCTGCATGCGCGCCTCGCCAGTGAATACAGGCAATACCGCTATACATCACCGCTGCCTCGCTTGCTCCAGTTATATCGTGACGCAAACAGCGGCTGCTGCAGCCGCTGTTCGCGTCACGGAATCGCTGCGAGGGAGATAAGGAAGAAAAGGGCATTGTTTGATTATCCATTTCTCTGCAATTAAGGCAACTTTCGGCACCGAATCAACAAAAACAGGGCTATGGGAAGGCCAGTACTTTCGCTTGACACCAACTTGCGGGTGTCACTCAATAACACTATAAACAAATCATTGCTCAGACTCAATATACCTATAACAGGGACTGAGAAATCTTCAACAATGACGCATCCGACAAATGCCAACTATTCTGGTCCTTTTGATTTAAAGCTGTACCCTATCACATTCATGGCTTCCTTCATTTCCCGCCTCCTGACAGGCATATTTAACCAGTGTTTCACTACTGTTACCTTTTCAGCGAACTTGCAAACGGCGAAAGTAATCGCTGTACGCTCAAAGTAATCCTTTGTGAGCTATCTTGTGCCTTGCAAAATATAAACGGTTGATTTCGACCGCGACTAATACACCTAAAAGACGAGCGCAAAAAGGCCCCCAACAAAGTTGGAGGTCAGCGAATTTAACAGCAAATATCGCTTTGAAGTTTTCAAACGGTAAGCAAACTCTGAAAGAACAACACGAAGTGCCAGGATTACCACGGCTCTCTTCGGCTTTTTCCTTGTGGTCGAGAAGCTGCGCTTCCAGCAGGTCGGGACCCATCCATGTTGCCTTTTTCGTTACGTTGGCTACCCACCGAATCGGTCGTGTTTGCGCTGATTTTCTGGTGGCCGGGGCTGATATCCACATGCTCGGCATCCATGGGAGACCCTTTCAGCTGAGGGTACAGGCGTTTCTTGATGTCCAATGCCATTCCTACGAAAATGTGACCAACGTTCGTGCCGTCCTTTGCGCTGGCTTCCATGAACTTGATGGCCCATTTGTTCGCAAGCTCCTGTGGAGAGATTTCCCAGATTAGTACATGTTTTTTACTTCGTGCCTGCAGGTGACATATTACTACTCAAAACTTGAATTCCACTTCGAGCGTGTTAGCTGCTCTAGTCGCGGGACAGTTTAGTGTTATTTCCAAGGTGTATATGAGCCGGATGACGAGTTTTATTTATTCGCTGGTAATGGCAATGAACTGTTAAGGAAAATCATGTTCGTTTTCACTTCAAACGACGATACTTAGAATGGGCCGAAGAAATTTATAATTGGCTGCCCACTGCTTCTCCTAATGAAGCAATGCATAAGCATTAAAGCACCGAGGGTATACCCCGTCCTGATACAACATTTACAAGCTTCCATAATAGTGCTGGTTTGCAAACGCGACGCTGACGCTCGCGTCAAACAACCCTTTACTAGTATTCAAATTTTAAACTATGCATTCAACTTGTATCTCGCCGGAAACGGTGAAGCATTTGCTGCTGGAATGCTCGGCATACATACACGCAAGATGCAGTCTTGCGCAGGAACTACAGTTCCTCAGCCCAGGACCGATGACCTTGAAAGCACTTCTTGGTCCATGGCCATCTCCACCAGCTCAACACAAAGTACTGGGGGCGTTGTTCGACTATCTGGACGAGATTGGCGTCACTGCAGTGACTTAGAGTTTAGAAGACAGACTTTGTAATCCCACTACTCACAAATTGAGTATCATTTTGTTGTCATTTTTCTGTCCTCTTTTATTTCTTCTCTTTCATCCTCTTTCTTCTGCCCTGTAATCTATGGGGCCTTTTCTTTCCCCCTCCCCCTTCCCCCGCCGAGTAGCATGTCGGTGTCGCAATTCCGGCAAACATCTCGGCTTTCTCTTCTAATAAAGAGCCTTCTCTTTCTCTCAAGAACGCTACAAGAACGGGCTTGCTACAGCCTATCGTGAGCACAAAGCCTTGGGAGATCCTGGCGTGCGATCTGATGGGCCCGCTGCCGCGCAGCAAGAGAGGGTACAAGTTTCTACTCGTGGTGACATGCCACTTCAGTGGGATCGCTGAACTCTATCCGCTGCGCAAAGCGACAGCACAGGAGATCCTGCAAAAGCTGTCCGAAGTGTTCTGTCGCTACGGATTCCCGGAGCGGCTGATTACCGACAACGCCACGTATTTCACATCAAATCTGTTTCGTGAAGCGTGTGCGGCCATGGGTGTCAGGCAGCAAACAACATCGTACTATCATCCCCAGTCGAACTTGACGGAGCGCCGCAATCGTGACGTGAAGCCACTGCTCGGAGCATATGCCAGACGGCAAAAAGACTGGGACGAGCACTTGAGCTCACTCTCCTTCGCTCTGCGCACAAGCGTGAATCGCTGTACGGGTTTCACGCCAGCGTTCCTGATGTTCGGCAGAGAGCTGAACACGCCGACGGGTACTATTCTGGCCCGACGGCCGAACGGAGTCCCCGCGAAAGCAGCAGACGCGGCTTACGCACGGCGCTTGCGCGAGCGGTTGGCGGACGCCATCGAGGAGGCAAACCGCAGTCGCGGTAAAGCCAGGGCCGACCAGAAGGCGGCCTATGACCGAGCTCATCGAGACGTGGCGTACCAGCCGGGCGACACTGTCTTGAAACGGAACCACGCGCTAAGCAACGCAGCGCGGGGTTCGCGGCCGGTCTCGCACCCCGATGGGTCGGACCGTTCGTGGTCGCCGAGAAGTTCTCGCGGCTAAACTACAAGCTGAGAGACCCGATTTCGGGTCGAGTCAGCGGCCCCATTCACGTGGGCGAGCTGAAGCAGTACTTTCGGAGGGAAGATACTGCCGACGCTCCAACCTCGGGCGCGCGAGACCGCGAGCTCGAGGGAGGCGCGGAGGGAAGACTCCCGACGCACCGCTACAACACCCGCCATCGGCGAGACCGCTGACTGGGCGAGGCGGCAGCTCCGGCGGGCTGCGACCGGCACGCCCGAGGGGATATGCGCCGCTTCCTCGGACGACGATAGATGGCGCACCCTGCACGCGGCCCCCAAAAGTTCCCTAGCGGAGGTTCGAGTGGCCATCGTCATTGGGCGGCCGCTCCCGCGGGCCCTTTCGCATCCTGCCGGCACCCAGGGAGCATGTCGTCCCCCGCTCGTTCCGAGGCCTCCGGCGGCCAGCGCCGTCATGGGCGCGCACCTCACTACGGCGAGCGACGAGGCGCGGGCGGCCCGCGGCGGCACGGCCCGCGGCGGTACGGGAGAGCACCTGCGGTCCCGGCGCCCTACCTGAACGAGCCATGACCAGCACGGCGGGACCTGCACGGCGGCCTGCCGCCGCCGGCGGCGGAGATTCGGCGGCCGCGGCCGCCTCGCACGGTGGCGACCTGGGTCTGCCAGGCGGGCAACGAGCCGCTGCACGGATACTTCTCGGCGGCGGCCTGGAGCGGCCAGGTCCGGTGCGAGGTGGGCCTGCAGCTGGACCGGGTGCCCCAGGTGTTCCGGGGCCGAACGTTGGCGGACCACGGCGCCGCGTTCCCGGGCGGCGTGGCGACTCCGGACCCGGGGGCCCGCTACTGCGCCATTTGCGGCCTCCTCGTGGTGGCGGCCGAGTACCACGAGACGTCGGAGCGGCACAAGGCCGCCGTGGAGGCCGCCAGGGCGGCCAGGGCGGCGGCGACGGGACCACGGCGTGCACCGGCTGCGGCATCGGCGGCCGCCGCACTCGACGTGGACACCGTGCGGGCCCGCATGCGGGCCGATCCGGCGTTTGCGGCCGCCATCTTGGCTCCGGCGGCCGCGGAGGCCGGCGGTCCTGCCGGCTTCGCGGCGGCGGTGGCAGCGGTGTCGGCCGGCGACCGGGGACCGGGAGGTGCCTTCGCTGCCGGGGTGGCGTCGCCGTCGGCCGGGGCCGCGGAATCAAGCCCCATGGACGCTGATGGTCCAGTGGGCCGGGGCGCGGCGGTCGACCTCCTGGGCCCGGCGGCGGAGCCTCTAGTCGCCGGGTTCGCTTCCCCGCCGGCGGAGCCGAACCTCGCCACGCAAGATTCGGCGGCCTTCCTGAAGATGTTGGACGATTTCTCGCGGCGCTAGGCGGTGAGACCACCGCCGGCCGGAACCCTCGGGTCCGTGGGGCTTCGGTCAAAGGGGGGAGGGATGTGGGAAACCCGGAGTCCTGGTGCGTTCCCCATTCCTCGCCGTGCGCAGCCGAGGCGAGGGAGAAGACTCCCTCTCTCCCCTCGGCAGATGCGTCGCTCGCGCCGCGGCGCTGGCGTGTCGTGGCGCGGCGATCGTTGTGACGTGACCGGTTCTTCGGGGCCCCGGTGGGCCGGTCTCGGCGCGCGGGACGAAGGAAGGCTCTCTTGGGTTCCAGCGGCCAACGAGGAGCGATGTGAGTACCGGAGATCCGGCTTCCCCACCTTCCTTTGTCTACCCCCTTGCGCCTGCCTCCTGATCCTCGCCGGACGGCTGGGTCGGGACGAGCGAGAGTCGGCTACGTGATTTGGTGGCACGCCAATAAACGAGAGTTTGGCCGTTCGTTGTGTTCGTGTGTTCCTTGCTGCTCTCTGCCGCTACGCCGGTCGGCGGTCCGTGGCGGAGTTCAGCCGAGCTAGCCTTGCGGCCGGAACCCTGGTCCCCACAACAGATATGCGCAAATAGCATATCTGGCATCTTTTTACGACTACATGCACAACCAAGTGACCGGTGGACCAGTAATCATGGCTGGGGACTTCAATCTGCCCGATGTAAACTGGGAATGCCTTAGTACCGGAACAGCTATGAAGTACCTACTAAGCGATTACCTATTGTCATTTAATCTCACACAACTTGTTGCCATACCAACCAGTGAACACGCGCCTCTAGTTCCTTACTAGATCTCATCTTTGTTAGTGATCATTTCCCATCAAACGAAATCCAACCAGCAACTCTGGAGGGGTTATCTGATCATAAAATGGTTTCATGCAGCCTGCCTGTACCATGGTCCACTCGCATGCGAGGACCGGTCAGTTATGTCCCAGCGTTTCACAAGACGGATGACGCTGCAGTTATGACGTATTCAGAGCACTAATACCACGACATCTCTGATAATTGGGCTGACGGGTCCCTGGCAATAGACGAGGTTTGGGCTACTATTAAAGCTAATTTTGCTAATTGTATGACAACTTTTGTTCCCCAGGTTGCAAAGATAACAAAAAACACAACCCTTGGATCACACGCGACATTATTCATATTAAACGGAAACTAAAAAGACCATGAAAACCTAACAAATCAAGTTCAGTCCAAGGTACCAAGAAAAAATAAATTAATTCTCTGAGTCATTGAAGGTAAAAATCCGCAGTGCCAAAGAAAACTTCGGCAGCACAACATTAAGGAAGTTTATCAGAGAGTCGCCCCAGAAGTTTTGGCAATATCTTTGTTCAAGAAGAAACCCCCCTACTGGCGCTTCAGCGGAGGAGAAAATAATGAAAGCTAACTTATTTAACACTTACTTCCAGTCTGTTTTCACTTCTGACCATTGTAAAAAAACGCCGTTTTCGTTTCAGAATAACGACGGCAGTACTTTAAGCTCACCTCAATTGTCTGAGCCAGGTTTGCTTTCACTTTTACTGGACGTCGACGGAAAAAAAATTACTGCACCCGACGGGATTCTTAACGCCTTATTAAAGCGTTACGCTGAACCAGTGTTTAAATATCTTTTCCTTATATTTTTCAAATCGCTTAAAGATTGCCACGTTCCGTCAGAATGGAAAATTGCAAAAATCCTTTCCATACACAAAAGGGGTGTCTCGTCTTGCCCACAAAATTACGGAGGGATTTTAATTACATGCACTTCCTGCAAAATTCTTGAGCACATTATTCTGAAGTCCCTTACCGAATGTGTGGAAGAAAACGCAGTTCTCCATTCCAATCAACATTATTTTTTGTCGTGTATCTACTGTCACACGAGTGGTTGAAACCTTGCGTAATCTTACCAATGGCATTAACGATCAATCGCAGGTTGACGTAATGCTTTGAGACCTGTCAAAAGCTTTTGACCGTGTAGCCCATTCCAAACTGATCCAAAAGCTTACACGTATACTGGGCAACGGACCTATGACGAAGTGGATTGAAAGCTATTTGACCGACCGCTACCAATTTGTTTAACATGGTGGACATGTGTCTGAAATCGTCCCAGTATTATAAGGAGTACCCCAGGGTTCTGTTTTAGCCCTGAGGTTGTTTCTTCTTTTTATAATGACATCGTATATGCAGTCGAATGAAAAACCAGATTGTTCGCAGACGATTACATCGTCTACCAGAGAATAGACAGCTACCAGGATCAATTAAAACTATACAAGTTTCTCAAAAGGTCGAAGCCTGGTGTCGAGAATAGAAAATGGAAATAAATACTGAGAAAACTGTCGCCATGTTCAAAAACAAAAAAAAACACAGGCAAATTTTTCGTATTCGCTGGGAAATGCACCACTTCGCGATGTCGCTGCCTGCAAATATCTGGGCAACTTGATATCGTCCGACCTAAACTGGGCTACGCATGTCGAATATATTACAAAAACGTTTCTCAGTAAGTTATTTTTCTAAGCGAACACTTCGTCATTCGACACCACCAACAAAATTCTAGCGTATACCATGCATTTTACGTCCAATCCTCGAATATGCGAAGTTGGCCTGGTTCCCTTTCACAAACAAAAAAGTACGCGCTCTTGAGAGGGTACAACAGAAGGCAGTTCGTTTTATCTATAATTGTTATAGGCGTACCGACTCACCTAATGCTCTTTTGAAAAGAACGGATCTGCTCATCCTGGCCAGCCCGCCAAGCTTCATAGTTTGAGATTTTTGTACCTGATTTTAAACAACTCGTTGAAAATAAATCCCGCTAGTTATGTTAAGGCTGACTGTAAGCGCCAAACGCGAAACAAGCATCTTCACACATTTGATGAGTATTCTTTCAAGAACAATGTTTTTGCTCACTCTTTTTTTCCACGAGCCATGCGCGCTTAGAATACATTGCAACCCACTGAGTTGACAAAGCCGACAGTTGAGACATTTGTACTTCAAGCGAGCGAATGTGTGTTGACTTTTATTTAGCCTTTATTTCTTCAATTTGGTGACGTGACGAGTTTTAACTCTCTGTCTGTGCTTTCAAGTTTTGTATTTGTTATTATTCTGTCTCCTCTGCACCAGCAAGTGAACCAATGTTTATATTCAGGGCGATTCGTTTCTTTTTACTGCACCGAATTTCGCAACACGTCCGTGAAATATGCACTAATATATGTCAATTATTGGCGTTACGTTTTTTTAGTCTATATATTGTTTGTTTTTACAATGTGATTCCACTCCTGTAATAATACCATAACAGGCATGACTTTGGCTAATGCACAAAATTTAAATGCCTGTTCATATACCATGTTGAAAAATAAACGCCCAAAAATGTATGTCCGTAAAAGGCGAGTGTAGACTAAGCTCAGGTTTCTGTTTAAAGTTTTAGAAGATCTTGTGCAGGCCCCTTTGCAGTACATGAATAATGGAGGCCCATTCCGTAGAATGCATGCATGCGCCTCCACCTTATTGTCATCCACTGTTGTCAACATCAACGCCAAATTTATTTTGTGCTGGCAGATTAAACTAACTTGACCTTTTATTGCTTATGCGCTGAACTGCTCGTTACAACCTGCCAGGAGTGCTCGAATTAAAAAAATCTAAAATCTTGTTTTTTGTAAAACTTGAAAAGCAAAGATTTTTGGAGCTTCAACGATTTTCAAAACTTTTTCACCTTCACGCTAGCCAGCCTTGCCATTCCTCCGCTACAAATGCCGACCTAAGATTACTGATTGAGTAATCCATAGAAGGGGTGGTACGAAATTCATATTGCTAAGCTCTAGGATAACAAGCGTAACTTCACTTTGCATGTAGACATGTTTAAGGAAGCCCTATGTGCCCCATGAGACGAAAAAGGTAAAGCCGTTCCACTCAATGTGAAACTGTCGGAAGAGCAGAGCAGTGATTCGCCATAACGGGCTTTAGCGGTGTTCTCCGCTCACTGTTACCACCAAATGCAATTCCAAGTTCCCACCTTCGCCGTGCTCGCGCGCCGCTTGCCTGAAACTGCGCCAGCGGGAATTCTGTTCTCTTTTTGCTTTTGTCCCCACACGTGTCGGCGTTGCACTGCCATATTTTGCGTTTACTATGGTGAAAACCAACCCAACGGGCGTCCTTAACTAAAGGAACGTGGGCGCTGCCAGTTAATTACGTATATGTTTTCTCAAATGTACCTATAGTTTTCTTTGCGCTAAACAACGGGAAGATGTATGACAAGCGCCAACGTTTCACGAGTTTCTAACGCTTATGACTGTATAAACCGCTTGGCTTTCGAAGCCTCTGGGGTGCGCCGCGAACAACACCGACACCCCGGGACGCCATCTTGGTGCTCTATATACTTGGGTCGAGCGAGCCAGCTAGGACGGCAAGGCGAGCGCCTAATGTGCTCTGCCCTTAAAACCCGGCTATGTAAGAGGCGGGTTGTACCAAAAACATCCGCGCAGTTATCCTAGTGGATTTGCCCAGAGCATTTATTCCGGGGGAACCGTCTCGACAATCCTTTGTTGCTTCATGAGTTTGCCTAAGGTTCATTATAGTGGCGTGTTACGGCAAAAAGAGACGGGCAGCACGGTTCGGTATTATGGCTGACCGTAACAGGATTCTGAGCATTAATGACAACGCTATTTACACATGATGATGATGATGGGGATTCAACAGAACATACCCCACGGTGGGGATCCAACATATACACTACCGCCGCTGCAAAATGCGCCTGCCCCAAGCGGTTACGCGCATTAATCTCGCAACGAAGACAATCGTGCTGGCAGTCTGTCTCGATAATGTCCAAGCGTTTGAGACTGTTGTGCCCGAACTCTAGATAACAAGCCCGTGTCGGAGCAATGCTGTATAGTCCTTGTCGGAGCAAGCGAATCGCAAAGCGTCACCAAAAACGAACAAAGGCTCCGGCTTCTCAGCACAGCCAGTATGCGGTACAGAAGTCTATCTTCGTGACGTTTTCGCTTCTAAAATCGCAGCACACTTCGCAGCCCGCTCTGAAGGTGCGGAGATAAAAAGTTAATTCGTGGGTGCGGTGGCTCGGCAACTGGAAGGCAAATGGGAAGGAATGCTTCCGGGATGCTTAAAGGCAATAGTGGCTCCAGTGAAAACTCGCCGTCTCGAAAAGTAGCTGAATGTGTCGGCTCGAAAGGCTTCTCAGTTCTTTTACTCCCGCCCGCGAGATAATGATTGGATGGGCAATAAATCCGCAGTCACAACCTTTTCCTGTACTTGTCCAAGTCGGTACCGGTCACGTGAGATTCGTTGGACTTCTGCACTTTCTATTCCATCGGTGCCTCCCCCTTCGTTTCAGCTTGAGAAGCGCCAAGCGTCGTAATGGTGGAATGAAGGACAGAAGGTCTCTGCTGGTATTCACACAAGGAGACTGAAGGTTTTCACGCTTTTTACGCCGATGGTGCACATCTTAGGAGATGACAATACGGCCTGCCGCGATTTCCTGTCAATCTTGAACCTTTTTGTGCAGCTTCTTGTCTTCGGAGGTAGGCGTCGACTGTATCGGAAATTTACGGGTTTCCTGGTCTGCGTTCTGCACTTGTGAGTAATTCACAGTGCGGCAAAGGGGCTGGAGAAGGTTGATTCATGGAAGTTTCTAGGCCGACGACACTTTTTAATAGTCGAGCCCTGACCGGAGGTAACAGTGTCCGTGTGAGCAGGGTATATTCATGCCGCAGTTTGTGGACCTGCTTCTTCAAGCAGACTTCCTTGGCACGCATATGATGGTGGCAGGCACGCAGTCGCCGGTACGGTTTCAAGTTCAGGGAAGCCTTCACCGCACATGATGTCTGGCATAGGCATGTACTCCAGCTGACCTGGTAACGGCTCAGTGCGTGTTTTCTCAGGATCTTCCGCAACGTCCAATTCGGCGGAGATCGTTTCAGTTTCTCCACGCCTGGTTGACGGTAGGTTCTCGTCGCACCCTTTCACAGCCTTGGGCAGGCTTTCGGTGAACGAGTAGAAGTCTCTGGGCATTGCCAGAAAGGCGGCCATTCCAGAAAATGGTGTAGATTTGATGTCTAAAGGCTGCTCGTTTTTGAGGTACTCTATCCAATGGGTGAGGTAGGCGTTCGCTCTGAAAAAGCAGAGCGTGTATGGATCCGCTTCCTCAGTCTCCTGCTCAATCTCCTCTTCAGTTGAGTTAAATATATCAGAATCCAATTCCACTAGATCACTTCTCATTTGTTGGAGGTTCTGCAAGTTAGCGTCCAGTTTCCGTACGTGGTAATTCGGTGAAGACAATATCCGGTCGGCATTGGGGAGAATTCTTTTGAAATCAGCACGGATATGCTTCCCCAACGAGCGCAGAGTGTCCAGCTCACCAGCTTGCTCCTCGGTGACTGTAGCGTTTGTGCCAAGCATGGAGGGCTGGACGGGACGTGGCTTGCCTGCTCCGATGAGAAAGTTGCGGTTGGTCTTCGCTGTCTGCGTTGGCCGAGTGTGAGTCACTTGGTGGCCCTGGATACAGGCGGTAGATGTGCCGGTGTTGGCGTCGGTGTCCTCGAGGGGTTAGGTCGTATCAGTTCGGTCGCAGTCAGCCATGGAGCCAGCTGGCTCAGGGTGAGTCGGCGGCGAACGGTTCTGGGACTCACACACCTGCAGCCACTGGCATCCGTGCTGCTCTCCCCGTCGGTCACTGGTCTTCTTCCAGGGTTTGTCGGCACCAAATGTTAAGGAAAGAGGAGACGGGCAGCAGGGTTCGGTAACATGACTGACCGCAACGGGGTTCTGAGCTTTAAAGACAACGCTATTTACACGATGATGATGATGGTGGTGGGGATTCGACATAATATACCCCACGGTGGGGATCCAACGTGGCGTATAACTTGCTCAGTTATATTCTGTCTGGGGTAATTTTTATTTTTGTTATAGTAAACAGACACATGACTGGCCCTGTGCATGCGAGGGAACAGAATTTCCGGAATATTACAACGGTGTTTTTTTTAAGTTTATTATCCGTACTAGAATATTATATCGTTTGTAGTGTATATATCTTTACTTACGGTGCCTGTATTTTATTATTTTACATAGAGGAAGTAACTTTCTTAATATCGGAGTTGTGCATTAACTTTTAGCTACGGCTCTTCTATGGTCCGTATTTTTTTATTCCCTCCCAACACCTTTTAACTCATTACTAGTGTTGAAGGAAAAGCTAGTGGTGTGAAGAAACATGTGATTACTTACCGCTGCAATCTCAAAGGGAATTAGTCTTTCAGCTTTCATATCGCATTTGTTGCCAACCAGAATCTTTACGACATTCTTGTTACGGAGCCAGTTAAGCTGGCGAAGCCACTCCTTGACTCCCTTGAATGATGTCTTGAAGCCACAAATTGTGGTGAGGCAATTCCATGTCACCAATTCCGTCAGGGATGATTACAACAAGCCAGCATGGAAACAGGATAAAAAGACCGTAAAAACGTTTAAGGAAAGCGTACAGCACATGAAAAAGGCTCCGGGGACACCTACGCACTTCGTTTGGGCTGTTATTGCAAAAAATGTGGTCGATGCCTTTTCCATAGGAATCGGTAAAACACGAAACTGAAATCTGCTTTCACAGGAGCACTTAAATGTCTATTGTGCATTCACATGAGCTGGCACATCGCTATTCATATCACGTGCGTATGCCACGGTTAGAAGCATGAGCGTTAGACACTGGATGGCACGCGCCACAACATCGCGTAAATTCGGCTGAAACCACAGCCCCTTGAAAACCGTGCGAACGAAACCGAACCGAAACCAAAACTGAGAGCAGTAGATAACGCAGGGTGCCCCAAGTCAGTTGCTTCCTGTGTCCAGACGCGGGAATATGCCAACCAAGGTCAATATAAATGGTAGCGAAGCTTCGGGCGAAAAGCGGTTCAGAACCTATTGCCAGCGACATCAGCATGGGGGCTTATGGGAGTGGCGAATGAAGCACGACTAGGTGAGGAGGGAACAAACACTAGTAACAAAAAACCAAGTTTTGCTCAACAATAAAACAGCATTTAGATTTTACGAACCATATTTATTTCTGAATCACACTTATTTAGGCACAATGTGTAAATAGTTTACGAAAATGCTGTTCATTCTCAAAAACCTTTTTTATGGCGCCCTCTGAAAAATGGCACATGCCATTGCTCTGTGATTCAGCCCTTGTAGTGTTCGGAAAGGCGCTCCTAAAGTTCGTCGGCTAGGAAACGCCCCTCGCGTGTTTTGCTGGTGCGCATTTGCATTCGGTTTTTCTTCTTAATTTGGTGTGCACCCAATTTTTGCTGTGCGTGGAATTGCGAGGTGCGTTGTATCGTCGGTAAACACGTTTAGTACCGTTCCCGGCGGGCACGGTGAACTACGGGACGTTGCTGCCAAGGGTTGGAGCGGAGCACTTTCCTGGGTACCTACGGAAACTATGTGCTGTACAAGGTTGAAACAGCAACTTCCGTACGCCTGGCGTTTTACTGCACCATTTTCCCCTCATTTCCATAGGTAACGCGAAACTATAGTACTGTTAATTCGTGCACGGGGGTTGTGTTAGGGGACATGGTGGTGCTTCGAAAAATAATAGGTCTACAGCTTTGTTATGTCACACTTATCTCTTGATTTCACCTCAGGCTGGCTCGGAGCAAGTGCTGTCAATTGCTCTAGGACTTCTCGGCGTAGTACCACTCAAATTTAAACGAGTCGCTTTAATTGTCTATCTCAGTGCCTTCTCTATTGCATTACAACGCTTGTAGTGATCGTTGCTTCCCGCACTTGTATGCGCAAGCATTATTTCCATCGCAGTACTGTGTTGTGCTGCTCCGTCCTGCGCTGCTGCCAGATCTTTCCTGCTATGTGCTTTTACATACTGCCGTCGCTTTCTTTTCCATTGATCCATTTTTCTCTTTTTGCTTATCTGTTGCGACACTTGCCTAACAATGCAACCAGAAAATTGCAAGCGTGAATGCTGAGTGAACTTCTGTAGAAATCCCTGTCTACTTGATAAGACGCCGGGACAGCGGCGGTGTGCTCGCTGCACTTTCGTGAATCGGCATTCCTGCGGCCCGGTTTTCTGCGGCCCGGTTTTCTGCGTCAAGATGCAGTGCCTAGTTCTTTTCTCTTGTTTCAACGTAGTTCTGCTGTTGACGCTTTCATTGTTCCTAATGCTATGTGTTACGGGTAAAGTCAATTTTTTGGCGCGTAAGGAAAATCACAATGCATGTAGTGCCCCCGAACATTTTGTACTTATTGTATACGTGCTGATTTTGTGCAGTGTGGTGAAGTTGTTTTATGTTTATCCTGGAATAAAATTCAAATGTTTTGATTATAGCATGACTATGCGTTATTTCTTCTCTTAGAACAGAAGCGCACAAACTCAGCAAGCATTATATAACCTTGATCTATACTTAAGGCACGCACGCAATCTGCGTATGTGCGACGCAATCAAACCCAGCGTTGGTAGAAATTTGTATCGCGGAAAGGAGTGGGCACGTTTTTGATATGAAAGAGGCGCCGGGGAGAGTGGTCAAGTGTCACTTTCTGCTCTGTATCCCAAGGCATCAAAGGAGAAAGGGGAAGGGTACGTGCCCGGTTTCCGGTTCACCACCCACTGCAATCAAAATAAACAGCTGATTGCTTTTATACAGCAGTGGAAGGGATGAATACCGAATAAAGGTTCAGAGAAAATGCAAGATGTTTTTATAAACACCGAGGCGAATCATACGACACTATGCTTAAGTACGTTTCTCTAGTCACGAGTCTGTACTAGTTAAGCTGGTGTTGACTTGAAGCACACACGCCAAGGGCTCGCCCCCTTGCGTCAGCTTGCAATGGCATGAGCCCTCAGCGCTCAGAGGCCTGCTAAAGCTATTTTGAAGTCTAATTTTCCCGCTAATGCACCAAAATGACGTCATTTTTTGACCGGATCTTCGTCACATCTTGTTTATTTTTGTTCCGCCGGAAGTGTTTCCTCCTCACACAGATGGCGCTAAGCCCCATGTGCAGCTTAACAGCCGCCATTTCGTGAACGTATCGGCTTCTATGGAAGCTTCGCTACCAGTTACATTTACCTTGTGCCAACTGTCGGCGCTCACTAGCGTCAAGATGTCCTTCGCTTCGCCTCTACATGAGGACAGCACCATCTGAATGAATAAGGTAGTGGGAAAGATATAAGGCGCGTTCGTAGGCCTACTTGCGCTTGAATTTATAGCGCAGTGGGCATCGCGCTATGTACCCCCTGTTACGGCGAGAGAGTTCGTGGCTCGAATCCGGGTGGAGCCACGTCAATGGAAATTTTTCTGGTTACGTCATTTCCGTGACGGATATGGGGCCGGTTAGATCCTGGTGTACCCGGACATAAAAACGCAAATATGTTAGAACGCCAATGAATGCCCATTCCAATTTAGCGCTGCGATGGTAGAGAGTTTTGGCTGAGCGAGCACCGTGCATCGCCTGCTTGATTGCTTCTAAACATCGCACTCAGACAAGCACTCTGTTTTCGATATCAAGAAATCCTTTAATATTGGCTACTTTTTATCCATGTCACCACCAAACAGTAGTCTAGTACAACTCAAGGTTATCACGTCTCTAGGCCACAACGTTGCCCCTCTCCGAGCGCAACATCCCTCGTTCGTACGCAAAAAAAAACCGTGAACGCCTTCGACAAAATTGCTCCTGACCTACAGTTTCGGCTTGCGGAAGGGTTTCGTCCAGTAGGCCTTCGAAACTCGGGCATTGAACAATTTACAGAAATCGCCTCCTAAGGCGTTACATCAAAAAATTCTCATCTTCAAGGGTCTCCGCATTGGCCACATGGTGAGATAACAGCGATGATTACATTCCTTTAACGTGAAGTTCCAGGAGTATTGCTAAAAGTTAGTCATCTTGCACTTGAAAACGTCTGAATTCTTCCTTAATGGTGCTTGGTCAAGAATCTGCCTTTCCTAGAAGCCAGAACAAGGATGTAAATTTGGTAACTTTAGGTTAACAGCCCTTCCATCAAACCTTAATAAATGAACTGGGGCTGTGCTGCTTCGCCGTAATGATATGTTTTGAGTGCTACGAACATATTACACTCCAGGGAAATTGGCTTTACAGGAGAATGCTCCATCTGGCGGGAAAATACAGACTTGAGAAATCGCTTCCGCTGGGCCTCAATGAAAAAAACCACATCGTCGCTTTGGTCACTTTTGATGTTTCAAGAGCTCACGATACTGTAATCACGCCCTCCAATATTTCCTGACTCGTTCTTGGTTCCCACAGTGCATCAATTTTGTCGGTAGCTGCTTTTCTCGAAAACCGGCAGTTGTGTTTGCAGCAAACGTGGCTGCGTCTGTTCTAGGTATTAAGAGACTCGTGGAGGCTACCAGGGTTCTGTATTCCACCCAGTATCTTTCAATACGCCTCTGAGTTTCATTTTTATCAAGCCGGATGTAAAAACTTGTTTACGCTGATGACACTTTTTTTTTATCTTCTTCGCCGGACCTTCACGCCTTCTATTATTAGCTGTAGTCACAATTTACTGTTCCGAAAGATACTTGAATAATTACAATTATCCTTCCAGCGTCAATAAATAGGTGTATACTTGTGCTCCCGTCTTCAGACTTGATCCAGATTTTATTATATTGTCCTACATTCGTTCGTCAAGTGCACTTGCTGAGCTATGATGGAGTGCTATATCGCAGTGCATTAAATTCGCGTCTCCATATTCTCGTGATGTATACGTACCTCGTCTGTTACGTCGAATACTATGATGAAGCCGTGCGCCTTCTTGTATTTATTCCAAATGGCCGGGCGATAGTCCCCGTTGCCAGCAACGTCGTTCTGAAACAAATCCACATTTTTAATTCTGCGTTCATTTAGGGTAAATATATAGGGCTTTGCCCCCTATTCTTGCGTTAGCGTAACCTGAGGTGTTTTCCTGTCCATCACACCCGCGCTAAATTATTCACGGGCCAACCCACTCCGTTATTGGCCAATTCATGATCGATTACTCAATGGAATACACCGGACTTTGTTTATCCGCGCATCCACAAACAGGACCCTCTACTCCAGCGCCGTTTTTCGTGTGGGCTGTCTCGATCCAAGTCTACTTTACATTGTAGACTGTGGTTGGGAGCGGCCTTTGCGAAAGCCTACTCCTTCCTCGTCGTTATGGCCAGTAGTCCCCACTGCGACGCCTGCAAGGTTGAAGAGACAATCGAACATGCGCTTTGTTGTTGCCCCCAGTATTCATATGAAAGACGCATCTTGGCCGCCGAGCTCAGTCGATTCGACAATCAACCATTCAAACTAGAGACTATTGTAGGAAATCGGCCCCTACAATCAACTTCGCAGAAGGCAACAAAAGCCTTCTGCGTTTCATGAAGGAAACACGCTTGGATGAAAGACTACAGTGCCCACAACGGGACAAAAGTGTGCGCGCCGCCCGGCTCGTATTCCCTCTTTTTTGCCTGTCCTCTCTTTCATCTCCTGAACACCCCTTCCCCAGTATCGAGTAGCAATCCGTTCTCTAAGCCTAGATAACCTCTCGGCCTTTCCGTTCGCTTTTCTCCTCCTCCTCCTCATGCTGCTGTCTACCAAAATAGATAAGGCATCGTAAAACAAACATCTGACATTTGCTGCTATATAGAGAGTTCCCAAAGAGGTGCGAAGCGATTTCTGTTAAAAATTGTCTTCCCTGACTTGATCAACTTGAACTTTACACAAGAATGCTGTGCTTTAGTCAACACCTTAGGCAAGCCTAATTTAACTTAACTGATCCCAATTTAACGTAACTGTCGCTTAACCGGTACAGAAACCATCAGTACATTCCACTTAGAAGCACTTGACGGACAGAGTGCAGAAACTTCACGCCTCTGCTTCCACAGAATCAGCGTTTTCCGAGGCTGCTGTGCACCTCTTCTTCTAACTTTCTGTCAATTCCTCCCCCCACCCCCCCCCCCCAAAAAAAAAAAAAAAGCTGCAATCATAATCATCATCAGCAGCAGCAGCCTATCTGCGCCCACTGCAGGGCAAATGCCTCCTCTATAAATCTCCCATTATCACGGTTCCGTGCTAAATGCGACCAATTTCTCCCCGCAAACTTCTTGACCTCATCTGCCCACCTAACTTTCTGCCGCCCCCTGCCACGCTTGCATTCACTAGGGATCCAATATCACGCACCCAATGGCGTGCGCACTCAGCACACATCAAGCCACGGCGACCCATATAGCTGCGCTGCTGTCGGGATAGCAGGTTCTTCTCAAAAACCTGAGGCCCGGTTCGATTCCTACTCGGACCGGTATGTCTCAATTTTTTCCACCGCTAATTTCCAGCGCGAATGTCAACTTTCTCTCCAGCCCCTCTCTAGAACGTTTGACGTAAACACAACCTTTGGGGTGACTCTGTTCATTGTTTCCTCAGCTCTTTTTTACATAATCTGCTATGGACAATGCATATGACGGTTTTTTTAGTGATTTCGCGCAGTTATCCCCGCCATATCTGCCTGCCACTACCATTGGGTCCGTTTCAACAAGCCATCGACCAACCCATTTGCAAGTAATCGGCCCGCCTTCCGTGTAACACCTCTTAACTAGTAGACCTTTCGAAGTAGAACAAATACGTTTACCAGGACATACTTCCAAATTGTATTTTTTTACATTCATTACTATAGGACCGTATTTAAGGGCAGCGTATTGGGCGACAAATACACAGATTCAGTGTGCCTGATGTCGACTACCAGGTAAATTTCAGTATTCATTGCAGAACTGCACGTATACGGCAGCGAAAAGGAGCTCACACAAACTTTATCTAATTTCTCCCATTCTGAGAGCGACGGCAGTGTTAGGAACAATGAAAATAAAAAAGGGCACACTTACGATCTGCAACCTGATCGTTTTCCCGTCCACAGGAATGGTCCATGTCCTCTGTTGGTTGACGGAAGAACAAATTAAAATGATAACAAACATACAAACATAAAATAAAACAACAAACACCCTTGCCTACACCTGTCCCAAACACCGGACCCTAGCACAATGCATTACACAATACTGGTTGCGTGGTTTTGGCACGTCATCTGTTGCGGACTGGGAGTAACATTAAAACTACTTCTCTACGTTTTATAGTTTCTATCGAATTCTTAATGAACGTTTAGTTTGTTGTTAAAAAACTCCTACATACAAATCCTGTGCTCTTGAAGCGTATTCATGTCTTTAGTTGGTTTTTCTGAAGGAATACCTCGGACATGCCATCTTCCCCACCTCATCATATACGTCAAAACCACAGAAACGTTCGCTGACCATTTCACCACCTCTCTATTCCAGGTACAATTGCTACCAAGAAACTAAACGCCCCCTCGGGCCGGAAGTAGGAACTAGACAAACGCAACTTCATTGAAACCGATTTAAACGTAACAATACTGACGCCATTACTTCATTGCCAAGTTCGAGTCCTGTTCGTCGTAGCATTCCAGTCCACCACATAATTGACTGGGCGAGCAAGACAAATCAAACATTAATGAGAACAGTGTATATCGAGGTCGGGACTCTCTACTGGCCTTCGAAAAAAGAAATGATCTGGCTCCACGCAATGCTCCTACAACTCTAAAGACGAATTCTCTTGAGCAAGTACTAAAACACCCATTGATTGATTGAATGGTTGATTGAACATTATCCCAGCTTCACTGACTGGCGTTTGCTTATCGCAAGTCTAAGATTTACAGAGCATCTAAAAGCCAGCAGATCCATTCCCGTTCGCGCCAATTCATTTTTGCTCTGTTCCACTGTTGGCGCCATCTACTGAAACTATTTGTTACTTTTGAACGTGAAGTGTTGGCAGGAAAGAGCAGTGCGCGCGCTTTTTATTTTATCAAGGCGTATTTTTTTATTGTCTACCGCAAAAATCAAGCATCTATGTGGTTTTAATTAAACGAATAATGCAAATATCACTTGTGTAATAATGTCTTGCCTCAAAAATACGTATTGTGTTTTTTATGGTCAAAAATGTTGACAAGTATAAACATTGCCATCACACTTAGCATTTTGAAAATGCTTTGTCTACAATAAACGTCTCGTTCAAGTATCTATTCAACTTGCTGCATGTACGCTGGGTTCTTGCTCGCTACCTCGTTAGGCTATGCCCTCTCCACATCGCTGCGACTGCGTTACCACAGTTCGTCTCATGAAAGACCCGACTAGGACAAGTTCGCTGTCAAAACAAATGTTCGAAGATCTCACCGAATACACGTCACTCGCTTTGACCTTACAAACCTGAATGAATGTTATTAGTACGAACCGGATGTTAGGCAAATGACTATTTTTTCCTGCGTTCCTACCGCCCCAATTTGATATATGAACAGGTATGCGAGATTTAGGGATTTTATGGTGTTTATATAGTGTCCACAGATGCCTATTCTGGCGGTTGTGCCTAAATGCTTATAAATGCCTGTATATACCCATTTTAAAAATCGGCGCACATACGAACACCATTCAGCCTACGTTTCGCTTTCCAGGTAAGTTCGAGATTGTTATTCGCCTTAGCGGACAGAATTGACTGTTTGGAGCTCTATGAGATTCCTCCAGTTCAGGGTTCGGGAACCTGCGGCCCGCGGGGCGGTATTATGCGGCGCTAGCACGTCGTCAACCCGACGTCAAACAGAGAATTCATCGCTTCCAGTTGGCATCGTCCCCCACCTTCCCAATTAGCCAGATTATTGTCAATAGTTGTGAAATATAATTGTCAATTCGCTGATTTTTTCTCTTTGCCTGCAAAGACCCTTCTCTCCCCCCTCCCCCCGCCCTTATTTGCTGTCCGGTGCGCCACAAAGACGGGGCTGCATGGACTCGCCACCTCAAAAGGTTGCCCAGATCAAAAGGTTGCTCACCTGAAAAGGTTGCCGACCCCTCGTCTAGTTCAACCAACTCCCGAAAAACAACCGCTAGCAGCTGATGGTTGGGAAGCTGGTTCCCAGTGACAAGAGGCACAATTTTTAATCCACAAATCTGAGGACGGTGGTAGTTCGCGGTTCTTTCCAGAATTTTTACAGTGATTCTTAACCTACGTTCCCCTTGCTCTCCAAGTATGTTTTTTCAAACATGTGCAGTCACTTCCTCCTTTCTAGAACTATGCTAATATCATTGGATGGAGACAATTGATGCACCAATTACCTAATGACAGCCAATACGCCGTCTTATGGCTGTCTCTAACAAATAACCAGCATATAGCGGCACTGGGGTTTTAAAAAATCACTGAAGCCATTGGGTGCATATAGCAAAACTTCCAGTGTGGTCTACTGCTTGGCACTGAGCTATACTCAATCTCAATAAGGCATATGTGCACACGTACCTGCCTCGCGTATCGCGGCATTATGTGAGAACCCATGCGAAGAAGTTCGCTGTCAGACGAACGAGTTCGCCTAAGTAGTTCATTAATAGCTCGGACAATAACCAAGGCGATAGCTTACGAATTTGACTCCAGTGGTAGGCGTAAAGATTTCTTCATATGTTCCCTCCTGCAAAACGAAAAAGTATTGCTATAGAAATAAGAGGTATCGCCACAACGCAGCGTATTTTGTTACGACAGTCATCGAAGGACACAAACACACACTTACACGGGTGCGGACCCTTCTAAACCATGATGAATTTTGAATGAGATCGCAAGGAGCTTCTCTAGAATGGCCGGTCATCAAATTTTAATTTTTTGCACAGAAGCACGTTATTTTGGTTCTAATGAAGACTAATCTGAAAGCATTTGTTTTCCGTTGGAACAATGCACACGCTACAGTAGTTTTGTCTCAACCCAGGAAGTTTTAACGCAGGCGATCGGGAGGGCGAAGTGGTACAGTGAAAGCTCGTTAATTCCATTTAAATATTTATAATTTAGGGATAATTCGAACTGTGCGATTTGGTCCGGCCAAGGCTCCACAAAAACTTGCGTATAATGAAGCCCGTTACTTAGATCCCAGGTAGGTTCAGCCACGGATAACTCGAAATATGCGTCACCGTGCCGGTGCCTGGGCGTTTGGCACACGGTCAGAGAAGTGCACCTTGCGCTTGCACACAAGGCCTCGTAGAACAAAAAAGGCAAAAAAGGGTCAACCGAACCTATATCCCACGTGACGGAGGTTTGGGAACACGCATTCATTGCGAACTACGTCGATGAAGACGCAGTTGTGTGTGGGGTGTGCTGACACATAAGGACATCATATCTTAAGTCACAAGCGCCGAACCTGTCGGTGCCAACCACAGAAATGAGGACAAAAACGTAGCATAGTGCGGCCATCCGCTATAAAGTCATGGCCGGAAGGAATGCTACCCGTCTGCTCCTCGGTATTCAAGAAGGCGGAGGTGAGGCGTTCAGCTGATTTTATTTGGTAGAGCAAAAAGTGCTGACTGTTGCCTTTAGGAACAAAAGGGAGGCCGCAATCGCGGGTTTTTTTAAGCATCAAAATGTGTACATTCCCTGATCATCGTCGTCATCGTAGTCGTCGTCGTCAGCCTACTCAAGTCCACTGCAGGACGAAAGCCTCACCCATCGACCTCCTACCGCTCCTGCCCTGCGCTGCTGAGTCCACAGTTTACCCCCGAAATTCCGTATTTCATCCCTCCATCGTGCTTCCCAACTGCCGGGTCCTGTTGTTATTGTTCGCTTTCGTCAGTTCTAACTTTCATTCACAGCGAACTAACATGGCATCCCCTCGCCGTTCGAATTAACAAGCTTTTACATGCAATGCACGCAGTTAAGCGCGCGAAAGGTAAAAACACGCTATATTTTTAGTCTGACACAAAAGAGCTACACAAAAGTAAACGTTCTTCAATGCGGACCAAGTCTAGCTCATCGCCCTACGTTGAGGAGCATTTCCTGTGTATTAAACCTTGTACAGAGCAATTTCTGATTAATACTTTGCGTTTAAAATATTTAGAAAGAAGTTGTTCCCGTTGCAAGAAGTTTAAAAATTGTAACAAAAATTATTCTTGGCCGCATTCAGCACAGCATAAATACATGAGTCTTCTTCCTTTTGCGCCACGTTCAATTACTATTGAAGTCTAATGCTAAATCCTGAGAACTTTCAGGGCAGCAACACTGTCCAATGGCAAATCGAGAGCACCTCACAGCCAAGTTCGCGCAGTCGGGTACCGCTACCCGTCGCGTATCGTACAATAGCCGCTAAGCTAAACCCTCTACTTGCTGCTGGACGTTTTGCCGCGCTCGTTTACGTTTAAATAAAGCGAATGCGATTCAAACAGATAAAAGTCGAAATCAAGCAGCGAGAAGCCAAGCTCTAACGACGACAGGTGCGGTATGTGTAAATGCGCTTTCGGCGTTTCTTTCCTTTTTCTTTTTTTCGCCTAGCTGTGAAAGCACCAATGAACCATTTCTCACGGCTGACACTGGATCGCTGCGAGTCTAACGTTCCTTCGTCGGCAAAGAGCCGATAAACGGACTTTTTTCTAGACCAGGAAAGAAAAATATGCTTGCATGGAAGCAAACGCTTTTAGATGGGTCCGGCCTTTAAGATTCTGCAAAATTCCTGTTCCCGTCGCGCTCCGGCATCATGCTAAGGCGCGAGTGGGTACGTTTCAAAGGCGGGTTCGGTGCAACTGCTCTTCGAGGGAGCGACGTGCTTTGCGGTGGCTCCGAATCGGCCATTGGAACTCAACATAACGTATTTGAAAAATTCTTACCGCAAACCTTTGCAGCAGGCACGACTTGCCAACACCAGAGTCACCGATGATAAAGACTTGAAAAACGAGTGCACTGCGAATTTAAGACGCTTGGTTTAATCAGACACACTCGCGATTCCAGACACCAAATGTACTACCACAACCATTCTACACAGCCATTCATTGAATTCAAATCAACAAAAAAATGTGTCGTTCTTAGCTAGGACCTTTACGTTATTACTACAAAATTAAGCATTATATTAATTCTGAGTAAATCAAAACACAATTCCCAAAAGGTAAATTGAAGTCACCGGCACTGATGAGAAAACTGTAGCGGTGTGCGAAAATTCCATTCGAAAATTTCCGTCCTATTTTTAGTCAAGACAAAAATGCGCGGGATATATGTGGAAGTAAGCTTTAAAACACTTTCGCAAAGCATGTGTCCTTTGCGTCTGCGTTAGTAATGTTCTTTCGATGTCACCTTGATACACAAGTCTCGAAGGAATGATTTATTGTGGTGTTTAACGCGCTGAAGCTGCACCTGCGCTATGAGGCACCCCGTACAGTGGAGGGCTCCGGATTAATTTTGACCACCTGGGAATCCTTAACGTGTGTTTCCATGACAAAAACCTTAAGGTTTAAGGCCTAAGAGCCTGTACACGCGCTTAGAAATCAATGCAATACATTTCTAGTTCATTCCGTATCCGCTCCTTGTGTAACGTTCTCCCACAAATGTTGTCAAAGTAACCTAGACAAACGCGAATTGGTCCTGTTTCTCGTTCGAACTATTCAGACTGTCTCGTGAGAGTTTCCAGAAGGTCTTTTTTTCTTTTCTTTTTTTTTGCTTTTCGCAGCTGGTTTATCGTGAATACAGACAGCAATTGGGAGATCGGCGAATGGTTTGTCTCCAGATGTCAACGAAAAAGTGAACGGAAAGAGTGAACGACATGAAACTGAGGTATGGGAAACAATTATTTCATCTAGTCCCTCCCCTCTTTGCGGAGTAACTCTGGATACATTTGTTTTTAATCCCATATTTACCATTTTAGTACCTAACTAAATACCCTCTGCTTTCAAGCCCTGGCAAATCTCCTCCTCTCTAAGAGTACGAACCACTTCATTAAAGGGACACTGAAGTGATTTGTAAACAATGCGGGATTACGAGCGCAAATTGTAGTCCGGAGTCCCTAGGCCCTGTTTCGACCACTCTGAGCACATTTACGCGAATTTATTTAGTAGAAAAGTCAATTCGAAAATGCTGTCCTCCTTTGTGCATCCTCGCCCAATTTTCCTGCGCCGTCAGGAGGAGGTGACACTGCACGCCGACCTTCCGGCAGAGTCAGTCAGTCCCACGCTTAGTCCGCCGGCCACCGACTGGTCATCGCAATTCGTTCGCTCAGTTGAAACGAAGCCAGGACACGTTTGTGAATGGTAGAATCTGCCTTTCTTTACTTGGTTAGTTTGTACACTGTATCTAGCTCCAAGTCAAGGTCGCTTCACACAAGCGCTGCACAAGCGCACATGCGACGCTTCGCTGACTGGTACGCCAGTAGGAAAATATAAGGCCTCTTGAAGGGGGAGAAGAGTCAGCGAAGTCAATATAGGTACTAAGAAAATAAAATCAACGGATATTTTTACCGTACAGCGTAAACCTACGGTGCGGGAAGCACTTTTTTGCGCTGGGCGTACAAGCAAAGCGGTCAGCAGCACGACTAGGCTTCTGCGAACGCTTTTCCGTCTACGAAATGCAATTCCTAGACGTGAGCTATTGTGGAAACTCGGGGGACGCTTACTGCACGAGCGCAATACAACAAATAGTCCCTTGAACTGCTTTAAATACTAAAACTAAATAAAAGTGTAAACTGGTTATACATTATATACCTTATATTTCAAACGTCAGGCACCCCCCGCGCGTGGCCTAGTGGTTTGGAGCGCTAAGTATGCCACCGCACGTGTTTTGCCAGTCACAAGTTCGAATCCTCGCGGGGACGGGCTTTTTTTTTTATAAGTTTACTTTATCGTTTTTCGCCGATGTTTTCTATACTGCGTTCATCTTTTTTTGGGCCGCAACGTTCATTGCTCCACGAACTAGCCCACAGAACTCGCGCAGGCTGGCACTGGCGCGCTAGCGAGTTCTCGTTGGCGTGCTGTTGCCATAAGCACCGACTGCTTGCGGGCAGCGAGCACAGGCCAGAATCAACAGACCCTTGGCCTGTTGCGAACACGCTTTTTACGATACAGGCATGAGTGATAAAAGCTCCAAATATGGGGGAAAAGCGCATGTATTTGAGCGTCTGCGGGGACGCGGAGGGCGTTCATGCACTGCGTAGGCCTCAGCTAGTGAATGCTACGATCCCAAGCCGTCCTGGGAGGCTTCTCTTATGCATTTTACAGCCGACAACATGGCAGAAGCGCGGTACTACGATTACTAAGATATTGAGAATGCCCACCTAACGACGCCATCGGATGTCAAACATGTTGTTTTACAGAACCAAAACCGAAACCGAAACTTGTTTGAGTGCTAACCTTGGGCATCGTCCAATCACGGTGCCCACTCCTCCTAACGTCACAGCTTAGTTTGTGCGGCCGCCGCAAACCGCGCATGGCAGTTTTTCTTCTTTCGCGCTTTGTAAAATAATTACCGATTTGTCAACCGGATAAACGGTGAAAAGTGTGCTAATTTGAGCCAGTCTACGCAGTGGAAGCAAAAACGGGAGCTTGACAAATTTACTTCAGTGTCCCTTTAAGGTGAGGAAAAAGATATAAGCAGCCTTCTTGTGGAGCGTTTCGGAAATTCATGGTAAGCCAATAAAGAGCTTGCTAACTTTCTGAGTGCCTTCTGGTGAACCCAAGAAAATTATCCTAGGGAAGAATTCGAAAAGAGCGGCTAATGGTTCCAAGAGGACTCACCTGTTCTTCATGTATAGTTCTACCGTTCTTGAAGCCCTTTTGCATATGTTTAATGCCTTTTCCGCCAAAACTCAATCACACCGTTCTTGAAAGTCAGTTTAAATAAAGTTCTCATAAGAATGCCGCGACAGCTTGAGTGTTTAAAGTCAATATGAGGTAAATCCAAATTTACCATCGCAATATTGCTCAAATTCACCGCATAATTTTTAAGAACTTCTGGCCATAACCTCCCCCTGGCTGACATGTAAACTACGTCATATAATAGCTTTGACAGCGTTGCATTTAGGTCCGGCACCAAACTTCGGCTCGTTTTTCCAATTCGCGTAAGGTGGACCCGGCTCATTTCCAAAAAAATACACGCCTCATTTGTGCGTAACATATGGGATACACGTCTCACTTAACATATGATAATACACTTGCTGGTATTTTTCCAGAGATCTTTTGCTAATTGATTTTGTCGCCAGTCTCGCTTCATACGGCAACCAGGCCGAGAACGGAAATGGTTTTAATGAACTGCGGTCTAAATACATTTTCGCTCAAAGGGCGCAAACACCACGGACTCAAAAAATTTAACTGCCGTTAGGAAATACAACCACAATGCTCCTCGGTGCGCACTTCTCAACTGAAGTTACGGTACCCAGCTGTTTGTGAAGATGGTTTTTTTCACTTGCACACAAAAGAACCTACGTTACCGGAATAACTGCTATAGATGTTATCGCTGGAAATATTAGTGGTCTTCGTCAAAATGCAAAATTAATCAAAAAAGAGCTACTCACTCTCCTCCATTGCACGCGTCCATGCTGTAACCAGCCCACCAGCTTTCAGAATCCGTCTTCCAACGATACACGGGGCATCCGTGGCACCAACGTTGTAGCAAATGCTTCTGCGTGGCATATCAGGAGCAAAAAACCTCGGACCATAGATAACGCGGAGAAACTCGAATGTATCGCTCTCTTCCTGCGTGAGCCTAAAGATAACTTATCAGCGTTGGTGACTCTACTGACGGCTATTCTTCTCCCCAACTATATGAGGCGTAAAATCTAGTGTTCCCACGCCTATGCGTGGCATGCTTTCAGATTGAAATTTGAAAGCATGCAACTAAGCCAACGCGGAGGGTAGCATGCTTTCAAGGTGCATTCCAAGTTCATTATTTTTAAAGCGAAGCTTTAATGTTCTCACTGCTGGCGTCTGTAACGCCAGAACTCTCTGCAGGGAAGCCAACATTCTCTGAGGATGATGATGACATGGTCATGGTTGAAGTTAGAGGCTGACGCTGGCCAATCCCGGCCACACCCAGAATCGACCCAGGTTCGATTCTGGCGGTAAGCGGAAAAGAACCTGTGTCCCTCGCGTTACGAAGCTGGAGTCTATCCGATTGCTCTATTTCAACATGGTCGAATCGGTTTGGAAAACTCAGACGGCAACCAAAGAATCTGTCACGAGAAATCCGTGAACCATCACCGTCATTAGACCGAGGGGTTCATGACTTTCTCCGTAATGTGATAGAATGTAGTCCCCGTACGTCTCTATCACGTTCATCGGCTGAAATACTTACACAGAACTGTGTGTTTTACCGAAGAGATCTGAACCAATAACGCAGGCCGCAGTTAGAAATAATAATACCAAATTTTTCCCAACGTGATAACCTACTTTTTTTACCCGATATAAGAAATTGTTTGGGTCATAATGAGCCGTAACTTGGAAAATCTTACGACATCTTACAATATCTAATGAAACTAGCCGTTACCTAGTTCTTCTTGTAGCTATAAGAAGTAACGTTGCGCAAAACACGACCACACAAAACACGCCGTTGCATCCGGAACGCGCTGTGCAACTTTAAGTGTGGAAGCAATGCTCAAAATAACCAAAATTACTGGCGCATTCAGGTTACAGGGAAACTTTCAATTGCTCATGTCCTGAAAGTTCTTTTTTTGGTAGCGTCTAATGGCGGCGTTTCATAGAGCCATAGTGCACTATCCTTAGTGACCATGCCCTCAACCTCTATTCAACACATATCCATCTGGAGGCACTGAAATGTCGATCCAGCCACAGCACTGATATCGTCGTTTGGTGGAGCAGACGTTCGCAAAACAAAGGCATCTAATTATTTTAATCAACAAGAAAGACTTTTTTCGGTCGCCTTGAAGTTTTCCGAGACATAGTTCTGCGTAGCAATGCAGTTAATTCAACAGTGTAAATTACGTTTGTGCAACGCTCATGCACAAGTGCTCTAGTAGGGACGGGGTTAGGGGAGTCTTGAGCCCCCGCCCTCCTGTCGTCAAAAAAGAGGGGCTCAGCACCCGCTAGTCTGGGAACGATAGATTTATGATTCAAAGGAAAAAAATAACTGGTTGGAGTGTTCCAAACGGTGAGGCCCAATACCACTGCCAGGGCTAATCGTTACTTAATTCCCCATTTGCCTTGTTTCCATTTTTCTGGCCACTTGTTATCGAGAAATTACAATCCGGAGAGTTTTTCTGTTCTCGAAAACAGTAGTACATAATTTCTTCCCCATAATTTGGTTCTGAATGTCAACTCCACCCCGCATAAAGGCGCTTGCATGTGCAGTTCGAGCGCCACGCAAACGTTACAAGTGCTACTCTGTAAAGGGACCTTGCAACACTGCCGATAAACGCTTTCATTCTTTCCTTCGCGTCTGGAAGCATTGCGAAAGCTACAGTTATCGTTAGCACCGAGCGGCACTGCGTGATTTTCTCGTCGCACCAGACAAGCCTTCCGTTTCTGCTTTGTTTTTGTGGCTTTATTGTTAAAGTTTCTATCGAAAAGCGTGCACTGCTGCAACTGAAGCAAAACCGGCAGACAGCTGCTACATGGCCTCAGTGACGTAATTCGGCCCGTCGAAGAACGTCAAGAAAAATCCCTTGAGCGAGTTTCCGAGTTATCTGATGAGCATGGAGCACGCATTTGGCTGAAGTACTTTGCGACCCTCTAATCAAAGTACTGGGTGTGTGAGTGACTACGTCCCGCAAGCGTTTGAGATTTCAAAAAAGTTGAAAAAAATGTTGCAGAGTCCTTTTAATCAAAGGAATAATGACCCTATTTCATCATAAATGATGTTCGAACTTAATAAACAAATGGCGCTTGTTTCAAGATTCCGTTGAAAAAGCCTGGACCAACCTGAGTTAAAAAACTCACTCTGGTCTCTATAACTACAAAATCATCATCATCGTCATCATCATCCATCGTCGCCGTTCATTGTCTTGAAGCCTCAGCGTGCAAAACACTTATTCCGAAGCTCCTGTTCAGGCACTACACGTGCGTTGCCTCCGGTTTTGAGAGCCGTCTACAAATTAAAACGAACTGCGAAGGCTTCCTTGCGGGCAAATGAATGACGACTCAGTGAAAGTACAAACCGCACGAAATAACTGTTTTGGCCCAAAAAAATAGGAAACCATCAAAGTCGTGATTTTACGGGATTGTTTTTGTTGTTTTTTTAACTTGGTAACTTGGTGCAAACAAGCGCGTTTGGTTATTTCTAAGCGCAACGTGTGGGCTCCGTATGAGACGGGTAAAACAGCTTTTTTTTTTCTTTTAACGACGTGCCTTACTTCCCAGGTCATGTGCTCCGGACACGTGGTGTGCTAACGACTATGTATTTATTTTTATTTATTTGTTTATTTATTATTCTTATTTATTTATTTATTTATTTATTTATTTATTTATTTATTTATTTATTTATTTATTTATTTATTTATTTATTTATTTATTTATTTATTTATTGTTTTGACAACGGAAAGTAGGAGAGGCACTCAAAGTGGCAAACGGATCGGTGGTCCTGCCGGCAGAATGTCTCACGCACTTCACGAGCTTCACGCCGACGAGACCCTGTTGCCTCGTGGTCATCTGCAAAATTCGAGCGGTCAGTCTCCTTGAGTGGGCGTACGTCAATCACAATGACAATGCTGACTGTTGTTATGGCCGCGTAGCCTATCCGTTGTTCGGTAGTGCTCGCATGGTGGCTGCGCGCCACTCGTCTTTCGCACTACAGTTTGTTTGTTTGTTTGTTTGTTTGTTTTACTGCAAAGGAATTTTCGCAGAGTGAGCTACAAGGTTAAAAGCGCGTGTCATGCAAGCAATCAAAGGAACAAAGCCAGCGAATAAAAACACAAAAGTACACACAAAACTCAATGAATTACGAAGCACTCACATTTTCTAGTACAAAAAACCCAGAGGCTTTGAAAGCCAAGCGGGTTATTCATAAGTGTTCGAAACTCGTGAAACGCTGGCGCTTGTCATACATCTCCTCCTTGTTTAGCGCAAATAAAATTGCGGGTACATTTGAGGCAAAATATACGTAATTAACCGGCGGCGCCCGCGTTCATTTAGTTAGGAACGCTCGTTGGGTTGAGTTTTACGATAGTAAGCGAAAAAAAACAGCGGCAGTAAAACGCCGGCGCGTGGGGGAGGAAAAGCAAGCTCAAAAAGTGCAGAACTCCCGCTGGCGCAGTTTCGGGCAGGGGGCGCGCGAGCACGGCGAAGGCGGGAAATTTTAATTGCATTGGCTGGTGGCAATGAGCGGATAACGGTGCTACAACCCATTAGAGCAAATCACTGCTCCGCACTTCCGACAGCTTTCACATTAAAGGTGTTGTGCCACCAAATTTTACGTCTGTAAAAAGCCTGCTGTAGCATGCAAGGACCCTCAACACGAAGTGCTGGGTTCATCAAGCGCTTAATATATATATTAATTCGCTTCTAAAAATGACCTAAATGCTCTTCTGGAAATCGGGGCCTATCGCTAGCGCCACTAACCATGACGTTAGTGAATTGCCAGCGTAATAAGTTTGTGACGTCATACCACGCTAGCGACTCGAGTGACGTCAACGTGAACTCCAGTAAACACAGTTTGTTTGGTCGCCTGGTGGCTTGGTCGTATCAGCGAGGGAGTGCGACCGATGCTCGAGCTTCTACTGCTGCGCCACGGAGCACCATGCCTGCTTACTGTTGTGTGATGGACTACTGTCCAAGCAAATTCGGGGACCCTGTGAGCTTCCACAAGTTCCCCCGAGACGAAGCCCAGAGAAACGTTTGGGTGGAGTTTGTCAGGGCTACCGGGAGGCACTACTGGACGCCAGGGAAGTCGAGCATGCCTTGCTCGCTCCACTTTACCTCGGACGCGTACGTGTGCCCGTATGCGGCGATCTTCGACATACCAAAGAAACGCTCGCTAGTGTCCGGTGCCGTGCCGACCGTGTACCCAGTTGCTGCACGCAGACTGTTGCGGCCTGAGAGCGGCGCAACTTCGCCGAAGCGTCAGGTGTGTATTACGTCCGGCAAATAGCCTTAGGCAATTTTGTTGACAGTGGAAGTGATGCTCGCGTATTTGATGGTTTCCGCAGTGTTTCACTGAAGTTGGCACCGTTGATGTCCATCCTTGCGAATAGATTGTCATGGAAGAAACATCTTCCAGCACAGGCACGTATGTGCCTTTCGCTGATCGGCTTCGCTGTGAGCCCCCATCGCACTGCTCTGCGCGCAGTGCCGAAAGTTGAAATTCTGCTGTTAGCCTGATGCCTAAAATCTTTTCGGTTGTTTTATGTCGTAAATGAGCAAGTTGAGGGGAAGTATATTCGTAATTATGTATGCGTACTCGAATAGCTAACATTGTATTGGCAACTACGCCACATACTATTGATTAAACTTTGCTTCAAGACTCAGCTCTGATAATCTATTAATGCAGCACTTGGCCATCACCCCGACTCACCACCAAGCGAAGCCACACCAGGGATTTCGCGCACTACATGCGACGCCCAGACTCAGTGCACTGTGCAAGTGTCACTAAAGGCAACGCAGGTTCGTCCGAAAATGAGGAGCATCCGCGTGCAGACAGCAAGTGCAAATCGGTCTGTGGGTGCGTATGGATCGATCAAATAGATCTAACCTTTACTGAAAGTGTGTGAGGAGCATGTGGGCACAACCGTGCGCATGTTTGTCAATGGTGATAATTACTACATTGGGATATCGGGAATTAGCACATCTGTGTGCACTTTAGCCTGAGTAAGAGCTTTTAGCTGCCTGGCAGCTACCTTTTAATTAATACCTTTTTAATTTCAGTTCTCCTGAGCTACAGAAATCGTGTATATGCGTCTTTGTTCTCTTTTTTTGCAGCTCCTCCCCTAAAGTATCACTTTTTATATGCAAGTGTGGAAGAAGCAACACTGTTGTGTTATGCACTTCACTCATAAGCTTGAATACATGCATGTTGATAGGACCCTTAACCTCACTTTCCACCACAGAATGTCAGACCGAGTGTGACTTTGCGGACATTGTGCACCGGGATGACGAACAGCCGAGGTGCTCCACACCACTAACACCAGAGCCACCAGAACTGTCCATGACATTTGAAGACGACCCAATGGACACTACATATGAGCCATCTGTGGAGGACTCTTTGCCGTAAGTGCTCCTGATGGCTCACAGCAAATTTTTCTTTTTATGCGTGTCATACAGATTGTAGGCTTGTTGATAAATACAGGTGCACAGAGCATAATAGGTGTTTTAAAAGAGTGATGTTTGCAAGCGTGCTATGGCAAGTGTACCAGTGGATTTGAGAGCAGTGATAGAGACTGGTGAGTGCAGAGGTGGCATGCTTAGTACAAGATCAATGATTGAGTTTGTCACGATTGTTTCAAAAGCATGGATGCAGCCTGTCAACACACATGAATACAACAAAAAACTAAAGAATAAGCTTAGAAATGTTGATCAAGACCACAGGAACTTGAGTAGCCACTTTTTTTTCTTTGTTGCTGAAGAGAAATACATCTGTGTGGTTTATTTATTGAGTTGCAAACATAACTTGGATTACTGAGCCCTTACAAATCTTTTCAGATCATCTCTGTGAGCAGAGTCATGAACAGCCGCCGAGCGGTAGTCTGGTGGCATGATTCGATTCCCGGCCGCGGAGGCCGCTTTTTTGATGGAGGCGAAAAGCAAAAACGCACGTGTGTACGAGATTTCGGCGCACGTTAAAGATCCCCAGGTGGTCAAAATTAATCCGGAGCCCTCCACTACGGCGCGCCTCATCGCCTGCGTTGCGTCGGCGCGTTAAACACTACAATCAATCAAAATCAGTCTGGTTGCACGAGCGCCGTAGGAAGAATTATGACGTCGTGAATACTTGTTGTACCAACTCAAATGCTCAGCTGGAGTAGTGGGAGAGGTTCGGGCTCCCCTTACGACCACCTAACATGGTGTCGATATTACGAGGTTCAGATCATAGTGCTGCATTCTCACGCGGCTTCAATGTATTGATATAACTTACTAGAGGTGTGCACGGGCTCGGGCTTACCCGAAAGACCGGGCCCGGCCCGTGGGCCCGGCTCGGGCCACCCGACTTACTTTTAACCCGGGCCCGGGCCGGACTCGGGCCGAAATGTAAATGCTCCGGACGGGACGCGTTGTCCTGGCGGCCCGGGCTGGCCCGGCATAGTGAAGCAATACTTAAGTTTTTATGATATCACAGAAACTACATGTTGCTGACGCGGTAAAAGCACGGGTCAGGTTTCTTTTTACATCCCACGGGACTTATCGTTAGGCCCTGAGGCACATGTGGGCGTATGGCAAGCCGGCAAGTGTGAGAGATCTGCAACTGCATGTCTTGGGATGAACTGAGCAACACATGCGGCTCAGCGACACACCGCCTAGGGAAGTACAACGAATGACAATTCAGCGTGACTAGTTTCCAACTCTAAGTTCGGGCGAAAACAAATTTTCAAGATGGAACACTTTAATCTGCAAACACAGCTCTCCACTCCATCTGTTTTCTGTAGCAGTGCCCTATTCAGTGTTCGTTTCCTTCTCTGAGCCAACAAAAGTGAAGCTGTGAAACACTGAGGTGGCAGTTCAACTTGAGGTAGTTTTCACTTTCAAACGTGCCCCAATCAGGCGCGGGCCCCCGCGTTATTTGGGTTGGAAACACGCGGCCGGGCCGGGCCATAAGGTTAAGGTCTAGGGCTGGGCCTGCCCAACGGCCTTCTTCGTCTCGTCGGGCCGGGCCTACTGCGATAAGCACCGGGCCCGGGCTGGGCTTGGGCCCCAATTTTCGGCATGTGCACAGCTCTATAACTTACCTTCCAAGCTACATTCGCTCCTTAAATTTATTAGGCAATAAATGGATGTCCACAGCAACCGATTCCGCATGCTATCTCTTGAGCAAAAGTTTCTGTCAGCGCCCCTTTAAAAGAGTGTTGCAGTGTTGCCATATGAAGGAAGAGTGCAAAGGCATTTGCACAGAAACAGTGCAGTTGTGTGAAAGAGGACATACATTTTTTTTTACAGTGCTCCCATTGACCCGTGCTCTCGCAAATTCATAGTCTATGAAGACAACCTCTTGCAACTCATGAAGTTTTGCAGGAAATGCCGCCTCCTTGCAGAGTCATCGGTGGAGGTATGAAAATCATTTTTGTTCCATGTTGCTAGCACATATTCCCAAATTGGGTTAATATTGAGGGGTGTCTGAAGGCACACCACGTTTCTGCCGTCGTTTTTGTTGGCCATACTTCCCACAAAGGTAAAGAGAGAGAAGAGAGAAATAAACTTTATTGCGATACGTAGTTGGGAGGGGGCGGTGACCGGTAGTTGCAGTTTTCCGGTGACCAAGGCAGCCCATTCCGTCAGACTTCTTTGCATCTACGGAGCTACCCAGCGCTGCCTCCCATTGCTCGGTGGTACGGATTAATGGGAAAGGGTCGTTGTTGCATGCCCACATGGTACGGATGATGGTGTCTTTCAAGCCACATGCGGGGCAGTTGGGGGACTGATACAGTGTGGGATGAATTAGGTGCAGTTTGTCGCGACAGGGCAAAGTGTTTGTTTGAATGAGGCGCCATGAGCGTTTTTCAGAGTGAGAGAGGGTAAGATGAGCCGGCGGGAATATGCGGCAGGGGAGGCGGTAATGCTCAGTTATTTCCCGATAGCTCAGCAAGCTGTCTCGCATTGATCGGGCTTTGTGTAAGGGTACGAGGCTGGGGCCTGCTCGGACAGTGAGTTCTCGAGCTGCTTTGTTGGCTGCCTCGTTGCCCCCCAGCCCTGCATGGACAGGAGTACAGATCAGCTCCACGGGGTCGGTAGGGGGATTTTGAACAAGAATTTGGAGCGCCTGAGGAGAGATGGTACCTCTGGCAAAGTTTTGAATGGCCGTTTTCGAATCAGAGACGATAATTGTGGGGGTTGGCTGTGGCGTTAGTGCTAGGGCGATTGCCGCTTCCTCCGCCGTTGCCGGATGATAGGTGCGTGTTGTGAGGGAGGTGAGGGGTGGGGAGTTAGGGCTGAATATGGCTGTGACAGCGTACGCGTCGTGATGTCTATAGTCTGCTGCGTCTACGTAGAGGGTGCTCGGCTTAATGGGATATTTCTCAGTCAAGGCCCATGCTCGTTGTTCCCGGCGTGTTTTGTTGTGCACTGGGTGTATATTGCGTGGCAGAGGGCGGATGCAGAGGTGCGCACCAATGCTTGGAGGAATGGGGACTTTGGGATCAGTGATTAGCGGAGCTCGCAGATTTAATCTATGCATGATCTGTCGACCAGTGGATGTTGTCGATAGGTGCTTAAGTTGATTGAGTTGATGGGCCTCGACTATTTCTTCTGCAGTGTTGTAAACGCCCAGCTGTTCTAATCTGGCAGTGGGAGTGCTGTGGGGTAACTGCAATGCCGTCTTGTATATCCGGCGAATGAGACAAAGGTAAAGATTTGCCTGTGTTGAAACCAAGAAGCAGACGCGGGTTACAGGACACCGTTTTATTGACTATCTTCGAGTGGCTATCGTTATTCGCTTGATGAAAAATATGTCCCGAGCTTTGCTGCTCGTGCGGTGGCTGCTCGTCTTTGCTTCACTGTTGTCTTCCCACCAACTACATCACAATTTGTAACAGTCTGCTGGGCCACGTGCCTTGTTTGGGTATTCATGTTCAGCAAGCTTGCAGCTGTTAGTAAGTGCTGTTACCTCTCCTTTCCCTGTCTCAGTTCGCGCTTGCAATTTCAAACATGCATATGCATCGACTACCTCATCTGTCCGTATTACTCCGCAGAGAACTTGAACCTACTGAGTCAGTCACAGACTAATTTTGGAAGGAGGAGCCTATGGTGACATTCAATGAATGAAGTGAATGTTAATGAGCTTAGTCGCACTGGCCCTGCTAAGTTTCTTTTGGAGCCTCTATGAGGGTGTGCGGCCGTTCTTACGGTGGAGCTGTTATAGGCTTAATGTTCCCGATTTTTGTGTCTGCAACACAGGAGCGGGGATCTTTTTTTTGCCTTTGCGAAAGGCCTTCATCAAAGCAATTCGGTTTGCATGTGAGGGAAAGTTTTCAGCAAAAATATCTGTCATGTAATGTGCAAAATGCTTTGAGAATTGAAAATTATGTTCTATAACCCCGATGCTTCTCTAGGAATTGAATGAATGGCCGTAGGAATTTAAAAGGTAAAAGTGGTCACTTGCCACGCTTTTTGAGGATTTCTGAAGAGCATACGTGAAAGCTCCATCACAAGGTACCGAATTAGCTTTCTTGGATGCTGTAGCAGCATAACAATAGCTGTACTGCTACATTTCACCACATGTAGGGTACTATTCGGGTGTGTTCTCTTGCTTTTGCAGGTTTTTGGCTCTCTTGCTGTGGTGACGTCAACATGCCAAGACGGCCACATCTTGAGCTGGCACACCCAGCCAAAGAAGAAGCGTTTTGCCATGGTCAACGTCGCTTTGGCTGCTGCAATTTTGTTCACGGGCTCCAGTCCCACGCAAGTGCTGCGGCTGTTCCAGAGTGCTGGCATCGCGTGCTTCAGCAGGCGAACGTACAACCGGCTCCAGATAGATATTTTGATTCCAGCCGTGCTTAAGGTGAGCATGATGTGTCTTATTGTTTGTGTCGGCCATTTAGTCCTAAATACCAGGATGGGTATTTAGAACTATTAAGAATATCCGTAGTGTTTTCTTCAATGTCCAGTCCTCAGAATATGGACCATCATATGTGGCACTACATTGCCAATTAGTGCAGTTGCATTGTTAAAAGCATTGCTTCAATGTTCTCATTGCCTTTTTGCTACATTTTGCCTTATTTATAGGCCTAGAGCACTCCATATATATTTTTATATTTACCTTTCATTTCAGCTCGGGTAACAAGAACAAAATTCTTTGTACCACCAACTAAGCAGCACCGGTGCCACGCTCTCCGGCGACAGCCGTGCTGATTCGCCTGGCTACAGCGCCAAGTTCGGCACTTACAACTTTCTGGACATGTCACTCAACCGTATAATTGATGTGCAGCTTGTGCAGGTGAGAATTATATTTGTTTTAACTGGTAGAATATGCAGTAGACTCTCGATAAACGGAATTTCAAGGGACCGGAAAAATTAGTTCCGTTTAGCAGGACTTCCGTTTACTGAGAGAGATGTTCTAAGGTGCACATTTATGTGCGTACACACTTCTAAGGGCATTTCATAGAACTCTAACCATTAGAAAGTGACTGTAGCTGATAGTTTTCAGAAAGAAAGAAAACTACAAAAAGCGTAGGCACAGCATTCGCACAGTTGATTTGGCAACAATGAGTCGCTGTGCACTACAAAATGCGTCAATTATTTTTGTTTGAGTCCTTGCAACTGCATCTTCACGAAGGCTAGAGGCCTCAACTTCGCGAGTGCTTATGAGCCACCGAATTTAGAAGACGGCAATGTGGTAATGAAGGACGAATAGCACAACGATGGCACGAACGAGGTGACAGGAGGTGAGCCCTGTAGCCTCGGTGTCTAGAATCGAGACCGAACGACTGGAACAAGAACAGCGATGTTGCATTCATTGCGCTAACACGGCTAACCACTTACGAGACGAGGCTTAAGAGGCCAACGGCTAAAAAAGCATGGAGGAAGAAAAAAAACAACGAAACAGCCGGAACCGTAAAAAGCTGATTCTCGTGCCAGTGGATTTCACAAGAAGTTCCATTTCTGGTTCCGTTTACAGGGTGTCGCGGAAATGTTTGTTCCGATTACCGAGAGTTCCGAGAGTTTTTTTATGTTATCTGAATACAAAACCAACCAAATTCCAGGCAACTGTTCCGTTTAAGCGGCAATCTCGTTTAAGCTATTTTCGTTTATCGAGATTCTACTGTATTGTTAGCAGATTAAATAAACCCTTGTCTCCCTCACCTGCCTTTGCAGTGTAATGAAGTTGGCAGCAGTTGTGCGATGGAGCTGGAAGGGTTGAAGAGGGCCCTAAAAGGCCTCGACGAGAAGGAAGTCCGTATTCTTGAGCTTGTGACCGACAGGCACACCCAGGTGCGCAAATACATGGCACAACACCGACCTGACATTCCGCACTACATTGATGCTGGGCTTGTTGCCAAAGGTTAGTACCTCAATTATTTTAGTGTATATTTAGTCTTAGTATTGTGGGAAATGTTTCCACCATACTTTGACATACTAATGTTGTTCAGAGTACCTCTTATACTGCAAGTGTGTACATCAGAGCGGCACGTTAGCAGAGTAGGGACCACTTTGGGCCTAAGTGCTGCCCTGTCACCATTGTGTTTTATTTATGGCTACTTTCCTGTAAACTTCCCCAATGGCAACATTACTGCTAAAGAGTACCCTAGTTGTATGATTACAGCGCACCCCCAACTTCCACGACCACAAAAAAAAACACAAACCTTATTCCAAGGCATATGTGGCTTGCGTCACCCAAACAAAATGAAAACTGGACGATTTTGCTTTCAACTGTGAACAATCTCATTATTAGGCCTGTAATTCGTTCATTTGCAATCTCGGCTTCCGTTCACTTTCAAGCCCAATCATCTCATCCGTGGTACTGTCAATTGTGCTTGAAATGCAACGTTTCAAAAAAAATTACACCATTTTCCCGTGGGGAACCCTGAGAAGATGCGAAGCATCATGGGGGTTCCGTGTGGTTCTATTGTGTTGTTTCATTTATCGGAGCACGAATGGGAACATAATGTGCACCCCCATGATGCTTCACATCTACGCTGACGGGACTGTTGGTGCCGGTCAAACTCATCATACAACGACGTAGCAGAACCGGCGCAGGCGATCCCTTCGAGAAGACTGAAAGGGCGCGCTGCGCGCACCTGCTTTATTCGCTGGCGAGGGAGGGAGGGGGAGAGAGGGCACGTGTAGCGTGCACCTGCTTATCCGCTGGCGAAGAGAGCGAGAGAGGGAGAGGGAGGAGGAAGAATAAACATCCCTATAAAGCAGTTCACCTTGGGGAAGAGTCCTCATTCCAGGACCCCTTGAGACCGTCCGGCTTCTTGAGCCCTCTTCACCAGCCAAAGCTGGTCATCAGGGTCCGAGCTGGACAGTGCTCTCTCCCAGTGCTCAGGGAAGGTGAAGGGCAGGGGGGGAAGGTGGTGTTCTTCTCGCAGCCCCACACATAAAGCGTGCCCGGAGCCTCACAGAAGCGGCATTCCGAGGAGTAGAAGGTGGGGGCCAGAGGGGCGCGTGCAGCGTGCACCTGCTGTATTGTTGGCGAGGGGAGAGTGAGAGAGGAGGAGAGGCGCTGCGGACGGGGCACGCAGGAGCGACATACCCCCGAGCAAGAAATGCTTCACATCTAAAACATCACCGCTATAATAGAAAGTTGGGCAAGTTGGTGTGAATTCATTTTTGAAGAACCAGTGCGCAATAAAGATTAGGTTGTAAGTGCAGCGCTGTTTGTTTTCCCCTTATCCTTGTCCATATTTCTATGCCCTGGTTTCTTCAAAAACGAGTTACCACCATAGCTGATGGAATCCGAAATATGTTCCGCGAGCTTGTGCTGCCCACCTTGCTTTTTTTTTCTTTGTCAATCCTCGCCAGTCGCGAACACAAGTCACGGCCCAACCGCATGTACGTGATTTTGTATGTGAAAGTGACTACAGCGACGGATCGCTAGGGAATTCGCTTAGTTCTGCATTGCAAAATGGAGCAATCTGTCACGCCACAATGTGTTTTGACACTCATGCGTGCGGTTCAGCCTTCACGGTTGCATGCTCCACTCATCTTCTGCTTCACTCGACTACATAAAACACTGGCTTTCATATAAGCTAAAGAACATGTATGCGACAAAAATTGGTGCTCCACCCCTTTAATTTGATGATGGTCAAACCCGATGGTTATGCAACTCCGCCAATTGTGGCAAGACAGAGCAGTTACATCGTTGCCTACTTTCTACTCTTGTTTTGTCTAGGGCTGAAGAAGAAACTGCAGGCTGTCTCCCGGTCACGAGGCTGTGGTCTGATTGAAAAGTGGATTCCATCCATAATCAACCATTTATACTTCTCTGAGAGAATTGCTGCAAGGAGAGTGACGACTGCGAAGGAACGAGGAGAGCTTGCGATAGTCATCTGGCTATCCATGCTCAACCATGTCCAAGACAAGCACTGCGGACACAGTGAGTATGGCAACTGCGAGCATGGCGACCTTCTACCTAGAAAGTGGATTTTTTCAGGTACTTTTCATACTGCGTACTAACTTGCCATTTGTCAATGGATATCCTTCCATATTTCTGTCCTAGAAGAATAGGTATTAGCAATCACTAATGCAATACTGACACCTGATGATGGAAATAGCGTTTGGTTGATGTATTTCAACTAATAGTGGTGTACCCTTGCTCACTGCCATACTGTTAATTATTTATTGTTCTAAAAATGCAAAATACTTCTTGAGTTTGTGTTGTATTCTTGAATTTTTTGTGACCAGGTACTGACGCCTTTGACAAGCTACGTGGTGTAGTCGACAACCATCGCCTGCTTGTGGACATCAAGCAGGTGTCGCCATTGTGCCAGACGTCAAGCTTGGAGTCCTTTCATTCGGTTCTGAATCGTTTTGCTCCAAAGAGCTTCACATTTTCCTTTCACGGAATGTTGGCAAGGTATGAATCCAAATCGATTTCCTTACATACTTGTAAAGTACATTAGTCATGGTTCATACAGGTCCTTGAAAACCTTGAAATTGAAATATAAGAAGCCCGCACTTTTTTTCCTTATTTAAAACCCTTGATTTCTATAGGCGACAAAGAGGAGACTTAATTATGTGACTGGATTTTTGTGGCTTATTTCAGTGCGGCCCTGCACACTCCTCACCCGAAACGGGCTTTTTCACTATAAAGCCAGCTTGGGGGTGCAGTAGTGCTGCTTTATACAACTTTTACAATGTAAAGTGAGCTTGTGAGAACAGGTGTGCTGCTTTATGCTATGAATCGTCCAGAACGAAATCACTGCTTTGGATGAGGCAGAAATTAGCATTGGTCCCCTTCCAATTTTTCATTCTGCTTTCTGCACTGCCTCGTCCTGTTATACATCTTACATATCTTCCCGCTGCTGTGCTCCGCCATAGCTTTGCCCCACTATGTTCGAAAACGAATGGTGCTGACACTCCTGGGTGAAATAAAAATGAGCACAGATAAGCGAAACTCTGAATGTGAGAACACGGCGCATCTAGCTCCTAAGCTTTACGGTAATATTTTATTTTGACGGGTATGATGGTGGGCAGAGCCAGTAGGCTCTTCATTCCCTTCCCCCTCAATGAGCACAGAAATTTGGGAGATGAGAATGGCGGGGGGTATTAAGTTATCTTCTTCGCTACCCGAGACTGTGTATTAAGGCATTCGCAAAGCTTTGGAAAGTTCAAGGTGGCATGGCTTTTGTAAAGTTCCCTCATTGCTACTGGGGGCGGGGGTAAACTTGTCTACTTCCAAGGGTGGAGCTGTTCCAGAGAGACTTTTCGTGAGGTCATTTTTTGAGATGTAAAGAAGCAGGCGTTTAGCGTGTGAAAACAGTAGTGAAATGTTAGCAGACGTGCTTTCTTGCACCCTTGACAATGCATAGGCAGGGCCTAGAATTTCCTTGAATATCCTTGGTAAAGGTGTCATAGAGATGGTGCTCTGCAGCACAAACAGCTAACATGCAGAAGTCGGCAAAACAATTTACGACTACTCAGCGTCACTGAAATTTTTTTTTCTGACTAGGCACTTTCCTCAACCAATCACCGATGTTTAGCTCAGCTGGTCTCACTCGGGCGGAGACTCGACAAAATCCTGTGCAGCTGGGCTCATTTTAAATCAAAGGTGGCCATATCCTTCTCCCAGCTGCAGGCTCACTGAAATGTTTATCAATTGGAACCAATCTCCCCAAAGCGACATTGTGGTCATGGACTGCACTTACGCACCCGACCAAAGGGACCGGGCAGCTGGACGGGTGGCGCCACCACTCAGAATTCCCCTCGTTAGTCGAATGAGCCGGGGCATTGGACTACACAGCCTCCCGTTGTATTTGTCGTGTTTGCTTCGGTGCTTTGAATGTTTTGGTGGTTTTGTCGTGGAAAAGCATTGCTTTTCCACGACAAAAAAAAACAACCAAAACATTCAAAGCAATAACGTTCTACTATCACGTGGTATTTATTCTGTAAATGATTCCCGATGACTGTAGTAAGAGCATTTCTGTGAAACTAAGCACGTTTTAACCTTGGTTAATGAAGTTACGGAAGCGTCGTGCATCACAATGTGGTTTTTGAGGTAAATCTTAGAAAGCACCCCCCCCCCCTTTGGCTTTCGCTTGTGCACGCTGCCGTTTTGTCATCAACTTGCAAAGGCGAGCGCCGCAGCATTCCTGGATCGGTTGCACACACCGGCTTTGTCGGAGCATTGAACTGCAATATACTCCTCGATACGTCAAACTGCATGCAGGCATGAAAAAACTGTGCGAAGGAACAGAGTTGCATTTCCAGCTTGACTTCCAGCTTGGTGCATTGAGCGTCGTCTGCTATTTGTAATTACTGAGTATGGGCGTAAATCGCACACATGGCATGCCTCGTAAAGGTCACCTCAATGCTCAAGATTTACCGACCTGGAAAAAGTCCTTGTGGTTATGCACGCTTTGCAAGCCTCACCGCAGCAGAACGACAGAAAGTCATGCACAATTACGCTGCGCTGACCGCCACCGGCATTCCACTGACAAGCGGTTCACCACGGGCGGCGCTGTTCGCTGAAGCGACGGTGGTGCCATACAACGGCCGCCCGGTCACTTTAGGAAAACAAAATAGGCTAGACTTCAGATGAGGAATGTACCATAGTGGGGCACACAGCTGTGAGCTCTGCACTAAGCAACAAGCTCCATCTATTTTGTTTTAAAAGGAGCACTTTCCCTTGAGCATGCATGTAGGCCCACATTTCATAAAACTGTCATCGAAGTATGTTCTGTTTAGTTGTTGTACAGGTGATGGTGTGCATTTGTGTTGTTAGGCATTTTCCTGTACAGGTCAGAACTGGCTTCCTTGCACTACAATGGCAACGCTGACAGGGCGCAACGCAGAAAGGCCCTGGGAAACGGGCAGTATGGAGTGAAAAACCCAAAAGCAAGAAAGGTAAAGCCGTGGTATTTGCAATAAAAGAGCCTGCAACTTTTGGTGTGTACATAGACGTACAGGAAGAGCAAAAAAAATTTACGCCTACTAATTAAAAGAGCACATTTGGCTCCCTGTTTGCTGCAGATAAAAGCTTACCAGAAAACTCGTATAGTATGCACCGGTGGTTCTCAACCATGAGTGTGTTGTGGGCCCCTTTCGGACTTGCAAATGGGATGGGGGACCGTGTGAGAGTGGTATAACGAGGAATATTTTTCAGTGAAGGGGGGTATATGCCACCGGTTAAAAAAAGTTACTAAAAAGAAAGCCTGTTCAAAACATTGTATCAGTCATTTTTCATCCATGTCATTTCTATTTTCATGTTATAATATATTGATTCGGATTGTAAATATGAAAAAAGACAGAGTTGAGGAGTGCAGCGATTGGAAAATATTCGCGAGTGTTCTGACACTGATACGCCCCCCTTGGCCCAGCTATGTCCATGGCCCACAATGAGTTGAATGTGTCGAGCACTTTGCACTTGCAGCTACAGTTGCCAACATACCTATTCAATGCCCACCTGTTATGTCTGACGTTTGGGCTTATGCGTGTAATATTGCTGAACAAAGCCCGTGAAGCCTTTTGAAAAGTCACCTAGCCTTTTGTGTCTGGCTTTTTTGCATAGCTTCCATGTCGTGCAAAAATCCAACATTAAAACTTGCGCTGCGCGGAGAAATAAATGTACAAGTAATGCAGCGAAGCCATCTTTTCCCATTCCCACCAAGCTTTAGCAAAAAAAGAAGAAATGAATGGGGTGGGAAGGTCCCGGGAGAGCATTGGGGAAGGCGTCGGGGACCCCCGGGGGCTACTGACCCCCATTTAAGTGCCACTGGTATGCACTAGAGCCACTAGATCGGGTTTCAGAGTATCGGCACTCTTTTGTCACGTTTGTATGCTGCCTAGAGCGGCGGTTGGTCGGACCGCCTCATGTGACATTCGGTTACCCCGAAATATCCATGAGCCCTGGCGTTTTGGTGCATCTGTATTGCCGCATGCGCATGTTTTTCGATAAATCGTGATTTTCGGAGCGCAGTGCGGCTGTATGACACGTTTGGGAGTGAGCTTTTAAGCCCCAGGAAAAGCAGCGATGCCGTGCTGCTTCAACCGGCCAGATGGTGGAAAACGCCTGCTTCACTTCCCTTTGCGAAAGAATGACTGTGACCTAGCGTTGCCTACAGCCACTAGAAAAGCGTAGCTTATTTAGTGGCTCTAGCGTAACCTAGATCAACTAAAACTACACTAGTGTAACCAAGCGTGACCCTATCACACCAGTGGGCAGGCTTGAAATCCTCGAAGAGTAAACGCAGCTTTCATGTTTTCCAAGCGCACCCGGACCAATTCTGCCTGTCAATGTTGGCTGCAATAGGCTGCATAAAGCTGGCCACTCGGGCGCCAGGCACCAAAATGGCTGCTGCTGCGTATCAGTGTCGTTACTCTTAAGTGTAGCTTATTTAATGGCTCTAGTATGCACTAATAGCCCCGAAGCAGTTGTGACAGGTACAGTGCTCATAAATTTAAACGTGATAAGTTAAAGCAAAGCATGAAATTTTGCTTTTGCCGTCTTCAGTATTTAGAGTAAGTAATAACATAATGACAACTTGCACTTTTACATCAGAGTGAGCATCACCATTAGTGGCCACATTCCTAGGCACAAGGTGTGGTTGTCTCAAGCAGTTGTGCACACGTGGTTGGTATACTGAAAATTTAGGTGTCAAGTTTCACCAATTCTCTACACATGCTGAAATGTGTGAAACTTTGTGATGTCAAGTTCTTGGTGTGGTGCGAACATATCTAAAAATATTATTTCGTGTCTTTCAAGACAAAACCATGAATTGCAAGCCAACGCTACATTCTTCTGTGTAGGTAGTGTAGTGTTTTGGCTCTGTTGTTTGCAGTGAACTGCCACAAAGAGTTTACATGGAGTACAGCACCAGACATTTCGGATACACTTGCACGAAATATTTGCATTGCTCCTTTTTCTACATGAAGAAAGCAGAGACTGTAGGATAGACAATGATACTTTGTATGTGAATGAGATTGGCGTGATTTTTGCTTTGCATGCGACCGGTGCAGGTTACATTGACCGTCTTTTTGAGATTGTGGAAGAGGACGTGGAGAGTGGCAGTTTCGGTGCTTCATGCATCGCAACTCTGCCTGTTCCACCACCACCACTTGCAAGCTCTTTTGAACCAGTGGACAAGGCTGTGCTAGTGCGGGAACACCTGTCAAGGTTTGCATCAAGACCGACCCAAGCACTCACAAGGCACCAGTGACGGCCGTGTGTGATTTGGTCACACAATTGCATATCTCTTTTGTAGCAGATCGTCATTATGCTCAACTTCCCAGATGTCTATGTTAAGTTTACAGGCTACGCTCGTTACAGCGGATCCGGCAACAACGGACTTCCGGTTAGAACAGACCATTACTGTTGGTTTGTCTGGTCCCCGTGCATTTTAAGTGGAGTTCACTCTGCTCATAACAGATTTGGCTAGAGCGGACTATCGGCTACAACAGACTAAAATTGTTTTGACTGAATGCTTATAGCAGACTTCCGCAATGCCGGCACCCGATATGCTTTTTATTTGTTTATTTTGGCAAGAAAACTTATGTCTGAACTTTTCGGCAGCCATGTCATTGCATAGCCAAGCCAGTGCCACTGGCCTTTTTTTTTGCGAGCAGCGACATGAGCGGCAGGGTGGCTGATTTCACTGTTGGATAAACAAGCATGGTTAGCGCTGTCGAACATGATGAAAAACAGGCTGTCATCGAAAAATTACAGGCCTATCTAAGCAGACGGTCCGCTCAACCGTCAAAAACAAAACCTCTGCAGATAAACGCGACTCTGGTGAAATTGAACAACAGCACTCTCGAATACGCAAATTGCCGCACTCGGAGTCGAGTCTCCACCCTTAAGTTTTTTTTCATGTACTAAAGAACTCAGGTTCAATGAAGCTCGGCATTTATTATTCTAGGTTGTCCGCCCCCCCCCCCCCCCCCGTGAATGCTTTGCAGAGATGCTGCAGGCGCATAGAAAGAACAAAGTCTGTAGTATGTATATGCAGTACTGGTCACCAGCCGTGCTATTTCTCAGCTAGTTTATGTACATTTTCGACCTGCTTTTCAAACTCTCTGCACAAAATACTAAGAAATGTCACGGCAGCCTTAATTTTTTAAGAAAGAGATTTAGTGTACCTTTAGTGTACTTGGCTGCACTGTATGGTACTGCCAAGTCTCACGTTTGTCGTTTTCGTGAATGTCTTTTCCAGTGCCCCTAGCTGTGATGCTTGCTTCGTGGCGTCTTGCTTGTAATGGGTGGGACAGATGTGAAAACCAGTTGACAAAGCATGAATTCCATTGTTGTTTGATACAGCAAGATTTAAGTTGCACAGAATCTGACCCCATGCCCTTCCTATCCCAAGCTCATTACTTCCATTTTTTTGTCAGGCTTACAGTCCTGTGTCTGTGTCACTGTCAGTTTTTTCAATATCTGCTTCTTGCATAGGCACCTTGGCATACTGATTTGTCAATAAGTCTTTTATATGTTACACATATCTCCTTGAATTATAAGCAGTGATGTTCTGTACTGAAGAGAAATATTCACATTTGTATGCTCAGAAAATTCATGTTTTTAGCCTTTTTTCCCTGCAGGTGTGTCAAGTATTCCCTGCATTCTATTTTTTAGTCCTGTTGCAGAGTGCATTTTTATCCCACTGTGTCATATGTTCATTGTATTAAGTTTTTTGTTGATTGCAATATGTGTTGTCGAATTGCTTTGATGTTTTTGTTGTATCACTGCTGAGATCACCAATCAGGGGTCCTGCGGCTCCATCAAGCTGTTGAAGTAACACCTTTTTCCGCTCTCCCGTACATTGCATTGAAAAGGAACATCATTGATTCATTCATTATAACAAACCTCCATTTTTCTTTAACACCTCTTCACCTTTGGGTTATAGGAAAGCATGGTTTAGTCATGGCCAATATTTCTATAGCCTTTGCAGCCAATTGGTGCAAAACATGCAACCAACTTGCCCAAAATGGTTACAGTTCCTACACTCCTGTGGAGTGCATTTGGTTACCTTGTTTTTATTTCTGTTTGCAAACTGTGATTGTGATGCATATAATTACGAAATAAAGCACCAAATCTGTCATGAGCTTTATTTGTTTGGAAGCAGAGATTTTACTCGGGATATTTGAAACCGGCATACTGAGCCGAAGGAAAGGCATTCCTTATCTCCTTCACCACGCAGCTTGGCAGCACCTCGCGATGCTTCTGTCCGAGGCACACCCATACTCAGCGTACAAACTGGCGGTACGCAGTGTATCGGTATCTGCTACATAAATGAAAAAAAAAGAATTAGCAAGCATATGAAATTGCAACAGTTGGAATACGTACACTAGATTTTTTGTTGGCACCTAACACAGATGGACCAAGAATGTCTGCATAAACACTTAAATTTTTTTAACTATACAATGCATTGGGTCATGTCACGATAACAGAGCAGCCTTTGACATCTCCCTGCTTGTGCTATGTGTTGCAGCAGCAGTGCTTCCTTCAAAGTCGAAGTATCCAGGCTTAAGCAATCGAAGTGCAGACAAGGGAAGTCTAGAATCACGGTACACATAAATATTGTACACATAAATATTCACAAAACTACCAAGGCAGTGGCTGGCTGGGCTACAAAATATTAAAGTACAAAATTTTGTACTAGAGTGTGGCTGGTGATGGTCCCTCAATATGCGAATGCAACATTAGCTGCTACAATTCGTACAGTTATAAATAACTGAAGTGGGGCGGATGAAAACTACCTTTTATAAACGTCCCGATTTTTTAAGAGGATCCGAATGTTTGTTTTAAATTGAGAATAAATGCAATTATTGCAGCAGGCTCATTACATCCAATTTGATACGAATACTGTACGTAATATCGGATTTTACGTCCCTAAACCACGATGTGGCTACAAGAAACGTCGCAGTGGGGCGGGGGGGGGGGGGGGGGGGCTCGGGTAATTTTCACCACCTAGGAATCTACATACACGGGTATTTATGCATTCCGCCGTGGCCGGGAATCGCACCCGCGATCTCTAGCATAGAAGGGTGAGTGTTCGTACGTACGTGTGAATATCGGGTGCATCGACAATTGCAGGCCTATCTTGCCGCAGCGTATAATGTGCCACCTGCAGAGCGTGAATGTTGAGTCATATCGGCACAATGCATTTTGAGCCCTCTGGCACAAGGGCGGCCACCCTCGAAATTTCGGCGCAGCACACCGACTCGAGCTCAAATCAAATCAAATGAAATCAAAGTTTATTAGTTACATCATAGTGCACAAACACATTGGAGTGGTACAGAAAGAGGTCCCGAACTGAAGCACTGCCGATGGAACCTCTTATTATTGAATGTATGACAAGTGATTAATATTAGCGGTTTAGCCATTATTGCAGGCGTACAATTTACAAACAAATGTTCCAAATCGGCAGACATATATCCAAACAATTATAGCTTATACACTATTACGAACCAGCGTTTAATTTATTGTTCAGGTTATCAGCAGACAAAATAAAAGAAAACAAAGAAAAAAAGAAAGGAAGAAAATATAGAAAGGAAGAACTACAAAAGAAAAGTAAAGAAGAAAATAAAAGAAAGAAAGAAAATATAGAAAGGAAGCAAAAAAAAGTAAAGGAAGAAAAAAAAGGAAAAGGAAAAAGAACGTTTGGTGCAATAATGAATACTTTATAGCACAGAAATACCAATGTGAAAAACACATGACTATACAAACTACCAATGCTCAATTACTTCATCAACAAAATGACCCCAATAACAAAAACGAGCGCAAAAAACATTTTAAGCAGAAATATGATAACGACATTTACTTAACGCAACATCGATTAGAAATAAAGGAAGGTAACTACAGTAAACAGGAAATAATTGAAAAAAAATGCCAGGTACGAACGAAGTAGACGCCTAAAAATAGGAAATGATGCGGTTGATTTGATTGATACAGGTAATTCATTCCAAAATTTGATCGCACTGAATTCGACAGTTAGTTTTCCATAGTTGGTGCGTATTTTGGGGAGCAAGAAGTTGCTTTGAAGCGCAAAACGTGTTTTGTTGGGGTTCGAGAGGGACGTCCTGCCTAGAATATATATGAAACTGGGGTTGTTTATAACATGATGGGCCGTAATTCCTAGATTGTATTTTAAAACACTGAGTAATGGTAGAAAATTAAGTTGTTTATAAAGTGGGGTTACGTGAGCGTTACAGGGGCTGTGCGTAATGATACGTACAGCTTGATTTTGAACGTGTTGCAATGGGGCGAGATGAGAACTATATGTAAGTCCCCATGAAGTTATACAGTAGTTTATATGACTACAGATAAAAGCATAGTACAGAGTAATTAAAGTAGAAGTACCAAAGTATGAACGGGCCTTAAGAAGCATTCTAATATCATACGCAGTCTTTTTCGCTAATGAATTAATGTGAATATCTAATTTTAGAAAGCTGTCCAATTCAACACCCAGGAAAGTGCAATGACTACTGGGAAAAATGGCGTGAGAAGAAATGTAAATCAGTAGAATAGTACTTGTTTCCCTCGGCTTTGAGCTAAAGATCATAAACTTGGTTTTAAAGGGATTAATTGCTAAGTGGTTATTATTACACCATGCTACAATTTGCTTCACGTCATAATTTAATTGTTCCGTTAGCAAGTTTGCTTATTCGCGGTGAAGACAGTAGTATCATCAGCGTACAAAATGCAATAATTTGCTGGACTAAGACAGGTTGGAAGGTCATTAATATAAACTAAAAATAAAAGAGGTCCAAGAATTGAGCCTTGAGGGACACCGATGTTAATAGTTTTGCTAGTAGAATTTACTCCCGATATACTTACGGTCTGTTCGCGATCCTTTAAATAACTTTGGATTGTCTTCAAAGCTGGGCCTACTATTCCTTATGAATTAAGTTTACTAAAAAAGATATCATGAATAATAGAATCAAAAGCTTTAGTAAAATCAATAAATACCGAGCCCACATATTTACCTTCGTCAATTTCTTTTTTAATTTGATCTACTAGAGTGATTAGAGCAAAGTTAGTAGAATAACCGCGACGAAACCCAAATTTTCTTGGAGTGAGTAAATTAAATTTTAGAAAATATTTATATAGGCGTTGTTCAATTAGTTTTTCTACCACCTTACTGAAAAAGGGCAAGATTGAAATTGGACGGTAGTTGGCTAATTCCCTCCTATCACCCTTCTTGAACACAGGTGTTATCTTACTACTTTTTAGCTCCTGAGGAAAATTCCCGGACTTAAAGGTTAGGTTAACAATAAAAGAAAACACTTCAGATATTATCGCGGCGTTTTCTTTAATGCAGTTTGCATGAATGTTATCTTTACCGGGACTAGCATTTTTTAGATTAAGGATAGTCTCCCGCACTTCACCAGGATTTGTTGGGAAAAGAAAAAAAGACTGTGACACGTGGCGCGGGTTATTTAAGCGCTGCGTGGTTGGTACAGGGAGTCGCCGAGAGAAGTATGAACTGAAAGCATTCGCTATGTGCACTGGGTCAGAGAAGACTTTGCCATTATCATGTACTTCTGTAATGCTATATTTATTGGTATTTTTGTTAAGAAAAGAATTGATCACCCGCCACTGCTTAGCAGAATTGTTACCGGCTAGAATTATCTGTTGTTCGAAGTAGTTTCTTTTTGCTTTACGCAGTAAAAGAGACAGCGTGTTAGAGTATCTTTTGTAACGCTCTTTCAATGAAGTATTATAAGGCTGTCTTTTGGTTTTTCGGTAGAGGTTATCCTTTTTCCTTAAACTTTTAAGTAGGCTATGCGTTATCCAAGGGCACTGGGGTGAGGCGTATTTTCTTTTACAGGATACCGTCGTCGTTGAGGCTGATATGCATTTGCCTACTATTGAAGAAAATTTAGTGTAAGAAATTTGAGCATCTTCACATGAGTAAACCGAGGACCAATCTGCGTTAGCAAGTTGTTCAGAAAAATGAACCTTGTCGAACAGATATTTCATGGACGGTGTATGTTTTTTAGGGAGGAGACAGTGGAAACGAAGAGCAATAGGATAGTGGTCGGTGATGTCGGTACGTACGATAAAAGCGTCCGGCGGGGACAAGAGATTACTAAACGCGTGATCGATAAGAGTTCCTGGACCATCGGGTGGGCAACGGGTAGGTAAGTCAATGAGCGATTCAAATCCATAACCGTTAAAACAATTTAGATAATCTTGTTGGCTTGAGGAATTGGTATCGAGAATGTTGACATTGATGTCTCCCATTACAACAATATTTTTGTTCTCGGATGTAGCGGTATGTAATAGATTATTCAGTTCGGTGCAGAAATTAGGCAATGAGGAGCTAGGGGACCGATAAATACTACCAAATATGGTGTTTCTGCCGTCACTGCCAAAACTAGACTTATCAATTTCAATCCATACTGATTAACAGTCAGCTACATTGAGGGAAAGGTCGTCGTGTAGACGTCTGTAAATGATTTCTGAGAGAATGAAAATAGCGGAACCACCATAACTTGAGGTTGCACGGTGACAATATTCTGCGCGGTATGATGGGAAGCAGTAAAGATTTTTGTCCGAGTCCTTAAGCCAACTTTCAGAGATGCAAATGATAAAAAAACGGTGGACGTTAACGACAAGACAGAGTGAAATTCATCATAATGCTTTCTGAGACTGCGTGCGTTTAAGTGTATAGCAGTATGGTGATAAGAAAGCAGATACGGCAGTTCCTGTGTGCTGACGTGCGACATAGTGGCACATGGATGTAAATTTTCTATCACTGATCAGTGAAGACGGCGAGATCCGCCTCGTTACGAATCCTGAAAACCTAGCTATCAGTTGTCTTACGCACTTTGATTACGCAGTCATCAGTCCACAGGAACTGCCAGTTGTTTTCCCTTTTGAGTGAGAGTGATTTTCCGAACAGCCGTTTGTTTTCCTGGGTGAGGTGCTCGTTCACATACAGGGGTGATGCATCGTTTGCCGGAAAGCCAATGTTGGACGTCTGAAGTCGCGCTTTACGGGCCTTAGAAACGAAGTCTGCTTTTTTTGCACGTGAGCAAAATCTAGCCATTATATGTTTTGCATCTGAGGACGAGGGTACGCGATGAACGATGTTAATGTCGCTCTCATTGATGGGACACTCTATTTTGTTACCGATCTCTTGAATTATCGCGAGGCAACTTTCACCTTTAGTGCATGGAATGCCTTTCACTTCGATGTTGTTCTTGCGAGAGTACTGTTCAAGTTCCGACACTCGCCTTTCGAGCTCCTCATTCCGCACAGCCATAGCTTTGTTTGCAGCTCTGAGTTGATCACGTTCTTTTGTCAACCTTTCCACAGTTCCGTCCATAAACTTCAGACTGCAGCGAAATTCTTCGATTTCCTTTTTTAGCTCTTCGACTACTACAGGGCCAGTGTCAGCCTTTAGGCTAGCCTTCACCTTACTTGTTACATCTTCTAAAACCTCGGTGATTTTCCCTTGGAATAGGTCTTCAAGAAGGTCAAGACGTTTAGCAAGCTCAACGTTTGTAGGCATTGCAACCAACACGGATACAACAAACTATTGCAAACAAACAACTTCAATTGCAGCAGCAGTCGCGTCAATGAGGAGCTAACAGAGTAACCAAACGTAAATGAAGACCTGGAAATGGGCGAGGCTTAGATTGGTGCGTTCACCGGCGCGACCGCTGCTGCAAGAGTGATGATCAGCCACCGCTGACCGGCCTTTATAGTTTCCTGTGGATTCCGAGTCGTCGCTCAATGCGCCGTTCACAGCACTTGGAGCACAGCTTGCGCAGGTGCTTCAGCAGGCACGCGCTCGAATGCTCATACGCAGGTCAGCAGCGAACGTCCAGGGACCTGGAAATGGGCGAGGCATAGATTGGTGCGTTCACCGGCGCGACCGCTGCTGCAAGAGCTCGCTGTCCATTGGCCGGCAACGACCACACGTGCACCTGAAATATAGTTTTCGCTGTATCTAATACTCTACCGCAGGCAGCCCCCGGCCCGGATTGTACGCTGGCGAACTCCCAAATGAGTTCAAAATATCACCAGTCCACATCTTTTTCACTTTTTATATGAATAAAGCACTCACTCTCGCACGGCCAGAAATACTAGAATAAAAGAGCACGCACGCGCTGCCGTTTGCATGAGTATGCGCCGAAGTAAATAATGCCACAAAACTGACGCTTCAATCGCTCGTGACCGGCGAAAAAAAAAAAGTTTGGCAGCGTGAGTGCATGAAAAATAAGCCAAGAAGCGCGTAGCAGCAACACTTTAAGCGAGCGGGCGCCGGATGTTCGCAGCTCAATGAGATAAAGCCCAGAAAACGTATGAAGTATTACAATGCGCTGTTCTAGTGGGCAAGTATAAAACGATCTTCGAAAACGTCAAACATCGCCCCTTACCAGTCGATGTTACCACTTCGTTGAACGTGTTCGTTGACGGCCTCCTCCGGCGCGGCAGCGGCTTCTTCGTCATCGCTGGCCAGCGGGTCAAATTTAAAATGGTTGTCCGGATTTTTGACATCCTCATCCCCGCTGCTACCGGCAAAAAAAAAGTCGATATTTTCATCCGACGATGCAGGCAAAGAGTCCGTGTCGGAGCTGTCGTGGCTTGACACGGCACGCCGGAGTGTTTACGTCCATGGTGAAGCACGTGTGTGCAGGAGCAGACGCCGCAATAAAGTCGCAGCGTACCGCAGCGCCGCCTGGTACACACACGCGGTAGAGCGCCCTCGCAACAGTGTGACGTCACTGCTTGAATCGGCGCCCAGAAACCGAAACCGAATCCTGTTCACATGAATCGTGCGATAATAAATTTTTTACGCATAATAGGTGTGAGAGCATGTATCATGCTTTCTAAAGAAATATAAAACGTTTGCAACAAAGAATGCACAAGCAACAAATTTGGTGGCACAACACCTTTAATGTGGCCACAACTATACAAGTTTTCTAGAGACCATACATCACGTTATTATAAATAATGTTTATTTACCATAACGTTAAATAACTCCAAATAAGCGCCAGATCGTGTGTCACTCTAAGTGAGGCTTAAGAGAAAGGTCGTATTCACAAGATGCCACAATATGGTATGAGGTGTCAATGTTTCATGTGACCGTCAAAAACGATGAAACCTGCGTTCACTTCTGCCAAAAAAATAGTTTTGTAGAACCTCAGGCCTCGCATATGCTTGGTTCTGCTTGTTTGGATGTCCGGTAGCAGATAAATGTGCTGCATGGTTTCTTTGACGGTGCATGCACGATTAACACTGAAGCACGCACGGAAAAACAATACAAAAAAAAACGTGAGAGAGTGCAAACATTTATTGTAAACACACTGCAAAGTCAACACTGCTCACTTACGAGCATCTTAACTTCAAATATTTTATAATTTATGGGTTCAGCTAGATTCAAAACATGTAAGTCGGAAATCTACTTCAGGACATGGTTTCGGGGTTTATTGGGGTGGAGAAAGAAGAAGGACGCAGAAAGACCACCTACCTGGCATCAATGAGACCATGATTGTGAGCTGCACAAGGTAAGTCGCTTGCGAAACTAGGCAGATGCAAAGCTGAAGATTGGGACACACAGGGTACCTGTCTTTCTCTTGATTCGATTGCAGGGTTTTACACGCCGACGCACCGCAGAGGATGAGGCGCGCCGTAGTGGAGGGCTACGAATTAATTTTGACCAGCTGGGATCTTTAACGTGCGTCGAAATCTCGTACACACGGGCGTTTTTGCTTTGCGCCTCCATCAGAAAAGCGGCCGCCGCGGCCGGGAATCGAACCCAGAACTCGTGGTCTGCAGCACAACGCCTTAGCCACTGAGCCACCGCGGCGGGTATCTGTCTCTTCTCCTCGAAGGACATCACTTCAATGTGACAGAAGAGGTGCCTGACTTCACGAGCGTCCACGTTCATTTGCGGCTGCTGGATATTCACGAGGGGCGTGAGCGCCCGTTCACGCAATAAAAATGGGCACGCCCCACATTTGCAGTGCACGCAAATGCACAGGTAATCCGCTTCAGGAAATATTCCCACGAAGTAAAGCAATTGTGATGACTGGCAGCGAGTTTCCATAGGAACAAATAGCAGACAACGGAGGTGAACGAGCGTTCGAAGATGCGAAAAAGAAGGCCACCAGGAGCACGCGGGTCGTGAAGCACGAGAGGAGGATGGGCTGGCGGGCTTGTGGCGAGGCAGCGCTGGAGGAACGGGCGAAACGATTGCTCTCGTGAGGAGGTTCGTGATCAAGCCAGGGGTGCGCTTGCGTCGACGAGCGCCAAGCATCCAGTAGTTGCCCGGAGGACCCGCCGCTGTTTCCATGATGCCGTTTTCCGTGCTTCTGTTCCTGCGGCATATTCCGACCCATGGTTCGGGGACGGGATCGGGGTGGCTAGGCTTGCGAGCACGGGTCGGCCGTTCCGAGCTGCTGTCACTGCATCTCGGCCGTCGCCATGGAGAATGTCTTGGTGTGTCCCGACACGTTTTCGGGCCGTCAACATGCTAAACCGAAGAGTTCGAGACCTTTTCTCAGCGGCTCATCGAAGACTCCCCGACCCAACATCGAGCGGATTAGGACATGAGCACGTCGTCTTTGTTTCCTTTGAACTCGTGTTAGGATTTGTGGGTTTTCGCGTTGCTTGTGTGTTGTTGGCTTGATTGCAGTTGCCAACACAATATAGGCTCCGGACAGCTCCCAGAGGGCGACACGGAGCCCGCGACACCCAGCGCCCCCTTCGGCAGTATGCGCAACACTGGGTCGGTCCCCTCAAGCCGGTACGCTGCTGGCTCGGGGGCGCTCTTCTTTTTGCAGCGCGGATTAAGCATATTGGTCGCCCCTTTTGAGCTTAAAACGAAGTAAGAGATTGTAAAGTAATCCTGCCACGCAGTGCATGTGAATACAGAAGGATTTATTCGGTTGAACTCACGTATGAGAAGGCATATAAAGGCCGCATAGGCGTGATGCCCAGAAGAGAAACGCTTGTACAGCCTGACTGCGGGGCAAACCTTTCTCAAGATCAGCATGTTTCGCTTCAAAAGAAAACGTAATTTATATTGCTAACTCCACTAAAGAGGAGGCTTTGTCTGCAAATATATCAGACGTTGCGCGATGTTTCCGCGCGGGGTATTCCATCCATGTGAGTGCACTTGCATGCGACTCTGGACCACACGGGAGTTACATATAGGTCTTTGATCCGAATGTGATGCTCCATACATGTAACAGTATGAAATTCACGTTTGTTGGGGTATAGCGAAAGTGCGGACGTTAATAAGTGCCGGCTTCGCCGAGAAACTTTTGGGCTTCCAGTTGTAGCCCAGTACGTTAGTTGCATATACGTAAACACGCCCCCAAAAAAGAAACTCATAACGAGAAGGCTACCCCAAGAAATTCCTTTGGACAGGGATGGGATGGAGGAGGGGTAAGCAGAGCATCTAATAGGCGTATCGGAATAAATTACGGAATATTCATATTGGGGTATTTTTTTTCTCTCCACGCCAACGGGTTCGGTAGGAGACCTCCCTTAGGAAGGAATAGTAGCGCTTTTATTACCGTCAACACTTTTGCAACAAAAGTCACGGGAGAAAAAAATTTAGTTGCCCGAGTACACCCCTCACTGGTCCGGAGTGACCGCAATCACAACGGATGGGATAAATAAAATTTGTCCTCCTCCTCCTCCTCCCCGAACGCGAAAATTTTTTTCCTATGTACAACTTTGTTCCAACTTTGATTGCGGCACGTCTTAGCTCTATTTTTTGTTGCTTTTCAGTGGCTTAGACAATAATTTAATTGTTTCTTTTGCAAGAAGAGGCGGTGATTTTATGCTATTCAAATGCTCGCGAAACATTTGGGAACATTAACGCCAATAAGTGTCCGCGTTATATGTATTTAATTCGGCGGTATAAGCACGTGGAATATTAGATGAAGCAGAGTAGAACCGCTGGGTGATAAACTACTCTGCTATACCTGTGTTCGGGGGCCCTCTTTGTTACCAAATTTAATGCGCACTTGTGTGTATTTACCGCCTGCTAGCCATACTAGCAAGCTTCTCGTACACCAAGGTAGCATGTAATCCGCTCGCTTAATGTCGGCCTTTCAAGATTCAGTAACCATGCTGGGTATCTGCGAAAAAAAAAACAAAGAAGAATCCGCGGGAGAATGCAAAGCCTTGAACACATGCTTCCCAGTTGTGCTTGCCTGCGGCTCGGCAGCGAGGCGACAGCATTCTATCAGTGCCCCGTTCTATTTGGAGGCTTCCCCCGACTGTATAACATTTTGCATGACTTTGTTGCACTATGTAGTACATATACGCGCAAATAACGGTATAACAAACGTTTTTTGCTAAGTTGCGTTCACTGGCGCTGAAGGCGGTCGGCGCGGCGGGACCGACCCAGAGTTGCGCGTGTCTGTCGCGGCTGGCGCTGCGCTCGCGCGGCAAACTTCGCTGTCCGCAGCCTATAGGAATAAATATTCTCGCTACGCGAAACCGTTTAGAATTTTTACGGGACACACCTATATCTTCCTGATAACTCCTTCGTTTCGTTACGCCTTCCGTTTTTTAATTCCCCTTTTCTTCTGTTCCGCATGAACTTGGAAAACAACCTTTATTTCCACCCGCCTAATACCCGTACGGTGGATTCTATGTGACATCATGGCGGCAGGACCCTCTACTTTACTTTGATAAGGAGCCCTATCGTTCTTTTTTTACACCAAAACCTACCTATTACTTTTCATTCTGTGCATACCACTTCCTGGGGCATTCCTTCCACTCTAACTATCCCTTATCACTGGTGTAGGCAATGCCGAAAAGCGATAGCGATCCATTTCCAACTGCTTAAATTGCGGCTGCCGTTCTTTCGGAGTGTCAAGCCTATCAATCATCGAGCCTCTGCATTCACTCAAGGGGATTGGGCTTCACGGCATATTGTTGTTACTGCGCAAGCACTAGGCACGCTCCCACATGAAATCTGTGAGCGTTTCTGAGGCCTTTGAAGTGCCCGAAAATGAAAAGTGTCTGAAGCCTTCACGCGGGCTCTAACCAGGGCTGTTTCCACACCTCTCCTCACTTACCAAGAAATCACCCAATACTACCGAACCGAGAGAGACCTTCCCCAGTCCTCACACATGTTTGAACAAATGCCATGAAATAACACTCTGGTAAATTCAATGAGGCACTTTTCCCCACCCTATTGGTATGCAGTTACTCTTTCCTACTCAGTACTCTGATAAGTATACATTCTGCCATGAACCAGGAACTTTGATTCACATATTATTCGACTGCACAAAAAACTCAGACCTTCTGTCTCTGAACCCGTTCTTTTCCCTTGAGCCGTGGGAGATAATGCTGTCCAGCTACCGACCTGAGGACCAGCTCCTGCTTGTTACCAGGGCTACGGCAGCTTGGACAGCACACGGGCTCCTGGACTGAGGACCCGCTCTCACATTATTGCGTAATAAAGTTTCTATCTGTCTCTCCTTCTCTCTCTCTCTCTCTCAAACAGCAGTCAACGAATGACAGAGATAAACAAGGAATAATTACCCAGCGCCGCTTTCCCCATCTGAGCGCTACCACTCGTGCGCATCTTATTCAATATTATTGAACTACACTTCTACCTTGGACTTATTGGTTCTGCTACAACATGGTAAAAAATCGTGAAGAGGAGAATTTTTTTAGTGAACAGCCTTCTCTCATACTTTCAGATGGAAATGTTTTGCTGGCAGCACAGGTATGTTATGTGCCCAAGTCCGTTTCGGTTCTCCGTCTTTATTAAATGTTGAGATACATTACACTAAACATTTATTGATCCTCTTGCGCTTCGCGACTCGTGTCAAAGTTTTGTTGCTGAGAATTCGCTTATAATATTATCTCAGAATATCCTTTGTTTAACAAGGTGCGGCATGGAGTAATGTTTTCGGACTGTCTGCTATGGAATTCGGTACTAAAGAGTCCAGGTTACTTCTGAGCGGCTTGATGCTCGAAAAGCATGTTCCTAATGAACCCGGACTATCCAGTTCACGGAAATCGAGGAGGCTAAAGGTGGCGATTTCGGAGATACTTGGAGCTGGAGTATTGTTTATTTGCTCATCTGGCTCAACAGGATAGAAATTCCACGTGTTTTAGGTTGCATCAATAAACATAGCACCCCATAGGCTGAAGACGAGCAATCGACCACCAACTTTTTATTAGTATCCGTTCATAATTCTGATACTGCCGGGAATTATTAGGGCTATTGGCCAATCCACTAATTAGAGTTTGGAAAATGTTGAAGACAAAAATTTCTTAATTACGTACTTCGTTGTTGGAGTCGTCCCAGGTGCGACATTTGGAGACGGTTCGAACACTCAGAAGTTCAAAAAAGAACGCGAATGCAGCGGAGGCGCATCCAATAGCAAATGCCCATAAGTAGTTAAAAAATGGGTACTTTATAGTTCTGATTTCTTCTAAAGGATGCACTACGCCTGCCTTCCTTTCTTGGAAAAAGTCCAATCCGGACTCAGATATAGCCAAAAGCAGGCGCCGGTGCTGCCGTCTTTGGGGAAAGTTTCGAAGCATTAAAGATACTCTTTGATACATATTTATATCCCCACGGCCTTTCATTAGGCCATACTGATGAGCGAGGAACACGTCGTAGCCGCAAGACGGGCGGACGCAAACTCGCTTTTGTGGTAGACCAGGGCGGCAACACGTCTTCATCGCGTCCTCAGCTACGCACTCTTGAGCCCGACTATGAAGAATAGAGGTAAGTTTTTTGGAAAATTCTGATTCCATGTTTTGGTAAAGGGCCGAAACCGATATTCGATCTATGCATGGAAGGACATTTCCGGAGTCCATGAGCTTTTGAAGCGCTTCTATGCTTTCGACCTCGCGAACAAAGCTTGGTGCGTAGATATCCGCTGTGATGTGAGATTGAAGATAGCATCCAACAAAAAAGGTCCCCAACATCCATGAAGCAAGCAATATTTTTGTTGAAATTAGGCTGCAGCGAATGTTGTACGGTGCCCTACCAAAAAAAGTTGAAGTAAGGAACAAAACTACTGGCGACACACTCTTACTGTTCACCTTGCACTCAAGACGGTGGTACATAATAATCATTACCAGCGCAAAGACAGCAATAGTGAATACAGAAAAGATGATAGTCGTTGTTCCGTCCAGAAGGAAAGACACCTTTCCTTGCACACGGCGTGTAAAAAAGCAAATATGGCAAGGTGGGTACATGGCGTAGAAATAAAAACTATTTTTCAATATCCCGGAAAATGGCGTAGGGAATATGTCCATGTCGGCCAGTCTGGTCTGGACCAGAACGTCACTCACTCCCCATTCATGTCTTCCGAACAATATGAGGGTTGTGTTTAAAGTGAAGTAGGCTAACAATACCGCAGCCACTTCTGGAACTACGTCGGTGCGTCCGTCGGCCTTCAGACGGTAAGGCGAAATAATCTTCAGATTCAAATTTGCGGGATACTTTTTGGGAGAAGCTTCGCGAACACTAAATACCTGCGACACCATTGAGGTGTTTTTCCGCTGTGCGTTGCAGTTACTGTATCCATTCACCGGCTCCTGGATTGATGTTTCGGAAACGGTGACAACCTGGCATGCCCCTACGGGCAAAGTCTTTACCCAGTCCAACGACTCGTTTTCTTTCGTGGAGATCACCCAGTGTGTTTGAACTGCCAAATAGGCAAGTTCATTTAATTTTGCCATGAAGTCTTCCGGAAGATTAGTTCGCCAAGGAAGAAAAATGGCGACTTTCGAAAGCCGAGCTTCGTGCTCCAGGACAGATTTGCACAGGTGGAACGATTCGTCACGAAAGTGAGTCCACAGCCACACGGGCTTAGGGAAGTGAGCAATATGTGGCGCAAGCAAGGTTGAGGCGTTTCCGAAAGCGGCGACTGCGACGAACCACTGGCTGTTGAGGTTGGCCATGACGTCCAGGGCAAGAGGATAAAGCTGGCCGCCCGAGGTGCAGAGTTGGGCACACAAAATGAGGACACCAAAAATCATGTCTCCACAAATTTGTGCTTTGATGTATCCTAAACACGTGCTTTCGAAGAAAGCGGTCGCCGTTTGTACTACTCCTGGCTACGTTCAAACCGAAAGTTCGTATCACCGGTGAAGACTGACCGTCCTAAATAATGGTGCGGCGACAACCCTTAAGTATGTAATATGATAATGCACAAAAAAAATATTTACCAAACAGCGTTTCGTTTACTGACTTAAGTCTGTTTTGAAGTAATTCAAGTGAGTGGTTATGTGACAGCTCTATGTAAATGAGCGAGCCAATAACTGCAGAGGGAAAGCCTCCGGGTGATATCGATTGGACCTATCATCGAAATGAGGACATGGAAAACATTGAAGGTGGGGAGGTTTTTTTGTATGTGTCCTCTTTGGGCTGAAAAGAATTCGCAAGAAGCCATTTCAATTTATTTTACTTGTTTTTTCTGTTGTCTGCCCACTTCGAAGCTATTACAGGAGTTGGAGGAGACAGTACAAATTTCTTACAGGATGCAAAAGAAACTGCTATGGTGGAAATGCAAAAAAATGTACAGTTTTACAATGTAACACAAACACAATTGCAGGATGCCATATAACGGTGATGGCATTGTTGACACCTGCCAAGTCACTGGTGGCGTACGTATGCGCTGTTGATAATTTCAAGATAGTCATTTTTAGATTACGTACGTACTTGGCGTTCGATAACAGATTTTATTGTTAATTGTTTTATTGCTCTCAGTAAGCAGCTGAATTTACAACTGTCATTACGAGTGGTGGGAGGCTAAACATACATCCTTCACCATTGCGAATATAATCAGCTTTGCTAATTTTATATGGCCATGTCTAGTAAGAAAAATGCACTTCTATCGGTCCCACTACATTCTTGAATCTAGGAGGGGAAATTCCCATAGTTCACATAATTCGGTGGGAATTCTCGACCACGATATTTGTGAAAAATTAATCTTGTAGCAAGATATTTGATCGTATTCAGCTGAGAACAATTTTTTGAAGTGCACAGCCCCACAACTTAGCAGATTAAATAATTAGTTGTAATTATTTTTATAAGTAAAACATTTTGCAATACTATAAACTTTTCATCTAGGTGAGCGCAAAGCGTTTCAGGCATTACTACATATATATTCGATATGCTCATTCCACCGAAAGGACGAAAAGTTTTACACCTAGGTGCGCGAACATTGGTGCTCTCTTTAACGCGACACCTCCAATGAGGTATGCTTAACCAATGTGACGTTATTGTGTAGTGATAGACACCTAAAGCGCATTTCCGGAGTTGAAAACTTTTTGCAGGTGCACACCATTTTTTTCTATTTTAGAGAATATAACTGAATTCCGCCTGCGTGGCATGTGTTTCAATACGGTTGTATAGTACGCAGTCAACTGCTAATATTCTCATGTGGACAAAAACATCATGCCATATCCACGGAATGAATGATGATAAGTGGGCGAAGCTCGAGAGGGGGAGATCGTCGGTAACCGTAACTCTCCCGTGAAAGTTCGCCCATTACATCATTAAGAAAGACGTAAGACTGTGTGCGTACATTGTACAAATCAACTTTTATTTTCAGAGTCAATGCTCCCAGGCCCAGACCTGGTGAAAGATACCGCGCCATCGAGGACTACCCCGCACCTCCACCACAATTTGTCACGTATGATGGGACACAACGGTAAAGAAGAACTTTTATTTAGGGCGAACTTGTGCCCGAACAAGACGAGAGGAAACGAGCAAAGGTCCTTGCGTCTCGTTCGATCTCCGAGAACGACTGCCTGCGTTCGTGGCGTGATCTCTTGCGTGGTCTCCCCCTCGCAGTGCACGTGCGCTCGCACCTCCGTTGGCGAACACAGACAAGCTCGCGCTCCCAGTGCCGAGTTTGCGCTGCCGGTTGCAGCCGGTTCTTGAGCGTGCAACGCGGCCCACTTTGCGACATCTCCGAAAGCATGCGGCGGTCACGTACCACGAGACACAAGGGATGGACAGACCCATGGCTTTAGGAGCTTCGCCCCTAAAATGACTTGCGGCATGTCATTGATAAACAACAGGAATAAGAGAGGAACCATTACACTGCCCTGTGGTACACCAGACTCTACCGGCGAAACGCATATTACAAGGAGGATTAGCAGAAAGTTTGGAAGGAAGATTGCGAAGGAACAAGTTCGTTACGCTTACAAATAAGAAGTTGTTTTTTATTGAAATGGTTTCAAAGTTTCCATTACAGTGATTGTACGACATGGGTTGGTTTTTTAAGATGTTTCTAGTGTGAGTCCGAATGACATCTGCATAAAAGGCAATTTTCAAAATACGAGATTTTTGAAAAGGCTACGAGATAAGACATACTTAAAGACATTTAAATGACAAAAAGCTCTCATGGTGTTAGCAGATTGAGGCCAGATATTAAAAGGTCGTCATATGTGCCTCGGGACATGGTCCTAGAAAGGAGCTTGGAACAAACAACAAATGACAAAAGAGGACGTGGCTGTACCAGCCCGCCATGCCAGCCCGGGTCCTATTAGCATTAAGAGAAAACTCTGTAGCGACAAATGGCACTTGACAAAACGAAAAAGTAAAAAATGTGCTCAGCATAAAAACAGTGCAGATGTGAATAGCCCTTGAATAGGCAATGCCCTTGAGGTGATGCAATGCTTCAAACGTACTTAACCGAAATAGACACCTGGATCAGTGGCTAAGGCGTTGTGCTGCTAGCAGGAGAATGTGCTTTCCAACATTGCCGCGTAAGCGCATTTTTGGAAGGAGGCGAGAAGCTGGATCTCCCGAGTTGCAATATTTGGGAGGATGTTAAACATCTCCATGTAGTCAAAACTAGTCCGGGGCGCATAACGATGGCGTGCCTCATACCCAGCAGTTGCGGTGGCCGCTTAAACGCCGAAAATTTAAATTTGTTTCCAAAGTGTCACCGACAGATTAAAGTTCCCGTGTGTAAGAAAAGAAGCAGTGAGGTCTTACCTCGGTAGTGTATTTACGCCAGCGGATCACTTGACACCCATCCTGCCCGTGATCTGCATCTGTCTCAGCGGGAAACTCCCGCCAAACCATTACAGTGCCCACCAATTCTTTTTTACATATCTAGAAATCTCTACAACTCCTAGTAGAAAGGCGTTTTCAGAAGCTCAATTTTCCCACTACGATTTAGGAGCTGATGCAGGTAATCATTTAAGTGTAAAAGACCTACTCTTCGGCGTTAATAAGTCCGGAGGAAAAGCGCCAAGGACGGAGAAAGGAAAGACAACAGGATGATACGCTGTTTTCTGCGTAGTCCCTCTACGAGGACGCATCTTCTTGGGTGACCTGGGGAGCTTCTGGCACCACATGAATTTGGAAGGCTGATCGTCCAGGTGTGTGTATAGAAGAAATCATTTTCTTGCCGTCTGTTTGGGAATGCTGTATGATTGATGAGTGTTCATAATCAAGAGCGAATTGTCCTTTTCTTTCCTGTTCCCTCCTTTGCACTGTTTCTGCTGTCTTGGAAACTTAACATTCAAGTCCAGATTTCTGAGTTGTGGGACATAATAAGTAGACTTAAGTGTCCTCTGTCCGAGCGAAGTATGTTCTTCCATCCATGCTCTCTCATTGGCCGTTGCATCACGGTCTTAGTTATATCTACTTATATGAACCCAACGTACAGTCTTTGTCAAACTTTTGTGGGCCAAGCCAGAAATGCGAAGGCTGCAAAAAATTCAATGTAAAGCTCGCGTCCCGAGCGAGGCTGAAACTTTTTATGCAAGAAAGCTAGAGAAAACACCTTTCTTTTAGACTGCCTTAAAACATATTTTTCAAATTCAAAGGTGCAGCGCATTCTATGAATTCTTTGTGGTCGAGAAGGCCTAGGATTGGCCCACAAAGTTTTCACAAAGGGTGTACATGCAAAGGCGCTGCAGGGATTGGGTTGCCTACCGTTACTCCAAGTTCAAATCTAGAGACGCTACTGGATATACCAATGCTTTGCCTTGCCTCTTCACAGGGCGTGTAGTTCGGCCGTCGTGGAGCACAACGGATGTCATGCTATCTTAATTGCCATTCCTGCCAACATCTGAACCGTAGAACAAATTTCAACTGCCCTGGCCCTTGCATGGTAGGAAATTACGCGACCATCATTATAGATCATCAAGTCTTGTGGTTAGGCTACCACGATGACTGAATCTCTGCCGTGGCGAGGCTCATCCTTACCGGCAAATTAAGGCAACCCCTGATTTACATGTCATCATGTTCGCACTTGGTTACGCGTGTCGCTATTCGAACGAGGTGGCCCACACCTTTGCCCTAACCCTTTCAACGCTTGAGAGATGACATCTGAAGGCTTCTCTAGCCGCATATACACCGTAAGATGACATTGTACGTTGTTTGTATGGACAAGTCTCCACGATGTATGGATTTTCACAAGAGAACCATCTACCGGACTGCGACTCGAGACCAACACCTTTCATTCCGGCCTTCCACTTAAAGGGAAATACCCTACCCAGCACTTCCCTGCAGCAACCACAGCCCAGCTCTTGTACCCATGGGTGTAGGGGTGCTAACTCCGCCTAATACTACCCCCCCCCACACCTTAAGCAGTGGAAATGATGGCTGGGTAGCTGCGACTAGTGATGCCTTCGAGCTTATATTCGTGGGGCGTTTCTGCACCAGGCCAAGCCTCCTGGACCAAGGACAGTTCTTTAGAGAGGAACCGCTCCACAACCTTCATTTCGGCTGAAACAAAGTTAAGATACCACCAGCATCATTTTGGCATTTTTTGAAAACCTCTTCTTCCGTTTTTTTAATTGTTTTTGGATAATGGTTTCTTCTCAGTCACGCGTCTTCTGAGATGGTCGTAATTGCTGTGCTCACAGGGGCAAATATTTCACAGGATATACTTTTCTAGGACTACAAGTAATGAATCTTTGATTCTTGATCGTAGTTCCAGAACGCTCCCGGTTGTTTTCAAAGGCTGTCGCACGTAGATGCGGAGAGGTAATTTTTAAAATATTTCAGTTGCTTCTACGAAGACACAGAAATACTTAGTTCTTCCAATCACAAAATTACGAACACACTCACAAACACTACTTTCAGTTTCAGATGAGAACGCTTCGGCGCAACGAGATTCGTCATGTACGGACCGCCGGGACTCATTTGAACGTTATTGAAACGGTAGCATGAAGCAGCTTCTGGAGCGAGACAACAAACATCACAGAAACGTGATAACTCAATTCCGTTGGCTCAGACGTAGTATGTCGAACCACACCGCCTGCATTAAAGGGGAATGTAGGAGGTACGTAGAGGGCGGGAATGATGGTGTGAGCCACCCCGACGCACATTTTTACGTTATCAAATGAACCCTAGCGTCCACAAATGATTCACCCAGATTGTTGTGCAATGATATACACGTTGCTTGACACAGTGGCTGTTAGTAACTATATTACCGCTACCTAAGCTTAAGCATAAGCATAGTCGTAACCCCTAAGCAGGGCAACAGATAGAAGGAAGAAACGAAAAGGAAAGAGATGGTAATTGGGATGATGATAACAAAAGCACCGAAATTAACAACGCACCGCATGCCCGCGCGAGAGAACGGACACACGTTTATTGTTAGTAAGTAATTTGCTCGTAATGAAACTTTAGGGAGGCGTACCTTAGTTTACGATGGCTTGAGCCAGTATTTTCAACACATCAATGGCAGGTGCCCGTCGCTAGTTCTGTACGACTCCCAGGTGATAATGACACTTGGTGTTTCCCAGAATTTCACCAATATGTCTCTGCTACATGTCACCGAAAAAATCACGATTGTGCGTCGTCACCTTGCCAATGAAGACGCAAGGCTCTTGGGGGGCCTTATAGACCAAAAAATATAGCCGTCACTATTCCACCGAATGAAAAATTGACAAGGAAAATTTGACGGATAAACAACCCATCTTGGGGTAGACAGGATGCAGGGTACCAAGAGTTAACTCCATTAGTACGTTCATATAAAGAATCGCCGCCTCCCCAGCATAAAAAATACGCACACTGATGTATTGGGTTTTTCAATTCTTACACGTAGGAATCCACGGGCGGACGGCGGTTTTCGTAAAAACCTCCACCGAAAAGCGAGAGTAGTTCTACGTGAGCTATTTTAGCAGGGTAGTACGGTGCATATTGTCGAGGCTGACGAAACAAGTCAGCCGCGCTTCTTAACGTTCGGCACCTCCTAGACAATTCCGCGAACCCTGGGGCCAACACATGTTTCGAATGTTAAGCCGAGAACTGCACCAAACAGAACGAGTGCGGTCTTATCTTTGCCTCGCTCCTGTGTGGGCTCGAGAGGGCCTTTAAGAAGCCGGGTGAGGATATAGGAAGGCGCCACGCCACGAACAATGATCGATGCATCATTCACAAGCAATTACTGGAGCGTGCGATATTTCTTTCTCATACCAGACAGAAAGCTTATTCTCACTGGAAATTCGGTTTCTTTCGCTAATCCACGACACAACACGCTAAGGTTAAGCAAGATCAGGGGAGGACTTGCCGGCGGAACAGCAAACGCCTAATGGGCAGCATGACGTCTCCCCGCTCGAACGTCTAGTCCGCTCTACATGAAACACTCGGGAACTTTATTTTCCCTCAGGTTGTGCAGATAGTTGTTGGCATAATACCCGGATCTTTTGCGCAGGAGACACCAGGGCGGGACCTTCTAGCTGATGTCTCTTCGGTCTGCTTCTGCGCTTCCATAATTTTTTTTGTCCTTCCTTAACCGTTGATATATTGCCACTTTTTCTGAGCATCAAAAGATTGATCGTTCATATCAAGCACATCATCTACCAACTTTTCCCAGTATATGTGATCTTTTCTAAAATATTCGGCGCGGTGGAGACCGGCCTACCTGACGTTCGCAGAATACGGTCAGAAAAGAGAACTTTTCTCAACGATGATCCCGTAACGAGTAAGCACAGCAATCGAAAAAAATGGCTCCAATCCACGCTATAAAGGTGGTTGGAAAGCTCAGCTGTAAACGACACCCACTACAACTGCCAATGCGATGTCACTTCAATTCCCACATGTGGCTCTAGAAAAAGGGAAACGAAGGTTTCTGCCATCCGTAACCTGGAATTCGCGGAGGGAGGCATCCAGAACGCAGCAGCGTTGGCCACGGCTGGGCTAGAGCGGGGGACACCACCGCTGTAGCCCGGCAGTGCGACGGCATAAGGAAAATGGAGAGCAGCGTCTTTCGAACGGTCAGGAAGAGGGCGGCACGTGCGGCTATGGCGTCATCTCTGTCACTGCCTCCCTGTCACTATTTTAGGGGCGCAGCTCCTCTTGCTAGGGGCAAGTCCCTCGGTGCGCCGTGTCCTCTAGTTCTCGAGGCGACTGCTACAGGCGCAGCTGTGCAATAATTCATAGGTCGCCCACTAGATGGCGCGCCGCCGCTGAAGGCGGCGTGGCACACACCTGTACTCCTCCGTCTCCGCTGCTCTTGTGCATACTCGGGCGCGCGCGCTAGTTATCATCCAAGATCCTGCCGACACGTACTTCACGGACAACAAAATTGTAATCTTCAAAGGAAAATGCGTCCCACAGCTTTGTAATCAGTAATGTTATCCTTGTACATAATTTCATCGATATGTAAATGATTACATGTTGTGTGTATATCAGTGTATATAATTGCATCGATATGTAAATAATAAACATCGTGTATATAAGTGTATATACAACCATTCCTGGAACAACGGGTCGAGTCTTTACATGATGTGTGGGTGAATGTTTCACGGTTTTACGTTAAGCATCGGAGCTTCGCCCCACTCATCATCATTCACTTCGCGCAGATGGCGGGATTTATTTTTTTCATCTGTCGTCCCCAAAAAGCGCCCTCCTCCTCTCCACCGTTGAATCAAAAACAGCGTCTGTCACCCCGTATCCACGTGTCGGCGTAGCTTAGTCGCTAAGATGATGGGCTCTGGCTCCGCTTCTCTTCAGGCCTGGGTCGATCTCTGGCGGTGCCAGTAGATTTATTTAGCCTCGTTCGGAGTTTCTAGTGACACACGCTTCGACGAAAGCATTGGCTGGTAGAAGTGGAAAGCTTTCATTTAAGAAGTGAAAAAACCTAAAAGCGGTGCATATAAAGCGTTCCCCGGCGCACTAGTCGGGAGGGCGACCTGAGGGCTGTGGAGGTTTTGGCGTCATCTGTCGTACCAGCAGGGTACCTCCGCTTGACGCGAGAGACATCAACGGTCATTGCAAACCCCCAAACAGTTCCAGTGTTAAAAAATTGCCCGCGTCTCCGCTCACTTCTCGGCAGATGTCATTTAAAGACGATAGTATTCTGCCACCCCCGCTACCTAATTGCCACTGTTACATTTCTCGCCTACCTATCGCCATCTTTCCCTACCGTGACGCTCTTCCACAATGCTATAGACACCGTTGAGGCTTGCTAAAGTTAACTCAATTTCACCGGGTTCCAATGTTCGCGTGCCTAGTGCTGGTGCCTTTCCTTACTGTTGGATTTTTGTGACGTCATCAAGAGGTCTAAAGTTGGCAGTTAATTGTTTTGGTGTTTATAGGTCGAAACATTGTTTTCATCGAGTATTGTTTTATCGGCTATCGCGGAAAATCAAGCAGCCACGTATTTTAACGTGTAAGAACACTTCATCTTCCACTTATGCACTGATATCTCGCCTCAAATATGCCTAATGTTTGCTTTTAGTTAAATATGGTTGACAAGAATGAAGATTCTTTGCAGGTTCAGGTTTCTGGTTCGGAAACATTTTCCATATGCGAACTTCCTGCTTTGATAGGCATTCGAATATTTGGCTGCATGTCTGAATCTAAGGCCCAAGAAACGCTATTGTTATCTATAATCGTTAAAGCGGAATTTTGAAATTCTGCCACAAAAAATTTCCAAATATGACCCAGATAGACAAGACCCGGAGGCTATACCGTCTTAAGGGGTTGCTTCTTATTCACGTACCTCTGGGCGAGAGGGCTACTTACACAAATTTCAATAAGCCGCGACGATATGAAATAAGTGACAACAAACGGCGTTCCTCAGTTTCATTAGCGAAAAAAGCATTTTGGGGTCCGTGAATGTCAAGCTGCATTAGCATAATGCCGCTTTTTCGTAGCCGTTCGATCCTTAGAAGAAGTGCCGCTTGGGCTTGTTGGTATACGTTCATGATTGAAAAATCGCTACTTAGACAGGAAGATGAATGAAGAGACACAGGACGAAGCGCAGGAGAAACGGAATGATATTTTTGAAAAAAAAACGAATATATATATATATACAGGAAACAAGAACATGAATCAGCGTCATCACCAATCCGTGGATAGCTTCTATACCTTTGGGAAATACATAACAACAAAAAATATCTATATCAGAAAGCAACAAGTAATCACCATAAAGATCACAGGAGCACGTGTAGTGAACAATAGAAAACCCAATCAAACCCCCTTATGTCGGAAAGAGAGCCGTACCACCGGCAAACGCAGCATGCCATCGGCAGGCTAATTTTCAACATTGTCAGGAATAAAACGGACGCTGCTCACTTTATTCGAAAACGCAAAGATTTGCTTAGGATACAGGCAAGGACAATGTTCCGAGACACACTTCTTGTTTTCTTATCGTGCGCCGAATTCTGCAGCTCTGAAGCCCAGCTTCACCCTCTTGTACTGGACGTGATGGTGTCCTCTACAGCCAGTAGTTCATCGCAGTTGCCGCTTCTGGAAACTCCTCGAGGTTGCTTGCGGCGCACATTGCCCACCTCCTTGAGCCCACGTTGTTGTGGAATCATTTTCATGACGGGTCATTGGAGTTATACAAATTAGTATCGCAGCACGAACTGGGACTTCTGAAACACGGGGTATTTCTTCCTTGGCGCCACAATCTGCAGAATGAGTTTACAGCTCATTTAGAGGACTTTGCCAGCCTTTCTGTTCAAACACACTGGTTATTCTTCACAGACGAAAATGAGTCTTTGGATTGGCTAAAGGCACTGGGCTTCGCAGCATGCCAGGTGGTCACCATTTCTCCCACGTCAATCGATGAGCCATGAAATTGATATGTTAACTGCAACGTCGCCCGTATAAACACCTCCCTGCCTTCGCAGGTCTTCAGGCTTCGCGAAGCGAACCTTTTAAAAGTATACAGCAAACGTGAAGCTCGCTATCGTATGGCCAAACTGGAAGAAAAAAGCGGACATACCGATATACCCCCGAAGACCGCGGCACTATTAGAAGCGTATTCCACCCTAAACGCAACCCCCGATATGCTCGGAGAACCTGACTTAAAAATCAGGGATTTGCTGCTGAAAACAGGTTGGCCGATATCGACGTTGCCCAGAGGCCGTTTTCTTAGAGTTTTGAACACCAATTTATATTTGGACGCCCTGTACCCACCATGCCATTGTTGCTTTTTTACACGTCACGGAGTAGGAAAAGGATATTCTATTCTGCAAGGCCGAAGCACTGTTTCAATTGTTAGCTCCATTTTAGCTGCATTTGCGCTCTTCATAGTTGTAACATACCCCCGTCTGGATTTCATGAGACCACGAATGAGAGTGTCCACGATGGTCTTAATCGTCACTTTGACTTTCTTTGGCAGAGCACCTCATAACGCTAACTCAGGTGCAGTTGGTACAAAAATATTGTTGGCTACACAGATGTTCGGGGCATTTTTTGTTGGCTCTCATCTTCAATCTCGAATCACAGCTGATCAGTACGCAGGAAGCTTCGTTCATGAGGGTGAAAGTACGGAATAGCTTTAGAAGCTAATGGACACTGATAATGTCCTTCCCTCTAGAAACTACAGCTTTTTTTTGGCACTTTTAAATGCAGAGCATTTCAGTAACTCACGATGTCACCCGCGTTGACGTCCGTAGTCCGCACCGCACCCCTCCCTACTATATAAAAAAGAAAATACTATCCGGCGCTGCAGGTTTCGATCCCTCGACCCTGCGCGCGGACCGCACTGTACATGGTGCTCTAGCCACTGCGCCACAAAGCTGACACAGAATGGGACTCTACGAACGCGCGTTATATCGTTGACTCATTCAAATTACTGCTGACGAGTGCTCTCTCGTCAGTAGTTGCCACAAGTGCAACAACATTAACGTAACGCAAACTACTTAACGTCGTGCGCCCCCGGAAATGCTCTGCATTTGATCGTGCCCCTCGCGAGAGGGATGTTTCATTGCGTCTTCTCTCGGTCGCGGGACACGTGGCGCCATCTGGCGGAGGCGCGGCACAACTCGTAGCACTTTCTTTGAAAAAAAAAAGCGCCTCGAAAGCGCGGCAAATATGAAATAGGGATGACGCGCTTTCGAGGCAGTCCGCCGACGCGGCTGCTTTGTGTACAGACTCGGCGGCGAGCGTCCCGGGATTCTGGTGCCGACCGAACCCCATTTCTTAGTTTTCTCTTCTTTTCAAGGTCATGATGCCACTCGGCCACGAGCCAGCCCTTACGGTGTTGAAAATATAAGGTATATAATATATAACCAGTTTGCACTCTTTTTCATATGACTGTATCGGAATTTTACGACAAGCTCAATTCGGTTGTGCTGAATCGGATCAATGATTGCGTACGGCAGAACTCGATGAGGACCTGTTGCCGTGCGGTTCTGCCAGGAAAGCGCACTTGCGTTTGCCCCTGTTGCGGCTACAGTGGCTTCGTCACTCATAATCACGGCCTAATAAAAGGTCGAGAGAATGTATACATGTTTCTACAATGCTTCGGGATCTTCCTCAACGTCGGCAGCACTGTTGCCTGCTCTTAACAATTTCTGAGTGAGGATTGGACATCTACAAGAAGAGGAAATAGATGAAATAGAGGAATTGGACATCCGAAATATGCCGCCTGTGTTCCTGCCGAGAGAAACTATGTCAGTTGTTTGCACCCAACAGGGACCGTGTCTTTTTTTATTACAGCTTTCAAATATATTCTGATCGCACCTGAATTGGTAGCTCGCTACAGTGCATATTTTAGTTGGTTTGTATTTATTTTGGTGTCATGTTTAGGTTATAGGCATACCACGTCCCATCGACGAACTAAAACGAGGAAGAATAAACGCGATTTGAACCAGAAATTTGTTCCTTTTTGGAAAATACCCGAGTGCCTAGGCCGTCGCTTCCTCATCTGCCCTTACCTGCAGCTTGTCTTATTTTAATGAACGATTGACATTTCTATATAGTGTGCGAGTTTTGTCGGATGGTCCCTTTGACTTTTTTCCTCCTTTGAATACTTGTGTATATTTGCCTAATTACAATTTATTCTTTATCCACTGTACTTGAATGCGTATGCTTCACAAAGTAATGTCGCTTATGTTTTGGTGTGCTCCTTTATGCCGTATCCTCCTTCTGGCCTTGAAATAACTACCGTATTCCAAGGCCAGAAGCACGCTAACAAGCGAAATTGTGAGTCCTTTTTATGCTGTACAGCTAATATTGATTCATGTGTGGGCATCGATAAATTACAGCTTGCTACAGCCGAGCTGGCCGTGACTGCACTGACCTTATTCGAGCAGCCGCAGGCACAACAACTCGGCATCGCGAAGCTACATAAAGTGACGCCGACGCAACACTTGTTTGAAACGAGCAGCTGACTCTTCGGTTGTTATCGGTTGTTATACGCTGGCGGCTTCGATAAGGCCCGCTGCGAGGCAGCTCAGCCTAAAACGGCGAATTTAAATGGACAGTGGCGGCGAAGAGAAGGAAAAAGAAACAACGCAGGGACGAGGTGCTACGTCACTGGCCGTTGGCCAATGGCACGCGGCGCTCGCTGGCGAAAAATAAAATGGCCAAAAACGAAGGAGGAAAGCAGCGCGGGCGAGGGCGAAAGGCGGCGAGATCTAAAGATGGCGCTACCTTAGTAATTTCAGGGTCCTTACGCAGCTCAGTATGCAAGCGCCATCTCGGGAGACTGACGGTAGGCAAGGCTGCAGAACCTAGTGACGCACTGGAAGTTTGTTTGAATACCCGCCGTTGTGGCTTTATAGAAGACGTCAGGAAAACACGTGATTTGGTGAGAGAATCAAAATTTTAACCTAGATTGATTATTGTGACATTGAATACGACATCATTTGCTGCCGCACAACCGCTGGGGGCGCTGTAAAACACCAAATCTTTTGAATAATACTAACTTGTATTTTGTCTAAGTGGCCCTTTAAAAGGAACACCTTGTTGCGGGAGTTACCTAGGTTTGTTTTGTTTGCATGTGAATCAGCCCGCACGGGTTTCCCGGCAACAAAGAAACAGAAAACGTCGATAACAGTAAAACATTGGCGCTACGAGGGTCCAATATGGTACAAAGGGGCTCTAGAACTCAATGAAAGAGGAGTGCTGGAGGATTAAAACATACATGGCAGATTTCCTGACGGAAATGTTAAAATTCGCGCAGCTCTGTCTAAACGAGTTCACCGTGAGTGGAAGGTTCTCGAAGCTTGAAAGATGCCTCCACTGGAAACAAATTAAAAAAAATGCTTCTCACGCCACAACAGCCGCGAAATATGGCGCGGTTACAATTAATAACGCAAAAACCTCCGCAGAAAGCAAGCACATCAACGACTGCTAAAAAAAAGCGCTCCTAGCTTCGCTGCGAAGCAACATATACTGGCCGATGACTTTTCCTGCCTTTTTTTGCGTCTGAAGCAACGCTTACAATTCTGATCGGCCACACAAACACTCTAAATTAATTGCGGTACTTATCAGCGCGGCGAAGAAGGGAACAAAAATATGAGAGATAAAGAGGCCGCAATCCCATTTTCGCTGCGTGGGATAGAGCACTTTGGCTGCGTTCGGAAGACCGGATGAACTGAAAGGCATCCCTGAATCCTAAGTCAGACTGGAAATCAGGAAATCAAAATGTTTTGCTTGCGAGTGTGCCGCAGGGGGAAACCGTTAACCACTTAAGGGAGGGCCTCGACTCTCTGTGGAGTGTGTTCAGCCCAAGCAACTTCTTCAAGGGACAATAACTGATCTATTTAGCATGAGATGGTCCATTGATATCAATCACCGAGCGCTGCAGTCGGGGTGCAGAAGGAGGCAGCTAGTAATGACGCCTTTAAGGGTGTTCGAAAGAAGATGGGAAAGACGCTCGTGCGTACCCCGTGTTGCGATATATCACACCAGCAAACAATAACGATGAGTTATTTAAAGTGACAATAGCACGCACGCTGAGAAGAGCAGTACTGCGGCATATTTAAGACACCTGGATTACCTCACCACGGACGGCATACAAGCCTACCTTAATTCGCGTTGCGTGGCTAATCGTCCAGGTTCAAACACAGGGTAATTTCATTCATTCATTCATTCAGCTCTATTCACTTTTGTTTTACATAGTTTTTTCTCTGGTCTGCCAAGCACCGAATGCTTGTTGGCTTTCCAGGCAGTTGGCATAAACATACACAAAAGAGAATAAGCACACTCTACAATTTGAACACGACAAATACTTCTCAGTCAAAAATCAAATATCAGAATTATGCATCGCAACACAATATAAACAGCAAAAACGTACTTGTGGACAGCACAAATGTATTCCACTCTTCACCCATATGAGTTTCCTGAGACACAATATCCGCGAATTTTCTTAAACATTTTCCTCCGTGTTTTTAAATTACACAAATCGTTTCGGAGAGCATTGAAAAATTCTGGCACGTAATGTTTCCGCATTTTTTGCCATAGTTTGTGAACACTCGCGGCTTCACGAACCTTTCTGTTTTTCTTAGCGTTCTACTTTTCCTAACCGGAACTTTGAAGTGGTTGCAGAAGTAATATCGAGTTAGTACCTCATACCGAAAAAATTCCCTACGTCTAATCGCACAACTTGTGCCAGGAGCAGGTGGTCCGTTGATACTGCCGCATGTAATATCACAGGTCCGTATCCTGACTTTTCAGCGGACCCTGTTTTTTCCTTGCCATTACCAATCATGCCAAAGTGGGACCTTAAAGAACAGAGGAATTGCTGCATTCGACGTAAGGTGGTGGCTTTTGTGGAAAATAACACCAATGAGAACATGTGATTATTGATATTGGCGATGACCCAAACAAAACAAAACGTATTACACAGGCTTCTGATGCCTAGTATAACTGTCATTATTCAAGCTCCTATGCGAGTGTCGTGTTAGGCCATTTCCCGCCTTAATATTGGGTGACTCCTAGCATTGAGCCTAACGATTTTACTAGCGAAGCTGCGTATGTAGCTGTAGCCAAGCTGCGATTTGGTTGAAAACGTTCGACTTCAAAGCATATCTATAAACGCGACGTCATGCCGTCCAATACCTCCGTCGGAAATGAGAATAAAAGAGCAATTGGTTAATCTGTCGTGAGCTTCTGACAACTGCTGTCATCGTCAAGGTCCAGTCCACCTAAAGGGTAACGTTTCTTGGTCGTTGCAGCCAGCGGGTTAGGTTGATGAAAGTTCCAGGCTTGACGTAGTCGACGCGAATTTCGACGACGTGCTTCAGGCGCCGCAGGGTAATGGGAATTTGAAATATGAAGTATTTCCATCTGCACATAAAGAGAAAATATCTTTGTCCGTTTGCAACCCTTCATGCGTCCCATTCACCACCCAAGGCAACAACCGATAAAAACGTTTTCCGTAATCAAAATTCAAAACTGGGTGTCTCGGGTTGGAAGGCAGGCATTGCATCGATTGCACTACCCTTGGTGCTCGAATGGAACACAAAGCTGCTTAGCCTTTCTCGCATTTCACAACCATACATAGCCACTCTAACAACCATGATGGTGCGGTTGCACGCACTCCTGTCGTGTGAACTGATCGGCAAGGGAACAGGAGCTAGTGCGTATGATCAGTACAGGTTTTGCTGCCGTTCGAAGCAATTCGAAAAGCTTGGAGTGATTGCGTTGCGGAGAGGGGCGTAGTCTCTCTGTGCGTACCTGCGTATGTTATGCGATCACCCATTATCTTGCGCCACTACCCGCGTTGCCTTTACGGCAGTGGTGCCGCGATGACCACGTCTACTCAATAAGAAAGAACGAAGACGGAGAAATACCGAGCGACAGTGAGCATGTCCTCGACAAAGAAATCTGAATGAGGCACAAACTGGCGCGCCTTCTACCAACACCTCCCTAATGACAGTAAAGGAAGGGCATCGGCTTACAGGAGCAATGCAGAGACGCTACAGCGAGAGCTGCAATGCCCAGCAAAAAACGGCAATACAGGCGCGTTCATTTGAAACACGTTATCTGGATAAGGACGAAGCCCGAGTCTTCCAGTTGCGAAATAACGATTGTCACAGTAGACGAACAGCTCAGCTGGACAGCGAAAATGTCTAGGCTTTTTGCGCCAATGTCACCGAATACCACTGTGCACAAAGTGCCAATGAGCGACATTACAAACACCATCCAGAGCAGCCTCGCGACAAATTCTTTCGAGACAAATCTTTCGCAAGCAATATTCGGTATCTTGTGTAACGTTCACGAGAGTTTGTAGTTTTTTTTCGCCGACACAGAATGACTCCCCAATCACCTTATAGGAAACATGTTGCGACGATTGAGGATTAAATATAAGAAATACAATAACCTCAACAAAAAACATTCTATATAATATTGCCGCGTGGATATCGGCTAAGCCGGGCAGTAACGTATTCTAGGTATGTATCGCCGCTGTGCTTTGAACAAGCATCCAGTTGGGTATATTTGTAGTACCTCTTGGCCAACCAAGAAGCTCCTTTGTTCTTCGCCGTTCGAAGAAACGACGCAATAACATGACTGCCCCGTGCTCGCATGTCTGAGACCGTCCACCATCTTTGCTAGGTCCCGACCTGCTGCCTCGCCTCTGCATTGAAATGTCACGACGCCTAAATAGTTGCACCATCGAATGACCGACTGGGCCTGCTTCTATCGGGACGCAACAATGTAACACAAAGGTCGTATTTGCTAATTTCTGATTTCTCTCCACATTTTATTCAAGCGTATTGTATCTCTGCAAGCTTCCCTCATACATTTTACATTACTTCCTGCAGTGAGTCCTCCATCTTGCAGTGACTCCTCCAGTGACTCCTCCAAGCTAAACTTCGGGATTCTTACCGCGGTTTCAAGTTCCCACGATTCCGCGCCGATGTTTCTCGCTGTGAGGATGTACACTGTAGCACATGACGACTAACTGCATGCAATTACAAGCGAATGGTTCTTGCCATTTAGACAGCACCAAAATTAAAATTCGCGTCATTTTCTGCAGACGTCTTATCATCGGATATATACGCCAAATTTTCACCAGCTCAACCAAGCATTCCGCAAGTGGTGGTTACAGATACTTGGGCACAGATCAGCTGTTCAGTTCGAGCACCACACTCAATTAAGGGAAACCGATGGAAGCACGCTTTGGGTTCTATCCTTTTGTTGTCCAAAATGTGGGGGTGCTTATCCTGTGTACTTTTGTTTTACTGCTATGCGTTCAGCTCCACCGGCCGGCCACAACGAAAGGAGGCTTGGTTCACAGTAGTGAGCACAAGTTCGACGCGTTGGTCTCTCTCGGACAATGCACACGCAGGTAATAATGCTCCCCGATGTGAGGAGGCGAATTCGGTCGGCCGGCAAGGTGACAGCGGTAAAGAAGCAAAGGATGCCCTCTCGTCGTGCGTTGGCAAAGCACGGGGCGAAGCTTTCGAGGATTCCCGAAGCTGGCGTATGCACTGTTCGTTTATTGTGCCCCCCGGAGTTATGCTTTGGGAGAAGGATCATTTGCCTAGGGAACGCCCGTAAGTGCTTGGTAGAGCGCATCCCACCAATCTGGCGGCAGCCACCGGCGTCTCTTAGTCGGGGGAAGGGATTAGCGAGCGGCTCTCTCATTGTGACAGCGTAAAAGCGGGGCGGGGAAGCGACGACGTTTCAGGAAGTTAGCCGCACCGAGACGGCTCTCAGTTTTCGGCTTTTGAGCTTACTGCAGGTGCCGATCGCTATTATGTTGACAACTCAGCACGGTCAGTGACTTTTGGTTGCGGATGTTTTATTTGCGCTTCTTGGTTGCAATAACATATGCGTTGGAAACATAATACAAGTTCCATTAAAGAGAGTGTTGGTCACGTGACCGCGCGTGCGGATGAGTTTAGGAGTGTTTTTTCTTGTGGCCGATCAGTGACCAAATGTGAATCATATTGAAAAGGGTTATGGCTCTTTCGTGAACGCCAACTTTGTAGGGATGGTTTTTGGGTTAAAACCAGCGTGTCGGGCTTTGTTCAGGGGCCGATCGAGAGGGATCTAATTCAGTATAGATCTTGGCCGAACGGCATGGTGCAGACAGAGCGGCAAACCGTTGTTCTGTCCGGATGTAAATAATTGGAGTCATGTAAATACTGTATATGAACGTAATATCCAGCAAGAAAATGACTCCTCGTCCCTCATCTGCTTCAACCATCGGTCGTCGGTCATCGCAACCAGTCGAGATCGTCCCATCGGCTCGAGCATTAACAGAACTTCATTATTTCGTCTCCATCACTTATTAAGAAGCACAGAAGCGGATTCTTACTCCTACTGGCACACGTCTTTCATAACAGAGCTGCATGCAGAAGGCGTACTATTCCCTGGCCATGAATTGCCACATGAGACTGAGTTTGGCGTAGAGGTCATGAGCTACGGTATTCTTTTCGTGGCAGGACTAACTATAAAAGCTCTGCAGTGATTTATATGTTATTCACGAGGAGAGAGACGCAGATAATATGATAGCAGAAAACTGACAAAAGACGGTGTGCTTTATTTCGGCAAAGCCGGAAACGAAAAATACAGCGGCTGTGGGGACCAACCTGAAAAAGCGGTATCACTTCGGGGGAGTCTGAATACGTGAGATTTCTGCAGCAGTTCCGGCACGGGGTTTATGGACCTTTATAATGATCGCAAAGCAAAAACTAAAATTGCTGTTGGTCTACACATATGTCGTAAACTGTGCAAAGTTAACTAAAATAAGCCAAACATACAAATATCAAGCATGCTATTGCTTCCATGACCATCGTCTTCATCCTCAAACTAAAAACGTTCTTTGCATAGACATTCACCAAAAAGCGCAGTGCCAATCCGTACAAAGATATACGTGCCCGGGTCTTTGAGTCAAAACAGGGAGGCTGCCCCAGAAGCCTACTCATCTTTATCACATATGACTCGTACCCATAGCGACGGACGGGCGCTTGCAATTCCGAGTGCATCACTCGCTTCTCGGGCTAGTTTACTCGCACCTTTCATTTTGCGATATTATGTACTTGATACCTTTATCACAAAAAAGTGAAAAATATTAGAAGTGTGCCACCTAAAGGTTCTGCAGATCTTTTTCTTCAGAACACCTTGTACGATTCCTCGTACTTTTTTTATATATTGCGCAACTGGAACGGTGAATTATAAAACAATTGCAGCCGAACCGAAAAAAAATACCACCCCACACAATGCCAATACGGTGAAAGCGTGCTTGAAGTGTTCTTTTTGTGCAGCCGGATATTGGAACGACATGAAAAATGAGGGTACAGTTAGCGTACAGAATAGTCTTCTTAAGGGTTGTAAAATGTGTTGGACAACTTTCAAATTATCAGCCTCGCCTTTTGACTAAGAACGTACACACTTGTTTAGTTACTATTAGTAAACTGTAGTGGTATTGTAGTGAAAGAAATCGACTATACGAGTAGTCCATAGGGCGGAATAAGTATTGATAGAGATCACTTGTGTAAATCCCAGTTATTGCAAGTATGTGCTAAGAAATGTACGAAAGGTATGGAAGCCTGTTGAGAGGAATCTGTTTTAGCTGTCACAATGGAGCAAAAGATTGCGACGAAGGCTGTTCGGCAAAAATTCACTTCGAAGGAGCGCCTCTGGCTGACGGAGGGGCACTGCACTTTATTGTTCATACGCATTATCGGGGCGGAAACAAGGCGTTAGTTGCCATAGAAATTCAGATAAGTTATTTACAGGCTCTTCATACAGCAGTGTGTAAGATTCGTGAGTTTTGTCGCTGGATAATTTGGCTCAAAGCATGTTCGCCTAAAGTACGGGCAAGGGTCAAGCGTCTGCAATATCTTTGGGGCCCCCGATGCTATACGGAACATTGAAAGATATGTTTTGCGGGTCTGCGCGTTGAGTCCACCATGGCCGTAGCCAGCAAGAAAGAGTAAGCAACCCCTTCTTGTTAAATTTTTTAGATTTAAGTGAAGAGAGTAAGGAGCTGTTGCCGGCGTTCAGTATAGATGTAATATTCGCAGCCCATCAACGTTTTCTCAGTTAAGGAACGAACTTTTTTCTGAAATACCGTAGCCTTAGCATAGAATTGGGAAACGAAGGGCTTTTCTCATGTCCTTAGTGAATGGTCGGTAAATTTACCGAAGCGTCTTGGATCAGCGTAGTTTGAGGTGAATATATTTAAACAGAATTTATGACGATTGCTTCGGGGATCATAGGTTTACTGGATTCAGCGGGTCTTCAGAGTACTTGCTGTCAGAGCGTGCTGTTTCAAATGACTGAAGATATTTTTTCATCAATGTTTTTGAAACACTTACCACTTGTTAAGTAAAAGAACAGTGCGTTTACAAAAAACAAGAATACATAGTTCTAGCATTGTGTCTCATCTTGTATCTAAATAATGCATCCATCAGCCGTATCGGCCTACCCGAATGAGTGGTGTATATGTCATGAAATTAACGGTTTTATCAACCTCGCTTCAATGTCGCAAGCTGTGGAATAAACTGGACATGTTTAAAAAGGCGCCGACGCCACCACTGAGTCTAACGCTTTCAATGCATTATAGCTATGGCGCCTTTGCTTAAGTCGTGAATGGAGGCCAGGTTAAGGCAGACTGTTGGTCGGTTCTGTGATTGCGTTCTATCAACAGCCTTGAAGAGCCTGGCTAGATCATATTTCCTGTTCAGTTTTTTTTTGTGGCAGTAGTTGGTCGGTAATGTGACCAAGAAAAATTTTGGAAAGGTAAAGCATTTTTTCTGTACCAGAGTTTCTTTGCGTGCACAAGTACTCAAGATGTGTGAGGGCGTATCTGAGGTCTGTGAAGATTGTAAATCGTGTGCCTGTGCTTTGGGAAGGGACTATTTCAGAGCAGGTGTACTGATGCACAAATAAAAAAACACAAAATTTCTGGTGCTGTCTAGAGCATACATGCTCGCCGTAGAAATTTGTAGGGCTTGAGGACTCGCAAAAACAGCTACGCAAATCCCTACGGCGATAGACGTTGATTGTTTTTTGAGTCAAGTATAAAGAAGGTGCCACAGACCCGTATGCTAAAATAATCAGAAATTGAAAGTACGCAACGCTGATAATGACCAGGAATGGACAGAACAAGGGAGATGCCTGGTAAGGTTTCTGAGTTGTAACTAGGGCTATGAAAAAAATTGGCGGTATGTGCATGCGGTATAGGTCGGTTTAATGTGTTACAATGTTGACTAAAACTTACCAATTCACAACTTCACGTTTGATGTAAGAGGGGAGAAAAGGGTTCTGTTACGGTTACTGAACTTTAGGCTGTATGTTAGGAAAAACAGAGAATGCCATTTTACAACGTGGCCTACGGTAATAACTAAAATTAGTTGCACGAATCACCGATTCCCTTCCAAGCATCTGTGCAATTGAGCTGGGAAGACGACGGCATAACCAAACATCAGTGAACAAAGTACGAGACAAAAAGGATGGACTGTCAGAACAGCAGTAAAATGTCAACCGATTTGCTTTGGAACAAACACAGCTGAATTCACAGTTCAATCACCCACGTGGCGCAAATTCCAAATTTGCAGTCACACTCATTAGAATTGCTAAAATTCTCGGTCTATTTTATTGGTATACCGTCAGGATTTTGCGTTACGTGGGTGACTGGATGGTCCATATTAACTTCGTTTCTTCGAAAATAAGTAGTTGAACGTGGGTTTCTTCTTTTCTTTTTGTTTCCGGTTTTACGTGTGCTGATTACAGCCACTGATTCGTACAACTCACAGTCCCTGTCAGAAAGCATAGGAAGAGGAGTACAATACAACCCTGAACTTAGCCCAATAAAAGCGTAAGGGTTCCGGCTAGTTGGTAATTCATTGTCAACACAGCGCGAAAAAGACCAGGGACGAACGAAGACGACAAACAAGCGCTGTCTTCCAACTAAAATTCAATGAAAAGAAACGCACACATAAATATACATTCTATCACAAAGGAATGGCAGATACCAAGCTGAAACAAAACCACGTGCGCAAAACAGGTCAAGACCCGCTGACGCATACATCGCTACATAATCATCTAAAGGAAAGTTCACAATTGGTTGCCCAAGTAAGTGGTCTCATTTTTTTACAACAGAATGGACGGGGCACTTATGCACTTATCTCCTTCACTTATTATCACCGCTGCCTCAATAATCTCTCGGGTAAGTGCATGACCATGACGGCTAACAACAAGACACTCATCAAACAGTGGCGTACAACCTTTCTTTTCAGACGAACGACAATGCCGGCTAAGAATCCCCTCCAAACCACGCCTAACATTATAATCATGCTCCCGCAACCTGTCATTCAGACAGCGGCCCGTCTGTCCTACGTAATTCTTCCCGCATAATGTATATTTATGTGTGCGTTTCCTTTCATTAAATTTTAGTTGGAAGACAGCGCTTGTTTGTCGTCTTCGCTCGTCCCTGGTCTTTTTCGCGCTGTGTTGACAAATTAGCACAATAGTTTTACAAAGGTGTCTGGGTGCAAACTCACTTTGAAGAAGCATCTTGCAGCGATGAATACACCAGAGGCGTAGCCAGGGGGGTTGGGGGGTTAAGTATCAGAAAACACCCTCAATTATCTAAGTAGCGCATCTCCTTCTCTTTTTGGCGTTGTTTTCCGGGGGTGCTATATGCACATTTTAAAAACATATATAATGAAATGTGAAAACAAATATAAGATAAGAAAACAAGAAAAGATATCGTGTGAGCGCCGGTTATCCATATTGTTATTTTCTTACAAGTGCATAAAACACCTCTCGAAAAATATTTCTGGCTAAGCCACAGAGAGGGATTATGAATTTGTGTTTTCTTGTCAGGAAGTGTTGGAATTCAGTCGTACAAGACCTTGGGTAACTTATCAATACTGGGAGGCCTCAAATGTGTATAGATGTGAGAGTCTTGCACAGTTATCGGCGGTTCAGGGGTTCATCGCCTGGTTTGCTACGGACGCATATTTGCGACATTTTCCAAGGCAGTCATTATTTATGAAGTGTCCTAAGACTAGTTTTAAACATCGGGCTCTGTGAACGGCGTGTCCGCGGTCCACAGAGAAGAGTAAGGGAGATTTTCTATTATAATTTGGTTGTTTTATAAAGAAGATAAGGAATTATCACCGAGAATGTCTGGCTGTATAATATCAAAGCTAGTAATACAAATGTGGCCTCTCGGTGCGATTTCTTTGGCAAGCAATGAGGCGTCTGGATGGATATTTGGATGTCTCAACTTCCTTTATAAACTGAGTACAAAGAAAATTCCACCTTTTTTTATTTTTATGGTCACCCAATTCTTCAAAGGCTGAGCGGTGTAGGTAGTTTGGGTGAGTTTAAAATATATTCGTATATTTGAAATGTCTTAAAACAAGATCATAAAAGCTTCCACATAACGCAAGACTGGTGCCGAAAATAGCCACAAACAGTGGTAATATCTAATCCTATAAAGAGAAGTCCCCAACGTACTGACTACTCACTGTTTCATCAGCGCCAAGACGGAAAGCCTAGAACTAAAGACTTGAAATTTTCGCAGCAAATTTCTACTTACAAGTCTGTAGTACGTCTTGATGTTCGAAAATTGTACTCCTAACAGTGCGAACGGGGAAAACCATTATCGCATATTTGTTATTGTCGCGACGGAATCGAAGTGCTTTTTCGGGGATATCTGTAGCCCACAAGAATACCTCGAAGGTAATTTCAGGGTTTCGCCCTAACCACCCGTGTGGCGTAAGTCAGCGTAGGGAAACATAGGGCGAGCTCTGAAACTACTTTTATATACTTCGGACGGATTGATATATGAAATTACTTTTGGGGATAAGTATGGCTCATACGAATGCACATAAACAATTTCAAAGATTTCACCATCTGACGAGTCGAAAAGGGCGAAGATAATTTTTCTATTGCACCCATAGCACACTAAAAATGGCTTGGCCAAACTGCTGGCCACAGATGCTTGAAAGGAAGCGAGTGATCTCCTATCATGCTGTAGATATCCGTTATTGCTCAGCATTTAAAAAGTGTAGCACCGAGAGAGTGAGAAGGTTAAACATATTTTTTCATGAATTACTGCATATATGGCAGGCCCGCTCACATATTGAACTGGATTTTGATAATATAGGTTGCCGGTTGGAATGTGTAAAAACTGCTTTACAGAGTTTTGCCCAACCAACCCCTGATAGCAACATTTTGGGTTTGTAGTAAATGCCTGTTTTACGAACTTTTTTATACGTCTTCAGCCCATTGAAGCATCCATCTTTGCCTTAGACATCTTCGCCGCATAAACGTTGAAACACCAAAATTTTGGATGTTTGTCCTAGCAAATATTTAAAGCGTAACTGGTATTCAAAAAATAATGCAATTATGACAAAGTTAAAATGGCTTAGATATATCGCCATCCAAAACAAAGCGTTGTTGCTGCACTTGAAATTTCTGTTGGAGATTTATATTATAAGGTAGGAGCTCAATTAAGGATCTCAATCTTACCCCTTCGGTCAAACCGTAGAAGTGGCTGCAGGCGGATATTCCCAATTCCCAACTGCACGGTAAACTAGTTATGACTAGTAACCAGTAACTCGACATGTGTTACACTCATTGGTGTACTGGGCCGTACGGGCGTTGCCGAGTGCTACCACTAGTTTGTGGTAAATTTATGGCTGATAGTTAGCAACGGCAAATACGAAGACAAAAGTTTCCATGCGAACATGGTTGTTGGAGCAAAGTCGTACAATTTTTTTCGGCATAGTTCGAATTTCACACGACTTCTAGCTGTTTTCTAAAACCACATGGCTCCGTGTGGGGAGTTGTTTTTACCGCCGGCGGGAATTCCAAATTGTGCACAACTCAGCCGTCAGCTAACTAATCATGACAAGTGACGAAAAACTGAAAACATTGTACATACAATGTGTTAAGAATACATATCCTTAGTGGCACTGCTCACCCGGAAATCGCATGGTACCGCTAGTACATTTTGTAATAAATGTTGCTAACGCAAGGATCAATGCATGCCCTTTAGAGAAAATGGAATGGGTAACAACGTGACTTACGGTGTCGGCTACATTGTGTGATTTTGTCATACTTCATCTTTAAGAAGCAGGGGAATTTGGTTGTTCATAGAAATCTTTATAGGACCTCCTAGAGACAGGAAGGGCAGTTTGGGATAATCATGTTTCCTTCTGTACCTTAAACTACAATTTTACTGCAGTGACGCAATGTTAAGAGTGGAGAGATGGACCAACGAACGATTAAGTAGCTTTTCAGATATCAGACATCAGATGACATAAATTTTTAGCTTTGCACCGAAAGGCAAATCTGCAGAAGGTGTTGGAACACCTGACGGAGGGCATCCGTCCTATAAGAAACAATGCACACAAAATACAAAACACAAAACTACACAAAGACAAAACACAAAAAAAATGGGAAAAATGAAACGAAAACCGTCTACATAATCAGCTTGAAAACGTAAAATCAGAACAAAAAGCACAAGTAAAAACCTTGGCAACATTCAAAATAAAAGAAACGGTACATGTATGAGCCAGTCAGCACGAAACGTACGCGGGATCTCAACCATTAGGACGTCAGGGCAATGGTAATTTTATTATGTCAATCCAATAGTACTATCTCAGATGTCACGAGCACATGCTTTGTGAAAACATCTGAAGTGAAAGTTATTTACCCGTATAACCAAACCAGACTGGAACTGCGTTCATTGTGTGAGCTTTGACCTTCCTCTTTCCACATCACAGGTACTTCCCCCAACAGAACGTACTCATGGCACTCTTTTTATTAAGTCTTTCACTCGCTCATACCGGTTCAATAATTAAAGGGTAAATATTAATACAAAGTCATATGTATCATGTCTCTCATTTGTCATTGCTTCTCTACTAGGTCTTGCACTAGACCTGATAGATATTGACTTTAGGAGGACCCATGGCCTACGGGGGACGGGATCGAGTACTTGATGGTTCCGTGTACTTATATCGGACTCCTAGCCCGGTGGTATCCCGTAGACTTCCTGCTGACTATCCAGATTGGAGGACGTTGAAGTGAAGTGGTGTCTACCCCATTCTGTGCTCTCCGTTGTTTACTTTGTGAACTGAGGTTTCTGGGTAGTTAAACGTGATTTTACTCGTTTGCACCGATGATCACGATGCTGCCCGCGGGCACCGCGGAGCCGCCCAGCCTCCCTCGCCCGCCAGCAGCACCCGTTGAGAAGCAAGCTGGGTCTGCTCTTGGGGCGCTAGGCCTACAGCCGACTCCCGGGCCTCCGGTAGGATTGCCGAAGCAGCAACCAACAAATGCATCACCTGCAGGGACTGCACCGCAAGATGCGAGTGCGGCCACATGCGCTAACAACACCCAGGGTGTCATGGACCATGATGGCAGCTCGATCTCTTCTATCTCCTCTGAGTCCCTCAACACTGGGATTTACGAGTATGCCAACAATGACACACCGCCTTCCTCCGAAGACGACAAATTTCAACTTCTTGCTCCATCCAAACGGCGGCGTCGAGCCTCAAAAATGTCTCTTACTCCAGACAACAGTGTGACTGCGACTACCCCGAAGCATGGGCTTACTGTGATTCTGAAGCCCGTGGACTCCACCAATATATTCACGCGCTTCAGCCCTTTGGCACTAAAGCGCAGCATAGAAGCAAATGTACTAGATGGGGTCTTGCAGCTACGGCCAAATTATAGGCTAAACCTACTCGCTATCAATACACGAAACACTGCTCCTACGGAACACCTCTTGAAGATAACTGCTATCGGAGACATACCTGTGCGCACCTACGAGCCCCGCCCAGAAAACTGTGCTCATGGAGCCATCAGAGGACTGCATTTCAGATTCTGAACTTCATGACAACTTGCGGCAGCGAACACCTGTGCGATCTGCGTGGCATTTGGGAACCTCGGAGGTAGTGCAAATTGTATTTGCTGCTGACACGAGACCAGACTATGTAATCTTGGGCTATACTCAATACCAAGTGCACGATTATTCGGAAAAACAGACACTGTGCACCCCCTGTGAGTGCTTTGGCCACATCGCAGCGACATGTACCCGAAGTTGCGTTGCGCGCGCTCTGGGAGAGATCATGAACTTGCGGCATGTGTGTCTGCTGAAAAACTATGTGCAAACTGTGGCAAAACTCACCACGCTGATTTCGCTTCCTGCCTTACATACCAGCAAGGAAGATTCATCTATAGGTACAAGAGCGAGAACAAGGTTTGACTACAAGGCTGCGAAAGCGGCGGCCTTATCTAAAAAACACTCTGCGAAGCGGAACGCGAGCAATGTTCTCACAAAGGAGTCAATTCAGTCACTGTCTGAGGACATGGACTTTGACATTATTGACTTTCCACCGCTACAACCCCAGTTGTCAAAGCAGGTTCCGCACACAGTTCCGTTCAGCCCGCAGACCCACAGCCTCCTGCCTTCAAACGCTCCAACCAAATGCGCATGGGTCGGTCCGACAGAGAGCTGTCGGCAAACTCAAGCTCCTCTATTTTTACGCTAATGGAAGGTGTGCGCTCAATCCTAGCGCCTTTTTCGTCTCCTGTTGCTCAAGCCGTTTTAACCCTCCTAAACACCATTACTCCGCTCTTACTGGAATGGCTGTAAACCATCTCGCGAGCACCGAATCAGTGCGCATGCAAACTCTTCGAAATCAGGCAACAGTGTTTCAGTGGAATGCCTGTCGCCTGCGCTCCCGCTTGTCCGACTTCCGGCAGCAAGTTAACAAGCATAAATTCCCGGTCATTGCCATCTCAGAATCCTACCTGAGATCGCATACTCGTCTGTCGGGGTGCACACTGCATCTTTCTTCGACAAGCTGCGACCAGAGCAGACTCCGATTTCGCCAGGACTTGACTTTTGTGCTTCACCATGTCGCACAAGACGCATCCAACGAATACATTCCAGCCTTAATAAAGAATGGCCGTGCAACCTTCCCCATAATAACCGGGGACGTCCCACCACGGGCAAAATTCAACACGAAGCACCTGGAAGAGATTTTGTCCACTACACCTCCCCCGCACTTGCTCACAGGTGATTTCAACGCACACCACCCAGCTTGCGGCAGCACAAAGAGTACGTCAAGGGGAAGCAGTTTGTCTCCGTGTTGCCAGCGAAGCGGGCTTGGATGTGTTAAATACTGCATGCCGCACAATTTTCCGCGGCAAAACTTCAAGTGTGTTGTATGTCACTATGGCCTCTGCTTCCCTGCAGCCGTCCGTGTCCTGGCATTCCGATATTGAAAGCGACCACGTGCCCACATACACAATAATTGAAGGAATTTGTTGAAGGTATACTGTGTGAACTGAAACAGCTACCAAAACCTATTAGAAGATAATGCTGGAGCCTTATCAACAAGCGAGGAGCCCTCAGTGGCCATTGGTCAGGCGAAGTCATAATCAACACGGCAAAGTCTACTTCCAAAGCCATGCTCTTCATTTGATAGGGCTATGAACATCTTCGCGAAAAACCTTGCTGCCAAATGACATAAAAAAAACCCTACTGCCAGACGACATCCGGGCTTCCAGGCGCGTGCAGATGCGCGTTCAGAAGCACATGACCCCGCTTGCCAAAAACCGCTGCGCCCAGTTTTGTTCAAAATTACATCCACGCGAGCCACTGACACGATTACGGCAGGTGCTCCGCAGCCTGAGAGGCAAACCCAGTTATATTCACCCATTTTCTTCAGTAGCCGTCAAGCGTGGAGTCAGTGAAGTAGATGTTGCACAAGAATTTTGCATTAAAGTCAGCGCTCCCCAGAGCCCTTCTCTGATTCCCGGGCTGTTAACCGAGTGGCTTCCTACCACGAATGCTGTGATGATGGATGAGCCCTTTACCATCAATGAGCTATCAGCAGCGTTAAGATCTGTTAATTTGTCCACCTCGCCTGAGCTTGATGGAGTTAGCTATTCGGCTCGCGACCTCTCGGCAACAAGCCTCTTCAGCAGTTGCTCAGTATATACAACGCATCGTGGCAGACTGGCTGAGTTGAGGCAAGCTGCAACATTTCTCGCCTGGTACCGGTTCTCAGCCGGGAAAATGCCCCCCAGACATAAACTCTTACCGACCAATTGCTCTAATGAGCTGCATTGGAAAGGCAATGGAAACAATGGTACTACAGGGGTTTGTCTGGGACCTCGAAAACAGGAATGTCTACCCGCCAGAGATGTCAGGATACAAGCAAGTAAGGAGTAGCATTGACAATGTGACCGCTTTGGTAACAGATGTTTGTGCACAAAAGGCTGCGAAAAGGTTCACTATTGCTGTCTTCATAGATATGAAGGCAACATTTGACAGTGTTTCCAACGAAGCAATTCGAAGGGAGGTGGTTTTTGTGGGACTGCGAGGCCCAATGCGAGCCTGGATCAGTGATTGCCTAAAGGATCGGTATGTCTACATTACAACCAAAGACTCTGACACGACGTGACATGCCATCAAGCAAGGTGTCCCACGAGTTGATGGTCTGATCCCGGCACTGTTTACTATATGCCTCATCCGCATCACAAAGGTGTTACCTCAGGGAGTTGACATCTCGCTGTATGCTGACCACATCTGCATCTGTGCTTTGGGCCGGAATCGCAGAAACATACGAGAAAAAGTGCATAAGGCTCTGTTCGCCATTGAAAAATACCTCAGCAGCTGCGGGATGATTCTGTGTCCTGGGAAGTGCGCTGCCATAGCATTCACCAAGCGCGTTGCATCTCGATAATCACTGGAGATAAATGGCGTGCAGATACCCTGTGTTTATAGTCACAAATTTCTAGGCCTTACAATTCACCGTTCGTTGTCCTGGACTCCCCATATCAGGCGGCTATAGGAGCGACTCCTTTCGTTCATTCACGTTTTGCGGGTGATGACAGGAAGCACCTGGTGCTGTTCAGTGTCAGCACTCTTGCGACTCTACAAAGCGCTTTGGGTAGGCCTCTTGCAATATAAGCTTCCGGCTCTACATGCTGTTTCCAGGACGAACTTGAAGGTTCTGGAAGGCTTGCAAGCTCGAGCACTGCGAACATGCCTGAGCCTTCCAAAATGCACCTCCACGATGGGAACCTAATGTGAGACAAGGTGCTTTTCTGCGACCATTCTCCGTCCATAAGAATTGCTTCGTACTGGCCTTCGACATGTTTCTTGATGCTTTGCTCATACACTGGCTGCCGCTTCTGCATCTCGCGTGGTGCACGTCCTGCCGTCTAACTACCTCAGAACCAAGCTGGCTGCTACTCCACCGTAGTTGTACGTGGCATGGGTTGTATGTACCACTGTACCTGGAATAGGCAAAAAGTCGTATGCCCGTATCTGCCTTGACATATTTTGTCCTGGAGTATATCCAAACCCGTTATCCCGACCACATCCAAGTGTCCACTGATAAATCCGTTACTTCAGCCTCTTCAGCAATCGGTGTATGGATTCCGTCAGTGGGACGGTCCATTAAAGAAAAGCTTAGCCACAGAACATCATCCACGGCCACTGAGCTAGCACCTGTCAGAACAGCACTTCTTTACATAAGCGGAAGTCCTGCTCGGCGGTGGGAAAGTTTCCCCGATTCCCGGCCAGCCTTGCAACTACTTACGACCTGTTAAACTGTTGATTGCGACCTGACGGTCGCAATCAACTTGTCGGTAGTATGAATGAAATATTTTCAAGTGCGCTGCGCGAAGGACATTAACTTTTCCTTCAGTGGATACCAGCTAGGTCATTTTGGTATAACGGGCAACAAGATCTCTGATTCGATCGCCAGAGAAGCCCACGACCTCAACTTCACCGCTGGAATCCCGTGTTCCAACGAGGATAGCGAAGCAGCTGCAATCGACCTTGGATGGCCTCTCCAGCTGCCGGCTTGGCAGGATTCTCTGAGAAGTTATTTGTTCCTCATTCTATAGACCCGCAATGCGATTTCCGGCATCCACAGGGTCTTCCAAAGCAAACTAAAGGTGTGCTACACCGGCTGCGACTTAGCGTTGCTTACACCCGAAGCTTCTTGTTTAAGCTGGGCTGGGTAGAGTCGCCATTGTGTGCAGTGTGCTCTACGACCGACACAATCACGCCCATTTTAAGCCACTGCCGCGATATACCAGTCAGCGGGCAACAGCATCAAAGGAAATTGTGCGACTACGACGCGGATGTCCTCTAGAACTCTCACACTTCCTTGGACCCTGGCGAAGTCGTGATGAGGCAGTGCTGGGAACAAACATTCTGCTTACTTTCTTGTGGAAACAGGGCTCGAAGAGGTTCTGTGAACCCTATGAGCATATACATTTTACATATGTGTGCATTTCCACTCCCTCTCCCCTGTCTTTCTTTCCTTTTCTTTCTCTCTCGATTCTCCGTTGTCACGTACACTAAATTTACCCCATATGGAGTAGTGGGGCTGATGTCTTCAGCTTCCATTTAAAGCGTTTGCTCTCTCTCTCACTCTCTCTCTCTCTCTCTCTCCCCCAGAACTGATATAAAGAGGAGGCACATTTTTGCGGTGCACCTAAATTTCGCGCGTTGCACCTTTTTCCAGCGTTGTTTCCTCATCAATGCACATGGACTGAATTTGTCTTTTAATTTGTTTTTCTGCTAGAGAATCGGTCCTAGAGGTTTGATGGCTAGTGCAAAGCTTGTCATCCTTGTTCTTTCGCTGCTGTAACAGTTTCGATTCAATTAGCGTTTTTTACTCCATTACCCTTGTGTGCTTAATGTTCGTCGCAGAAACCGAACGCATCTGAATAAAACTATTGCCGTATATTCGCAGCGCTGTTTTCCATCTGTTGCTCGTCGGTGAATCCGGGGTTGGAAAGTCCAGCCTGCTGAAGAGGTTTGTGGTAAGGATATTTCAAATACTAATTGAATAAAAGGAGGAGATATCCTCCTACTGCCTTCAAAGCCGCAATGAATAATTTTTAGAATGTTTATATTTCGTATATAAAACAGCCTTATTTCTACACGCAGGAAAGGCAAGTATGCAGGTTAAAAACTCCTCCGTGAAAGGGTCTTATTATTTCAATGTGATTTAGCTTGGCGCTGCAAGCAAGATTACGTTCACATTGTTTATTTCTGGGCAGCTTTTTCCATCAGTATTAAAAAAATACATTATTCGGCTTCAGTGAACCGAATACACCAGATATACAATATCGCCTTTCTATACCGTCCAGTAAAAATTCCATATTTGTTATAAAACGGAAATAAGCTGCTAAACACATGATTCAACCCAAAAAAAATAAATGTGGTTTTTAAATATAGAACAGAAATGCTAAACCTTGCTGTGCAAAAAAAGTAAAACGTAGTGAGGCGTTTTTCAATAGTTGTTTGACAATGGAACCAATGTTTATAAAATAATAAGGCATTTTCAAAACCTTATAAATCAGTAAACTTTCTTAAAACGTCGAAGCTGTGTACTCTGCCTAGAGTGTTTTCTGGTGTCTTATTTGTGCCGGTAAAAACTGTTCGTTATATAATAGCATTTTTTTTTCTCTTTTCAGCAGGGCACTTACAAAGAATCTTATTCGCCCACCAGTGCAGTTGATTTCGTAAGCCATTCAGTTGCTTTTACCTTACAAGCGCTCATGTGTTGACGTGCATACATGCAATGCTTACTGCTTAGAATTATGGTATCGCACACAGGTGAATTTTGGACCTGGATACATGGTTAAATAGGCTTTCTGAATATTGTATTACGCATGCCGCAGTTCGCATTGAAAACATAGGGAAAGAGCCTTAGAATTCCAAGGGTCTGTTCAAACTATAGAGCCGCTACAGATGACTCTCGTAGAGCATAAAACACAACCGATACAACTGTTGGTCTTAAATTTTTAATTGGTTTAATAGCTTTAGGGAGGAAACTGAGATTGGTGAAATAAAATGAAATATGATCGAAAACAATTAAACTTCCTGTTGGGCAAAAAAGCGACCTTGTTGTTATTGTACCCCACATAAAATGGTTGTGAATAGCGTAATAGAAAAAAAAGGAAATAGAGTTTGCTTGAGAAGTGTTACCGGTTTTTCAACGTAAGGCTCGTGTATGTTCCCGCCATGTAACGAGAGCCCGTTGCCATTGGTGGACCACGCTTTAGCCTGTTGCATGCGGTATAAACGTACTACGGCGGGAAAGTTGAATGTAATAGCATTTCGGTAGAACAGGTGCACCACGACCACATAGAAATCTTGGTTTGGAGAAGCTGTAGCGTGATGCAAAGCCAGGCTGCCTCTGGAAGTAATTTTTCCCAAAGGGCGAATAAACGAAACCTCAGAAAGAAACTCTGGCATCATGTAGCAGTGAATAAGTGAAACTCTTCATACGTATTTCGAGGGAATCCTTTTGCCTTCAAAACAGGTAAGCAGACTGGAGCCCTCCAAAGAATTTTTTCATATAAAACGTAAACGTATGAAATGAAATATGCGAGTCCTCCATTTTCATCCAGCTGACAAGAGTTCTCACCGATCGGTTAAAAAAATAATTTAGGACGCAATTTTTTCTGGTTGGAAGAAATTAAAATTCACTTTAATAACGGTAACTGTACTATTAGAAATGCATTTTACTAATGACAGTGTAAGATTGATTTGCATGCAATATTGGTAGGAAAAAAATTTACAATGTAGCGTAAAAACGGTATGCGGAGATGGCCATTGGCATTTCTCGTTATCGGAAAATTGATGCGGCTCTAGAAAGCATGTTGTGTATCCCACAAAGGCATTTCAAAAACTGATGACCCAAAAGTAGTGCTTATAAGTAATACTTCGTTTGCAATAATCGCTCGTTTGGAGTCGCGAACTAGTGTGAAAGCGTAGTACAGATTAAGTTAAAACTTAATTCCAATCACGATTTGCTAGTAACGCTGACTATGATTCGAAGTCCCATTTTACGTAATTAACCACTGAGGTAAACCTTATGTACAGGTTAAACGACATGGTTCACTATTGTGGTTGATGTAACGTTAAAAAACAATCACAATAATATTTTCCAAAAATTTCTTACATAACATGCTTTCTATATTAGACCAACCTGCAACATTTTAGGCCAGTTTCTTAGCTAAATATTGCACGGGAGGTGCCCGGTGTAATGAAGGGTGTAACGCTATTCCTAAGTATTTTTACCTTTGCAATTGGTTCATTGTAATCCGTCCTATTGGTCCTCAGCGTGCTCTTAGTCCTTGTTAAGGCGAAGAAGCTTTTTCGCATCTGTTATGCGACCGTACGCGAAAACGCACTGCAGAAAGCCATCTTTACCCTGCGAGAAGGCACATAATGATGATATTGCAAAAAAAGCCACATCGAGACACTCAAAAGAAAAATAAAAAGGCTTCCCGTGGTCAGAGCCCTACATTGGTCCCTCGAGTTATGAAGCTGACGTCTATCCTATAGCGCCATTCCGACTGGTTCGGGAAAGTGTAAATTCTAAACTGTGAATTTCACTCATGTTGCATGAGAGAAAGCTCGGTTTTTAAGGATCTTTTTTGCAATTAAAAAAGGGGATTTGATTTTTCAGGTTCTTAAATCTGCTTTCTTCTTGCTTGCGCTGCTTCTAGTTATAAAAAGAAGTTGTCTTTGATGTTCAGTGAGGGTTCATTCTTGCCGTACCACTTAGTTTGTAGTTTATATGTTTATTTCGAAGTGAAGCAACTTTGCTTGAGAACGAATGTGACGTGGCAGGAGCAGTATTCTCTGAATAAATTGTTTTCTGCTTAAATGAAGGATAATACGATTGCATGGTGTCAAAAGTAGTTGAAGCTGGGTGTTATTTGGACACGTTTATTTTAGGGTACAAAGGTAAAAGGCTGCTGTACTCTGCCTGACAGCGGCCTACTGACCCTACAGCGTTGCACATCATGGCGGATGACAGGGGAGAACAAAATACAATAGAAAAAATAAAAAAATGCCAAAAAAACAACGTCTTACACTCGACTATAAAAATCCATTCTCAGCATTTGTGGTGATTAAAATGCACGCAGAAAATGAAGAAAGAATGATGCCACCGGTTCAAGGTGACTACATAAAGAACATCGACTGTAATACAGCAGCAGTAAATTTAAGACATAGCCCATAAATTGTTTCCATAGACGACAGTGTACCTTTAAAAACAATGTGAGACATACAGTTTCGCTTTATAGTTCATTGAGGCTTTAATAGAGAGGTAAACTGGAAATTTACATCGAATATGATCTGGTTTCTGTTAAGAAAACCGTAATATATTCTCTAGTTTTTGGGCACCACACTTTGTTCGAATAAATGTGGCCTGAGGAACCCCCCGTGGCAGATTGCAACGGGTGCTAACTGGAGTTTAGGAATAAAGAAAGAGTTCGTCTCTGCTCATTTCGACGCGGGTAAGAGCAGCAAGCTTAAGCTGAAAGAATGGAGTTGCCGTAAGCAAGTTGTGTTTTGAAAACAACGGAATCGAGTGGTGTGAGCAGAGCACAGTCTCTATTCATCAAACTGCCTTTTTCGCAAAATTAAAATCCTGTCTAAGTTTGTTACGGTTGTGGTACCCCAAACAAAAGGCAATAATGAAGGTGCAACTGCGGAAGAGCATGGTATAAGGAAGCATCGAGCTGCATCAACCAGGCAGGAATCTAACCCTTAATTTTGAAAATCATTCCTATAAACCGGGACAAATATGCGTGAACGTCTTTACATACTGTGCCTAATTTAAATTTTCATTGGAGAGATGACCCCAAAATTTTATGTTGAAATACGTTCGATAGTGAGTTATTAAATTGAAAAGATATATTGTAAATCTCAGGTTTATTTTTGAGCTTGAATATAACAAATTTGGTCTGAATGACATTCAACTGAAGTTGATTCCAGGTTATCCAACTTGACAATTCGCCTCGCCCATTTTTCACTGACGACTCAACTACACGCAAACATCTCCCACGCGAAGCGTAGCATGAGGTACCATATTATTGTGCAATCAAAAGGTAGTAAAGAAGCAGTCATGCTTGAAAATATCAAAATGGAACGCCAACTATTTGCTACTAAATTTGTGCATTGAAGGTACTGAACAAAAACACATTCGTTTATTTCTGGATAGACGGCTTGCAAGAACAGGGGAATAAGGCACGGAATATTAAATTGATTCATTGTAAGCCGCCACACCCATAGTCCCTGTTGTATGAGAATTGCCCTTATGCGTAATTGTTTAACGATTGGGAAACCGATCTCAAGAAGGTAGACTTTTTCTGGTACTCTTCTAGCATTCTTTTAGAGACCAAAATGTTATCGTCAGTAACATATGACGAAAACGTAAAAGAGTCTGCAGAACCTACCAACAGCACAGGATGGAATATCCCCAGCAATAGAAGACATGATCGGGGGTGCAGCTTATCTACGTCAATTTTTATGTGGCAAATAGGTTCACGGAGCTCTAGCAGGGACACGAAAGTGCCCAATGCATATGAAAGAACATAAGACTTTTGAAGGGATATATTACACTTATTAACGCGGCGTTAGAATATATGGGTCATTTTGAACAAAGCTTTGGAATGCTCGCAATGCTGCCCCTCGCAATGCGAGGGGCAGAGGAGTACAGAACGACAGAGTGGACAAATATAAGGGGAGAACTGCCTTCGAAAGTGAAGAGCGCGGACTTCAATATGCAAGTGACATTGCCAGGGAGACGAAAAGTCGAAGCGCGGCATGCCTACTGCTTCTTTTTCAACCGGATTTGGGACTCCAGCAACCGCCTCTGCTCGTTGTAGAGTCGAGGCTGCAGCCATTGCGGGCCCAAAACCGGAAGGAATCGGGATGAATAGGAGCGACAAAATGCCGATTGTGGTCCGCAATAAAAGGTTGGAGAGGCAGCCAATGCTGCACCAGAACGAACAAATGTGACCATTGACGCGGAGCAATAGCTGAGCATGCTGGGCACTGCGAATGAAAAAAGTACGAGAAACTCTGCGTTTTGGACTTGAAGTCGCGGTAAGGCGTGAGGATAGGTTCGATCCTCGGGTGGTTTCGGGAGAGAGAGTTTGGTAGTCGTTATTGGAGTTTTGGTATATACTATCATAGTTGAACTATAAATGGGCTAAAAATGTGTGAGATTCTTTTCCATTTTTGGACGTAAAAATGCAGGTGAAAAATTCAGCAGGGTTATTTCGTTGCGTACTCGGAGAATGACTTACTACATTTATAAAAGGCATGCTGTAACAGGCATCGGTGTTCAGCTTCCTATTCACAGTAATGTGAAAGTTAATTATTAGCTCAAAGCACAAACTCTAGTGAATAAACATAAATGGGACAGCCCGTGCATGAACTAAGTAGTGCTGAATGAATGGTATCATTAAAAATCATTCAGAATAGTCGGCAGTGCTTGGTGTACCAATCTGCATTTTTTATACTATTTTATGTTTTAATTGTTCTTTCTTCAATTTACAGAGGACATGTTGCATTCCACTAGAAGGAAAAACGATCAAGTTACAGGTCGTAAGTGGGTTTAATTTTTTTCTTTTGAACAGTATCCCCGGCAGTTTGCAAAAGGTACCAAGTGGCTACTATTCTATAGGATTACGAACCCTCTACATATCAACTCTTTAGGAATACGAGCTGCCTACACCGCAAATTTAGGCTACCAGGCAAACGTCATACGTCAGGGTTTTAGTCAATGAATAATGCTGTAAATGGTACAGCAGTTCAACAAAGAGTACAAATTGATGACTTTTACCGTGGTATTTTCACTTTTATAAGCAGTTTATATATTCTGACTGAAATTAGGTTCTTCTGCTGAACGCATAAAAACTAGGTCATATCTAAATTTGTAATCATCTGGGTGTGGAAGGAGGTGGTTCTGTAATAAAGACGAAAGTTTAACTGATTTTTACTTCGGTCACGCCCATTAAATCGGTATTTTTTCTGTATAATAATACTCCCTGAAAAGCCTAAGCGCTATACTAACACACAATATCGTAGTCATACTTGTAATAAAAAAACACTTAAGGTTTTGTTTGATATATCAATCTTCTTATCTTTTCGGTTATTTCGCCTCAAAGCTGGTAGAGGGCGCTGCCCTCTGCAAAAGGGGGTGAAGGAGCTTCGGACGCTGTGCCCACATGTGCAGGTCGTCGTTAGCACAGTACCAGAGATCATTGGGAGAGGGGTGCATGTGGAAAGGGAAGTTGTAGCGTTAAACCGAGACATACGGGAGCTGGGCAAGGAGCTGAGTTTCGCTGTCGTAGACATCAACAGGGATATCCGATGGGTTGGCCGGAAAACGGCGTTCCAGCGTGACGGAGTGCATTTCAGCGGGCAGGTGGGAGCAGCTATCGGAAGACTACACGCGCCGCGAACTGTGGCTTTTTTAGGGGGGCCACAGGCCTTTGCGAAGATGTTGTAGACAAATGCAAGGAGCAAAGTGAGATAGCGGGGTCGGTGCAGTTTAGTGCAGGCAAACGAAAGGGACGACGACGGCGTGTAAAGAAGAGAGGGAGGAAACTGAAGATCGCGTACATAAACATGCAGGGCGGCAGGAAAAGAGAGAAGTGGATGGAAATTAGTGAGCAGCTAGAACAGGAAGATATCCAGGTATACGCTGTGACCGAGACGCACCTACGAGACTTGGAAGAACCTCCGGTAATCGGAGAGTATGTATGGGAAGGATGTAATAGGACGGCTGGATTGAGAAAAGGCGGAGGAGTAGGTATGCTTATACGGCAGGGGGCTAATTGGAAGAGAGTGAAAGAAGACTGTAAAGAACATGTGTGAATGAAAGGGATAGTGGAGGGTAGGGAGATGGCTTTAGGAGTTGGGTATCTATGGACGGGTAAGGATAGCAAAGAACAAAACGAAAAACTGGTGGCGTGTCTAAAAAAGGACATAGAGGATTTGAAACGTTCCGAGGAGGTACTATTGGTAGGGGACATGAACGCCCACATTGAAGATCTAGACGGGTACACAGACTTCAACGGAAATCTAATGCTAGATATGTGTGAGTACCAAAAGCTGATCATAGTAAATAGGGAACAAAAATGCGAGGGTCAAATAACATAGAGTGTGGTAGGAGACAGTCAAGTATTGACTACTGCCTTATTTCAGAGGGACTCTATGAATGGTTGGATGGCATGACCATAGATGAGGAAGAGGGCCACAGTCTGGGCAGTCACCACAAGCGCATACACCTGGGTTTTGGGAAACTGGGGGGCGACAAAACGGGTCGACCGGGCCAGCGCGCAAAGTTAAACAGCAAACAAATTGCGGTTATAGCAAAAAGAATAGAGACTGACATAGAAAGAAATCCTGGAGACGAGTGGGAATATGACAGGCTCATCAAAACTATGCAGGAAAAAATAGTCAAGGCAGAGGGGGCCGATCGATGGAGAGGAAAGAAAACACCCAAAAGCTGGTGGAACAAAGAAATCAAGGAGGCGATAGAGAGGCGTAAACAGGCGTCTACAGATCACAGACAGGCCAAGAGGGCAGGGAGACAACAGGAACAGGTGGACCTAAAATGGGAGCAATATAAGCAAATGAAACAGGAAGTGCAGCAATTAGTGCAGGCGAAAATAAAGGTGGACAGCGAGCGATGGGTAGCGCAAATACGAGGGAGGGGTAGAGACGCGCCGAAAAGGTTTTGGAATCATGTGCAGGCATTAGGGAAACACACGAGTCCCACAGAAGGCGGTACTATAGAAAACGAGCAGGGACAGATGCTCAAGGGAAAGGAAGCATTGTCATACCTACACAAAATCATCACGGAGAAATTCGGTAAGATGGATGAAGAGGCCCCGCAGCGACAAGAGGCTATGGAGTATCCTGGAGAACGAGGGAATTGGGGCAGAATTCATTAGCTTACTCAGGGAGCAATACCGGAAGAACCAAGTTCAAATAGTGTGGGAGGGGATAACATACAATAGGCCTGTATACACCTACAAGGGTTTGAAACAAGGATGTCCTCTCTCTCCGCTGGTGTTCATGATCTACATGGCGGGGTTAGAAAGAAAGTTAGAAGTCAGTACGCTGGGGTTCGACTTATCATACATGAAAAACGGGCAGGTTGTGGAACAACGGTTTCCGGGACTAATGTATGCAGAAGACATATTGTTGATGGCGGATAACCGGATAGGTATGCAGGGCTTGATGGATATATGCGGTGAAGAAGCGACGCACCTAGGGCTATCCTTTAGCAGAGAAAAATCGGGGATCATGGTATTTAACGACGGCGCGGAGCACAAAACACTATCAGTGCAGCAAGTAGAAATACCATTGGTGAAAAGAGTATAAATATTTAGGAGTATGGCTGACCGACAGCGAAGATTACACGCAGGCGCATGAGGCGCACCTTAAGACGAAAGGAAGACGGAACGCGGCCATAATGAAGCATAGAGCCCTCTGGGGATACAGCAAATACGAGGTGGTAAGGGGAGTCTGGAAAGGGGTTATGGTACCAGGATTAACTTTCGTAAATTCGGTTCTGTGCATGAAGCCAGAGACGTGTGCTCTTCGGGCATATTTTTTACTCTGCAGCGTCCACTTCGCTATGTGGCAGAATTGAGTCTAAAACTTAACTCAGGGGAAGATGCTTACTCTGAGTGATAAGCAAGAGACTGAACCATAAAGGTGTAATTTAACAGTCGCGCTTTAATGCCGGCAACTAGAAGAGTTGATGCATGGTCGGCTGCTTTCTAATGACATTAAGTGATTTTAGCTCAAAGATTCTTTAAAGGAGCCTTGAAGACAAAACACAAGTTTGGTTCATTAAAAAGACGGCCTCGTTAGAATCATGCTGACACCAGTTTTAACGTAAACGTCGCTCAAATAAGCTATATAATTAGGAAAAAAATTGAAGTGGCATACGACCCACTCGCTCATTTCCCGCAGCAGAACCTATGATGTCATACCAGAATGCTCTGCGATTGGCGGAAGCGGGCAAAAGCAAACGCAAATTAGGCTGAGCTTATAAGCTTGCAGAACGAGCTATTTGTGTTTAAATTTAGGGCACATTCTTTTTAAAGCCATAAGAATGGTGGTACAAACAGTTGAAGTTACGAAAGCCCAATTAAACATAGAAGAGCTGATGCTTAGCGCTGTCGGTACTGCGCGCACCACGATTGGTTCAGCTGCACAGCACTGCGGGGCTTTGGGGTTGTCTCAGACGACACTGGCCGATTGACGCAAGCAACGGTGTCTTACGCGACCATGTTTGTCGAGCAAGCACTGTTTCACGAAACGATTATTTTCTCCCAGAACAAAAACAAGCCAGATTTAAATACGGTAAAAAAAAACCAAAGGCAGAAAACGGCTTTTCAGGGTATGGTGGCGCCATCTAGGTTCAGTAACGTAAACAAACGCGCGAGTACCTCGATGTCCGCGCCACGTACAGGGTGGAGACACCCTTTGAACGGTCCCGTGCCGCTGCAATTGGGTCAACGTGCACAACGCGTAGTTCTTTTCGTTTCCCACGATATACAGCAACGCGAAATAGATAAGATGATTCAAACTTCACCAGTAAACTGCGTTGCGTCGATAATTGTAGCGCGGTTTGATGCAATGACTTGCTTCGGCGGCGAGCGAGTGACCCAAAATGACGGCCCCAGTGTATACGTGTCTCAACCCTGTACTGCGGGCGCGTGAATCAAGAGACCCTAGGCTGCAGAGCGGTCGGTTTCTGTGATGTCATTGCAGACCACGAAACACACGATTACGCGAAAATTAAAATTTTAACTTACACCGATTAATTTCTTGGTGTCTAAAGCATCGTTTGTATCCGGACACGCATTGGGGGCACTATAAAACACGAAATCTTTTGAATAAAATAAACTTGTATTTTGTCTTCGTGGATCCTTTAAGCCAAAGGCCAGATTAAAACGTGCGTCTGAAGTTATCTCTTGAATACACTGTATAATCCATATGCTGACGACCTAGCATTCGGGAACATATTATGTCGAAGGACATAGACGTATATTAGGGAGACTACCGCGCGAATGATGGCTCCCTAAGGCTAATTTTGAAGCTACGGGAAAGCAGCGACGAAGTGATATATTAGCACATGCGAACTTCTGGCTAATAGCTAAAAATTGCAAATCTATGATTGTGGTCCTGGTGCAAAATCGTTAAGGAAAAATTGCCCGCGTATCTGCTCCTTTCGTTGCAAATGTCGACGCAAGACGATAGGCAACTGGCGCCCCTGGCAAGTGAAGCAGCCCTTCTCTTTCCGGCTCACCTCTCGTGCTGTTAACCTCCCTTCTCGTTCCTTCTATGATAACACGCTAGAGGTTTGCTCAAGACAATTTAAGCTTACCGCATTCCACTGCTCCAAGTAAAGGTGCCTCGATGCCAGCGCTGCCGTACGACGGAGACGCGCGTGAATCGAGGCACCCTACTCCAACGTTTTTAGAACCACGTCGCCCTACTCCCTGAGCGTTCCAAGCAGAACGCGATACCTATCTAGTGGAACCTTTCGTTGCTGTTGCCGTTTGATTTTGTAGAATTCCGCCAGGTAGCGGGGCCAACAGCAGGTGACGGTTTTCTGCAGTTGATGTAGTAATTCGTTTGCTTTCGCTAAAAGCAAGCATCCGTAAATTTTGAATAAAGAAACACTCCAAATGTCACTAAGGTATTGATTTTCTCCTTATATTTGGTTAATCTCCTGTTCTTGTTCAACAATGTTGACAAGTATGAACATTAACCCCACACTTAGACGTTTAGATTTTGATGTGAGTATATAAGACTTCTGCACAGCATCTATTTCACTTCGGCCGGCTGGCTGAATCGAGTGACCCACAGACAGAGAGACAGACAGACAGACCAAAATTTTTCCTTTAAAGTAGCCCAAGAAAGACTATCGTCTTCAATATACATGTATGTCACGGAGTTAGCATTGTCAAAATGTTGTAGACCTCGGCGAAAAATGGAACACACAAATAGTTTATTGGCGGTGAGCGCAAACACACGCGGCGCTGCGAAGCGCGCCTCCATGACGTCAGCTTAGGGATTCTCGCATTTGTCGTCTGCTTCACTCAGGATTGCTCTCCCTGCTGTTTCTTTGCGCTCGGTCAACGTCTGATGCCTGTCCGCACCAGAATTGGCGTGTGGGTTTTTATCATAATAATAGGCTTAAAATCGCATACACTAGCTCATGGTGTCAATTAAAGTATAGTTTTGGATACCGCTACGGGAGAAACATTGCCGGCGCCACCCCATTCCTTGCGAAGCCGGTCCTGTGCGGAGCGCGAAGAGTCGGAGCTAGGCGTCAGCTTCTGTATTAAGCAATCTTTCGAGCCAGCTGCTAGTAACCGACAACAGAGAGAATACAAGACCAAAACAAATTCTAGGCCTTCAGGGCTGTCGGCTTTGGCAGAAGGCATCACGATTCCCGGTAATCATATGTAAGGTAAAACAGTTTTTGCAACCTTGCCGAACGCTCGGAAGCGTTTTGTCACATCACTTTACGTTGTCAAGGCATGAAAGTTTGCCGACTTGCACTATAGACTGCAAAAACTGTAGGTTGAGTTCCAGTGTGTATATACGCGCGTGCTGATTCTATACCAGGCATCTAACCAATATGGAGGTTTATTGAGCAAAACGAGTCACGTCTTCGTTAAATTTATAGTAACAGATATATGTTTGTTAAGACCTGGAGGGATATTTCGGAACATTTTGCACAGCCATATCTTCCAGATATTCGGATATGCGTTATATGAAAACTGCACTCAAGAGGAGGAGGAAGAGGAGGAGGGGAAAACTTTGTTTAACAATTATATCGATCTGGTTGGTGGGCCGGGTCCTCAGTCCAGGACAAGAGAGTAAAAGTAATTTTCTTCAAATCATAGAACGCCATCCCGAGTAGAATAGGATTTGTTCTTCGCGCCTGGAAGGGTCGGAAAGCAATAAAGAGCTACTTGGAATTCTTCTTCGGTTTCGAGTCTTATAATATATGCAGGTATACAATTTATTACGTTAGTTAGCCAGTATATCATGCCTTCAACGCCGTAATCATGTCATCATTGTTCGAGTTGAGAGTCAGTTCGTTATGATAACGATGTAATTACGATAGAAATTCGGAGCACAAAAGCCGCCTTCGAGTACTGTGGACCACGTTGTTTAGGGCGCGATCGCGGTGGCGTAGCACAAACCGTCTCATTTTATTTGCATGTGAATAAACAAAGCACGCTGCGGATATGCACCTTCTTGCACGCAGCCGTAATGAAAGGCAATTTGTGAAGAAGGGAATGTATGCCACACAAAATGAAGGAAAAAAAATTCCCCCGCATTTCCCCGAGGGGGAGAATGTGAAAGTGCGAATGCACGGTTGTCGGCCCGCTTGCGGCGCTTGCGCTCGGCCCCCGCAGCCCACCGCCTCGCCTCCTTCTCTTCCATCTCTTCCATCGGGTTTGTAGTATCACGTGTACACCACGCAGTTATCAAGCCGCTATAACGCCGCTGAGTCGCCAACGCACGCCGCTGACGACGTAGTTTGAATGCGTTAAAGATATAAGGCGCGTTCTGACACCGATATCAGCGTCGCGTCCGTGGCTTATTCGGTAGAGCGTCGGGCTGCGGCCCGAAAGTCCTCGGATCGAAACCTGGCACCGGATGCTGTTTCTTTATTAAATATAGAGGAGCACTGCGGACGCCGACGCCGCCGGCGGTGGATGGTTTGGGGTCGCTTATAAAGTGCATGGCTCCCAAACATCCCGAAACCTCCTAATAAGAGGTTGGTGACGGAGCAGAAAAATTAATGCGTTGGACAGAAAAAAAAAAAGCAAGAAACATTAATCCGATACAAGACAACAACGAAAGAAACACAAGAAAGCCGCTTTATTTCCTGTTGTGCGATGAGCGTGTAGAGGCCGCTGCTTGGTACGTAGTATTAGACTGTTGAGTCTTCATAGGAGCATCTCAAAAATACTGCAGGGAAGCCTACGAATTTGAATACTTATCGAGAAGCTCTGATCGCTGATCCTCGCGAATAAGCATGCAAGAAAGGACGGGTTACACACGATCTTCTGACCGATACTCTGAAGAAAGTTGTTCTCTATCTCCTCGTGTGTTGCAAACTTGTGGGGGATACAGCTTCAAATTATTCAGATGCGTCAGAAGTTGGCAAAATAACTGAGTCGCTAGAATACGCCTTTTAACGCACTACAGCAACGAAGCGGGCGATTTCTAGCCCAGGCACTGTTGCCCCTCACAAGCGGAGTGTAGCAGACGACAGCGACGCGAATCCCTAAGCCGACGTCAGAGCCAGGGGGCGCCACTCAAAGATCTCACCGCCAATAGTGAGTACTGCAGTCAGGACGTGAACAGGGGAATCTGAGCGTCATGTGAAATTTGTTTTGAAAGCGCTTGTTTTTTTCTGAAAGCGCTTGTTTCGACGGTGAAAGAATTCACCATTGCAGAAAGCTGCGTACGTTCGGGGAATTTCTGTTAGCTTTTTCGTAGTGGGCGAACACTTCTAAGATAAGTGATCGCGTCTTATGGTCGTTTCCTACGACATAATGTGTGCGTACTCCATTGGGGCATTGGGCTGACGCTTACATGGCGGGGCTCAAACTACATAGAGTAACGATGTGCCTGTTCTAAACAACTCGCTAGCTTGGATACTGCTATGCTGTTTGTCCAGTCACAACACCAGGGAAAGGAGAATGGAATATACCTTCGTTTGTTTTGGAGCAAATGGGGTCTTGGGGATGAATTTTGAGTATTTTGTTTTCTTCAGTTTATGCGTTCTTCTTCTGCCTTCCGTAGGTAGGGGGGTTACATTTTGTGCTCTTGTTCAGTTCTTTCTTGTACAATCAAACAGGCACCCACAACCCGTTGCCCTAGTGTCCCTCGTGTTAATATGGTAGGAATTTTTGAGTAGCTCTATTTTGGATGAAAAAGCTTCTGACGAGACATGTTGATAGTTTAGGGAATCTGCTATAGCTTGAATGTCATTTGTTCAGAGTTTAAATTGTTTCAACCCTTGTATTCGACCTCTCTGCCCGCTGCCTCATCCGACCCCGAAGACGGCAAGAGGGCGAAGCGGTAGTAAAAAACGGGGCTCGTGCATGAAAACAGGCAGGCCGCTGTTTGGAAGCTGGCTACAATGCCAACAAATAGTTTTTCTCCGTCTCGAGTTTCGCCTTCCGGCATCCGTTGCTCATCACTGGAAACTAATTCTAATGCGTTAGCTTGTCACCTTTTATTTTCACCTAAAGGCAAAGTCGTGTGGGCGCTCAGTTTTCACAGTCGTTTATTTTTCATTGCGTAATAAAGCAGCAAAAGCGGGGCTAATGAGGAAATCGGCCCGTTGGTGAAAACCTTGGCGCGACTGTGATGAACAGCCAACGCAGCAAGGGCAGCCGAACACAGGAGCAGGGAACCAGAAGCCCCAGACAAACGCGGTGAATTCAAATACGTGTTTGTTTCAGAACGATGTTCCGGGCCGGCAGGAGTATCGCAAAGCAATTGCGGATTACTACGAGAAGGCCGACGGCTTCATCATAGTCTTCGACGTAACAGATGAGGTACGTGGACAGTGAAAATATTTAGAACAATGGCAGTGACCGCGCACATAGTCGGGGTGCCTGGCGCTGTAACGTTAATGAGCCTATGTAACTTACCACTCAGCTATTTAGCTCGTACATGCATTTTAACTTCAAGACAGGAACCCAGTAAGAGAAGGTAACTAAACAGAAGACTACCGTCACAGTAAAATCCTTGCTCAAGAACATTGATTGGGGGATTTTCCAGCTGAAGAAAGCCGCGCTACGTGCAACTCATACTGTAGCAGCGCGTATTCACTAGTGATAAAGAAAGAGCTACTGATGGAACTTGTCTGCCCCTTCATAATTCAATCCACTGCAGCAATCCAACCTAATTCAATCCAAACACGGCAGACAACTTTGCGAGAAGTCGTTCTTTTCAGAAGGGAGCCACATATCCCACAGTAGGACGGGCAGAAGCTCTTTACACGTTGTCTTAAACCATGCACTTCCGTGCATACTTCGTTTGGTAACAATTTAGCACATCTCGAAGATTCTTAAGTTTTATCTGCATTTTACGCAATGTACAGAAGCAATAAAGGAAAACCATACGAACTCGTTGTTCGTCTCGAAGACGCATACATTCGTGTGCATGAGATTTACCACCAATATTCAAGTATCCCTGAACATTTCCTAAAATATCTAAATACAATCCACTTAAACATCAGTAAATGTTGCCGGTACAATTGTTGTGGTTGTCGCAGGCGTAAGGGAAATATGTATGGTACTGATAACATATCGGTTTTTCTTCATCTCCAAACATACTTGCGAGCAGGAAGCGTATCCGGAAAAATGATTCTACTAATTTTGCATATTCCCGGAAAAATTTCATGCTTCTTTGGAGCATCAAAATTGTTCGTCTGAGCAAAAAATCTGCTTCGAAGCAATTTTCAAAACTGGGGCAAATGAGTCATTATTTGATGATGTAAAACGGGCAAAAAATACGCGGACATGACAAGGAGGTGGACGGTGATGTACTAAAAATTAAGTTAAATAAAAACAATCCCCCTCCCATCAGACGCAACCTGGTCATGACCAGAACTCGGGCAAAAATGTGACATTTTTTGCTTCGTACATTACTCAAAACCGAGATGTAAAATCTCAGACATCGAGATGCAAGACATGAAATTGTAAAATCTATTCCGCAACTTCAAGTGGCCATGTACAACCGCACTTACGACAATGGGTTTGCGTACAGGGACCGCTTGCTGATTAAGAGTGTTCTTTGCCCCTGTAATTTATACGTAGAAGTCCGAATAATAATCCTGATATATCTCAGTATTTTTCTAGTGTTCGGAAGGCGAATCTCTTCCAAGTCACATCCCATCACATCCAACTGGAAAGTCTATTTGAAGGTGGTTCCGTAACTTAACCTAGCCTAACCATTCCTAACCAATATCTAACTTAACCTAACGTAATCCTACCTGCCCTAACAACAGGTTTTTCGCTGTGATTTCCCTCAAAACAGCCTGATGTAGCGGAACAACCTGCAAAAAGACTATCCCGGATCGAACACTGTTTGTAAGGCGAAAGCCCCAGGGCCTCATTCTGTAAAATACCGTAGTCGTCATTGTAGTTGTTGTGCGGTCGTTGTAAGGTAAAAACATGCTGCCGCTCCGAAGAGTACATAAACAAAAAAAACATGTGCGATCCGAAGGGATTTGAACTTGGGAACCCACAGTTGGTACCCGATGCGCTACCACTGTGCTACCGATTTTTTTTTTCCTGAGTGGTTCGCTACAAAACAAAACGCACTGTGCAGTATACAAATTATAAGCTCCAGAATCTAGTCGGCTGAAGTTGGTTGTTTAAAACATTGTAAACCGCGCTAGTACAGCGTGTTGTAGGGCTAGTTGGTACTGCATTTCAATGATAGAGAAACAGCGCGCAAAAGACAAGACAATAACGAAGGGACAGGACGGTCGCAGACCCACAACTAGCTTAATTGAAAAAGTTGCAGAGACATCTACATTTGCATTCTAAGATGTAAGGCGCTACAGGGATACTTTGACTCCCACTGGGCGAGTTCGTACGCAGCTATGCTTCACGAGCACAACAGGTTATGGAAAAGAGAAAGACTATAGCAACCGGGGGCTTTTAATAGCCGTGTCCCAGGACGGAGAAAGGCTCTCGACGCTTCCGTGGCTTAAAATGAGAGCGTGAAAGGTTGCAAATGCGAGCTGTTGGTCAGTTTGAAAGAGGAGGAGTCAGTGTCAGTGTATCGAAATGTTTATTCTGTGATGTCGAGGCCGGGAGAAAAAGTTTTGCTTTTTTCAGAGAGAGAGAGAGAGAGAGAGAGAGAGAGGGAGAAAGATAGAAGATCTTAGTTCAGGGATAAATAGTTGTGGTTTACGAAAATGGAATAAAGAGGTGGCAGGGAGGTCAAAGGTGGAACCCGAGCCTACAGTACCAGATGCAGCAGCTCCTTTCCTTGCCCTCTCAATCAGCTCGCGCTGAGCTTGAGGTAACGAGATCGTCAAATCTGCCTCCCGTGCCTCGAAGAAGTAAAATATGTCATGTTTGAGTTGTTCTCCCCTGGACATACCTTAGGACATGGCCAGGTCGCGCGCAAGAGGGTGAATGTTTCCCTTCTTTTAGCTGAGTTGTAAGGTAAGGTCTGATGTTTGCACCCAACACCTTAACGCACATGAATGTTCAGGTAACTGTGTTGTTTTTTCGTCCTGTGTGTTTGTGATTCTTCTGCATTTGAGACTTTGTTGTAGCAAGGGGAAAGGTTTTTTTCCTAGGCATAGGATGAGGATTCGTTCTTAACGTTTTTCGAAGAGAGCAGTTTGGTATTTGTGGTCACAAAGAGCACGGGATGTGAGTTCGTGTGGCTATTGCATAGTGCGTCGTTCGCTTTCAGACCACTGGATCCGGCTGTCCAGGTGACTATGTTAGCTTTCTGCATGATGCATAGGAATATCTTACCGAAGCCTTGGTATTCTGCCTCCAGATAACTGTATAATGTCATTTGTAAGTCTGTAGTGATGCTGTGCTTCTTTTTGACGCTTGCGCTATTCGGATTGCCAAGAGGATGGCTCCAACTTCCACTTATTTATTCCTGTATGTTGGATAGTCATGCAGTCACAAATATTGCCACAGTAGTCAACAACGACAATGCCGGCCTCGTGGTTTCGTACATCACTGAGTCAGTGTATGCTGTGGTCTCATGATATGGCAACTTTCCACAAATGAACTTCAGCCTGCCATACCACCCCTTCTTGTCTAGGATTGTATCAGTGCTGTACGGAACGGCGTTCCAAGGAACGGCGTTCCTGGAACTAGTTCCTTTTTGGAAGAGCGGAGAAACGTCACCGTTCCATTAAGGGTCGGTGGAACTATAACGGTAACTCGTTAGGTTTTCGAAGGAACGGCAGGAACGGCGTTCCTTCTGCAAACGTTACATCGCTAGGCGTTGGCTGTTTTTGATGCCAAGGCTCGAGTATAAAACTCCACAAGTCGCTATTGTGTTTCCCTTCCTATAAGCTAGCCCATTTGCCCACCCTTGAGCGGAACGGGCTTCGTCGAAGGTCAAAGGCAGAAGAGTAATCACACAGCGGGCCGCAACTTGTGCTTGCTTTCATGCCGGTTGAGCTTACGCGGCGTTCGAAAGGGTAACTAGCGCATCCGCGAGGATGCTTTTTACCTTTTATCGTTTGTCTGGAGAGGCGAGGGTGCGCGTCTGGCCGATAGAATAGCGTCATTAAATAAAGGCTTCACTAAATAAATAAAAGCGTAGCTTATTTAGCCCCGCTACGATAGAATTGTTCCCCTCCGGGGAAAGGTTTTTGAAGTCCGAGCGGCGTTGAGCGGTCCCTTGTGAAACCACAGTACCTATACATTGTCAGGGGCACCGCATTCGTGCGCGGGAAGCACGGGTGCGTTGTCGGGGCAGTTGCGCTCGCTGTGAGGTCATTCAATAGAGCTGGGCGCACCGCAATGTCTCGGGATGTTGTCCTGAAGTTACTGATTACGCACGCAGTTCGTCACGGCGCGGTCTGTCGCCAACCTGGCGGTAATGAGTCGGAGTGCCAGGTCCTTTTGTATTACAAGCGTCGTGTTGATAAAGGACAGGAATTTCGTCACTGTTGGCCATAATTTCGTCGCGCGCCGTATGGAAAATACCTGATAGAGCGCCCGAAGGTCGGCGGCCAGCATTCAGATTTGCTTTAGTTGGTCGGTTTCCACCTGTGTTATACTTTTACTTTGATGAGTACCTAGGAGTTTTAGTGAAAGGGAGACGGCAGATCATGTGATTGTTTCTACTGCACTACAATCAGCCAAGTGTCATGGGTCTACAAGAAACACATTTAAATGCCAAACATACAAATTTTTTTGAATAGTTACCAGAAGTTTAGGAAGGACAGGGATGGTGGTGGTACATCTTCCGGGGGTGCGGCCATCATTGCCCGAAAGTCCTTGGCGTGCCACACTATCCAGTTACAGACCGTCCTTGGGGCTGTTGCCATTCGTACCATATTTTCAATAGGCTCTGCTCCGTTTACATCCCTCTTGATTACCAGCTGTCGAGCTCGGATTTATAGGGCCTTGTAGATCAGCTACGCGCACCCTTCATTCATTCAGGCGACCTCAACGCACATAACTATCTTTGGGGCTGTGCTCGCACGGATGCCCGAGGTCGCCTTATCGAAAAATATCTATCTTCGGGAGCATGCCTATTCAATAAAAACCAGCCTAAATACCACCATATAGGACACAACACTTATTCACACCTCGACTTGGCTATTGGCTCTGCAGTATTCATTCCATCTCTTGAATTGGATGTTGGCACTATCCCATATGGTAGTGACCACTTACCAACCACATTAACATACATAGGTAAAGGCCCGAGCAGTTCACTTTCCCATAACAGGTTCAATGAAGCGAGAGCGAACTGGAGTACATTTACTCAAACATCCAAACTACACCACACATCCATAACACACATACAAGTTGAAGAAGCTACACAAGCCCTCACGACGCACATCCTCGACGCCGCCGAAAAGACCATTCCCCACGCCTCTGGTGCCCTGGGCAACAAGCGGAGGGCGTGGTGGAATGAGGACTGTAGGGGGGGGGGCGCGAGAGGCCCAGAACAAGGTGTGGGGTATCCTTCGTTTGTACCCCACGTTGGGTAACCTCCTGTTGTTCAAAAGGGCAAAGGCGATGGGAAAACGTGTGCGCGGTGAGGCAAAACGAGAGAGTTGGCGTACATTCATAACATCAATTAACTCCTACACAGACACACAAAACGTATGGACACGAATACACAAACTCAAGGGACAACCAACACACAGCCTGCCTCTGGTCAGCACAACAGAGGACACACTCGAAGACCAGACTGACACACTCGCACAGCACTTCCAACACGTGTCCAGTTCAGCACACTACACTAACACTTTCATGAAACACAAAAAATCGGCCGAAAAGAAGTCTTTACTTGATAACGGCAAGTCAGCATCCTCTTATGACTCCGAGTTTTCACTTCATGAGCTGAGGACCGCTCTGAGCACTTGTAAACCCTCAGCTCCAAGCCCCGGCAACATCACATATGGAATGATACAGCACCTACACTCAGACACTCTTCTAACACTCCTCCACCTATATAACAAGATATGGCTTTCGGGGCACATTCCAAACTCTTGGAAGGAGTCTAGAGTTATAGCTTTCCTGAAAGAGGCAAAGGACCCATCGTCCCCCTCAAGTTACCGTCCTAAAGCCCTGACGAGCCGCCTGTGCAAGCTCCTCAAGACGATAAATTGCAGGCTCGTCTACTTCCTTGAGTACAACTGTCTTCTCGAGAGCTGCCAGCCAATCTTCAGGGCAGGGCGATTTACGAACGATCAACTCGTTGCTCTTGAAACATATATAAATGATGCCTTCGTGCATAAACAGTATTGTTTAACTGCGTTTTTCGACCTCGAGAAGGCCTACGACACAACTTGGCGTTGTGGAATACTTAGTGACCTCGAATCATTCGGTGTTTCTGGTAACATGTTAAACACTCTGCTTAGTTACTTGTCGGAGAAAACGTTTCGAGTGAGAGTTGGTTGAGCACTCTCAAAGGTCCACGTGGAAGAAAATGGCGTGCCCCAAGGTGGCGTGTTGAGCGGCACTCTCTTCATAGTAAAGATGAACTCTCTTAGAAAGGCATTGCCACCTACAATCTCTTATTCCATGTATGTAGACGCCGTGAAGATATCCTTTAAATCATGAACATGTTTATCTGCGAACGTCGAGTTCAGCTTGGTGTCAACAAACTTTCCAGCTGGGCTGACAAGAATTGTTTTAAAATAATCCCGGAAAGAGCTCTTGTGTTGTGTTCTCCAGGAAGCGTGGGGTCCACCCGGACCCAGACATCACTCTTGAGAGCGTGCCGCTTCCTGTGAACAAGGAGCAGAATTTTTAGTTATTTTATTCGATGAAACGCTTACACTCATTCCTCATATCAAACAGCTCAAATGCAAATGCTTAAAACAATTAACATTCTTGAAGTCCTCTCACATCAATCTTATGGGGCCGACAAACTCCTGCTGAGCCTTTAAAACAGCCATGCTGGGGTCGCGGCTCGACTACGGCAATGTCGTGTTTGGGTCGATGACAAGACAGCACCGAAAATGCTTGACCCAGTGCTGCATCTTGGCCTTCAACTATCATGCTGCGCTTTTGGCACTAGCCCTGTCGAAATTCATTATGTAGGGTGCGACAAATGGTGCCTATAGGTCATCAGCGGGAGTATGTTGACCTGCTGTATGCATCTAAGATCGTGTCTCTCAGTAACCATCCTGTTAATCTAATCATGAAGAATACAACAAACCTGCAACTCTTTTTGAACAGGCAATCTATTTCCATACCTTTTTCTCAGAGTGAGCGAGGAGGCTTCTGCACTCAATGTCCCCCTTTCAGATCCGCAAAAGACGCCCACCCATAATTTCATTCCACCATGGCATCTTCGTCCTACATCATGCGACCTGTCATTCACGCAACTAGAAAAAATAGGGTACCCAGGAGTGCAATTCTCCAGCACTTCCTTTTCCTGCAAGACAAGTACAGGTGCACAAAATTCTTCAGCGACGCGTCGAAAACTTCTGCTGTCTCTTGTGCAGCGCACGGACCAAATTTTAGCGTTAGTAAAACAAATAATTTTCATTGCAGTATTTACACGGCCGAAGCGTGTGGCATCTTACTCGTTTCAAATCACATCATCGAACATAGAATTGCCAAGCCTATCGTGTACACAGATTCTCTAAGCGTTGTGCAGGCACTGTCATAAGGAAGGTCGTCTAAAAACTATGTAATGAATGTTCTTTTAAAGGTTATAATGACTGCATACGATTCAAATTTAAAAATAACTACATGCTGGGTACTATGTCACTGTGGGATCCCTGGTAATGAGACCGCTGATCCTGCCACTCTCATGACCGCAGTTGACATAACAACAGTACCTTCCACAGACCTAAAGACACACATCAGGTGACACCTTCATAACACATGGCAACTACACTGGGGCCAACAAACAAACAACAAAATACATGTAATAAAACCACAATTGGGATGCTACACAACTGCCTCACACTACAGATACACTTATGTCGCCCTGGCTAGGCTGCGGTTAGGCCATACACATGTAACGCACTCCCACGTGCTCATTTGAACTTCGGGACCCATGTGTAGCAGATGTGGAAAGGGCCTATCCATAGTCCATATACTAATCACACGCAAGGCACTTGACACAACATGACACAAGCATTTCCCTGAATTATACAGACGACACATTCTACGGCTCCCATCATACTTTTTAGCCGACGAACCAATGTATTTTCTAGTCAACGTGTTTTTAAGTTTTTAGCTGAGGTCAAATTTGTGGAGCGCTTGTCATATCACGTGTAATAATCCTGGCCCCATACACCAGCCATCTCCATTGTCTTCAGTTTTGCGTCACTTTTACTCTTACTTACATGTTTCAGTATTAAAAGTCTCATCAAAAATTCAGTCCCTTCTTCTCTTGCGCTCTTTTCCCTTGTTGGCCTTGCTCCATTAAGCACCATCCATCATCATCATCATCATCTCACGGTAAAAATTGCGAGGTTGAGAACAGCCTCGAATGTTGATCGAATGATGGTATTTCTTTCACTTTCTTTGCTGCGGGTAAATCTGTGATACGGCACGCTCTGCAATATTCTGGTCATAATCAGTGGTTGTATGAGTTCTATCGTTTCTTTTCTCTTTTTGTTCCTCCTCTCTTTGTTGGACATTTTGCTTGTGAGCAATGATTGATTAAATATTTTCTGTTTTTGGCTTTTGGGATGTGGGAACTACCCGCTTGCCTAGAACCCCGGCGAGCATTCTTACATGGCTGTTTTTAGGGAGATTTTAAACTTGGCCGCATGGCGCCATCTGTCGTTTACCAAACCGAGCTTTCAGCGGAGACATAACCATGGGAATATTGTAAAGTATTTTGAAAATCATATGATAGTGTGAGTATGGGATTCTTTTATTATAGTGGGCTTCATTTGAGCTACTTTCGTCTTATAATCTATGCCTTCCTTAATATTTGAGAGCCCGGCGTTAATCATTTGTCCCGTCTTTTAGTTAGATCACCCTCTGTTGGTGCCGGCTTAAGTCCCAGTGGATAACGCAGCGCGGTTGCTCGGTGGGCAAGGCGTTGCGCTGTTTAGCCCAGGGCCACTGGTTCAATTCCCCGCCGCGGTGGCCGTTTTTCTATGGACACAGTAAAGAAAAACGCCAGTTTCTTTTAGATTTCGGCGCACGTTAAAGATCCTAATGTGGTCAAAATTCCTCCAGAAGCTTCTAAAGACATGACTTGTAGCCAACGCGTAGTCTTCGGGCGTGAATTACAGAAAATGTGTATTTTTGATCTTCTGTTCGAAACACGCTCTGCTGTGATGGCGTAAGTTGCGGGTACAGCTGGAGACCGTGTCTGCCGAGCATGTTTCCACCGACTGTGCATAGAAAAAACTACACTGCGCAGGCGCTGCACCTAGTGAAAGCGCGTGTCCTTTTTTTCGTATCCTACGTTGTATGATTGTCCTCCTTTCCAGTATTTGTTGCCGTAGCGCACATTACAGGTTAAGCGGAGCCTTCAAATCTTGTTGCCGCAGTCGTGGCTTCCAAGTGGCAGCGGTGCGTAGTTCCGTGAACGCCTGAGGAGCACAGCTGATAACGGACGGCGAGGTGCCACGGGGGAATCGAAAAATGAGCCTAATTACGGTATCGCGTTAAAGAAACGCACATGACTATATACAATCTATTGCACATGCGCAAAAAGCAGCAAGCCTTTTCTCTTTTCTTTTTTCCTCATCAATGCACGATGGTGCAGTGATAAGAAAAAAGTAAAGAGAAAAAGCTGGCTGCTTTGTCCGCAGGTGCAATAGAAGATATGTAGTCATGTTCGTTTTTTGAATAAAGCTAGTCGTGCGTCTGCGCCTGTCCTGTTCCTCGCTTATACTCTCGTCTTTTACGCGCGGTTTTTCTACCGCGCTAGTACCTCCAGGCTGAGTAACCATTCAGGTTGTTCCGGATCGCTTGATTCTGTACACTTCCCTTAAATAAGTAACATTTTCAGTGAAATACCCGCAACTAAACGAGCCTCCTCGCTTGCATGTTGAACAGATAACCTGGTCTGCCCTAAAGAATGCCGATTCAGCGTCATGAACACATTATAGAGAGCACCCCTAACATTTTCCTCTGGCAGAAAGTGAATTCTATAATGAGTTAATGGCATGTCTCTTTTAAAGGTTTCTTGGAGGCAGTCTTAATGGAATACCGCAACCCAAAAGCCCCGAAAAACTGGCGCGATTGTTGCAGGGATCTGAATGACCGACAATAAAATTCCCAAAAGTGTACATACGATTATTTTAGCTGAAACCGAGGTTATATTGGGATTGTGGCGTAATGAAGCACGAACAATATAATTTAACGTACCGGCTTTCATTTCACTCTTCATGATGCATTTTTGTCGACCTACAGCATGTAAGTGACGATAAAGCGGAAGAGGGAGACAAATATAACAATATATTTGCACAAACGCTTCGGTACTACACTACTAATATACTACAAGTAAGACCTATGTTTCGAAATCATAAAAGCATTGACGACTTCGCACAAGAATCGCTGCACAAATACCCAACGAATTTCGGAAGTTGAAACAATAAAGCATAAGATCTCACACTCGTACTTGTACAACAGTCGACTGAAAACGATGCATCTGCTTTCGCACAAACAAAAACCAAGATATAAGACTGTAGCACCTACATCATCACTTTTCCGCTCTTCCCTTGAGCCCCACAAAAAACCACAAACATTCTGTGTAACCATTGTATGCGGCTTCTCGACACAGAAATCGCCGAGAAAACGGAGCATACATTTGGAACGGCAAGCACATTACCCACTGATGCACGAACAAGCATTCACAGATGCCGACACTATTATTTCGTTAATTTCTGTTTCGGCTTCGTCGTCCCAGTGTACTTGGCGTCCCGGGTAGTTTTCAGGTGGGCCGCCCAGATAACTTGGACACCACGGTACTATGGCTACACTTCTTTACTTCTTTACTGTGTACAATCCCCGCAAGTTCCAGCGCTAAAATAAAAGTGGTCATTGTTGTTCTATTTTTATTGTACGTACCCACTTGATGGAATAACCACGAATCGAGAGCTTTGAGAGGCCTGTGTTCGCGCTTCAAAAACTCCAAACAAAGCTTTGAATTGATAGCGTAACAGTTGCGGAATAGTGCGTGTCACGTCAGAGCAAAATGTGACGCCACATGAGTAGAAAAAAAAGTTGTTCAACTAACTTTGGCCAAGAGACAAAAAAGCAGTGGAACTGACCGCAGTAGGACGTAGCAGTATAATAGTTCCTAATTAGTATGGCCAGGCACCCCCTTGAAAGCACGTAAGGAAGCCTTATATTCCCAATAAATGTTTATTTTTTAACTCTACAGTGTCAGCCATTTTCTTGACTGCACCATAACAACGGCATTTCACAGAATGGGGCACTTAATTCTCTCGCTTCAAAAGCAATGTATGGCTTCGCGCTCACCCTGGCCGCGGGAAATACTCTTAGCAGCAAAAACATTGCCTTAAAATTGATGCTTATTACTTTCTCTACAGGAAGGCGACGTTACATTTCGGTTTATTTTAACAGGGGAGCTATTGCTACTGGCCGTAAGTTCGGGTTGCGTTCGCGCCAAAAACTCCCCGAGAGAAGGCCGAGTGCTCGTGTACGCGTACCTCAACCGCAGGTTCGTGAAGCTAAGCATGTTCGCTTAGGGTGATTGGCCAATATTGGCAACTCCAGCCTTGGCCGCTCTCCTCGAGTGCAGGGCCGTCAAGCCAAGGATACCCACTTAGGGAGATTTGCCAACAATAGCCACAAATACACTCCAGCGATCGTCGTATCGCGGCAAAACTTGCTCGGAATGAGGAAGACGCGTCATAGCATACGTCCTTCATTCGTTCGCCCTCGTGTCGTCGTGCGCATACGCTCTGTACCGTAGAAGAGCCGCGACTTGAACGTCGGAGCTAGTGTACTTGATCATTGCCTCCACGTGGCCCAGCCGCGGATAGTTCGCCCGGCCGAGGAAGAGGGCGCGCTTCAAGAGGCTCGGCGTGCAAAGCATTCGGTAAAGACGATATTGCCGCTTGGAGAATGGCGTACGAAAACGTCGACCAAAACGACGAGCTCACTTTTCCATTGCTCAACATAAGTTCATTGAAATGGCATGCCGCCGACGTCCACCATGGCACCTCAACGATATTAAACTCACCTTTGTGTCCGTCAGTGATCACTGCAACACCTTCGCCACTCAAGTCTTCCGCGCGAGTGCACGCTTCCCAATTTTTGTTTTTCTAATGTGTGCTTCGCAAGCAGTGTTTTCGCTAATGGTTGTTTATGCTTTTTATGTTTTTATGCTGCCCCGACGCAACCGTGCTCGTCGCATCGTCATTACGGAATCATCGTCGAAATCCCTGCAACTCGAAGGAATCATTTGCAGGAGTGAATGACTGGCTTCTTCAACTTGACAAGCGGGGAAGCAAAGATTTCACAAAGCTTCTAGTTGGCAACAAACTTGATATGCAGGCAGAGAGAGTAATTTCCTTCGAAGTGGCAGAGGTAAGTAAAGCTATATTTTTCTCATGTATATGAAGTTCTAGTCAACACTTTTCATGAGCTTCAGACGGTTGGATCATCTGTTGAAGGAAAAACATAATCAAAAAGGACGTCCGAAATGCTACACGCCGTTCATAATGATTGAAAATGTGTTTGTAGATTGCAAACTAATAAACTATATTTCTGGTAATGAGAAATTATCGTTAATAAAATACTATAAGGTAGTAACTGTAACATATACCTGCGGTAGTAACGATAACCCATGTTGGACGGAACAATCCCCTGTCAGATTACGATCCCAGGGGCAGCCGACAGATCTGTGTAAAATCGCACAAATAGAACAAACACCACCACAAAAAAGAGGTACAATCGCCGTTGCTGACGTCTGCTTGTGGTATCATTGGACCCTCTTATAGGTCCTGCTTTTGGTCTCATTTGGACCCTGGCATTGAGCGTGCTTGCAGTTTCGCGGCTCGAAAGTAGTTGCTCCAACGGGTTACACATCAAGGAAATATTCTGCCCTTCTTCAGTGAAACAACAAGGCTCTATTTCTTATAATACCTCCGAGCTGTACCCCAAAACTTGTAATTATCTAAAAATAACGACAGCCTTTCATTCCTAGTTTATCCGAGAAGTGGAGGGTCAAAGACTACGGGTTTAGAGACGCAGGGGCTTTACTTTAAAGTAGTTTTTATTGATTGTGGGTTTAACGCACCTTAGCCGCACATGGGCCATGAAAAGCGCCGTAGTGGATGGCTCCGGAGTAGTTTTGACCACTCACAGGGATTTTTACGTACGCCTATATTACGAACACACGGGTATTTTCGTTTTCGCGTTAATCAGAACAGCAGCCACCATGAACGGGACGGAATCCGTGTCATCGGGATCATGCGCACAACGCCTTAGCCACTGAGCCACCGCGGCGGGTCTAAAGTGTGTGTGCCAAGCTATCAAGGTGACGGGGCATACTAGGGGCATACAGAGAACCAAGACACCAAGAAGCGGGCGCCACCAATTGCAGCGCACAGCAGGGGCCGTATTCTCGACGCCATAAATACGTGAATCAGCACGAATCCTTTTCTGGTTGGCTTTCAATTTTAGTGACGTGCTTCGGAATGACAAAGGGGCTATTTGGGCTGTCGTGGGGTTGACGTTTCATAAAGTTTACTTGCGCCAGCTAGCAAGTAAGTTGGCCTTATTTCGCTACACTGAAAGTGCATCAGTCCTGATTGGCTCTAAAAAACTAGGCGAAATTCCGTACTCATGATAATCTAGGCCTGTATTTGCTATTTGGACAACAATATCGCTCGTAGGTCTCGCCCTCCCTTTGACGAAGACAGTAGGTAATGCAAACAGTTCGTGGTAGCCTGTACGCTACACAGTGGCAACGTCAGTCTGCACAAATGTCATGGAATTTTAAGTGCGATGCACTTCTTAAGTGACCCTGAACCTGCGTCCACTGGCGATGTCCGCATAGCATACCCACGTGGGGGATTGGCCAGGAATCTCCTCGTCTTCCTTGGCAACGGGGGGAGATGGGCGCGCGCTGGCTGACCGCTGACATGGCACATACCCACGTGGGGGATTCGCCAGGAATCGGGCGTGAGAAGGGCTAATGCACCCGCTTAAACGAGTACTGACACGAAATTTCAAAGCTCAGATCCGCTCTAGCAATCAAGTACAACCACAACTCAAATAGGAGTAGGGTTGCCACCTTTCCCCGAAGAGAAAACCGGCCCTTCGGGGGTTGGGGGCGTGGTATATAGAACGTTTAATTTGTGTTGAAAAAAAGACGCCATGTTTTTGACATGCAGTGCCATTTATTGTTTACGTACGTTTTCTTACGAGAGCAATCAACATAACGTTTGTACTGAAAGGTATTGAGAGCTTAACCGCAATTGCTGGCCGTGGCGGCAGCATTTCGTTGTTTTGTTCCTCCCTTTGGTCCCCCTCCATCTCAGGCAGCGCGCTCGCCCACGTATTTTCTCTGCTTGCGTGTCTTCGCGCAGCTTGTCAACACATGTTTGTAGTCTTCGTTGTTGAATTGACGCTTATAAAACGCCTAAACAGACAATCTCGGCACGAAGGCCAAAAAACCGGCCAGTGACGGCCGGTTTCAAGTATGGACCGGCAACCGGCCCGCTGTTTAAAAAACCGGTCGGGCCGGTCCAAAACCGGGCAGGTGGAAACCCTAAATAGGAGTCTGTGAATAAATTCATCTTTCTTTCTTTGTAGTTGTGTGTGTGTGTGTGATCTCTCTTTCGCGAACATTACCGAACCGCGCAAATTCAACTCGTGCATTCGCACTTTCACATTCTTCCCCTCGGGGAAATGCGGGGAATTTTTATGTAGCAGCTGGCAAATTGCGGTTGCTATTGCCCGGAAATACTGCAAAAAATTCCACCCACCTTCGGTGCCGTGAAATCCCCGTGAATTTGCAACAAGCGCACTTTCACCCGACGCCCGGTTCAAAACTGTTTTGTAGAGAAAGAATGGTTTAGATTGATTCCAAGTCACCAATAACGGAGCATAAAACTAACGTGCCGTATTCTGGTTTAACGTTCGGCAAGAAAACCAGAATAACTGGTTCGGCGTAACAGCCACCTAAGAGGGGAGTAAAGGCCTCTCCATCGCAAAGGACCCGCCGCATTTCAACGGCCTGCACTCCTCCTACTACAAAGCTGTTTGGTCACATTATTTAACTCAAAAGAAAAATAAGAACTCAAGCTGTATGTTTTATTCATTGCTGCGCCTATTGAGTCCGAGCTTGACGAATGAGCGAACCGGTGGTATAAGTGCGTTCTGCCATTATCAGGCTTACCGTTTACCTCTCCTTACCGCGCCATAACGGCGACGGTCACGCCGTCTTTTTCTGTGGTCACGCCATCAACTTGTAACATGGCGTCACTGAAGCCTCTCACTGAAGTCTGTCAAATGTCACAGACGTCTGTCGCATTAGCAGTGTGGATCTTTGCCCTAAAAATAAACGTGCTGAATGATATGCGTTGGATGCTGTTCTAGCGTACTCGTTGAGAACAAAACCCGTTTATGGCCAGTCATACCGTCAGCAAAGCCCTCTCAAACATTTCACACGTTGTTTAACGAATTTCTTTTGGGGGGCTAGGGTAGTTGAAAATGTTAGTTTTAATGATTCACTTTCTTCACAGGAGCTAGCAAACAAATGGGGCATGAAGTACCTGGAAGTCAGCGCCAAGGACGGCTCAAACGTGGCTCAGATTTTCGAAGGGATTGCAACTGACATCAACAATCGCCTGTACCCGCCGCAAAAGAGACCTCAAAAAGGCTCAAAATATGGAGAGATTCGACGCCGTTTGGAGGGCCTCAATCTGAGCAGACCCCGTATTGCTGGCCTTCAAGGTCGCTTCCAGTCGGAAAAAGTTCAAAGTGAACCGTGGTAATTCTCTTATTTTGCTTTTTATTGACGATCTGCATTTATGGGCTAAGCTAGCGAGAAAATTTTTGTCTTCCGCCCTGTTATATATAGCCTGTTGGTCATTTGAGTAAGGCGGAAATGTTACTTGTGGCCGAGTTCGCTAGACAGTCACTGGTATCTAACAAGTGGTTCTCAACCTGTAACCGCTGTGTGGGGCACACGCGGGTCGGAGGTCCGTCACGTCACGTGCGGATGGGTCACCTTTGAAAACTGAATACTCACGGCAAACAACTAGGGACCCGTCGAGGTCTCATCCCTTGGGTGCGTGACCCACGGTTATATAACGTCACCAGGAAAAGCAGGGGGCAATAATTTGGCATCAAACTGCCCGTATATATGAAATACAACTTTGTTCAGCTTGAGAGAACTAGCCTTTAGTAATTCAGTCGGCTCCATTCCAGCCCTGAATGCAAACCGCCAGATATTGAGCAATTTGCAAATTTCGAACGACATTGAGCTAAAATGGGCAGGAGTAATGCAAAAGAGGTCTAGACTGAAACTTTATTTTCAGTGTGTTAACTGCAGGTTAGCATTGAAGTGGAACTATAAAGCAGACTCAAAGAGCCTACTACAAAAATCTGTTTGCGTTCCTTAACGGCGCTTTTGGTAGGCGGTCGCCAATCGTACAAACAAGATTCCCTGAAGTCCCAGAAATGTCGTGGGAAAGTGGTTGTGAAGTTGCCGCAGCTTCACGAATTTTCCCTAATGTCTGCAATATTTGTTTGAAGTTCGCGATAATATCGAAATCTTTGTTTCTGAGACAACGCAATCTTCTTAAAGACGCAAACTTGCACTTTGTCTCCGTGGCCCATTTCAGGTAGAGGTACGGTAAAAGGAATAGGATGGGAGGATTCACCACTGTTCCCCACTTGCGTTGTGCGTGAGACTACCAAGCACTTGTTGTGTATATGCCCGCGATTTTCCGCTGCGCGAGTTACAGCGGCGAGCTGCCTGTCTCATGTTCGACGTGGAGCAAGCCTTCAGTTGTGTCACTTCCTTGGACCCTGGGACAACAACAATGACTCATATTTAGGGACAAAAATTCTTCTGCGTTTTTTGCGAGATTCAGGACAAGACAAAACTTTGTAATTCTTCCATTGTGCGGATGGCTACGTCTGTACGCGCTTGCGTCGTCATGTACACTTTGACTCCTTTTTCTTGTTAGGCGCCCTGCGCTTCCTGGGCTCCATTCGCTCAATTTTTTTTTCTTTTACTCAAGTTTATTTCGAGTTTTTTCCTTGCACTTCATTGCGGGCCATTTTTACTTAACTTGGGATTTCTCTCTATTGCTGCTTTCCCGATCTCTCACATTCACTTCACTACATTGTAATCACCCCCATCTGGCGTAGCAAGCACTGCCGCTAGCAGAGCTGACCTCTTCAGCCCACATTAAAGAGTTCTCTCTCTCACTCTCTCTCACACAGAAGGAGTGAAGATGAGCGAAGCGAGAAGGAGAGGGGATTTTGGAGAAAGAATAGTAGACGGAGTAATGTCGAAATGCTGGCGAAGCCCTCATAAAAATGGTTAACATTGAATTACTGTTTGTTCAAGAATGTAAGAAGAGGTGACAATAGACTGTCTACAGACTGTCTACAGACTTTCTAGAAACAACCTTGAAACTCTCCTTCAACCATTGGTCAGTGTGTTTAAGTTGAAATATTCATGTAAATTTTATGAAGAATGTGTGTGTACACTTTCTACTGAAAGTTTAGCGTAAACTTTCTAGTGAGGCGCTGTTGCTAATCAAAGTGTTTTTGACGATACACTCAAACTGCCATGCATCCTAGAAACAATTACAGTGTACTCTTAGATAGCCCCACATAAGGCATGCACACTGTTAAGAAAGGGTGGGTGAGTCTCTCTGTTAAAGGGGTAACTGCGACGTACCGTACGTCATACCTTTGCTACAGGGTTGTTTCAAAGGCTTCCCGAAGGCCTTCGAACCAATTTTCTATTGAGTGCCTTATTTTAAAAACATAGGAAGAACTTCTAACTGAGCGTTTCAACTGCCAGTTGAAAGTTGCCGTGTAGCACAGGTATTAATCTTGTGATGCTACCAGCGTGTCACGAACACGTCAAGGGACATTTTTTAGCACTAAGAGGACCGCTTCCTACATGTTTAACTTGCGGTAAAAGTATTCGCTCTTGTAAAAACTGATTATTTGTAGGCCGTCCTGTCAATTGCTCACGAGTAGAGCTTAATTGAGTGTCATTATTCTCGCAATGGCGAAGCGCGCACGGGCACAAGAAAATAACGGGGCGAGCTTGGGTTAACCGGGTTTTTGGAGGGATACATCCTTATTAGTCACGTAGGACACATTCACACCCGCCTCTTCCTCCAATGTAACAGCACAACCCCAACGTCAGAAACATCCCACAGCCAAAACGACACAACCTAAACAAACACGTCATTGGAATCATATATTCATCTTTAACGCACTTCACACACACACACACACACACACACACACACGCACACAACCACACTAACGCGCACACACGCACACACATGCCCCACACACACATACATACACACCCGCGCACACACACAGGCACACAGACTCACACGCACACACGCCCCACACACATACACACTCAAGCGAGCACACACACAGGCACACAGACACACACGCACACTCACACGCACGCACGCACGCACACGGGCATGGGCACACGCACGCACACGCACACGTACACACGCGCGCACACACACATACACACACACGCACACACACACATACACATTTTTTCACCACTTTCTTTGACTCAAAAGATTCATTTGTTTCTATGACCCACCCCACCCTCCTCTTTGCTTTCTGAGGTTTTCTTGACTACCAACCCCTATTTTCTGTATTATTTCACCGAGCCCCTCATTTCCCATTTTCTGATTGGCTACATGCTTAGCGAGGGCCTCTGTTCTGGCAGTCTTGGTGCCAAAGGTAGCTTCAGAGGGTTCAACGCTGGTCGACCACTCTCGACATGTCGTAGACACTCGAGTCACGGCCCGGGGGTTACAAAGAAGGTCCCCTTCACCCCCAGTAGTCGGAGTGGCGCTGGCTACCACCCCAAGTGCAGGAAACAAACAAAAATGCCTTAACATAAGTACCCGAGAAGGTGGTGGGGAAACAGCCCCGCGGTAGCGTAGTGGTTATCGCACCAGACCTGTGTTCTGGAGGTCGTGGGTTTGGATCCCACCCGGTGGGAATTTTTTCACCACTTTCTTTCTGACTCAAAAAATTCTTCATCTGTTTCTATGACCTACCACACCCTCATCTTTTGCTTTCCGAGGTTTTCTTGACTGCCAACCCTTATTGTCTCTCTCTCGCTCTCAGAGAGAGAGAGAGAAATGCCGGCAGTCTACAACGCCACAGAAGGCATAGGGGAATGGTTAGACAATTTTTTACCGTTACTGACGTTACATTATTTTTTTAATTACCTACGTAAGAAAGAAAGAAAGAAAAACACGCACCCAGAGTGGGGACCGGGGTTCGGTCCCCACTCTGGGTGCGTGTTTTTCTTTTTTTCTTTCTTACGTAGGTAATTAAAAAAAATAATGTAACGTCACTAAGGGTAAAAAAATTGTCTAACCATCCCCCTATGCCTTCTTTGGCGTTGTAGACTACCGGCATTTCTTTCTATATTTCCTAACGAGCCCCTCATTTCCAAACCCTATATATATATATATATATATATATATATATCAAAGTTGCAGTCAATATTGCCAGTGCTGTTTGGCGATTTAGCAGTGTTTTATAGTGCCGAATGAAGCATGATTGCCTTTTTTTTTATGCAGACATAAATAATTGAAAATTCAAGTCGAGAAAAAATGCGCCGTTTCCGGAAAAAACGGCGCATTTTTTCTCGACTTGAATTTTCAATTATTTATGCCTGCATAAAAAAAAGGCAATCATGCTTCATTCGGCACTATAAAACACTGCTAAATCGCCAAACAGCACTGGCAATATTGACTGCAACTTTGATATGTGTCCTTACGGAATCCCTCGTCCCGTACGTCTCTGTTCTATATATATATATATATATATATATATATATATATATATATATATATATATATATATATAAGGGTTCGGAGTCACAAATGGCTCTTAAAGCAAAATTTCAACGCGAGAGAAAGTGGAGAAAAAATGCCCGCCGGGTGGCATCCGAACCCACGACCCACGAGGTCGTGGTTTCGGATCCCAATCGACGGGCATTTTTTCTGCGCTTTCTGTCTTTCAAAATTCTTCATATTTTTCAATCACCTACCGCATTCGCCCTTTTGCTTTCCGAGGCATTCTTGGCGGCCAACCCTTATTTCTGTCTTAATTAAACGATCACCTCATTTCGCATTATGATTCGCTACATGCATAGCGAGGGCCTCTATACTGGCAGTCTTGGTGCCATAGGTAGCTTCAGAAGGTTCAACGCCGGTTGACCACCCTCGACATGTCGTAGAAACTCGAGCCACGGCCCGGGGGTTAAACAGGAGGTCCCCTTCACCCCGAGTAGTCAGAGTGGCGCTGGCTACCACGCCCAAGCGCAGGAAACAAAAGTACCTTAACATAAATACCCGTGAAAGTGGAGGGGAAACTGCCACGCCGGTAGCGTAGTGGTCGTCGCACCAGACGTGTTCTAGAGGTCATGTGTTCGGATCCCACCCGGCGGGCATTTTTTCTGTCTTTCAAAATTCTTCACATGTTTTAATGACCTATCGCATTGAAGAAGCACTTCGTGATATTTGAAACTGAAGTGAACATGGTATGAGGCCCTGAAATAATCAGCAAAAATTTCACTACGCTTGCGCACCTCTGAAGCATTTTGATTCGTGGTAACGTGTTTTTTTTTTTTTTTGTATGCGCAATTTTTATCAAGCCCGCTGCTTGAGATAACGGGTTGGTTTTTCTTAACGCCTAATGCCAAAGGGAGTTTTGCCGGTTGGGGAAGAAATAAATTTCCGTGGTTTCTTTCATCTGGTGCCCCTTATTTTTGGCTCTATGGCTTCCGTAACATTTCTTTGTATTTATGTAGATTTTGAAGCTGCATCGATATTCACGTATATTTACTCAGTACAGAACAGATGTATAAAAAGTGGCAAGGTGATATAAATGTGCAAATTATTCACAGTTTTTGCAATTAAATCATAATAATATATATTTATTTACAATCTGTTCGCACTTTGCTTTTGGACCATCACCTTATTATAGACATTTACTGGCTAGTATGTTCAAGTATTAAGCGGCATACTGCATTATTATGTGCCTGTTTTAGTAATCAAAAACTGCGGGAACGAAGGCAGTACTAAACTCTCACTCTCACCTTAAAGGGACACTGAAGTGAATTTGTCAAGCTCCCGTTTTTGCTTGCACTGCGTAGAGTGGCTCAAATTAGCACACTTTTCATCGTTTATCCGGTTGACAAATCGGTAATTATTTTACAAAGCGCGATAGAAGAAAAAACTCCCCCCACCTCCCCGAAGGGGATCGTACGGAAATGCGAATGCATTGGGTGCACCGATGAGTGCGTTGCGGCAAGCAGTGACGGAGAGAGGCGTGCGCTCCACTGCATTTATATACATTTTCCGAGCGCAGCGAGCGGAGAGAGGGTACGCGGAGAGGAGAGAGAGACCCGCGCAACACGCCCGCCCCGCGCACGAGCTCTCTTTCCCGCCGAGCTCCGCGATGCGAGCGCCCTCACACGCCCGAGCGCGCTCCTCCTCTCCACTCACTCTCCGCTACTCCGCCCGAGCTCCGCGATGCGAGCGCCCTCACACACCCGAGCGCGCTCCTCCTCTCCTCTTGCACTCCGCTACTCCCACCCGAGCTACCACCTGCTCCGGTTGCTAGGCGCGCCACAGCTGTTGCTAGGGGCGAGGAGGAGCGCGGAGAGATAACACCTGCGGGCGCACGCCGACGGAGCACGACAACCCCCGACTAAGAAATGCATTCGCATTTACGACGACGACGACGACGAAGGCAGAACTACGAGGCGCGCGCTCACATGCGCTCGCGCTGGAGGAATGCAGGCGCACGCCGGCCAACGGAGCAAGACAACCCCCGGCTAATAAATGCATTCGCATTTAAAACTACCATGCGCGGTTTGCGGCGGCCGCACCAACTAAGGCTGTGAGGTTGGGAGGAGGGGGCACTGTGATTGGACGATGCCCAAGGTTATAAATAAAAAAAGTTTCGGTTTCGGTTTCGGTTCTGTAAAACACAACCGATGGCGTTGTTGGATGGGCATTCTCAATATCTCAGTAATCATTGTACCGCGCTTCTGCCATGTTGTCGGCTGTAAAATGCATAAGATAAGCCTCCCATGACGGCTTGGAATCGTAGCATTCACTAGCCGAGGCCTACGCAGTGCATAAACGCCCTCCGCGTCCCCGCAGACGCTCAAATGCCATTCGCTTTTCCCCCATATTTGGAGCTTGCCTCACTCAGGACTGTATCGTAAAAAGCGTGTTCGCACCAGGCTAAGGGTCTGTTGATTCTGGCCTGTGCCCACTGCCCGCAAGCAGTCGGTGCTTATGGCAACAGCAAGCCAACGAGAACTCGCTAGCGCGCCACTGCCAGCCTGCGCGCGTTCTGTGAACTAGTTCGTGGAGCAATGAACGTTGCGGCCCAAAAAAAGGTGAACTCGGTATAGAAAACCTCGGCGGAAAACGAAAAAGTTAACTAATAAAAAAAAAGCACGTACCCGCGGGGATTCGAACTTGTGACTTGCAAAACACTTGCGAGGACATACCTAGCGCGCCAGAACACTCGGCAACAGGCGAGCGCTGCCGACTTTGGAAATAAAAGATATATAATCTATAACCAGTTTCCACTTTTATTTAGTTTTAGCATTCCAAGCAGCTTAGGTGACTATTTGTTGTTTTGCTTTCGTCCAGTAAGCATCCCCCAAGTTTCCACAATATCTCACGTCTAGCAATTGCATTTCTTAGACGGAAAAGCGTTCGCAGATGCGTAGTCGGGCTGCTGGCCGCTGTGCTTGTTCGCCCAGCGCAAAAAAGTGCTTCCCGCACCCTAGTTTTACGCCGTACGGTAAAAATATCAGCTGATTTTATTTCCTTTGCACCTATATTGACTTCGCTGACTCTTCTCCCGCCTTCAAGAGGCCTTATATTTTCGTACTGGCGTACCAGTCAGCGAAGCGTCGCATGTGCGTTTGTGCAGCGCTTGTGTGAAGCGACCTTGACTTGGAGCTAGATACAGTGTACAAACTAACCAAGTAAAGAAAGGCACATTCTTCCATTCACAAACGTGTCCTGGCTTCGTTTCAACTGAGCGAACGAATTGCCACGTCCCGTCGGCGAGCGGCGGACGAAACGCTGGCCCGACTGACTCTGTCTGAAGGCCGGGGAGCCGTGCAGTAGCGCAGCCCATTGCGAGCTCGGCTCCTCCCGACGTCACACGAAAACGCCACAGAAAATGGGCGAGCGTAAAGAGAGGAGGACAGCATTTTCGAATTAATTTTTCTACTAAATAAAATCGCGTAAACGCGCCCAGAGTGGTCGAAACATGGCCTGGGAACCCCGGACTACAATTTGCGCTAGTAATCCCGCAATGTTTACATATCACTTCAGTGTCCCTTTAAACGAGTTTCCTATAAAATGTTTAACTATGTAGCGGTTATATTGCTATTACTGGACCGGCTTATGTCGAATACCTGGGCATGCTAGAATAAACTCTGAAAAATTTTGAGCCCTACCATGCCAATGAGTGCGTCCATTCTTGTTTAAATTATTACCGAATTTGTTTTTGTTAAAATGTGTGTTCGCCTACTAAGTTTTGAATAGCAGTCTTGCTATTTTGTTTTCATTTTGGATCTTGTTTTTTTATCATTGCTAATCACGCTTCCAACATCGCTAATTTCGCTTTGCCTTTTCAGCGACTATAACTTGAACATTATACTTCTTGGTGACATGGCAGTCGGAAAATCGTCCCTAATGCTTAGGTTCACGGTAAGTGTTTCTGCACCGTTCTGCATACTCAATAGATGTTACATTGCTTGGATGAGTTTGCTTGTGCGCTTTATATGGCCCTGTATGTGGGAAGTTGTCCTCCATAGCGCACTAATTAGTGACAATCCTACAAAAAACACACTGTCAAGGTTGCCGAAAGACGAACAAGGAAAGACAATGATGTGGGCTTTGAAGCAGCATAATGCGCTATCAGAGCATTTGGGATAGACAACACAAAAGATGTTG